>NC_060067.1:36817500-37452500 GCF_922984935.1 Meles meles | reverse complement strand
ACCACCTGGAAGCCTCTTATCCACATAGATTCTTGGGCCCCACCTCACACCTACTGAATCAGAATTTTCATTTTAATGAGATTTTCAGATGATTCATAGATACATAAAATAAGTCCCATTTAGACACTAAAGATATTTTGATGTCTCACTTAATAAGCATTTGGAAGTAAGACGTGATATCACCAGTAATCCAGGCTGCCATCTCATGATCCTCTATCATCTGTAGCATGTTGATTTTGACCTTTTAGGTTGTGACCTCATGGTTCCAAGATGGCTGCTGTAGCTCCTGGAGCAAGTGAGTTCCAAGCAGGAAGGAGGAAGCTTGCTTCTATTATCTCTGTTAGCCAGGCTGGGTCACATGTTGATTTGTAGATTCATCTCTCGGGAAGAGGGATAGTATAAACATGGCTAGTTTATACCATTCATCCCTCTAGAAAAAAAAATTAAAATAAAAGATTGCATATTATATGCCAACTCATAAGCATCCTTAGGACTAAAGTCTGAGATCAAGGGTCTCTGTTCATTAATTACCTAAAATTAGGGTTCTGTTAGGAAAGAGGAGTCGGGGAATCGTTCTTAGGCAGGAATCATTATCTACCACAGATAGGCAAGGCCAGATGTGGAAGAATCTGGGGAGCCAGGCCAAGACTGGACTGGTTGTTATGAGAGAATCAAGGTAGTGATAGATTCATAACTGTGGTTTGAGAAATAAATCTAGCCCTGTGGAGGAGGGGCCGGGATCAGTAAGGAGATGTATGCAGTCGTCCAGGGGAGAGATGATGAGGTTGACCCGGGACAGTGGCAGGTGGACTGGAGAGAAGAGGATGCATTGGAAGACTGCTTAGAGATGCACGTCATTACCCGGAGAAGCTGCAGGTGGATGGTGAGGAACGGAGAGAACACATGAGACTTGTATGTGCTCACTCACTCAGCTGTCTAACACTGGATGCCATTAAAAAAAAAAAAGAAAAAAAAAAAGAAAAAACTATGTGACATACACATGCTCACAGGTTACAAAGCTCTGTATCTATTGATACATTTGCAGATGTATCAATACATCGAGAACTCTTTCATCCCTGCCAGTTAAATGATACTTATAATCTGATAAATTTAAGAGACTATAGCAAGTAGGGACACCTGGGTGGCTCAGTAGGTTAAGTGTCTGTCTTCGGCTCGGGTCATGATCCTGGAATCGAGCCCCACATCAGGCTCCCTGCTTAGCAGGGAGTCTGCTTCTCCCACTGCGTCTGGCCCGCCACCTTGTGCTCTCACTCTCTCTCTCAAATAAACAAATGAAAGTCATTTAAAAAAAAGAGAGACACTGTAACAGGTAAGAAAGGAATCTCTCCATCATGTTTCTGAAACATGCCTCTCCCAATTTCTTTCCTAACGTAATACAGACATACTTAGAGATACCTAAACACGTTCATGTCTCTCTTTTCCTCTCATGATCATGCTATTCTCATGCCTTCCTTGTGCGGTTTCCAGTCGACCCTTTTCTACAAAAATCTCTGCCCTTTATTTGTCACGAGCGGCCTGTGCTCCAGGAATAACCACTGTTAACCATACTTCACCTCCAAGTGTACACTTTCCATTTTTCCATTTATATATATAGATCGCAGTCTAGACAGTCTGCCTCTACCAAACTTCTAACATAGTCTCTCCACTAGGATGTAAGTTTCGTGAGGGCAGGGATTTGTGTTATTGTGTTAACGGACCTGTCCCCACAGTCTACAGTATCTGGCTCCAGATGGGCACGTTGGTAAATATTAGCGGACAAAAGAAAGAATTTCCAGTGGATTATCCTCATTGTGCTTTGCTTTAATACATTTAAAATCTCCAAATAGCATTTCCCTGGAACTCCTTTCTGTATCTTCCTTGCTAGACCTCATATGATACATTCAAGTGTGTCCACTGATTTTAATATGAATCTACAGGAAAGGGGAGTGAATTAATAACCCCCCTCCCCTGATCAGTCACCTGATTTGTGCCACAATGGAAATCATGATTTTTATCTGGTCTCTGGGGTTATCTGCCTCCCCCCGCCCCGCCCTTGCATGAAGCCTCCCGCTGACCGGGTCCACATCTAGACTCCCTTCATCTGTTGGGAGAACATAAGCCGCAGACGGGTTTGTGAAATATCCATGGCCACTAGCTCAAGAGGGCAGGCACATCCCTTCCTTCTCACAGGAAGAAAAGACACGAATATACGTGATACACGACACCATGCTTTTATCCCTCACCATTTTATCACCATTACAGGAATAAATAATATTATCCTTTTAGAGATGAGGAAATTTAACTCATCCCAGGAATATAGAGTCAAAGGAGAGAGTTGAGATTCCCATATAGCCTCTCTGACTCCAAATTTCAATTTTTTTTATACCCTTTACTGCTTTTTCGTAAAAGTTCAGAACAGATTGTTTGATATTTTTCTTTTCCTTCGTCATTACTTTTAAAAAGGTCACTTCTGACATTTGATTTACATTTCCGACAAGCTACATACCCTTTCTCCTTCCCTTCCTCCCTCCCTCCCCTCCTTTTTCATGTCTTGCATTTGTAATCAACAGATGATGGTTTTTCACGATGTCCTGGGGATGATATGTTTTATTGAAGATTCCAGACAAATAAATGATAAGTAGTCACTTGTGGAATCCTACACTGGAAATGATTTCAGCTGTAGTTTTGTGGTTTTAAAAAAATGCTATTTTTGCTGATCTATACTCAGAGCTATGGAAACAGATGGCCACATTTGCTGGATTTGCTAGTTTTGTGCCCCTTTTCTCATATACATTCATGGTGACCAAGTTTACTTTTAAAAACATATGTTAAGAATAGTGACATATTTTTCAGATTGAAGTTGTCTAGGAAAAATGTATGCTTAAGAAAGAGTGAGTCTATAAGGGGCACCTGGGTGGCTCAGTTGTTAAGTGTTCGGCTCAGGTCATTATCCCAGGGTCCTGGGATCGGGCCCCACATCAGGCTTGTTACTTGGTGGGAAACCTGCTTCTCCCTCTCCCACTCCCCCTGCTTGTGCTCCTTCTTTCTCTTGCTGTCTCTCTCAGTCAAATAAATGAATAAAATCTTGGAAAGAAGGAAGGAAGGCAAAAAGGAAGGAAGGAAGAAAGGAAGGAAAAAAGAAGGAAAGAAAGAGTCTATAAGATCATGGGGCGTCTGGCTGGCTTAGTCAGTACAGCATGTGATTCTTGATCTTGGGGTCATGAGTTCAAGTCCCATGTTAGGCATAGAGCTTACTTAAGAAAAAAAAGTCTGTAAGATCAACATTGCAGATTTATCTCCAAGAAAACCCATTGTTTGACCTGTCTACCTTCCAAGCCCAACCCGTAAATGCCAAACTCCTTAGCTTGACAGTCAGGGCCTTGACCATGATGACTTTTCATACTTTTCTCTGTAATTCCACAATTTTGTACCCTATTCTCCAACAAAATGAGAGTGTTTCTTCTTCTTCTTTTTTTTTAAGATTTTATTTATTTTTTAAAGATGTTATTTTTAAGTAATCTTTACACCCAACATGAGGCTTGACCCTATAATACCGAAATCAAGAGTCACAAACTAAACTGACTGAGCCTGCCAGGTGCCCTGTTTATTCTCCTTAAATAACCAAACTTCCCTCTTTTTTGCTCATTCCTATTTCTTTAGTCTAGAGAGCTTTTTCTCTTTCATAACCTGTAAGAAGCTTTCCATCTCTCTCAGCATAAATGCCACCTCCTCCAGAAGGCTTTCCTGGATTGGATTTGCTTTCACACCTGTACACCCCACTAGTCTTTGTTTATCCCTTCTTTAGGACACTTAAACTACATCTTTTACTTTATTTCTGCCCAGATTCAGAGTACCAGTTTAAGACGATTTATTAAAGACAAATGTGTCAAAATGCTTTCAAAAATGGCAGTCAGTGGTATTTTACACTAACTACATTGTCGACTGGTGTCTACAGATTTTCGTTTGAGGAAGGAAAGCAATTCGTTGAGTGCCTGCAGATTGGCATACAGAATCTATTTGACTACTCTTCCTACTCTCTAGTGCCTTCCACCCAGCATTTCACGCATTTACGTGGTCTGCCTGACCGCTAATGGTACTCAGTTCCCAGCTCCGTATAGCAGTTAAATTAATCATACGATATACCAGATCCAAATCCTAGCTCTGTCACTTACAAGCTAGCTGTCTCAGGCTAGGAGTAGGAGCTCTGATAATACCCATGAGTGCCTGCTTGTATTTAAGGTGGGCCTTTTGCAAATAAACAGATTTTTTTTTCTTCTGCGTACAAACTCAGATGCAGACGCACACTTGGGTTAAAGAGTCCTGGAATGGGGGCACCTGGGTGGTTCAGTCTGTTAAGCATCTGCCTTTGACTCGGGTCATGATCCCGGGGTCCATGATCAAGCACAGCTGCTCAACAGAGAGCCTGCTCCTCCCTCTCCTTTTTTTTTTTTTTTTTTTTTTTTTTTAAATAGAGAGGCAGGCAGAAAGAGAGAGAGAGGGAAGCAGGCTCCCTGCTGAGCAGAGAGCCCGATGCGGGGCTCGATCCCAGGACCCTGAGATCATGACCTGAGCCGAAGGCAGCGGCTTAACCCACTGAGCCACCCAGGCGCCCCGTCTCCTTTTGCCTACTGTTCCCCTTGCTTGTGCTCAGTCTCTCTCTGTGTCAGGTAAATAACATCTTTTTTTTTTTTTTTTTTTTTTTTTTTTTTTAAGATTTTATTTATTTATTTGACAGCGAGAGAGAGAGAGAGAGATCACAAGTAAGCAGAGAGGCAGGCAGAGAGAGAGAGAGGGAAGCAGGCTCCCTGCCGAGCAGAGAGCCCGATGCGGGACTCGATCCCAGGACCCTGAGATCATGACCTGAGCCAAAGGCAGCGGCTTAACCCACTGAGCCACCCAGGCGCCCAGGTAAATAACATCTTAAAAAAAAGAGAGAGCGTTCTGGGATGAATTGAAGAGCAAGCGTATTTACCTTTGAACTGAAAGGACACTCAGCAAAACTGCCTTCCACATAGAAGCAGAAGTGGCCCTTTACTGCTGTGCGTCAAGGTGATGGGCTAGGTTGGAGTAGGGTTGACAGATGTCTGCAGGATACAACACCCTTGTATCCTGTGCCCGCGGCCAAGGTCATTGGTACTCCCATTGCCCAGGATAGGACTGCAGAGCCCAGACAGATCCTTGCATTCTACTTACCACGGGGCCATATTTCTCCTACCAAAGGAACAGAGCTGGTAAAAGAGATAAGTTGGGGTGAGGTCTGTTTTTCATCTTGCAGTTGCTTTGGGGTAAATTTGGGGAGCTGCTTTGGTCACAGTGGAGGACTTGAATTTACCAAAGGTTAATAGGAAGTGAAATCATGTCTGCAAAAGTACGTTACAAGTTAGGAAATGCTATGGAGGCAGCTGCCCTTTCTTTCTGGGTTGTTCTGTGCTTGAGCTAAGTGGTTTTCGAGTGTTTCAAAATGCCTGAAAAATCACACTCCAGAATGTTAAGTTTGTGATTACCACAACGATTTCTATGATAGTTAATGTTCTATTTACATATAAAGTGGGTTGTGTTCCTTCTTACCCTACCCCCGCTGTCCTGGGGTTCCACACTCCCTCTCTGCGATGGCTCCCACTTTTTGAAATATGCGAACAAGATTGGCTCCCGCAGAGAAAACAGGAGACAGGAAATAGCACAGGATAAAGGAGCAGAGGCCAGGGTCAGGTCAAGAGCTTCCCACGTCTTCTCCCCAGTCCAGCAGGAACCAGATGAAAGCCTTGAGGAGGTCCTAGAAGCAAAAGGCGATAACCCAGAGAAGACTGAGAATTACACGGAATATGCTGGAAAAAATAGGAAACACATTTGCATCTTGAACTAACACTGATTATCTTAAAACGTCTGAATGGTTGGTGGCTCAGTCTGTTAAGCATCCGACTCTTGATTTCAGCTGGGGTCATGAGCTCAGGGTCGTGAGATGGATCCTTGCAGTGGGCTCCACGCTGAGCATGAAGCCTCTGTAGGCTTCTTTCTCCCTCTGCCGCCCCTCCCTTAAAAAATGTCTGAATTCTTAAATAATATTCATGAACTCTCATTTTGCAGCTTAGAACTAACATCTTACAGCTGTAAGCTGTAAGCACTTGCAGAACTGACATCTTACGGCTTCAAGCAGCTTATGTCCATGACTTAGATTCTGTACAAAGCTTTGATGGAGCCACAGATGTCTCGTGTCAATCTAGGAGTTGCTCTGCGGTGGCTGAATTCCAGGATTTAGTGAGTTTTCTAGATCAAGAGTTGGTATTTATCATACGTGTTAGTCGTTTGCTGCTGCTACCGAAAGAGGGTAGCAGTCATGTCTCTGAATGTCTTATTCCATAAAAAACCAACTGGATACGCCTTTTTAAGAACCATTTGAGGCAGCCAGAGGTCAAGGATTCCGGATTCCTTCCCAGTCAAAGGATGCGCTGAGGGACCTCCAGAAAAGATACAAAGTCTCAGTCCCAGGCTGCCTTAAGGTTCCTTAGACAAGAGTCATGATCATGTGACCTTCTATCCCCCTCAGACTTCCCACTGGAGAGGGCTTGCTAAGTTTCAAAATTCAAAACTCAAAATTCAAGACAAATCATGAAACATTTGAGCAATAATTCTAGACAGTTCTTTATTCATATATTTTTTAATTTTTTTTTTAAAACCCAGAGGTCATTCTTGATTCTTCTGTCTCTCTTATACCTACCTTCCATTCTATTGCAAGCCCTGTTGGTTATGTTTAAAATAACCAAATATAAAATAACCAAAATATATCTTTAATCCGTCAGCTTCTACCTAATTTTCACTGTGAGCCCCAGACTAAGCTAAGCCATCACAGTAACCTCTTTTTTTTCTTTTTTTAGTATTTTATTTATTTATTTGACAGAGAGAGACATAACAAGAGAGAGAACACAACAGAGAGAGTGGGAGAGGGAGAAGCAGGCTTCCCGCGGAGCAGCAGCCCAATGCGGGGCTCGATCCCAGGACCCTGGGAACATGACCTGAGCTGAAGGCAGACGCTTAACAACTAACTGAGCCACCCAGGTGCCCCCATCAGAGTAACCTCTTAAACTGGAGGACTGGTCTCTTGTTCCCATGCTGCTCCCCAGTATTCCATTCTCCATGTGGTTGCCAGAGTGACCAGAGTAGAGGATTGAGCCACGTGATTCCTTTCCTTAAACCCACTAATATTGCCCCAATTACACCGTGGATAAAGTTCAGTTCTTAACACAGCCTCAGGGCCCCGGGTAATCTATCCCTTGCTTCCATCTCCAGCTTTATCGTGAGCCACTTTCTACCTCACTCTCTCTCTTGCATTCACAGAGATATTTTTTTCCCTTCCATTCACAGGGGCTTTGCACATGCTTTTCTCCTGACTTGTGACCTGGCTGCCTCATTCAGATCTCAGTTTTAGCATTAATTGGGGGCTTTTTGACTACACTTTCTAAAGTAAGTCTCTTGCCCACGAGTCTTTTTCTCCCACATTACTTTGTTCTTTGTAATTATGTGACCCACTGGTTTCCTTACTTGCTTAATGTCTGTCCCCTCCTCTAGACCATGAGCCCCATGAAGGACAGGGACTGTGGCTGTTGTTCACCATGATGGCCAAGTTCTTACTCTGCCCCTAGAGTCAGTACTCTAGGGGCAGACTAGAGCCTGCCAACTCTGGTGGGTTCTCTGTATCAGTACTCTTTGTCTTGACTACACAGGTCCGTGATGAGTTTCTACTAGGTGTGGGCATAAACTCCTTAGCCCATCCATCGCCCTCTTCAATGGAAGAACCGGGTTTCATCTATGAAGGAGAACATCATATTGTGTGAATGCTAGGACCTTGTTGTTCTGTAAGGTTTGTATCTCTGTGTTTTGAACTCAGGCCAACCATCACTGGTGTATCCTGTTGCTGGGGTCAGATCTTTGCATCTTAACCCTGCTTTCCTTTACTTAAAAGCCTTGGGCAAGCTGTTTAACTTCTCAGATTTTACCTCTTGAAGCTGTTCTTAGAGACATCAAATGCCTCTATTTTTTATTTTATTTTAGTGTCTAATGCTTAAACTTATATGAAAGTCTTAGCTTAATGTCTGGTACTTAGTAAGCACCTAAAAATGTCTGTTAGAGCAGAAGCTCAATACGTATCTATTGAATGAATAAATGAATGAATAACTTAACCTCTCTCAATGATGAATTTCAAGTTCAAGTTCAACTTCAAATTCATCACCTGTAAATAAAGAGGTTTAGCTAGATGATAACTTTCTAGGCTAATAGCCTAGGGATTTAGTTATGAAGATGTTAATAATTATGACATTTGCGGTTATGTTTTTATAAATTTTTTCAGAATTATTTTAAGCAATGAAAGTCAAATTCTAAGCTGAAATCAAACAAATTAAACAAAAAATTGGGCAAAAAAGAAAATATTTAACAAATCACCCTAAGTCCAGTGGTAAGCTGGTCTTTGGTTTAGTCTGCTGGGGGTCACCACAGGACTTGTAGCTTCTCTGAGGGTCTTTAACATTTCCAGGACAGTAATTAACCATTTAGTAGCGGTATCTCCTACACTAAATGAACATGAACTCTTCATTTCAGGTATCTCTTTGCATATCCCCAAGGGCAGGAGACATGAAACCATTAAGAAAATATAAACCAGGGGCACTTGGCTGGCTTGGTAGGCAGCATGTGTGACTCTTGATCTCATGCTTGTGAGCTCCAGCACCTTGTTGGACAGAGAGCTTACTTAAATAAATAAATGAAATATATAATGAATTTTTGTGAATCGGTTAAAAAAAAGGCAACCCAGGGATGCCTGGGTGGCTCATTCGGTTAAGCTGCTGCCTTCAGCTCAGGTCATGATTCGAGGGTCCTGGGATTGAGTCCTACGTTGGGCTCCTTGCTTGACGGGGAGCCTGCTTTTCTCTTTGCCTCTGCCTGCCACTCTGCCTGCTTATGCGTTCTCTCTCTCTCTCTCTGACAAATAAATAAATAAATAAAATCTTAAAAAAAAAAAAGGCAACCTGTAAAAAAATGGGCTGATAATGTGAGCAGGCAATTTATGGAGGAGGAAACCTGAATAGCCATTTGACCTATGAAAAGATGGCAATTCACCAGCAACTAGACAAGAGTAGATTAAAGCAAGAAAATAATACCGTGTTCATTAGATTTTTGAAATTTAAGAGCTTGATAACATCAGGACAGGTAAGGATGTGAAGAAGCAGGAACACATGCATGTGTGTGGGAGCATAAATGGGCACAGCGATTCTGCAGCAGAATACAGCCATGTGCGGTAGGGTTGAAGATGTGGATGTCTGTAATATAGCTGTTCCATGTCTGGGCATATAGCATGGACATGAGCACAAACAGACCAGTAAAAGGGTGTTGCTGCTATGGTTAAAAAAAAGAAAAATTCTGTATTTCCCTAAAAAATGGAAGAGATAATTAAATTATGGACTAGTCATGAAGTTTGTCACAATTGAATTTTATTCAGCAGCTAAAATACACCATGTTGAGTATAAAAAAGCCATTGCCTAAAATAAAGTATACCTTGTGAAACCAAGTAGGATGAAATTGAAAAGCACAAGATGTGAGTGCATATTGTTTGTGCATTCATACTTATGGGGATAATATATAAAAACAGAGAGGGAAAGATAGACCCAGCGCGGGACGGTGGGTACTTCTGGGGATGTAGGAGGAACTCTATAAGCAACATTTTACTTCTTTAAACATATACATATGAGGGCGCCTGGGTGGCTCAGTGGGTTAAGCCGCTGCCTTCGGCTCAGGTCATGATCTCAGGGTCCTGGGATCGAGTCCCGCATCGGGCTCTCTGCTCAGCAGCGAGCCTGCTTCCCTCTCTCTCTCTCTGCCTGCCTCTCTGTCTACTTGTGATCTCTCTCTGTCAAATAAATAAATAAAATCTTTAAAAAAAAAAAAACCATATACATATGAATACATATGTGCAAAATATTTAAAAGTGTTAAAACTGGGTAGTAGCTACGTGAGTGTCTATCATAATATTCTATTTGATCTTTTTGAAATATTGTATAATTTTTAAAAAAAACTTAGAAAACAAGAATGTTGTATGTAATAAAAAGTCCAGTATCACAATCTGCTCTTTTGTAGTTTAGGGATAATCTCACTCCTCTTTTGCCATTTTGCAGCTAATTTCCACTTGACCTTTGTGTGCATCCTTAAACCTCACCCGCTCCAGGTGGGTTTGTGGATCCCAGGGTTGGGTTCAAGGTCTTCTCTTTGTACCTGCTTGTTCCCTTCTTGCAACACTTCTCACTCAGCTGTGCAGTTTCCTGTTTACTTGCTGCTTGGGTCCACTGGACCCCAAGACGTCCCTCTGGGGACAGGTGGCTTGTTTGCTGTAGCATCTCCAGGGACTGGTGTGCACTGGTGTACAATAGATCTATATTAAGTGACAATGAATTCATGGATGCTTCAGTGGTTTACATTCACTGCAGTGCACACAGTGGGCTGGACTTGGATACTTGAAATCACCAACCATAGATACTAGGAACTATATTATCAACTATGAATTGAAACTATTTAGCAACATGTCTTGCCTCAGGGAGGCTGTGTGCCCCATTGACATGGCCCGCCCATAGCCCTTGCACCACAGTGTCATGGTGGAGAGGAGGACCAGGTGATGGGCTTCTTACAAGGAAACCTTGTCTTAGATCCCCGGACTCATCTCCCTCAAGAATCAGGTTGTCATTAAGCTTTGGCAGGGGATGTACCCATCCAGCTAATTTCCTGGGCACCGGGAGGTCAGGGTCCTTTAGTCCATCAGCCAAGCCTGCTCTTCACAGGGAGGATCACTGTGGCCACCTCCCCTGACCCAAGAGCCCAGCCCCTGCTTTGTCCCTGGTCACCTCGGGTTTGGATTGAATGGGCTCGCCAGCCCCCAGTGTGGCCTCAGAGGAGAGCCTGCTGCAGGCCCATTGCCTTCTTCCTAGCCCTGGCCAGCTGTAGCCTCGAGCAGGGCCCCGCTTCCTTGGACCCAAGGAGAACATGCTTCCTTTCTCTTTTCTTCCTCTTTCCTTTGTTTGATTATTAGCATCTGCTCCCATGTCATGCCCAGATCCACATGGCCTTGCTGGCATTGGCTCAGCCCTCAGCCCCACAAAACGGGCAGAACTTCTTCCCCCCACAAATCCAGCTCTTGGCTGGAAGCTGGTGGGTGTCTTCAGAACCTCTCTTGACCAGAGAGACCCCTAAAATCTCAGAGCACAAAGCCCTGTGTTGAGAGCACTCGGGACCATTTGCTTTCCTGCCATTGTGGAGAGAGCCTCAGCTCTACGCAGGCCTGACCTCGGGCCAGGTAGTTTACTTTTCTGATCCTCGGTGTCTTTGTCCTCCAGATAGAATAACTAGTATCTTGCAGCAGGGTTTTGAGACAATTAGGGACTGTTGTAAAGGGGTTAAGTGGACAAGCTTGGGCTTGAATCCTGGTTCTGCCTTGCAGTTTCCCCATCCCAAACAGGGTAACCCTGAACCCCACCCACAGATTATAAATGCTCACAACAATGCCTGGTCTGTAATGAGCACTTTCTGAAGGTTCGCTGGTTTTAGTGGTGGCTTGTAGATAGCATGCTCTCAACACACATTACGTTCCATTACCATTATTTTTATTTGCCTTAAGTTCCTTCAGGTTACTGTAACAAAAACACCACAGACCGAGTGGCTTATAAACAGCAGAAATTCATTTCTCACAGTTCTGGAGGAACTGTTCAAGATCAAGGTGCGGGCAGGGTCAGTGTCTGATGAGGACCACTTCCTGGTTCGTAGACGGCCCTTTTCTCTGTGTGTCCTCACATAGGGAAGGGGCAAGGAGCTCTGTGGGGTCTCTTTTGTAAGAATGCTAATCCCATTTAGGAGGGCTCCACCCTCATGACCTAATCCCTTCCGAAAGGCCCCTCTCCAAATATTATCACATGGAGGATTCGGTTTCAACATGAATCTTGGGAGGATATGGACATGAAGTCTATAGCCTTTTGTCCCTGGGCCCCCAAATTCATGTCTTTCTCACATGCGAAACACATTCATTCCATTCCCAAACCCCCAGTGTCTTCACTGGTTCCAACATCAACTCAAAAGTCTGAAGTCCAAAGTCTCATCTAAATATCTCAATCAGGGGCGCCTGAGTGGCTCAGTTGGTTAAACCTCTGCCTTCAGCTGCCTTCAGGTCATGATCTCGGGGTCCTGGGACCGAGCCCCGCATCAGACTCTCTGCTCAGCCGGGAGGCTGCTTTCCCCTCTCTCTCTGCCTGCCTCTCTGCCTACTTGTGATCTCTGTCTGTCAAATAAATAAATAAAATCTTTAAATATCTCAATCAGATGTGGTTGAGACTAGTAATTCATCCTGAGACACATGGAGACAAACTCCTAAGCTGTGAACCTGTGAAACCAAACAAATCATGTGCTTGCAAAACACAGTGGTGAGCTAGGCAGAGGATAAACGTTTCCATTCAAAAAAATAAAAAAAAATCCAAACTACAAGGCAAAGCTCCCATTCGATTCTAAAGCTTGAGAACAAGTCTTCTTTGTCTTGATTCTCTGCCCTCCAGACCCACTGGGGGAGGAGTAGCACTAGACCCACTGAGACAGAGGTCCTGACCCTGCAGCTTTGTAGGGCAGGAGTTGAGCCCACAAGACTTTGGGGCTGTTGTAAGGATTAACGAGATGATGTATGAAAGTGCCTGGCATGCAGTAAATGTTCAGTAGATATTATTTCCTCCCTTCCTGATCCTTGATCTTGGAGAAGGGCTACCTTAGACCAGAGGCAGGTGACCCCTTCCATTGGAGTCATAGGCATTCATTCTTGCAAACTTCTCCCCTGCGGTAAGGAACCATCTCTAGATCTCTTGAAAAGTTCCAGGGGCTTTGGCATCCTTGTGACATAAGGACTTGGCAACTGGTGAGCAGGTGTGTTTAGTTGTGTCTGGACCCTGAGCCAAGGCTGCCAGGCATAAACCCATCATGGGCATTTAACTGAGCACATATTTCATAGCATTCCTGAAGGAAGCTTGGGAGGAATCTTGGAGATCTCGAGTCTAACCTCTGAAATGTGCGAGATGGAAATGGGAAATGTAGCACGCGCTGCCGGAGATCACACAGCCAGTGGTGTGTAGGTTAGACACGGGCACTCCCCCCAACCACTTCCCCCCCACGCTGCCTCCACAGAGAGGAAGATTCCAAAGGACTGTGTGCAAATCAATCAGACCACTTTAGATGACTTCCGATCTCCTCTGAAAGCTGGTTTATCTTCACTTCACCCAGAGCACAGCCTCTGTCATGTCTGAACAATTCCAGGGGAGGAGAGCACTGTCTCAGACCTCCCTAGCTGTAAGCATTTGAGACATCAAAGGACATTCGAGTACAAAGGGAATCCAGAAGCCGTTTCCTGCTTACACCTTCTCATCCCTTATATCTCTTGTCAAAGTCAGCAGAGATGGTTTTCAGTTACATACCTCTTCTAGCTGTGTGCAGAGACTAGGAGGCAGATGATGGTTTGGTTTTATAACCTGTGCATTACTTTGCTGAGCTGCGGACCCAGAGGAACCGTCTATCTTAAAGTTCCCGGAGGGACACATACCCAGGAATGTGGCTCCAGTGTCTTGACTCCCAGAACGTGTGCTTGCTCTGTGCACCTGAAAATCCACTGAGCGTAACCAGGCACTGTCCTTTTGGGGAAATGCAAGTGTACACGGCTCGGTGGACATTTTGGAAAATTCGCAAGCTAGAGCGAGGAAGCAGATGTGAATTGTTTGCCTGACCATGCAAAAGTGCGTGGCTGTGTACAAAGCCTGGGTACCAACATGGTAGAGTCACTGTTCTGCTTTTTAGGGGCTTGCTGCGTGGTTCCAAAAATATTGTGATCCAAAAATACTGACACGTAGCAAATTTAGGCTTTGAAAAGAGCGAGAACATTCATAAGAAGAGTTTCCATTGTGTTTAAAACTCGATGATTTTTTTAAGCCTTCATTTGTTTAGAACAGTTTTAGGTTCACAGCAGAAAGTGTGCAGAAAGTATAGACACCCAGAGTCCGCGGATAACTAGCCTTTCTGATTATCAGCATTCCCCCCCCCCATCTGAGTTGACACATTTATTACAGCTGGTGAACCTACATCGATACGACGTAATCATCCAAAGTCCATAGTTTATATTAGGACTCACTCTTGGTGTTGGATCTTCTTTGAGTTTGGACAAATGTATAATGACATTATCCATCATTATAAAAGCGTGCAAGGTAATTTTCACTGTCCTAAAAATCCTCTGTGCTCGGGGCACCTGGGTGGCTCAGTTGTTAAGCGTCTGCCTTCAGCTCAGGTCATGATCCTGAGGTCCTGGGATTGAGCCCCAAGTCAGGCTCCCTGTTCAGCAGGAAGCCAGCTTCTCCTTCTCCCACTCTCTGTGCTTGTGTTCCCTCTCTCGCTGTGTCTCTCTGTCAAATAAATAAAAATCCTAAAAAAACTAAATCCTCTTTGCTCTCCCTATTCATCCCTCGCTTCCCATCCCCAATCCCCTTGCAACCACTGATCTTTGACTATCTCCATAGTTTCACCTTTTCCAGAGTGTCTTAGAGACAGAATCATGCAGTATGTAGCATTTTCAGATTGGCTTCTTTCATTGAGTAATATACAGTTAACGGTTCCTCATGTCTTTCTGTGGCTTAACAGTTCATTTCTTTCTAGCGCTGAATGATATTCTATTATCTGGATGCACCACAGTTTACTTACGCGTTCCCTACTGAAGGACAGCTTGGTTGCTTCCAGGCTTTGGTAATTAAATAAAGTTGCTCCGAACTTCTGTGTGCAGGTTTTTGTGAGACGTAACTTTTCAACTCTTGTGGGTAAATACCAAGGAGTATGATTGCTGGATTGAAACTTGATGATTTTAAAGAACTAGATGATAGTGAACAAACAGAAATTCTTTTAGAAATGGGAAATCAGGGGCGCCTGGGTGGCTCAGTGGGTTAAGCCTCTGCCTTCGGCTCAGGTCATGATCCCGGGGTCCTGGGATCGAGCCCCCCATTGGGCTCTCTGCTCGGCGGGGAGCCTGCCTCCCCCTCTCTCTCTGCCTGCCTCTCTGTCTACTTGTAATTTCTTTTCTTTTTTTTTTTTTTTTAAAGATTTTATTTATTTATTTGACAGAGAGAGAGATTACAAGTAGGCAGAGAGGCAGACAGAGAGAGGAGGAAGCAGGCTCCCTGCGGAGCAGAGAGCCCGATGCGGGGCTCGATCCCAGGACCCTGAGATCATGACCTGAGCCGAAGGCAGCGGCTTAATCCACTGAGCCACCCAGGCGCCCTACTTGTAATTTCTGTCTGTCAAATAAATAAAATCTTAAAAAAAAAAATCAATCTCCACCTTTATTAAAAAAAAAAAGAAATGGGAAATCACTCTAATCAAAGAGAAGCTAAGCCACCTTTTTTTTTGTTTGTTTAAGAGAATTGTAATTTACTATGAAAGAAGGGAGAAAGGGGAATTAGGGTCCAGTTTTTATTCACTAATAGATTTTTATCAGGAGATAGGATTAATATTTTTCAGTCTTATTTTTTAGGAGAAACCCTAACTTTCAGTTTAGAAAAAAGATTATTGCTTTAGTAAGGTCAGTGCTATGCAAAGTGGTGTTTTTAATGTTTCCATTATAAATTATAATAAAAATTTATAATTTTTATTGTAAAATAGCTTAAAGAGCTTAAAGCTGAGCATCTATGTTTAGTTATAACCCAGGATGAGGATGTCAAAAATCTTATGACTAAATTTTCAGTATTTTCTTTTGTGAGCTCATTGCTGCTGGGTTTTTCCATGATTTTGAAACATGTGTGTACAGTTTTTGGGAAGAGTTTATTTGCTTAAACTTTATAGACTAAAAATAGAAAAACATTGTTTCTATTTTTGGAATGTTTTACGAGCTAAAAAGTGAACGTAATTACCATACATATTAGGCCAAAATAATGAGACAGGAACAGATTTAAAATAGTAAATATATGAATTTATCTTGTTTAGAAATGTCATAAGCATTTTAATGAATTCATTGTTTTTCTTAATGAAGAGATAAATCTGTCATAAAGTACATTTCTTTTTCTTTCTTTCCTTCCTTCCTCTCCTCCCTCCCTTCTTCCTAATTTTAAGTAGGTCCATGCCCAGTGCAGGGCTTGAACTCATGACCTTGAGATCAAAACCTGTCCTGAGACCCACAGTTGGATGCTTAACTGACTGAGCCACCCAGGTGCCCCTAAATTTCTGTTTTAAAAAGACTGCTGAGCGTGGAGGAAAAAAAAGGCATCCTGCAGTTGGAGTGAACTGTATTTGTAAGGGGGTTAGTCACTGGCTGGTCCCCTCTCGAATTAACAATTGAATGACTCACTTTTTACACTGCAGAGTCTTAGTATTTCTAGTTGGGCTGCAGCCAGCTTTTAATTTTGCAAGGCTTTTTGGTAAACGTACAAAGGTGTCCGGAGCCATTAAAAATGTCTTACTAAATCTGTTTGCTGTTGTGCTGGTTAACAAGAAATGATAGCCTGATGCCCGAAATCAAAACAAAATTAGAGGCCTTAATTTAAACGTTGATATGGAGGCATCAAAGTAGAATGTTCTTTAGTTAATAACCTGAATTTATTGTCTACATCCAAATAAGTCGTCACCAAATTTATGCTTTTATTTCCCTCCCAGAACGTTCTTTCCCTCACTCACCAATTTATGAAGCACTGTGTGTTCTGAAGGGGACCTTCAAGTACTTGGTCTTGCCACCCAAAGACTCCATTTTGAATTTATCATGATTTAAAATGTAACTGCTTGTATGTGCTTGAGAGAAAGTGACAGAGGTACCCAGGTGAGGAGGGCTGGGATGTGTGGGAAGAGGAACAGGGGAGAAGTAGTGGGAATTCACAGGATTCATTGCTGAGGGAGGAATTTCTGAGGCTTCTGAAAATGAGGGGCAGGAATGTTTGTGCATTTCCAGTCTCTCCCTGGTTAGAATGATGGGAATTTACCAGAGAGACTTGGACAATTTGTGGTGTGCTTTAAAGAGTTAAAGGAACAAATGGAACACAGTCATGCTGCTAGACTTAGCAACTCATAAAAAGGGAGAGGAAAATATTGAGAGGCATGGAGGCCCACCCGTCCTGGAATTAGTTTTGGCTGACACACAGTCTCCTCTTTGATCTCAACTGTCCTGTCTGTAAACTTGTCGTCATGAACTTGAGACCTCTAGCCCATCATCTCTCTTTTATTTTTGCATTTATAACATATGCTGTATTAGTCCGAGTTCTCCAGAGAAACAGAACCAATATAGATAGAGGTAAGAGGAGATTTATTATAGGAATTGGGTCATATGGTTATGGAGGCTGAAAAGTCCCATGATTGCCGCCTGTAGGCTGGAGGACCAGGAAAGCTGGTGGTGTAATAGTACAGGTCTGAAGGCCTGTGAATTTGGGAGCTGATATGTAAGTCCTGGTCTGAAGGCCCAAGAACCAGGAGCACTGATGAGCCCATCGGCAGGAGAAGATGAATGTCTCAGCTTGAGCAGAGAGCACGAATTTGTCCTTCCTCTGCCCTTTTGTTCTATGGAGGCCCTCAACTATTGGATCATACCAACCCAACAGTGGGGAGGGCTATCTTCTTTAGGCAGTCTACTGATTGAACTGTTAATCTCTTCTGGAGACACCTTCACAGATATACCCAGAAATATTTACCAACCAACTGAGTATCCCTTAGCCCATTCAGGAGGACACATAAAATTAATCACCATAAATACCCATCACTAGCCAACAGCAATCACTGCTAATACTCCTCCTCCTACTTCTGCCATTACAGCTGCCATTTCCTAGGCACCTACTATATGCAGGGATTCAGGCTGAGATGCTTCACATGCATCTCACTCAATCCTAAAACTCATTCTGTAGAGCATGCAACTCTTGATCCTGGGGTTGTAAGTTCAAGCCCCACGTTGTGTTGCAGGAATTCTCTTCCTGGTCACGCTGTTTGGAAGAATGAAAAGGTAGACAGAGAAAGAGTGGTGGGCAGAAAAGCAGAGTTTATTGAGAGATAGTATAAAGCTCCCGGAGAGGGAGGTGGGCCCTAGGGGGTTGCCCTTGGAGTTTCCAAGCGTAGGGATTTTTATGAGCTCTTTTGCAGAACTACATTAAGCAATCAGGGTGTGCTGGGTCGTGCCAGTCAGGGCTTTGGTAACCTGTCTACCTATTAGGTTAAGGTCTACATACTGACGGTCTCTTTTTTGGCTGACGTCTGGGGGCTTACGTCTTAACTGCCCCTTGCCTGTGATATTGACAAATGCTTTGTGGTTATTGTCTTATTTTAGGACTTTTGTAGAAGTCATTTCTGCAAAGGCTGCAAAGCAGAATGCTAATCCTGTCTAAGCTGCAAAGCAGGATGTCAGTGCTGTTTTATTGTAGCTGTCCTGACTTTAGATTTTCTTGTTGGGGACCCTGGCCCTGACTCCCTAACTGTCCAACTCACTCCTAACAGTTGGGTGTAGAGATTACTTTAATAAAAAAATTCCTGGGGCGCCTGGGTGGCTCAGGGTGTTAGAGCCTCTGCCTTTGGCTCAGGTCTTGATATCAGCGTCCTGGGATTGAGCTCCACATCCGGCTCTCTGCTCAGCAGAGAGCCTGCTTCGCGCCCCCCCACCACCTTTCTCTGCCTGCCTCTCTGCCTACTTATGATCTCTGTCAAGTAAATAAATAAATTAAAAAAAAATTCCTACTACTAGCCCTCTAAAGTGTGGGTCCCATTATTAAAAAGCCTCATGGCATTAACTTACATAAAATCATTAAAACATCATCACCTAGAGATATTTTAAAAATTGATTCATAATTCACATACCATGGGATTTCAGTTTTTAGTGTATTTTTAGTATATTTGGTATAGTGAATATACTAAAAATTCCAAAATATCTTCATCACCCCAGAACAGAAACCCTATACTCATTAGCAGTCACTCTCCATTTTTCCCTCCTTCCAGTTCCTGGAAACCAGGAATCTACTTTCTGTCTCTATGGATTTGCCTATTCTGGATATATAAGTGGAATCATACAATATATAATCTGTTGTGTCTGGCTTCTTTCACTTAGC
Source organism: Meles meles (assembly GCF_922984935.1). Taxonomy (NCBI): domain Eukaryota; kingdom Metazoa; phylum Chordata; class Mammalia; order Carnivora; family Mustelidae; genus Meles; species Meles meles. The sequence continues at coordinate 37,433,397 of NC_060067.1, read as the reverse complement.
ATATTGTTTGCAAGGTCCATTTACATTGTAGCATGGATTGGTACTTCATTACTTTTTATGACAAAATAATGCTCTGTTGTGTGGTATATTACATTTTGTTTATCCATTCATCAGTGGATGGACACTTGGCTTGTTTCTACTTTATAGCTGTTATGAATAATACTACTATGAACGTTCATGTGCAAGTTTTTTCATGGCATATGTTTTCAGTTCATACAGAGGGATTTTTGTTGCATGACTTTTTTTTTGGACTTGATAGTATCCTCAGCAAATATTTTTTCTGGAAACAAGGTTTTATGCCAGAAAGGGATAACTGCACACCTCCAGACTAAAATTTACTAAAACTCTCTTTCTGCAATGTGAGCTCTGATTTCTGTACTGTCTCAGTGAGACTTGGTTTCCGGAGACAAGCACTCATTTTTTTATTCCCTTTGTTCAGCTGATCCTTCCTCCTGGAAAGTCTTATCACCATCTGTAAAAGTTTGAAAGTCTTGGGGCACATGGCTGGCTCAGTCCCTAGGGCATGCATGTGATTCTTGGTCTCCCGGTTGTGAGTTCGAACCCCTTAGTGGGTGTAGAGATTCCTTAAAAAAGAAAAAAGGAAAAAGAGAAAAGTTCTTGACCTTCCAGCCAGAAGCTGATTCCTCCTTTGCAGCATAAGTTAACTTTCGTTTTTTTTTTCCTGGGAACTCCCTGGAGCTTCACCTGGTCCTTTCTCATGGCATTGCTCACTCTTTTCCTTCCCAGTCCTACTGGCTACCCTTCTGCCCCCCTTGAGGTCAAGATTCAGGTCTTAATCACATTTCTGTTCCTTGCCAAGGCACGTGTTGCTTTATACAATAGGTGATGAATGTCCTCGAGCTGAATAAATCCCTGATTAGTTGCTGTGATATTGGGATTTATAAGAGAGAGATATTTGATCTTTGTCCCCTTTCCTGGCACAGAGCTCCTAAACCCCTTGGAATTTCCTGTGAAGAGGGGCAGAAAGGTGTCTTTTGTCATGTTAATGAAGTGACTTTTGGAAAGGCCCTCGGTCACCTAAGAAAGGAGATTGGTTGCCAGGGAACTAACCGCGGGATCAGAGGATAGGAAACCTTCAGTCCTACCCCAACCTCCGGGGTTGGGGGTGGGGGGTTGGGTGGAGAGAGGCACTGAAGTTTGAGTTCAATCCCTAGGGGCCAAGGATTTCATTGAATACGTTGAGGTAATGATGCCTCCATTGTAAACCCACATGGTGGGGTTTGGAGAGCGTCCGGGTTGGTGAGCCCTTGGGAGGTGCCAGAACGTGGCGCTCAGAGAGAGTGTGCACGTTGCCTGCACTTTCTCCACACCTCGCCCTCTGCATCTCTCTCATCTGGCTCTTCCTGAGTTATAGTCCTTTCTACTACACCAGTCATCTAGGAAGTGAAATGTTACTCTGAGTTCTGTGAGCCACTCTGGCGTATTAATGGAACCCAAAGACGGGGTGAGGAGAACCTGTGGCTGGTGGGTCAGAAGCCTAATAGGCAACTTGGCCTTGTGATTGCCATGGGAGGAGTGTGTGGGGGCCACGGTCTTGTGGGAGCGAGCTCGTTACCTGTGGGGTCTGACACTATCTCCAGGTCAGTAGTGTCCCAAATGAGGTGACTTGTCGGACCCAGCTGGTGTCAGAGATTGCTTGGTGTGGGGGGGGAAAAAAACCCATCTTGTCATTGGTGTCAGGATCATGGCTACCCTGTGGTTCTGATTAACTTGAAGCCACGTTGTTTCCTTGTGTTACAATGGCCCTGTTTTTAGCCAGGTCTTGTGGGGGAGAGGACCAGGCTGGCGAGTGAGGTCGTGCTTTTGCATGCTTCCCCTTCTTTGCCTCCACATCGGAGCTGGTGGAGCGCAGCCAAGCAGGTACAGCTCCTCCGGAATCCTCAGATTTCGCTGTCCTTGCTTCTTGCTCCTTCTCAAAGGAGGAATATGACAGGAGAGTTGGGCAGCAGGGTTGGGGGCTTCTTGCAGGGGTGGGGGTGATTACGGTCAGACTTAGGAGGGGGGCAACTCTTTCAGGTCCTGGGTTCCCCCATCTCTCTTCAAGTCCTCCCTAGTGTCTCAGGAAAACAGATTAAATCATCCTTTTAAAGTGACAAGACAGCAGTCTTGGATTTTCTATAGATCCTGTTTAGATCTCTGCGATCCTACTTGGATAGCCCATCGACCTTCACAGAGCAACCATATCTTATTTTTTCTTTTTATTCATTCATTCACTCATCCATTCATGTAATCTCTATACCCAATGTGGGACTTGAACTCATGACCCTGAGATCAAGAGTCGCATGCTCTTCTGACTGAACCATTCAGATACCCTTCATACTTTTTTTTTTTTTTAAATAAGGTATCTAGCACTTTGGAGGTAGTTCTCAATCCTGGCTGATAGCCACTCACCTGTTAGGGTAGGAACCCACATACATCCATTCTTCCAAGCTTTAAGTAAAATGAGAGGTCAACACCAGTATTGACCTCTGGCCAAGTACATTTGGCTGATGCGTTGTGCTTGGTTGGGTGGAGTTGTGATAATTGGGTGCCCTTCTTGAAGATGCCCCAGCTCCTTCAGTCCTTATTGTCTCACAGCTGGCTCTCTTCATGCATTTATTGACCTGCCTGCCCTTTGAGGTCCCTGAGAATTCGACTCTGCCCCCAGAGCGCCAATTTATCTGCCCTCCACCCCCACCTACCCCTTGGCACCCCTGGTAACTCTGATAGACGATCAGGGCTGGGAACCATCAGCACCTTGGAGCATTGACTGTTCTGTCTGTAGGGGTTCTCAGTTCCAACTGAGAGAGAAGCACTAGGGAGCTGTTAAAAATAACCAATCCCTGGCCCATGTATAATCCTTCCCTGGAGGAATAGACAGTTTCTTGAAGGAAGGATACTTTTTTTCAGACGGGAGGGGGTGTGGTATTTCAATGAAAATTGTATTATTTGAATGTGGAGTCAGTAGACTGTCTGATGTTAAGTTTCCTTTTAATAAAATTCCAAATTACAACAGAATTGCTTCCTACATTGTGACTTGCAAGGTACATGTTGACAGTGAATTAAAATAAGACCCTTCTATATTTTTTAAACTATTTGGTGTTGGAGCCCTGCCTGTTACTGCCTGTCAAGTGTGTTCAGTCGAAAGACCCTTGTGTTCCTATGAAATGAGTGCTTTCTGCCCAGTCCTGGATCAGGCAGAGAGCTCTGGGGCAGAGGGAGACCTCTGTGTGTCTAAAGGGTATATAAGTTCAAACCAGGTTCCAATGAGCCTCCGTCCCGATGCGTATATATGGAGAATTGCATCCAGGGTAAAACAATGAAGACGATATCCCTATCTCATCTTCCAGCACACTCTCCCATTTTAACGGTTAGATCCAGAATTTGACCCAACTTTAATTCTTTGTGTGTGCGCACGTGCTCAAAAAGTGTTTGCCCAACCGGCAGAAAACTTACCTCGGTTGGGAGTAATTTAGGTTTCTTTCATCAATTTTGGGTTCCCTTCATTCTCATCCCAGAGTTGCTTCTAAATTCTGGGCATTTTCGTAGAGCTCAGTCTGGGAATTGGGAGTGATGGAGTATGGAGTATGGTGGTGTTTGTCCTGGACCCAGCTTGTCCCACTTGTCCTCAGCTCTCTATCCACTGCCATCAAATTATGTTGTTGCCTAGGAACCCTCCAGGTCTCCCTCTAGCTGAGCTAGTGCTCATCATCCCTGGGACATAGGACAGTTTCAGCTGTTCTCTCAAGGGTCTGTTGGCCAGAAGCTCATTTTAAACCCCACGTCAATGACTCTCATATACTAGTGCATCTCAGACGCAAATGTACACACTAGCCATCCAGAATCACGGTATAATGAAAGTTCTGACTCTGTAGGTCTGGGTTAGGGAAGGGCCTGAGATTCTGCATTTCTTTTTTTTTTTTTTTAAAGATTTTATTTATTTATTTGACAGATAGAGATCACAAGTAGGGAGAGAGGCAGGCAAAGAGAGAGAGAGAGAGGAGGAAACAGGCTCCCTGCCAAGCAGAGAGCCCGATGCGGGGCTCCATCCCAGGACCCTGGAATCATGACCTGAGTGAAAGGCAGAGGCTTTAACCCACTGAGCCACCCAGGCGCCCCGAGATTCTGCATTTCTAACAAATTGCCAGAGGGTGACCAGGCACTGGTTGAGTAGCAAGGTTGCAGAGGACAGAAGGGCTCCCAGTGTAAGGGAGTTAATCTCTATCTCTTCTACTTGCTGGGAGTGTGGGGGTGGGGAAGTGATTTGCTAACAGGGAAGGGTCTGGTTAAATGGCTGCAAATGCTCTCCCCCCTTTTTAGCTTTAAATTTTTTTTTAAGTTTTTTTTTTTTTTTTTACATACATACACTCAACCCATAATGTGGAGCTCGAGCTCACAACCCCAAGATCAAGAGTCGCAAGCTCTACCCACTGAACCAGCCAGGTGCCCCGGTCTCAATTTCTTTCGAAGAAATCAATCAATCACTGCTTAAAAGAAGAAGCTTCTTCTTAACGAAGAAGCTCGTTAAGATGGTCCTAAGGCCTTTTTCAATTACCTAGATAGGCTCTGTTAGAATGCTGTTGGAACTCTTGGCTTTCCCCATACACCCTACCTGCAAGGAGAAACAGGATGACATCTCCCTCGCTCCCACCATCCTCTCCTCTTGGCAGTCATGCCTGTGTGTAATCCCCCTTGCCTTGTGCATGGACTGGACTTCCTTCCTCGTCTTTTAATGAATAGAATACAGCAGAAGTTTGGGGCTGTCACTTCTGAGATGAGTTTATGAAATGATTGATGTCTTTTGTGGACACACGCTCTTTCTTGGATCATTTGTGCTGGGGCATGCGAGCTGCCATTTTATGAGCAGCCCTGCAGAGAGGACCACGTGATGCCACAGAAACCAAAGTCCTCAGTCCAACAGTCTGCAAGGAACTAACCGTGTGAGTGAGCTTGGAAGATGGAGATGGCTGCAGCCCCAGCTAACAGCTTGAACCCAACCTCAAGGGACAGGTTGGGCCAGAGCAGCCAGCCAAGAGGCTTCTGGATCTCTGACCCACAGACACTTGTGTTTTAAGCTTCTGTTTTGGGGTAATTTGTTCTGCGGCAATAGATGATAATACCCACCTAACTCAGATGCCAGACATTTGGAGATCATTAAAACGTTCTGTTGGCCTACCTGAAAATGAAGCACAACGTAACAAAAGGAAGCACAATTCTTGCGCCTGGGTTGCTGTTGGGCATGATGAACGCAGTGAGTGGCTAGACGTCACGCAATGTATTTACACATTAGCTGTTAGACCTTTGGACATTTTTTTTTTTCCCAACGTGGAACTCCAGGGTGCCTTGAGTTAGAAACCTACCTTAACCTTTGTAGCTATAAGCTGACTACACCGTCTTATCATCTTGCCTTGGGAGAGAAGAAAACTCTCGAAATCAGAATCTCTCACGTGGCTGAAAGCTGCGGGCTGAAGGAGCGGGATCTACTCCCCCCACCCCCCCAAGAGCTTAGTTTTCTGACTCCAAGAAAACCACCTTTGATTATATAAAGGTATTAGGGGCTGGGGAAACACTAGTCCTTTTGTTACCAGCAATCTCAGCGTTTAGAGAGAAAGGCTGTGGGGGTGGGGGTAACCCGGGTGAGTTGGGCGGGCTTTGTGTTAGCTCGACTCGGGGCCTTCTGAGACAGGAGTTCCTAGTTTTCGGAAAGTTGTCGGACTCCTCCTCCGGGAGCTGCGCAGCCCGGGGCACCCCGGAGGAGGGCGACCCCCGCGAGTCCCAACTTCCCGCCCAGAGCCCGGCGTGGGGGTGGGCGGGGTCGGCGGCGCTCCCTCCCCTCCCCTTCCCTCCCCTCCCCTTCCCCGCGCTCTCCCCACCCACTTCCCTTTCTCGGCTGGCCGGGCCGCCCCGCGGGCGCGACCTCTCCCGGCCGTGACGAGCGGGGAGGAGCCCGCCGCCGCCACTGCCGCCGCCGCCGCCGGGGGAGCCATGCCGGCGCCCCGCCGCGCCCCGAGCCCGCCCCCGGCGACCCGCCGCCTCCCCGGCCGGCGGCGGGAGTGAGCGGGAGCGACCAGCGAGGAGCCGCCGCCCGGCCCGCGATGTCACCATTGTTCAGCTGGGTGGCCAAGGTAGGCGGCGTCGGGGCAGCGTCGGGCCGGCGCCCGTTACCGGAGCGGACGGCGCTGGGAGCCGGCGTCCCCGCGGCCGCCGGTCTGGGCACCTCTGTAACCGTCGGGCCGTGAGGGGGTCCTGAGCGCGGCGGGCGCCCCCGGCTCGGGGTGGGGGGGCGGGGGTCTGACCGTGAGGGGACTGCCCGCGGCGGGGGACGTCCCGCGGCCAGGGGACAGCGACCGGAGAGTGGCGGGCGCCGCCGGTATCGTTTCCCGGGCGGCTCTCATTCATTAGTCCGCAGAGCGGGCCAGGTGCCGTCACGCCCATTCCACGGATGGGAAGAGCGAGGCCCGACGCCCGGCGCTAGGTGTTCGCCCCTGGAGGCCGGCTGCTCCTCTTCCCCGCGCAGCCCACCACGCGCAGCGCTGGGTGTTGCCCCGCGGCGGGACCGTGTGTGGCATCCTCCCTGACACGGGTCCTGCCCGGTGGCCTGGGATAGGGCGCTGCGGGGGCCGAAAGGCTGGACTTGGTGCACGCCGAGGGCATTTGTCCTTTGTGTTAAACTCCCTGAATTCAGAGGGTGCGGTGGTGCGAGTTTTGAATGTAAATTCTATTTCCATGAAGTTTTATTTTCCGAACATGAGCGCTTTCAGAATAACGGAGCCTTACAAAGTCCTGCCAGTTTCACTGTTGCTGGAACGGAGGGACTGGAGTAGCTCTCCGGAGTTCCCACCAGTTGGAGGACGTGGAATTATTTTTATACCTCCCGGAGTACCAGGCATTTGGGTGATTTGAATGATGCTTCCCTCGCAGCCTCTAAAAGGCCGGCAGGACCCCAGGGCACCTTTCTCACACCCCGTGGCGTTTCGCAGATTGAGTAATAAACTCTTATTGGAAGAACCCGTTAGCCATTATGTGACCCTTTACAAATAGTAATTAGGTGGTGGTTCTATCTGCTAGTTACACAGTGCTTTTAGACTGCTGGTTTTGTAATAAATACCTGTCCTTGAGCCAGATAAAGCTTTGACTCAATTAGTGCTAATAAAATGGAGACACAGAAACCAGATTATCAGGCCCTGTATCCTATCTTCTCATCCTCACCAGAATTTTCACTTCCTGAAACACAGCGGGTGGTAAATGAAAAAGTTTTGAGTCGCAGTTTTGTATTGAAAAAGAAATGAATGATATGCCCAGATTTCCTGGTTGGATGTGATAGCTGATTAGCTTTTATAAATAATGCTAAATTTAAAAATGTGAGATAGTTTAAGAAGTAATTCAAGATGTGTTGTCTGATTATATTTTATTTTAGGTTGAGGATTTGAGTCTACTTGTATACTGTTATACTTTATATCATAAGACCAAAGGGAGAAACCCAAAAAACCAGACTTACTGTTTGAAGTCTAAATAAACAAAAGCCAAAATACTTACTGTTCATACTGTTTTATGGTTTTATTTACTTTTCCAAAACCTATTTAATAAAGATGTTTTTCACTATAGGAGTAAGGTGGACTTTTGTTCACATTGGCCTAGGAGATGATAGTGAAAACACCAGACCAAAGTTTTATTAAAAAAAAAATAACACACAAACTCAAAAATCAAAACTGTAAGGACCTCTACAAGGATTGTCAGCTTTCTCCAACTGGCAATATTTTTGAAAAGGTTATTTAAATCAAATGTATGTTGATAACTTCATGTAAATTCTGAATCATGTTATTCCAAAGTTATTTAAACTGCAAAACAACAAAACTATGAAACGTTTTTGGAACACATTTATCAGTTGTCAGCAGAAAGTGCAGTTATTTTATATTTCATTCCTGTTAGGTGGCGTGCGATTTTAAATTGGATCCTGAAATTGATTTTTATAGACAATATGTTCTGTGAGATTTTAGAATATGAAATTATTTGAATGTTCATTTCTTGGGGCTGTAGATGATAAGAGTGACTTTCTAGGGAACCTGATTTGGTTTACTGTTAAGAGATAGGGCATCAACATGGTTAGCATTATAAACTAGGGAATATTTTAAAGGCAGAAACAGGAGTTGCAAATGGACACACAGTGTGCGTAATCCCAAAGTACAGTTATATTTGACTTTAGAATGACCCTTCAAGAGCACATAAATGAATATGAGCACACACCTCACACAAACACTACATCTAATTGCTGTTCTAGTTTGACCTTTGCAAACTGGCTCCACACCTGGTTAGGAGCAGAAAAGGGGCGTGGACATGGCTTGGTGCAGATGGATACCTGAACAGAAATTTGTTTTTCTTGGGTGCCTCATTAATATTGTATAAATATTGACTATATAGTGTGAGGAATAGAGCCCAAACAGAGAATTGTATGTTAAGAAAATTAAAATGCACTTTCTTTTATGTTGGACATATGTTGGAACAGTAAGGCAGGTGCACATTGTATTACAAATGGGGCAGGTTTTACAGAGGTGAAATTCCTTGGTTAGTCTCATTGGGACACGTGAGTTTTCCCATAGATTGTTAATAAAAACAAATTTCTCAGACATCGTGATTTTTTTACTAAACCCACAGATGTCCCAGCCACCTGGCAGTTTTGAGTATTTCTGTTGATTACTTCCGTGCCTCCCATGCATCAGTTAGTGAAACCTGCCGCAGAACCACCAGGTAACTTTCTGAATTCATTTGGATTCGCACCTGCCTGTAAAGATACTGGCTAAGATTATTGCTAGTATCCCAAAGTAGTGGGTTTTCAATATAGATGTTATTCAGTCAGGTAAAAAGGAAAATGAGCCTAAATATATCCATGTCTGCTGTGTTCTCAAATTCAAGTGCAGTTTCATCCAGTTGATGCCTTGTATTTTTTTCCATTGCTTGTTTGTGTATTCACCAGATGTTATTGGGCACCTTTTATGTACCAGGTACTGTGGATGCCCTGAAGGAGTTAGTTTAGTTTGCACATAGGCTTATCCTTTATTTATTATTATTATTTTAAAAGATTTTATTTATTTAATTTATTATTTTTTCAAAAGAGTTTTATTTATTTATTTGACAGACAGATCACAAGTAGTCAGAGAGACAGGCAGAGAGAGACTCCCCGCTGAGCAGGGAGCCCGATGCGGGACTCGATCCCAGGACCTCGGGATCCTGACCCGAGCCGAAGGCAGAGACTTAACCCACTGAGCCACCCACGGGCCCCAGTTTTATTTATTTATTTGACAAAGAGGCAGGCAGAGGGAGGGGGAAGCAGGCTCCCCGCTGAGCAGAGAATCTAATACAGGGCTCAATCCCAGGACCCTGAGATCATGACCTGAGCTGAAGGCAGAGGCTTAACCCACTGAGCCAGCCAAGCGCCCCTATTTATTATTTTTTAAAAGACTTTATTTGTCAGAGTATGAGCGAGTGAGCACACAAGCAGAGGGAGTGACAGGCAGAGGGAGAAGCAGCCTTCCTGCTAAGCAAGGAGCCCCAGTGTCCAAGACCCTGGGATCATGACTCCAGCCAAAGGCAGACGCTTAACTGACTGAGCCACCTAGGCGTCCCAAGACTTATCCTTTAAAAAGTGTACACACTGGGGGCACCTGGCTGGCTCAGTGGGTAGAGTATGTGACTCTTGATCTCAGGGTTGTGAGCTGGAGCCCCATGTTAGGTGTAGAGATTACTTAAAAGTCAAATCTTTAAAAAAATTAAAAAAAACTATACACTGAAGCTTTGTAAGGCAAATATTTAAAAATGCATTAAGTAAGGAATCGTTTTGTAAAATAGTCGCTAACATTTTATGTGAAACCAGGTTTTTCATATTTTGGCTTTGCGGAAAACAAAGGTTTCTAGCGACTATTCATTCAGCAAGTCATTTCAGAAATGCGTTCTGCACAGATACTTACTGCGCACCTAGTATATGCCCGCTCCTGTTTGAGGAGCTGGAGATACAGCAATGACTAAGGCAGACCAGCTCCCTTCTTTCCTGGAGCTCTGGTCCTGGAGGGGGAAGACTGTGCAGAAGCAAGCAAACAGACGAACAAGGTAGTTTCAAGGGGGTGGTAAGTGGTAGGGAGAGAAGCAAGCAAGGTGCTTGGTGCGGAGTGATGAGGGGGTGGGCTGGCAAGGAGGTGGAAGTTCCCCCCAGGGGGATGGGGGGACAGAACTGCAGAGACCAGGGCCTGGAGGTGGCTCAAGTGGGCACATTAGAGCAGTGGGGAGAAGGCAGGTATGACTGCCATCTGGCGAGCAGGGCGAGTTGCGGGCCCTGAGTTGGGGAGGGCCCTTCTGGGCCTGGCCCTTTAGGGCTCTGCAGGCCCAGGACCGGGTTTGGCTTGGCTTCAAGTGCAGAGGGAGCCATTGGAGGGTGTGAACTTGAGGGGCGCTGTGGGCTGATGTGCACGTGGGGCGGAAGCAGAGAAATACTTAGGCTGTTGTGTTTTGGGCAGGGGTGACAGGGCTAGCTGGGACTTCGGTAGTAAGGAAGGGACACCTGTGGAGACATCACTGTTCTTTATCTTCTGAAATGAGGTGACTGGGTGGCTTTGCTATCGTGTTCATCTGAGACTGGTGCAAATGACTGAGAAACTAATTACGTCTACTTTGAGTACAACTTGCCCTTGGTTGGCTGCCTCTGAAGAACAGGGCTTTCCGGCCCAGTTGTGTCCTGATGCCTGTGTGGTTTGTTTACCTTTGCGGTTTCCTGCAGACTGGAGCAGCCCATCTTGCGAGCCTCTGGCCAGTTGGGCTGCCCTGGCAAGGGCCACCCGGCAGCCTTCTGGAAGGCGCGCATCTGCCCACACCTGGTGGTTGCTGGGGTCGAGTCCTTTGTGTGTGATGCGTCCTAGGTTCATGTGATGAATTATTTAAAAATATAATTTTTTTCGGTAGACTTCTATTATGTTTAATTAGTGAGTGTTTGAGTTTAATAAAGAGGGGAGGACTCCTTGTCCCAATCAGACCATTCCTTGACTTTGAAAAATGTGCTGCCTCTGCTAAGTGAGGCTGGCATAGCCGGGATTGGGATTTGGGCAGGGCTCCCGTGAGGCCCGTTTGCCCGCCTGGGGCAGCAGCCTCTCTAGGGGAGCTCCAGTTGCTTGGAGTAACAACACCATGGGCACAGGTTGGTTTTATGAAAAGAGAAGGGAGAAAAACAGGAGTAGAAAACCTGCCTCATCCACAGCACAGCAGGGAGCTCAGAGCAGATCTCAGAATGACCAAAAAGCACATTAGTTTCTTCCTCCCCAGAAATTCCCTAAACTGATCTTAACCCTGAAGCATCTTTGAGTATTTAATCGTTCCTCGGATGCGTATACTATCCCGGTAGAAAAGAGCCCCAAAGGCAGGTCCTCTCCCAGGACGATGGCCCTCTGGCCATGGGGGAGTCAGGAGTGGCTCTTGCACTAGGGACTGTCACGGTGTGCCAGGTGGTTAGAGGGGCAGGTACAGAGGCCTGGAGGGACACTGGAGAAACCTCAGCCCCAGGCTGTGGGCGAGGCCGGCTGGGGAATCCCCTGTAGCGAGCAGGAGAGGAGGAGACAGGACAGGTGAGCTGCCGCCTGAATGCACGTGGCAGGCAGACCCCTTCAGAGAGGCTGGCATTTGATCCCGGGGACGGGGGCGGGGGGGGGGGTTTCCCCTAGGGATGAAAGCTTATCTTTCCCCAAATTCCCCTAGCCATGTAGTCCATTCTGTATGATGCCTTGTGTTGTGGTTGATTCTTTTATCTCCTCTACTGGCCTGTAAACTTTGCAAAAACAAGCATGGTGTGGTCGTCTGTACTGTGCATACAAATCACTTAGGCATCTTGTTAAAAGATAGTTCTGCTCTAGTAAGTCCGGATGGAACCCCAAACCCTGCGTTTGCCACAGGCTCCCAGGTAATGCGGATGACCTGGGGACTGCACTTCACATAGCAAGGTTCTCTGTATTTTCTGTTATACCTACCATTAGAGGAGTTGCTTATACTTTATGGAACAAATGCCATGATTTCTGAGTAGTCACTTTTATCTGGAAGGATGGTAGTGGAAATAGTGTCCCATGAAATAAAACCTAAAAAAATTAACCTTGAAGTTGGGTGTCTGGGGAATAGGAGTGGAAGGAAAATTTTGCATTGCATACTCATACCTTTTTTAAAAAGTCAGCATTTTATGTATTAACTATTCAGTTTATCAAATTTAAAAAATGTTTGGCCTGGGACGCCTGGGTGGCTCAGTGGTTTAAGCCGCTGCCTTCAGCTCAGGTCATGATCTCAGGGTCCTAGGATCGAGTCCCGCATCGGGCTCTCTGCTAGGCAGGGAGCCTGCTTCCCTCTCACTCTCTCTGCCTGCCTCTCTGCCTACTTATGATCTCTCTCTGTCAAATAAATAAATAAAATCTTTAAAAAAAAAAATGTTTGGCCTTTTCTCTTTTTCAATGTATTTAGCTTTACCCCAGATACCATTAGGGTATTATACTAGATTAGGAATCAGATTATTATTGAAAAATTGACTCAAATTGCCCCCCTGTCTTTTTTAAAAATAGACTTAATTTTTAAGAGCAGTTTTAGGTTCTCAGCAAAATTGAGCAGCAGGTACAGAGAGTTCTCGTACACCCTCTGTTCCCACACACGCGTAGATAGCCTTTCCCATTATCAATATCTCCAACCATTTGTTATAGTTGATGGATCCGCACTGACACATTATCTCGGAAAGTCCCAACTGTATGCTACAGTTCATTCCTGGTGTTGTGCCTTCTGTGCATTTGGACAAAGGTGTAATGGCATGTATTTTTACTACCATGCGGAATAGTTTCAATGCCCTAAAAATCCCCTGTACTCTGCCTGTTCCTCTTGTCCTCCCTCCCCACTCCCTGTCAACCACTGTTCTTTATAGTTTTGCCTTTTCCAGAATGTCCTAGAGCTGGAATCATGAAGTATATATCCTTTTCAGACTGACTTCTTTCACTTAGTAATGTACATTTAAGCTTCTTCTGTATCTTTTCATGGCTTGATTGCTCATTATAGCTCTGAACAACATTCCATTGTCTAGGTGGAATCGCCTAGAAGGGCATCAGTTGCTTTCAAGGTTTGGCAGGTATGAATAAAGCTGTAAACGTTTTTGTGCAGCTTTTTTTATGGGTGTAAGTTTCCAGCTCCCTTCAGTTAGGCTGGTGACATCAAGAAAAATGATTGCTGGATTATATGGTAAGAATACGTTTAGTTTTGTAAGAAGCTGCCAAACTGTCTTCTAAACTGGGTGTACAATTTTTGCATTCCCATCAGCAGTGCATGAGAGTTCCTGTTGCTCCATATCCTCGTTAGCATTTGGTATTGTCAGTGTTTCAGGTTGTGGCTGTTTCGGTGGGTATGTAATGGTATCTCATTGTTGCTTTACTTTCTGTTTCCCTATGACATAATGTGGAGGTCCCCCTTCCTTTTGATTTTTAACTTTTAAGCAGTAGAAATAATAAATTTGTTCTTTTGAATTTTATTTCATAATATGTGGTGGTATTTACCAAATATCTAATAAAGTTATAGAAAAACAAACATTTTAATGGTTATATTTGTGTATCTATAGTTAAGTATCTTTGATTTTTTCCATTATTTCTGTTACTTCTGATTTTGCTATTGGGAGCATGAAATAGCTGTTTACATAATTTTGTTAGGTTTAAAGAAAAGATGGAAAAAATTTCCTTAGTCTTTATGTACTTTGGTACAAAAATAGTTTTGCAAATTATTTTTATGTCTGTCATGTGTTATAATGAGATTGGACTGCTAGGCCTTGTTCATTTACTTTGGTTGAGCTGGGCTAAGTTAAACTTGGGCCTTTCTTATCTAAAAAATAACATATTCCCTAGTCGTCTTTTTAAAGATCCTGTTTTAAAATTGAGTAATGTCAAAATCTGCATAGGAAGGAGATAACGAAGATCATCTACGAGTACAAACTCTTTGGATGTGGTTGAGTTTGCAGTTTGTCCGCAATTTTTTTTTTTAATATTTTATTTATTTGACAGAGAGAAATCACAACTAGGCAAAGAGGCAGGCAGAGAGAGAGGAGGAAGCAGGCTCCCTGTGGAGCAGAGAGCCCGATGTGGAACTCGATCCCAGGACCCTGAGATCAGGACCTGAGATGAAGGCAGAGGCTTTAACCCACTGAGCCACCCAGGTGCCCCTGTCCGCCGTTTTTGTACAAGTGAGGTGTGGGCATGAGGATCCCGAGATGAGCAGGACAGGGGCTCAGCCTTTGAGCAGCTTGGGATTTAACAGGGAGAGGTAACACCTGTGAAGATGATTTCATGAAATCGTACAGATGTGTGCATGGGGAATCACTCAGCTGGGGATTCAGGGAGATTTTTTTTGAGGATATGAGATGAGTTCAGTCCTTTTGAAAAAATTATTTTAGAGCGAGAGAGTGTCAATGTGCATGCGCATGAGTTGGAGGAGGGGCAGAGGGAGAGAATCAAGCAGAGTAAAGCCGACTCCCCACTGAGTGCAGAGCCCAACGAAGGGCTCAGACCACCACCCAGAGATCACGACCCAAGCCAAAACCAAGATCGGCTGCTTAGCCGACTGAGCTACCCGGGCGCCCCCTGAGCTAAGTCTTTAAGGAAAGGTGATTGAGTTGTGGGTCCCTGACGTGTGATGGATGGAAAAGAGTTGCTAGGGTATACTTGTAGTGTTCCAGCATGTTGGAATCATTCAGGGTTGCTTTCCAACTCTGTTGCCTTGTTTTTGAGACCAGTGATTTTCAACCTTGGGGAAGGCAGTCACTTCAAACAAATGGCCGTATGGCGAGATTCAGAGTTGAGAGTGGCCCTTTTCCTTCAGCAGGGCGTGCCCTCAGGCCTGCATATGCCTCTCTGTAGTGGTGACTAGGGAGGTGGTCATTCTGCTGCAGCCAGAATGTCATTTCATTTTCTCTCTTCTCCATGAGGAAACCGAGTGCCAGAGCAGGGAAGCAACTTAATTCGAACAAGGTCACACAGCTCATTGTGGCAGAATTAAACCCAGGGTTTTGGACCCCTCGGTTTTGCACACCTTGTTGATGTTGCCCTGATGTTCGCACTTTTTTCTTTGAAGTATTTTTCTAAAAGCAAAAGTGTGCCTGTCTATTAACATACTGTATTTCAGAATACCTTATTTAATTACCCGGCTGTTTACACGTGTATTTTCAGCGTTGGTCCAGGTGCCTTCAGGGAAACAAAGAAAGGAAGCCTGAAGTCGAGCAGTCTGCTGGGGTGGGTAGAGGTCCTCCGACACGTGAGGGGTGTTGTAAATGCTCAACAGCCCCAGAGGCCTGCCCAGGGGTGTGAGCGCTGAGTAGGAAGAACCCAGGGCCCAAGCAGTTGAAGAGAGTGGAAGTTGCCCAAGTCCAGTGTGGCGACACAGCTCCCTGTGCTGGGCTCCAGTGACATGCTGATTCACTCTGTCTCCTGGAGGGCGTCCTGTGGGACAGAGGGGAGGTGTGTGTAATGTGTCTCTTCTCCTCTCATAGGGGAGATTGAGTTTTTTTCAGAGAAACATCATTTGCAAAGCGGATTTAACAGGAGAGAAAATGATATTAGTGTTAATGCAGCCGCGGAAAGGAAGAGATGATTGTGTTTTTGAGCCCTTAATATGCGCCAGCCTTAGTGTGGGGAGTAGTCAGCTCAGATCATCCCGGGGTGGGGGTGTTCTTCCCTCCTCCTGTTTCGTTGGGGAAGTACTGTAAAGAAACTGAAGTTCAGAGCGCTTAGGTCATTTGTCAGAGCTATTAAGATTAAAGCTTGAATGGTCTGGCTGTAAATTCACGTTTTATCTGTTGTACCTGTGCGGTCTCTGTCATAAAGGGATTACAACACATGTTCAAGATACGAAGCAAGGGTGGTCAGAACTTAAAATATTTTGTCCCATTAAGAATTTGAATTTTCCTTCTTCCTTAAGGGAGGGGCGTAAAATGTTATATCCACCTAACCTGCTTTTAAAAATGGGTGTGTAAGAGTGAAATTACACCAGAAGTGGAACTCCTATTTTTAAAAAGCTTGAATTTCATGATGTTCTTGGTTGGGGAGGGAAGAGAACAGGAAGTAAGAAGAAAATCACTGGCAGGAAGATCGAAGATTGGTCAAGATTGGTGGGGAGGCTAGCGGCAATTGAATGATGGACCAAAGAGGTCAGTTTTGATATGATCATAGCCTGATTTTTGATTTTCTTATTAACTGGAGTTGTGGGCCTTAGAGTATTATCTGAGGTTTTTCTCAGAGCGCCATCAAAGCATGTTTTTAGCCTCTCTGGGAAATTCTCTTTGTGTTTAGAGACTCTTTTGAATAGGCTCTCCAGAGACTTCTACCACAGTGGACATTTTTTCAAGCCTGGGATAATACACAGGACTGGAGGCGAGAAGCTTGGGTTGGAGGCCCCAGCTCACCTCGAGTTTGCTGTTTAACCACAGCTAGTTGCCGTGGGAGTGAGGGTCGTTGCCCCGCTGCCGTCAGAGTCCTGTTTGGGTGGCACATGAGATGGTGTAAGTGATGGGAGCCATGAAAGCACTTTTGGGATAAGCTTGTCTAGGAAGTGGGGTGGGTGTAGCCATTCAGTTTCCTGACCCAAGTTCTACTTCCCTGGGCCTCCGTCCTTGGTCTGTAAAATCAGAGCATTGTGTTGAATGATCGCTGTAATTGTTCTCGGTTTGGACTCTCTGTTACTGCAAGTGGGGCCAGTCGTCAGAGATTGTCCACCACTGGTAAGGAAGAGAGGGTCCCCGCAGCCGCTGGCCTAGGACATATCCCCTCCCGACGTGTCCCCCATGGAGCTGTGACCGCAGACAGGGCCCTTCTCTGCGTGGATGAATGTGTTCATCCACAAAATGGGGACGCGGACTGTCCTCCAGGCTGTGGAGGGCAGCCCCGTCCCCACAGAATGTACTCAGAACAGTGCCCGGCTCTGATGAAGCCCTTAATAGGGGTCAAACCTTGCCACCCCCCCACTCAAGGTAGGGGTGGAGACGACATCTTCGCTTGCTTTGTTCTGGTCTCTCTTTTCAGAGATGAAATATTGAGCCCTCCAGGGTGAGGTGGCTTTCCCAAAGTCAAAGCTAAGGTTAAGGTGTTCTGGTTCTTAGCCCAGAGTTCTTCGTGTCACCTGGTTCTTGCTATGATATTTAGAATCTTTGTTGTTTTATCACATTCTGCATGAATTAAACATAAGCTCTGGTTCACTAGTATGGAACGAGCAAAATGCTTCATCAGGCCACAGGTAATTTCCATCAGATAAGGGGAAAATGGAGCAGAGAGAATTACACCGGCCTCTGCCACCAGCATCCCCCATGTGACCTTGCCCAAGGTCACAACTTCTCCTTGTTTTCCCCTTCCCTGGGATAGAGGTGGGGAACAGCTGCCTGGCCATTTCTGAAGTCCTTTCATCTCTCAAAACACTGTGAAGAATTTCTTCACGGCCAGGGCTCTCAGTCCGGGAAATAGTGTGCCAACCAAAGATGTAGATTCTCCAATTTTGGAAAACTTTAAAAATAGGAAGGAAGTTGGGGCGCCTGGGTGGCTCAGTGGGTTAAGCCGCTGCCTTCGGCTCAGGTCATGATCTCCGGGTCCTGGGATCGAGCCCCGCATCGGGCTCTCTGCTCCGCGGGGAGCCTGCTTCCTCCTCTCTCTCTGCCTGCCTCTCTGCCTACTTGTGATCTCTCTCTCTGTCAAATAAATAAATAAAATCTTTAAAAAAAAAAAAAAAAAAAAAAAATAGGAAGGAAGTTTATTTGTTTAGCCGAGTTCATAATTGTAGGCCTGCTGAAGGCAGAGAATTGGCCAAATGGTATTTTGAGGAAGTTCTTTCTACAGGGTGGGCCAAGAGGAAATCAGTCATTAGTGAAAATAAACTCTAAGGTCTGTGAGACAATATTTGCTTAGAGAGATTTACATAGGTCTATTGTGATGGCCACTGTTGTGTCAGGTTCTTTTCCCTAAATGTGTAGGTTTCTTAAGTTAAAATATTGGAGACTTAGTTGTGAAGTTTGACTTCAGACACACAAACCAGAAGCCTGCTTATGAGCAATGACTTTGTGGCCCTTTGTGCACTGGTTATTGATGAATTGTCTGAGTGTGAAATATTGCTGACACTTTTACTATGGTCACAACTCTCTTGTAGTTCCACAAATAGCCGTATTACTGGCGTGTGGGTGAACGGAAGGGATTCTCTTCCGTAATCTGGAAACATGTGGAGGTAATACGTAGGAGTTTATAGGACACTGGATTTCAGTGAAGGCAGCTCTGTGAGTCTGTACCACCTACGGTTACTGAGCTGGATGAATATCAGACCAAAGTTTGATTTTGTCAGATCGGCAGTGTCTAAAGCTGAGACTGTGATCTCTGGATGTCCCCTTGCCTCCCCACCCCGGGAAAGAGTTCAGTGTGCCCGACCATTGGAGCATACACTTCAGTCTCACTGTTTTGCGGTTGCCTCACCATCTAGCGTATTTTGTGGTACTCCAGACATCTCGGCCAAGAAACCCGGCTTCTTCAAGTGCAGCGTTGGTCACGATACATTGAATGTGCATCTTCTCTGGGCCGGGCACCCGGGACACGGATGCGAAGAGGAGAAGGGCGCAGTTCGCGCCGGTGTGGTGAAGGCAGGTGCTGGAAGCTACTCGCACTGCCGGCCTGCGGTCAGGGGGGCTGAGGGATGGGTCAGCCCCGGAGCCACCTTTGGTACACGGAGGTCGTCACTTTCCACGCGCTGGGAATCCCACCTGGCCATCTCCTCGTTGTGTTGTCCTCAGCAGGGATAGCAGGGGTGACCGTACACTTTTTTTTTTTTTTTAAGATTTTATTTATTTATTTGTCAGAGAGAGCACAGGCAGGCAGAGTGGCAGCAGAGGCAGGGGGAGAAGCCGGCTCCCTGCCGAGCAAGTAGCCTGATGTGGGACTCGATCCCTGAATGCTGGGATCATGACCTGAGCTGAAGGCAGCAGTTTAACCAACTGAGCCTCCCAGGCGTCCCTGACCATGCACTTTTAACTTACATATTGTCCTTCTTAAAGCATGGCTTTCGGTGGGGCGCCTGGGTGGCTCAGTGGGTTAAGCCTCTGCCTTCGGCTCAGGTCATGATCCCAGGGTCCTGGGATCGAGCCCCGCATCAGGCTTTCTGCTCGGCAGGGAGCCTGCTTCCTCCTCTCTCTGCCTGCTTCTCGGCTTACTTGTGATCTCTGCCTGTCAAATAAATAAATAAAATCTTTTAAAAAAAAAAAAAAAGCATGGCTTTCGGTTTGGGAGCCAGGACTGTGGTTTGCATGTGGGGGTCCTGGAGGACCTCTCTGCACATTTTAGGGCGCTTTTTCTTTTTTTTTAAAGATTTTATTTATTTATTTGACAGACCAAAATCACAAGTAGGCAGAGGCAGACAGAGAGAGAGAAGGAAGCAGGCTCCCTGCCAAGCCGAGAGCCTGATGTGGGGCTTGATCCCAGGACCCTGGGATCATGACCTGAGCCGAAGGCAGAGGCTTTAACCCACTGAGCCACCCGGGTGCCCCAGGGCGCTTTTTCAATCTAACAGTTGTTTTGCTCTGATCCTGATTGAATAAACAGAGGCAGAGGAGCCCACTTGGCTCTTCTGCATGGGGGAAAGCACAGTTCTGCCCTGAAGCCCCTGATGCAGACCCCTTGATGGGCACCAGAGTCGTCTTCGTACTCACATGGTGCCTGTTAAACTTGGAAGTGCAGATCCAATAAGGCTTGTGAGTCTGAGAGACTAGAAATCTGGACACTGGCTGGTGCTCTGTTGTTTTTGTTTCTGGGAGGGTTTTGGGTTTTTTTTTTTTTTTTTTTTGGTATGTGTTTGTTTTAATTTAATGAACTTAGGGGCTTTAGTCTAATAAGGAAATTTCAAACCGAAGACTTTATTACCCCCTAGTTAAAATTAAAAGCAAATCATGGGCACCTGGTGGGGTGTAGAGCAAGAATCCTGAACGGGGAGGCCCAGTTCTGGGTGGCCTGACCAGGTGCCAGTGGTTCCAGCCCTCTGAGGCTCTGTTTCCTGATAAAATCAATAGGTTGAGGGCACCTGGGTGGCTCAGTCGGTGAAGCCTCTGCCTTCAGCTGAGATCATGATCCCGGGGTCCTGGGATCAAGTCCCACATTGGGTTCTCTGCTCATGGGTGAGTCTGCTTCTCCCCCTCCCTCTGCCCCTCCCCCCTTCTTGTACATACTCCTCTCGCTCTCAGTCTCTCTCAAAGAAATAAATAAAATCTTTAAAAAAAATGACTGGGTTGAGTGAGTGGTTCAAGGGTCCCATCCAGGGGATGAGAAAATACATTTGGATGGAAGAAGCTGCATAAGCCAAGGCACAAAGTAGAAATCCAAACGAGCGGAAGCGCAAGATCGGTGGTGGTGCACGAACACCCCCACCCCTACCTGGTGAACTCCCAGAAGGAAATGATCACAGACCCTCCCACCCCCCCCACCCCTCCACCCCACCCTCCATGGGACTTTCCGAAGCCCTTGCCTGCAGTTGTCAGTGCTTGGTAGAGATTAGAGAGAAGCCCTGGATGGTCTGCGAGTGGTAGGCCGACTGACGCCATCGGGGCTGTCCCCGGAGAGTGGGGTGGGTGGGTATATACCCTGGGGGTGGCCAGGCAGGGCCGAGCATCGGTGGTCTTGCTGTGGTCTGGTGGGAGTGCATACAGGCTGAGACCTGCGCTTGAGGTTTGGGGCTCCTAGTGATAGAATACACAGGCTGATGGCTGATGGCAGGTAGAAGGAGGAGAGGAAAGAGGAAACACTTCCCAGGTTTTCAAACTAATTACCTGGAAGGCATTTGGGGAAACAAGAGAGAGGCCAGTTTTAGGGCAAAGAGATGAGCTTGATTGGGATACTTTAAGGTCATGGTGCCTGAAGTTTGGGGATCCTTCGAGGTGATTGGAAATTTGAGTTGAGTTCAGAGCTAGAGATGTAGATAAAGAAATTATCTTTTATTTTTTAAAGGTCTTATTTATTGAGAGCAAATGCATGCGAGTGGGGTGGGGCAGAGGGAGAGCGAGACCCTCAGGCAGACTCCCCGCTAAGCCCAGAGCTAAGCCCAGAGCGTGACCTGGCGCTTGGTCCCATGACCCAGGGAGCATGACCTGACCTGAAATCAAGTGTCAGACACTCAATTGAATGAGTCACCCAGGCGCCCCAAGGATATCTTTGTTGGTCTTGGGACAGTGCGCGAGATCCTGGGAGAGAAAGAGAGTAGAGAGAGAAGAAGATGACCATAAAGGGTCGTCCCCGGGATGTCTGAGAAATGGAAGTGCAATTGACTGAATACTTCTAAAGGAACAAATTACATTCATAAGATTTCGTGACCCCATGCTTTCCTTTAGGACTCATCTTTATTCCTTTCCTCTTGTAAGTGAAGATGAAGTCACACTTTTGAAAATGTCAGGATTCATAGGGTACCTGGGTGGCTCAGTGGGTTAAGCATCTGCCTTCTGCTTGGTTGTGGTCCCAGGGTCCTGGGATGAAGCCCTGTTTCAGGCTCCAGCCCCATTTCAGGCTTCCTACTTGGCAGGGAGTCTGCTTCTCTCTCTCCCTCTGCCCATGTCCCCCCTCCCCACTTGTTTTCTCTCCCTTGCTTTCTCTCTCAAATAAATAAAAATAAAATCTTAAAAAAAAAAATGTCAGGATTCAGAGACTACAATTTGCACTTGGTAGGTGGAATTCTTGTTCCTTGATTGTAGACTTAATCGGGAGTAGATCAGAATTCAGTATTAGCAAGTTGCTGAAACTTCTCAACACATATTAGCCATTCCTTGGCACGGGAAAAGCAACTAAACTTTGAATACATTGCTTGCAGCAGCTCTTGGCTGGAACAAGTCTTTATCTACTGTCAGCCTTGGTTTCGATGTTGGTTCTCTAGGAATGTTCCTGATTGTAAAATATCTTGTCTCGTGAAGATAAAGTCAGCCCCCCACTCCTGACACACAGGGGAGCCCAGGCCAGAGAAGGAACTGTGCTTTCAGACTCCTGCTTGGTGGGAACCACACAGCAAGCTCTCGAAGGTGGTGGAAGCAGGTTGCCCGTCTTTATTTTATTTATTTTTTTAAGTTTTTGGTTTTTTTTTTTAATTTTATTTATTTATTTGACAGAGACAGTGAGAGAGGGAACACGAGCAGGGGGAGTGGAAGAGGGAGAAGCAGGCTTCCTGCTGAGCAGGGAGCCTGATGTAGGGCTCCATCCCAGGACCCTGAGATCGTGACTGAGCCGAAGGCAGGCACCTAACGACTGGGTCACCCAGGTGCCCCAGGTGCCCAGGGGCCCATCTTTAAATGAAGCCCTAAGCCTGGGAGTTGAAAATCTGACTCTGAGCAGTGTGGACTTGCTCCCACTCAAGTGCTCAAATCTTCTCGAGGGATGCTCAGCATTCCTCAGGAAATCCATACCATTGCACATCGCTCTAACAGAAAGATGTTTATATTCAAAGCAGAAATTTTTCTCCCTTTGTGACTCACAACTTTGCCTTCCCCTTTATGAGAGGGAGCGCTAATGCCTCTTTCTTGAGACAGATTTGCAGAGGCTTCCCGGTGTCCCCTTCCCACATGGAAAGCCCTGGGTCTCCATTGATGAAATTGTAGGCACGTTGTGACTCCTACTGCTGCTGCTTTTAAAGTCTGCTGAAACCGAAAATGAAAATTCTGTGTGGCCCAGTTAGTGGCAAGGTTGATGAGGCTGTGACCCCCTACTTCCCCTTAGTGTAAGGATGACGTTCCTTCTAATGCCATAGGCTTTTTGTTCCTTTTCATTCTTCAGGTTTCCAGGCCATTCTGCTGGCTTATCTTGAGCTAAATGGTCAACTAAAATCCTTAAATCTTTTTCTCATGAACTTTTGGCAAGCTGAGTCTGCCCCATGGGTACTTACTTACCCGGCTGAGGTTTCTAGGTTTTTTGGGTTTGTAATTTACATATATTACAGACTTCACTTGTGTTCCTGATGTTGGGATTTTCTTTTTGTTTTTCATGTTTTCATTCTATATTCTAATTTATTTTTACAGAGTAGTGGAATTTTGGAACTGGAAGTGATTTTGAGAATGCAGCTCTTTCCCTTCAGTGTGACACGAGTAAGCCTCCTTAGGGAGACGGGACATGGAGATTTGGCTGGGTGCTAGGACAAGAACAAGATTTTCTTTCTCACGCACTAGGAACGTTGGGTGGGTCAGGGAGGAAGAGAAATGTTAGCTGAGGGCTGGGCACTGGTTATGAATACAGGCTTGAACTACTTTATTCTTTGTGCAGTGTTATACTCTGATTTTTTTCTTGTGTGTTTCTTTTATTGATTTCCTTCATCTCTGAAAGCAGGAAAAGTATTAGCCCCTTACTCTGCTTTTGGGGTATTGTGCTAGGATACAGTCTCACATTTAGAACTTCTGAGAAAGCCAAGGAGCCACAAATAGTATTGTTGTTACAGTTAGTATCACAGAGAGTTAAAATGTTAAGTGGAAAACAGATGAGACTGGTTCTAACTACTATCCTTTACTCGCCAAAGTTCTGAGTTGCCTGTTGATCAAGATTAAAGAAAAGGAATGGCTGCTTGGTGAGGAGAGTTTATTTCCAGGTAAAATGATATGAGAGAAAAGACCTACTTCTACTGTTGATCTCAGTGAGGTTCAGGATTCCTGAACGTGTGTGATCGGTTTTGTTCAAGAATGCAGTCCGTGTTCTAAAAGCTAGTTGTTGCGTGTTGAGAAATGGTAAATAATTGATTTATTTATGACACCCTAGAATGTGATTGAGTCTGGCAGTCATGCATTCGTAAGTTTAAATATCAGACATTTGCTTGGCAATTACCATGGACTTCCCCGATGCTGGTGACAGGGCGGTGACAGGGCTGGGATTGGACTGCGGTGTGGGCTGGAGCAGGTGGCATGCCTCACAGAGGCAGAGACTGGGATCAGCCCACACCTGGCTTCCCGGACTCTGCCACATACAGGCTTTAGTATGCGGGGGGGAGGACAGAGTTTTGGCTTTGAATGATTTGAATATGCCTTTTTCAAGGCACCATAAGTGAATGTGAGGGGTAGCCTGTGCTATAAATGACTTTGTGTTTAATAAAATTAATACCGTTGTCAAGGGGATTCCATACTGTGACCACAAATGTCATCATTTGAATGACATTCATTTTACTGCAGTTCCTAGGAAGTAGCAAGAATATTTGTCTCGTTAGTAAGGTTAATGGTTATCTAAACTCAAGTTTGATCTGTCAGCACATAAAATAGATCAGTTCTTACTATTTTTTCTCTTTATAATTTTATTTTTGGATGCAATCTTTGGCACATTTTATTTTTTTTTAAAGATTTTATTTATTTGACAGAGAGAGAGTAGGCAGAGAGGCAGGCAGAGAGAGAGGAGGAAGCAGGCTCCCTGCTGAGCAGGGAGCCCGATGCCGATGCCAGGCTTGATCCAGGACCCTGAGATCATGACCGGAGCCGAAGGCATAGGCTTTAACACACTGAGCCACCCAGGCATGCCCCAGTTCTTACTATTATCACAATTTTGATTTAAGATAAAATTTTTGTCGTAAGTAATTACCTAGGCATATAGAAGGAGTCTTTTGAATGTTGCTTTTAGACTGTCATCTAAAGTTTTTAGTTTCTATAGGTGTTGATGTTTGTCTTTCAGATTGTATTTCATGACTTAAAGGCTTCTGTAGGTTATGTAGTGAACGTTTGGGGCCACTTAGAAATATATGCCAATTCACTTGTACTATTGAAATAATTTATCCTCATGTATTTACAAGGACGATTTTTTTTCCCCCTCCACTCTCCATATAATTTTGTCCCTGGAAGGCCTCATCTAATAACAATATACCATAATCTCTGAAATTTCTTAAAGTTTAAAAAATGTATTTTTAAAAAATGAAAAATAATCTTTAAGATTACAAAAGCAATACATGAAAATTAGAGCAAAAGAGCCTATTGATAACAAAAGATAGCAAACCACCCCATTCCTGCTACCCGGAGACTACCACGGGCAGCCTCTCCAGATCTTTTCACACTGTATGTCTTTGGCTGAAAAGAAGTAGAAGAGAGAGCCGCTCCTGAACACACGCTGCATGTTTTTCAGTCTGCCAAA
This sequence comes from Meles meles, assembly GCF_922984935.1. Lineage (NCBI taxonomy): Eukaryota > Metazoa > Chordata > Mammalia > Carnivora > Mustelidae > Meles > Meles meles. The sequence continues at coordinate 37,408,273 of NC_060067.1, read as the reverse complement.
ACTTGTAGCCAGAATGCCTGGGGACTGGAGGGTCAGCGGGTGGGGACCCCGGCCGAGCCCCAGCACACTTAGGCGTCTCCGTCCTCACAGTTTCCAGTGCTGGTTGGACAAGGAAGGGGCCTTGAGGAGAGCGAGAACTCGTGAATAAATACTAGATTGTGACCTGTGCTCAGGTTTCTGGAGGTTTTTTGTTCCCATGGGTGGGTGGGTGGATGGATTTGCTAACCTGCTGGCTCTCCCATCCGGTTGGTTTCGTGGTCATGTTACCTTCTGGTTGTGGTTGATTTCCCCCCTTCTCTGCACATGTGTGCACCACCACTGCCCCAAGCAGAGGCCAAGGAGGAGGCCAGGAAGGAGGCCGGGGAGGAGGCTGGTGCCTCTCCCTCCCGGGTCCTTCTGAGTGTGAAGACTGGGCCGGCCCTGAGTGACTCTCTCGGCATCGTCCTCCCCTCCAGCCTTGTGGTCTGCTGGAGGGCACATGGGCCCAGACCCATCTGTTCCACGTGGGGGCCTGTAGGCGGCCTGGGCAGGCTGGGGGCCAGGCCTCTTCTCCCTGCTGCCTGCTCCCCAACAGTGGGTATCTCTGCTCTCTTCACCTGGTGAGCAAGGCCGCTATTGCTCCCAGGGCCTCCCTTGTCTTGTTTCCTAACTAGTGTCCCGTCTCAGTCCCCAGCCCTGGTGGTGCCACATTCAGGTACAGTCCTGGCGCCCTGTGCAGATCCCAACCCAGAAGAGTCTGTATTTCTCTAAAATGGAAATGTTTTTCTCAGAGGCTTGAGGGGAGGAGTCAGGGAGATCATGTGTGTGAAGCACAGTGCCTCACGTAGTTAGTGCCTGCGAGTGGCAGTAGGTCCTGAGATGCCGTGTGAACTTGAACTGAGGCAAGTGAAGGTGTCCAAAGTTTGGCTTTTCCTCCTTTGATTATAGGAAATAATGGGGTCTCTACCTGATTTCTCTACCCGATTTTAGGTAAGGTTAGAAAATAAAGCCCTTTTATTGTTTCTTTCATTTCAATTTAGAGTTTACCTATAGCACTTCGGTGTACCTTCAACTAAATATGTTTAAATTGAGGTTAATTAGTATTACAATATCCACTTTGAACATTAAGGTGGAGAAATAGAAAATTGCCATTTATTTTCCTCTCACATCCAAGTTATGTGTTAAGTCAATGCCCTGACAAGGTCTGCATGGTCCACACAATTAATTAGACTCTATTCCACCTTTACCCAAAGTATGGTGTGGGAGACAGGCTCGGTGTGTTGACCTATGTGACAGCAGGGGGCCAGGTTCCATGGGATCCTGGGGAATGGAACAGAGGAGACGTTTGAACTGGATCTGGAAGAATGGGCAGATGGTAGTGGAGAGTTGATGGAAGGATATTCTAGAATAAAGGCTACTCTGCCAGCCTGCGGTTGTCAAATGTGAGCTGCAACCCAAATAAGTTTCCTGAAATGAGGATTCAAAGGTATTTATTTTGTCAGATTTTTCCTCTTCTCCCATTGGCAGGGATAATATATAGTTTATAGTAGAAAATAATTTTCCATCTGTTTATTAGACTAAATTGTCATATTCAAGGACTAGCTGGGCAGTAAATCACATCAGACTTAAACTGAGTCTTGGTAACACTTGGAAGGAGTCGTAATGTTTTTATATTGGTGAAGAATTTGCATTATATAGAAATTAATTCCCTAACTCTAACTAATGGACACTTGAGTTTTAATCAGTTGGAATTTACTCTCCATACTGATGGCATCATTCCATTTTATACTGATGGCATCATTCCATTTTAATTTCTCTTTGTAGATTTTGATGGCTATAATTTCTGGTTATAAACCAGAAATGGGTTATAAACTCATTTCAGTTGGGTTTACGTTGAAATGAAAATGGGTTATAAACCCATTTTCAGTTGGGTTTATGTTTGCATTGGCATGGTGTGATGGCTTTTTTGCATTATTCATTGCACAATATGTACACTGTGTAGCCCTGAGAGATGCCTGGTGGTCTTTGAGTTAGTTGTATGTACCTCGTTTCCCTTGCCCCCCTGGGCTTCCTTCAGTCCATGGGTCCTTAACAGAGGATCTGGAGTGGGAGATGGGGTGGTCCATGAACTAGGGAAGAAAATTACATCTTTATTTTTATTAACTTCTAACTAAAATTTAACATTTCCTTCGATTGTGAATGCGGTCATCAAATCCAGTAGCATTGGATTTGATGCTCTGTCTCTCCCACTTTCACTTTTTCTCTCAAATAAATAAAATCTTTTTAAAAAACATTTCTTTGTGTATTTGAGAAAGAGAGTGCACGTGGTGTGCATGTGCAAGTGGGTGGAGGGGCGGAGGGAGAGAATCCTCAAGCAGACTCCCTGCGGCGTGTGGAGCCTGATGTGGGGCTCCATCTTACGACTCTGAGGTCATGACCTGTGCCAAAACCAAGAATCGGATACTTAACTGATTGCGTCCCCCAGGGGCCCCTACAGGAGCTACACATTTCTTAAAAATACTATGTTTGCTCATCATTACTTTGAACTACGGCATTCATTTGACTTGCCTCTAGATCTTATCAGATCTGGTAATAAAACATGACTACTATATCATAATTATTCGAATAATTCCCTTTTAGTATAATTAAGTTCTTTTGTATTCCTTTGTGTTCTATATATTTAAAAACTTCATTCTGAGAAGAGTCCTTAGGTTTCACTGTGTTGTCACTCTGCCTGTCTGGGACACAAGTTTCGGAAACTTTGCCATTTGCTTGGGGAGGATTGGTAGGAATGTGGGATATGTAATGAAAAGCTGAGATGCTGGCTCTCACCCGAGATGCCCGCTAATCCCACAGTCTTGCCTGCTGTTCCAGCCCACAGCGGCACCCAGTTCAGCACATCCTTACTTGTTCTGCTGGTCCTTGTAATACACGTGCAGCAAGGAAGGAAGGGTTACACTTCGTTCTCTTAGTCATTACATAAAATGCACTAAATGATTCCCATCTAAAAATGGTGAAAATAAAAATAGCTTAGGCGTTTAAAGCAGTCAACCTTCAGCTGTCTAGAAAAATCTTATAATCCAAAATGACTTAGTCCCTCTATTTCTGGTTTACTATTTTTACAGCGTTTGTTCTTCCGCAAACACTGTTTTTTTTGTTGTTGTTGTTTGTTTGTTTGTTTTTTTAGGATTTTACTTGTTTATTTGACAGAGAGGGACAGCGAGAGAGGAAACACAGCAGGGCTTCCCGCCGAGCAGAGAGCCCGATGCAGGCTTTGATCCCAGGACGGGATCATGACCTGAGCTGAAGGCAGAGGCTTAATGACTGAGCCACCCAGGCACCCCCAAATACTTGTTGTTTACATACACTCATACGTTGCATTGGAGATGTTACAGATTTATCATGGTTCTCTTCTAAGTTCTCCTTGAGATATTTGTCATCACTCAAAAACCTTGAAGTCACTAATTTTTTTTTTCAAGATTTTATTTATTTGAGAGAGAATGTGTGCATGCATGGGGTGGGAGGGCACCACGGGAGGGAGAGCGAGAGAGACTCTCTCAAGCAGACTCCTTGCTGAGTGTAGAACCCGAGGAGGGGCTCGGTCACAAGACCCAGAGATCGTGACCTCAGCCGAAACCAAGAGTCAGATACTCAACCAACTGAGTCACCCAGGTGCCCCACTACATTTTTATTTTGAGTCACACATAGAGCAAATTTATCGAGTACTTGCTGTGTGCCAGGCACGGTTATAGGCACTTGGGGCTTCATCAGTGAACACATAGACAGTAATTCTCTCTTAGAGCAGACTTTTGGGTGTTCAGGTGTTTTATGCTCTGAGGTTTGTAGAGCTGTTCTTCAGGCTAGAAAAACTGCTTGCCACCTACAGACCTATGTATTTCTTAGGTAGTGGTTTCCACAGTATTTCTGTGGGTCATTGTGATACCTCAGGGCTGGCTGAAAGAGGGGAAGGCAATGCTCTGCCCTTTCAGCTCCATTTTAATCAGAGCATTCCTGCTGTTACATGTTTGGGATTGCTGGGGGTGGGCTGAGGTAGGGAGAGCTCTGTTGCCTGCTGGATGTTTGGGAAGATGGTCAGATTCTTGAGCTGACTGACATCAGTTGCTGGCTGGTATAGAATATATTTTTGTCTGTTCTGTACCATAGAGCCGCAGGAATAATAGCTAGCCCATTGCCTTTAGGTACTGTAACTTCAGTTAAACAAATTTTTTTAATGGCTTAATACAACCATTTATTATGTATGTGGTCTTGTGGGTAAGGAATTTGGGAAGGGCTCCACTGGGCAGTTTGTCTGCCTGACTTCCTGTGGGGCAGCAAAGTCTAGATGATTCCTTTCCAGTGTGGTGTGTTTGCTAAGGTGACTGGTGGTTCAGTGGTCCTGGGCTTTTCTTGCTGTGCACCTGGGGCCTGAGACCCCAGGGCTGCTTCATGTGCCTTGGGCTCCTCAGGTACTGCCACTTTCATAGGGAGTCGATCTTTTCTTACTTTGTAAACACAGAGGGAACAGCTAGCAGTTATTGGGAGTGAATATGTGCAAGGCTTTATCCTAACAGTTTCACGTTTTATCCTCCAAGCCAGCAAGGAAGCTGGTAATATCCCATTTTGATAGAAGAGGAGACTGAGGTTCTAGGAAGTGGGTGACCTGCTCAGGTTTGCACATGAAATTGCAGAAGCCGGAACCTGTGTCTGCATTTCCAGCTGCAGAACTGCCCTTAGGATCTGTCTGTGTAGGAGGTTCCCAGCTGTGAAGGTGCAGGAATTGGGGCTGACTTTCTTCTCCGAGATGTGACCTGCGGGACTGAGAGCTTATCTCTGTCTTCCTAGAGGTTATTCTGTTTCCGTGTCTGCTCCTAGAGGCCCATTCCCTGGAATGGAAAGCTTCTCTCCTGTCCAGGAGGCAACACTGGTTCATTCTCATAGTTTCCACCTTTTCCCCATTCTCTCCCATAACATGCACACAAACACCATACTACTCGAAAACAACAACTAGGGGTCCAGGCAGTTTTTTTTTTTTTTAAGATTTCATTTATTTTAGAGAGAGAGAGAGAGCACGCACGAGAGGGGCAGAAGGAGGAGAGAAAGAATCTCAAGTAGACTCTACGTTGAGTGTGGGGCTCGATCCCAGGATCCTGAGATGACAGCCTGAACCGAAATGGGTCGGATGCTGAACCGAAATGGGTCGGATGCTTAACCGACTGAGCCATTCAGGTACCCTGGGGTCCAGGCAGTTTATGCAAAGAATGGGATGCTCGTTCGCATGGCTACTGAGACGGTGTGTTGGGCAGAGTTCATGACAGCTGGCGTAAGGTTCATTGGAACTGGATCCTGAGTAGGTTTTATTATTATTATTATTATTATTATTATTTTTTTTTTTTTTTTTTTTTTTTTCTTGTGTGTAATGTGTTTCAGTGATTGGAACTGATGCTGTGGTTATCAGGACCGAGATGGCTCTCTAGGGGACGATAGGCCACTGCAGTGTGCTTGTGATGATAAAAGGTAGCTGTAGAAAGCTGATTACCCACACATGCTTTTTTTTTTTTGGTAGAGGAAATTAGCATTTAGCATAGGCAAAGAACCACATATCAGGAAAACCGAACTGTTAACTGTGGCTTTTTTTGGGCTTAGGATAATATGGACAACTTTATAGGTTTTTGTATTTTTCTGTTACATGAATGGGTATTAAACTCCTAGAAATGAAGATGACTGAAGAATGCATCTTGCTGCTGTGTTTAGTATGGACACTGTCTTACCTAGAACTGGTTTTGCATGGTCCTTGAACTTGGCCCTTTCCCAGCAAGGTGAGAGGTGGGGGCAAGGGGTCCCTCCTCTCTGTCCCTTCTCCATAAGAACCTGCCTGCAACATCTTGACCTCTCTGCTCAACCCGGAGATGTCTGCCCGGTTGCCCCAGAGGCACTGTGGCTGGCGCTGACTGGGAGCCAGGACCCTGGGGGAGGGGGCAGGGGTGCAGAGTACACGAATGGAAGAGGAGGGCATCGCAGAGGGGAAAAGCATAGCTTTATTCTCCTATTAAAACAAGGGGGTGGGGAGGAAGAATTGGAGAGCAAAACCTCCATTTTCCAGTATTTGGCCTCAGTTCTGATAAACTGATTCCATTCAATGTGTTTTAAGTACACAAAGTCTGATTAGAAGGTGCTGTCTGGGGCCAGCTGACTGGGAGCCTCAGGGGTTGCACATTCTGCCGAGAAGCTTCTGATTTGGTTAGGAAGACTAGAACTCATGGTTTAGGGACAGGCATGTTTATGTGCTGTGCATGCGATGCTGTTCCCAGCCTGGCACTGGGCTGCTGAGGTTCTGAGTGCGAGTGCAGCCACCTTGGGGATGGCTCCTTGCTGGGCTCTGAACCCTGCCCTTGGCCAAGGGAGGCTCTGCTTGATCTGTTTGGTTTCTTGGGGGGCAATAAGCCTTGTACCTAAGTCCTACCCTTGAAGATGTGGTGGAAACTAGGAAATTCCTTTGCTCTCTTTTCCCTTGGGGTGGATTCTGCTCACAGGTCAGCAAAGGAGGGCGGTGGTGCCCCGTGGCAAGGGTAGGACCGTGTGCCACACCCTTGGCCCCAGTCACTGAGGACTGGCCCCACTCCAGCTGTACACGTTGACCCTGGTGCAAGAGGAAGAAAGTTACTTTTTGAGAGGAGCAGGAACATCTTTGAGTGGCTCCTTTAGACCTATGTGTAAGGCAGTGTGTGGATACTTTGTAAATTGCCCACATTTTTGGGTCCTGTTTCTTAGTTCTTTTGTGTATTCTATGTGATTACATCCCGGGCATGCTTAAGTCACTCAAACTTGAAATCTACTTTAGCTCTTTCTGAACTTTTTTTTGAGATGATCTAAAATTGTATATATTCCCCTTTTTAATAGGGAAAAAATTGAGTCAGTTGGACTCCCTGAGGGTCTTTGGTGGCTGGTTTTGATTTTTTTTTTTAAGATTTTATTTATTTATTTGACAGAGATCACAAGTAGGCAGAGAGGCAGGCAGAGAGAGAGAGGGGGAAGCAGGGCTCCCTGCTGAGCAGAGTGTCTGATGCTGGCCTCTATCCCAGGACCCTGAGATCATGACCTGAGCTGAAGGCAGAGGCTTAACCCACTGAACCACCCAGGTGCCCAGCTGGTTTTATTCTAAGGGCAGAGTTTGGTAAATATTTAAATCTTCCTATTTGCTCTTTTTAAAAATTTTTTTAAAAAGAGTTTTTTTATTTAATAGAGATCACAAGTAGGCAGAGCGACAGGCAGAGAGAGAGAGGGGAAAGCAGGCTCCCCACTGAGCAGAGAGCCAGAAATGGGGTTTGATCCCAGGATGCTAAGATCATGAGCTGAGCCGGGGTTTGATCCCAGGATGCTAAGATCATGAGCTGAGCCGGAGGTAGAGGCATCACCTTCTGAGCCACCCAGGCGCACCATTCCTATTTGCTCTTGATAATTTATTTGAAATGTACTCCATACTGATATTTTGTGTTTCTCTATCTTCTTACCCTTCTTAGCACTTCCACTCCTTTGTTGGGTCATTTGTCTACTTCGTGATCCCCTCTGTCTAGATTGTGGGTTACCTGAAGAATGGGGTCTATGCGTGGTTCATCCCTGTATTCAAGAAGAATTTGGCATAGAATTGGGCATAAATTGTTCTATGTAGTAAGAGTATGAACAGGATTCTTAGTTGCAAGTGAAACATACCCAGTGTAAAATGGCACAATCAAAAATTTATTGGCACAAGAATCCCAGTTTATTGGCTTCAGGCATGGCTGGATCCAGGTCCTCAAACCTCAAAACCATCATTTTCACCCCCTCTCTTCCATTTTTTACCTCCTGTCTTGGTTTCACCTCCTCTGGAACTATGTAGCATGGCTTTATTTGTGATAGTACTGGAAATTCCAGGCTTTTGTCTTCAGAATTCTCAGTTCAAAAGCAGGATTTCTCAACCTAGGCAATACTACATTTTGGGCAAGATAATTGTTAATCGTGGGGAGCTCTCCCATGCATTGTAGGATGTGCAGAAGCATCTCTGGCCTCTACCAATGGGGTGCCAGTTTCAATTCTTACCCTCCAGTTGTGACAAACCAGAATATTTCCAGACATTGCCAGGTGTCCCCTGGGGAGGTCGTGGTGGCAGAGTTGCCCCAGGTTGGAGAACCTCTGGTCTAAAACCACAGCAAGTTTCTTTTTTCTACCAATTCCTTAAAACGCATAGGTCCTGGTCTGGATTGGGTTTTGGAACCAACCCTGTACTAATTCTGCGGTGGGGTGGGGTAATAGGATATGGTGGTTGGTTCGGTCCAGGGTTGCCAGCTGGGGCGAGGCCTGTCTGTGCCATCGAACCCTCAGAATGAGAGTGGGGTGAGGTACTACTTATCATTAGGGGAGAGGGCACTGGATTCTAGGTAAGACCACAACAAGAAACTCCTGAGCCAAAGCCGAAAAAACATGTGGACCCTCACAGGACCTGGGAAGTCCTTCTGAATTGAGAATGAAGTCTTGGTGTGATAGAAAGAGGATGTGCCTTGGCATCAGGTCTGCTGCTGTCCTGACTCTTCAGCTAATTAGCTGGTAATTTGGGGCTAGTGTTCTACCCTTTTCTCAATCAGATTCTGTCACGCTTGTGAAAATATTTTTTTTTTTTAAAGATTTTATTTATTTACCTGACAGAGAGAGAGATCACAAGTAGGCAGAGAGGCAGGCAGAGAGAGAGAGGAGGAAGCAGGCTCCCTGCGGAGCAGAGAGCCCGATGTGGGGCTCGATCCCAGGACCCTGAGATCATGACCTGAGCCGAAGGCAGAGGCTTAACCCACTGAGCCACCCAGGCGCCCCGAAAATATTATTTTTTCATGCAATTTTCATTGATGTTCTATAAACAGAATTATACATAAATCATATATCCAGTGACTTCAAAGTTTGAATAATCTTGTATAGCCAGTGCCCAGATAAAGAAACAGGACAGTCCAGAAGCCCCACAGGCCCGCTCCCAGGCACTCCTCCTCCAGAGATAACAGCCCTCCTATCTTCTGTCATCATAGTTTAGTCTTTTTTTTTTTTTCCAAGATTTTACTTATTTATTTGACAGAGAGAGGTCACAAGTAGGCAGAGAGGCAGGCAGAGAGAGAGGAGGAAGCAGGCTCCCTGTTGAGCAGAGAGCCCGACTCAGGGCTCCATCCCAGCACCCTGAGATCATGACCTGAGCTGAAAGCAGAGGCTCAACCCACTGAGCCACCCAGGTGCCCCCATCATAGTTCAGCCTTGCCAATTTTTGAAATTTGCCAAAAGTGGGATTCTCCTGCCTGATTCTATTCTATGTGTTGTTTCCGCTCAGCATGATGCTTACTTACCCAGGTCGTTGCACATAGCATAGCTTGCTTATTCTCCTTCTCCATGTTTTTGATTGGGCACGGGCTCCCGCCCGAGGGGTTTAACCGCTCAACTGCTCTAGGATTCGCAAGGACTTTGTTTTTGAGGCACAATTGAGAACGGATGGAAAGACTCGTGTCTGTTGCCAATAGACGGTCCAGACCTCCTGTAAGTGTTTCATTGAAGGGTATTGATTTGGACATGAAAAGACAACACATGGGCACTTGTTAGCTTGAAAACCAGTTTTAATCAGTTTAATGTATTCGGCCCTGGGTGATTTTAGGTAGAAGCACAACTCTATCGGTGCCCAGTATTCTAGCTGATTTTGCTGTTTTAGTAACCAATACACACTATATGACCAAATACTCCTTTATTAATAATCTCTCAGTGGCAAAATTTCAAAAGGGCATCATTTATAAAATCTGATTGTGGTGTGTGTCCTGGAGAAGGAACCGTGCTTTGTTTAATGTTTCTTCCTAGTACATTTACATGTTTATAGTTCCCTCTGCCTTGTAGGAAAGGCACCCAGTGTCCCTTTGCAAATATTATGTACCATACATAACTAAAATAGGGGATTGCCGGGATCAACTGCTAGTTCATTGTATTCGTGAGCGTTTCTTAATCTTTGAGAGATTATTTTGAAGTAGACTTTGATCAGAATTATACAGTAGCATTTCTTGTAGGGCATTCGCACCTATGCATTTAATGAGCTGAGACTTCAGAGATGCGGTGAATTTATTTGGAAACCAAATTTACCTTATATGGTATGAACAGCTTGTCAGATACCTCTGTGGTGATTTTGTCTTTTTTGTCTTGGTTAGTTTCTTCATCTCTGACACCAGCATGGTGTGGATCTGGCAGTTGGGGGTGTTTCAGGGCAGCTAAAGCACACAGCTTATCTAGGGCCTTAATAATCAAATAGGGATTGATTATTAAGTGATATGGAGGACATACAGTGGTATGGAGGACAAGGCAAGGATAGAGCTTTCCTTACCTTGGGACATGAGAAAGAACAGGTGATAGGAACATCAGAGATGCTGCCTGTCAGAACTGCCTAGTGCTTCTGAACACTGCGGAAGCCAGGGCCCCATCCCCAAACAGGCTGTTGCTTCCAGGCTGGGGGTTGGAGGGGCAGTTCTTCTGCAGCCCCACTTGGGTGAGAGCCAGTGCATTCCCTGGAGAGGACTGGACATGGAGGACCTAGGTTTTCAGGTCGAGCATTCCGTGATTTATTCCATGATCTCTGTCAGTATCTGTGCTAACCCATCAAAATGTTTGGACTGGTTACCGTTGTTTTAGGAGAGTTACAAAAAATTTCACAGTCTTCCAGCAGCTGCCTTCTCTCACTCTTCCTTGCCTACCTTCCCCCACTGGCTTTTGTTAGGGCCCGCAGCTGTTCAGTCACTCAGGTTGGATTTTTGTCTCTTTGTTACAGAGGCTGGTAGAAACGTGTTGGTTTCATCAAAAGGTTGTAGTGAACCTTTTCAAATGGTTATTTTGGAGTAGGATGCTGGGTTTTGTGTTTGCAGAGACTCCAGGGGGTTTGAAAGCTAAGAGTCTGTCCCATTGGCCATTTCGGAACTAGGGAAGCTGAACACTACTTGAGCAGGACCCAAAGGATGGAGCGAATGAGGTGGGTGGCCTGGGTTAGGGGCCAGCGGTCATTAGCATTTCTTAGGTGCCAGATGCTGCCTCAGTTAGCTAATGAGCAGGGCTCCTTTCTTTTTTTGGGAAGACCTAGGCTGTGAGTCTGACTGTTGGGCTAATTGAAAGGGTAAAACTGGAGTCGAGGCATTAGCTCACCCTGAGGACCAGCAGGCAGAGAAGAAAGGCCTGGGGTCAGGACCAGCCTTCTCTAGCACACTGTCGGTCGCTTTGCTCCTGTGTTCTAGCATCGGCCACGTTATCCTGGAAATCATGTATGTAGATATGTAGAGTGTCTCATTTTCTAGACTATGAGCCTCTCAGGTGAGAAGAATCCTGTCTTCCTCATCGGGTGAGGTGTGTTCGCATCTCTGTTGAACCCAGTCTCACTCGGCAGCGCTCTTGGACAACGTGGGTGCTCACGTGTGTCATGTCTGGATAGTGTTTTAGTCTCGTTAAATTTCAGTCATGAGCACTTGTAAGAAGATGTTGCCTCAATAGTTTTGTATAAAATTTTAAGACCTGTAATATAGAGGCAGTACTTGATTTAATTTCATTTTCTTCCCTTACATTTACCTTGTTTCTGACCAACAGATGCAAAAACCACTTCTCACCAAAAAAATGAAACACAAGTCTGTTCCTTCTAGGAAATAATTATGCAGAATAATTTTCTCTTAGAAGTGCTTGTTTTAACTTTTTGCTGTGAGAGAACATTTCATCCAAGGGACAGAAGTACAGCGTGGCCTGCCATTTTTTGCAGTTTGGGAATGTTTTACTGTTAAATAATAGGAAAAAAATGCTAGAATTTTAAATACAAATCCGGGCTTCTTCAGATTCATTTACTATTTCTTTGTTACCAGTTAACAACAAAACAAAAGTATAAATATAAAGTAAAAATTACTTTTTATTCTAAATACCGTTTTAGAAGCTCTTTCCTCTGTCAGTTCTTGTGAGTAAAATTACACTTGTAGTGTGTTTCTAATCCTTTAGGATCCCTAAATCCTTACCAAAAAAAAAAGTTGACCCAAATGTTTAAATAAGGACTTTATTTACAGAAATAAACGTTTCTAGTTCTCTTACACTAAGTGTCATTTTTCTGGTAACTTAGAAAAACAGTATTTACTTAAGTCTGCTGCAGAAACAACATGCATATATACTGTGCTTTTTCAGCGCCTGAATTTGAAAGAAAAGTTGTTTTGGTTGTGAAACAGTGCAGATTTGCTTTAAAAAGGAGCTTTAGTATAAGCTCAAATAGGTTGAGAGAAGAGCAGTTTAATGCATTTTATGTCAAAACAGGGCCTTTAAAAAAAAAATCATTGGTGATTCATTTTAATCAACATTTTTTTGTTGTTGTGATTCCCAATGTAGAAGGAAATAAAATCTCAAACCCTTACAGTATTTATGCCAGTATAATGCTTTTCAGGTTCTTGTTTTTTGCTGTAGTTAGCTTTGATTTACTCTGTCTGCTTATCTGTGATCAGAAATGACGTAGATATTATTGCTGTGACTACACTAAAAAAAGATTTTTGTTGAAAGTACCCAGATCGTATCAGTGGAAATAAACTCCACGGCCTCAGTGTATTTGCCCTATTAGGGTCGGTGTATTTGCAGTTAATATTCTAACTTGGAAGTTTATGTTCTCAGAAACTGCAATTTTACCTTGAGACACTTTTCAGTTAAGTTTGCTTATTTTAGGGGTTAGTTTTGGCATCACCCCTTTTTTTATTTTTACATATCTCTATGAGCTGCCAACTCCAGCAGCTGCTGGTTCTCAGTGGCCTGTCTCCCTTGGCTGGCATTCTGACCTCATCCTTGACTGCCCCCCCCGCCCCCGGTCCTGTCCTCCACCTTCCAGATTCCCCAGCTTCTTTACATCTGAAACATTGGCGTGGCCCCCGCTCCCATCCTGGCCTGCTTCCTTTCCTTTGCCTTTTCTGTTCCCAGGTGGCCGCCCCCTCTTGTAGGGGAGCTGCTGACATCGAGGTCTGCATCTCCCGTCTTGGACTCCAGGCCCAGCCGCCCGCTGGATGCCTTTCTTTCAAGTCCTCCCGGGCTTACTCTGCAGGTACAAAAGCCAAACTCCTCATGTCATTTCTGCAAACCTACTTCTGTGTTCCCTGCTCACGCAGCTTCAGGCCGACTCTGCGAGTCATGGGCTGGCCTCCATGCCCTCGACGCCCCCATCCAGACAGCCACCAAATCTTGTGCATTCTCTCTTCCGGAAGCTTTTATTCAGCTTTTCCTTGACTTCCGTCTTTGTCCAGGCTCCCCTAGGACCCATCTCAGTTCTGTAAACGATCTAACTAAGCCTCTTTTGGGGTCCCACTCCCCGCCCGGGCAGGGCCGCCTTCCATCTCCTGCTCCCGGATCCCTACCTCCTGGCATCTAATGATACTTAGAGAAATGTTTGGCGATAAAAGGAAGTAAATGACTTCGTCCCCTTGTGTGACAGGTAACCCTGTAGGTGAGTCTGGGACAGAGCTAAAGGAATGGAGAAGTCAGGTTCCATCACAGTGGGTATCATGCCTTAATTTCTCGAGGAACAGTGCTCCAGGTCTCTTCTGGTAAAGGGAACGTAGCTCTCAGAGGTTTACAAACTTACACACAGGTGGAGTCCTTTTTTTTTTTTTTAATTGAAAAAGTCTCCTGTTTTTCTTATGCTAATTTTAAAACATTAGATTTTTCATTGTTGAAGGTTTAGTGCTGAAATTACGTTTGGTGATTTGCTGCCAAATATTCTGAGATGGTTATGTTCTTGTCAGGATCCCAGTGATTTCTTTTGAACCCCCGTCGTCTCCTTTATGCCCATGTTACAGTTACCCAGAGCAAGGAGAGGGACAGGAACCACTGACTGACAAGGCTTTGACGAAAGCCCGTCTCCTAAAGGTTGTGATTAGTGTGTAGGAAAGACGGGCCGTTGGAAAAACTTCCACAGCCTCAGCCCTGACCAAGGTTGTGGTGTGCCCTTTAGCCTCTTGTGACCTTGGGAAGTGGGGAAATAATCATATTCTCTACTGTGTGTCTTACTTCTCTCTGTGCCATTTACTATTGAGTCACCCTAATTTCACACATTTTCTCTGTGCTTTGGTTATATAACAAAAGACACCATTACCTCAGATGTAGTGGAAGACCCAGCATATAGAAATGATAACTTCTTTTAACAAGCCTCAGGAGTCTGTGTAAGACTTTTCTGTTTGGAGAGTAAGTTTAATAATGGGGAAGATTCATGTGACTCCTGATAAAATAATTACATAGACTTGCTCAATAAAGTGGTGAGGCTCTTTACTTGCATGAATTGGTTATTTTTCTTTGAAAATTCTTTACTTCACAGTACTTCACAAGAATAACTTACCTGAAAAATGTGATTTAAAAACTTTTTTTTTTTATTTTTTAAGAAACTGAGGCAGTTCTTGCCAATGTCTTATAGTGCCTTGTTGGCAAAGGTGTGAATGGAACCTAGGCTTCCTCTGTCCCTCTTCTCTCCATCCTGTCTTCTTATATATTAACCATTTTCAGGCTGCCATGGGATGTGTAGTTTGGCAGTAGGAAAGTATGCTATAACACAAGCAAATAGTGCAAATAATGCTGGACAGATGTTGAAATTTGGGCCTATTTAGTATTGTTTAGCTCGTAAGCTTCAGTAATCCGTTTTTAAAATACAGACTATACCTAAATATATTTTATCTCTTTGTTTGATAAAATACCTTGGAAGGATATATCGTTGTCTTTATGGGCAGAGATACTGTCTTTAAGACATGCTTGATATAAAATCACAAAGAGAAATCTTTTGAGTCATTGGGTCTTAAAGAATAGAATCATACATTTTAAATCTACAACCATGTCCCTTTACTGTATATGTAGATCTTTTTTTTTTTTTAAGACTTTATTTATTTGACAGAGAGAGAGAGATCACAGGTAGGCAGAGAGGCAGGCAGAGAGAGAGGAGGAAGCAGGCTCCCTGCTAAGCAGAAAGCCGGATGTGGGGCTCCATCCCACCCTGAGATCATGACCTGAGCCAAAGGCAGAGGCTTTAACCCACTGAGCCACCCAGGCGCCCCTATATGTGGATCTTTGACCTGAATTGTTAACCGGTGTTTTGTTGTTGTTCTTTCCTCTATAATGTTGTTAGAAGACTTCAAGCTTCTGGGCCTTAAATGGAACTTTCTTACATAGAAGAAAAGGGGGAAAAATTGCTTTGGGTATTAGGTCGTAACGAAAATCAGGTCCTTCCTTATGAAGATGGAATTCGTGGCCATCTTATTTCAGTGTCGTGGCTGTACCTCTTCTAGGGGATCACACAGATGGTTACTGTGCTCAGATTCATCTTCATGTCTGCTGCTGCATTGAAGGCTCCTGTTAGAAGCTGGTGATGAGAGGGTATAGCAGGAGGGACGATGATAGCACACGGGACCCTTTTGTTCACCCTCTTGATCATGGCTCCGCATGGACCCCAAAGGCTTTGGAGTCTGTGTGGGGAGAAGCCCCAGTGTGTTGCCATGGTAATGATGCGTCTTAGTGGCTCCCTCCTTGCTTAAGGTCCCCTAGCTCCATGGTCAGTACAGTCAACTATTAGGAAATAGAGAACTGAGTAATAAAGTGCCAGTTGTCCTTGAAGAAAAATCAATGATGTGATTTGGAGAAGTGTTTTATAGCTTTCAGTCTTCACTTGTCATCCATATCCTGCCCATTTATTGTCGAAGACTCTCCAAGACACGCTGCCATGAAATCTAGAAAACTTGCCTAATGTTTCGGTGAGCCACACTGGAGACAGTCCTCTTAGCGAGGGGACAGCTGCTGAGGGCAGGACTGCCGCTTTGCAGTGGGACTAACCCGGGCTTGCCTCTGAGGCTGGCCGTGGAGCTGCGTGTCCGTGGGTTCGCCCTGAGCCCTGAGGAGTGCTGTGGGTGTGTGACTCCTCTGGCATCGTCCCTGGCGCGGCAGAGGTGCGTGATGAATATCGTTGCTCCTCTCCTGCGGCAAAAGCGGCGCGTTCCCGTCGCGTGGGAAGGCGTCCGTGGTCCTGGCTTCCCCGCGGACTCCTGCTTGGGGGAAGAGGGAGGAGCGGGGCAGAGGCTGCTTGCCCCTCCGTGCTGGGGGGGCCGTGTGGGGGTGCTGTGCCCTGCGGCCTCCGGGTAACGCGCTCCCTTTCCCGGCAGGTGCCCGAGATCATCAGCTCCATCCGCCAGGCCGGGAAGATCGCCCGCCAGGAGGAGCTGCGCTGCCCGTCCGAGTTCGACGACACTTTTGCCAAGAAGTTCGAGGTGCTCTTCTGCGGCCGCGTGACGGTGGCGCACAAGAAGGCGCCGCCCGCCCTCATCGACGAGTGCATCGAGAAGTTCAAGCACGTCAGCGGCGGCCGCAGAGCTGAGTTCGACGTGGGCTCCCCGCGCTCCGAGAGCCCGCATCCCGGGGGAGGCCCTTCCTTCCCGGAGAGGGTCCTGCAGGGGCCGCCGCCCGCGGGCAACGGTGAGCAGGGCCGCGGGCCGATGCGCAAGTCCTTCTCCCAGCCTGGGCTGCGCTCGCTGGCCTTCCGCAAGGAGTTTCAGGATGGCAGCCTTCGCAGCAGGAGTTTCTTCAGCTCCTTCGAGGAGAACGACATCGAGAACCACCTCGTTAGCGGACACAATATTGTGCAGCCGACAGACATGGAGGAAAATCGAACTATGCTCTTCACGGTAAAGCCTCCCGGCGCCCGGGCTCCCCCTCGGGGCAGGTCCGCGTTCGACCTGCTCTCCTGAGCGCGGATTCCTAGCGAATTGCTTTCGGATTTATTATGTGTGAATCTGTGTGTTTTATAGTGAATAATCCTTTTCTTGGAGGAAATCCGTACTTTAGGCCTAGGCCTTTACCCTCATCGTGGGAAACCTAGAGAGAACCCATCTTCTGTCCTCGTTTTGTCTCTACCCTCCCCACCCCTCCCTGCTCAGTCGAAAGAGACCTTTTCGATGGAAGCAACAGGGCACGTGAAAATGTGTACCAATTTCAAGTAATGTATCGCAACAAAATCTTTTAGTTGGAAAATACTCCCTCTTTACTGTTTCTATTAATTTATAAAACATTTTTCCTTGGTTAATCAGGATAATTGGATTTGGGGATAAGATGGTATTTGAAATTTATACCTGAAATGAAAGAATAGTTTAGCCAACTGTTTACTCTCTTTTTTCCTCGGAGAGGTTTGGTACACCGAGAGCCAAGTGCCAGAAAAGGAATGGACGCGGAAGCTGTCCTTGGCACTTGGGGTTCCTGGGTTCTGTGCTGCTCTGGGCTCCCCTGACTGGGCTTGCCCTCCTTTGGAGTCCCCTGGGTCTGAGCTGATGGGACTCGGGGCCTTCCCAGCAGTGAGCTGGCCTCTGAGGATCTAGGGAACTGATTGTTCTTCAGCCCCCTTCTAGAATGCCGTGACCGTGTTCTAGAGAGAACAAAATTACCATGGGTGATGTTCTTGTGCCTAACTCAGAGTAGCGAGAGGGCCGACGGGTAAGGAAGCTGCTACTTCGGGGAAAGCCACGTTGGATTAAGCAGGTTTAAGATGAAGATGATGTGTCCGTGGGTAAATAGTGCTTTTTTCTAACTCTTTTCATAGTGTCCTGAAAAGGGTGCTGTGTCGGCCCTCAGGCTTATGCTTTAGTCTGTAATGTATATTTAGAAAAAGAACAACTCTTGGTATCATTGTGAAAGCTACTCAGTGTGTGTATGTTAAGTACTTAGTGTGTGACTGCTGTGTTCGGAGCCCCTTGCAACATGCTAGTAATAACAGCAGTGAACAGGACAGCCATGGGGGGTTGACAACTGAGTGTTCAAGTAATTGTCTCATTACAGTTGTGGTCTGGGGTTTCCAGGAAGGCTTTGTGGAGGAAGGAGCAGAGGTTCATTGTGACCTACTAGATATTCTTCTAGCTGGAGTATCCTGGGAGCAGCGGGTGAGAGGCCCTGAGGGAGGGATGGGCTGAATGGAGTTTATTATGCTGACCCAAGGCTGTAATGCTAATGGGCTAACTTTAAGAAGTCAAGTAAGTAGTATTTAAAGTCTTAATACATAGTTATGTACTCCACAAATGGTAGGTTGTTTTAACAATAATTTTCAACGATTTTTCAGTAAAACAGTTAATAGTGTTTTGGAAGTTTCGAAAGGAAAGCTTTTGTTTTCTGAAAGCTTTACTTTTATAGAAAGCTCACTTCCTTATAAAGCGGAGATGTGGCATCTGTGGTTTTGTTGCTAACTTTTGGATATTTGGTTCTTTGATCTCAAAGAAGACTGCTGTTTTATGTGGGTGAACGTACTAGCAGGTGTCCTGTGCTACGTGAAATCTCTAGGGTCAGCCGAAACCTCTGGAAGTAATTCTCCACAGTTAAATAGTCAGAATCCTATAGGAGCTTGCCCCTTTTCTTCTTTATTTTCATAGGTCACAGAATGAGAACGTTTGTTTAATAAAACTGAATTCGACTTTCATGAAAAACTAGTTTCTTTTTTTGTCTTTTAAGATTGGCCAATCTGAAGTTTACCTCATCAGTCCTGACACCAAAAAAATAGCACTGGAGAAAAATTTTAAGGAGATATCCTTTTGCTCTCAGGTAAATGGAGATGGGTTATTGGCTCATTTGCATTTGAATTTTTAATGAATTCTGTCATTCAGCACAAGTGCTAAAAGGTCACAAGATGTATACCTTCTGGGTATACTTGATTTTCGATCTTGGCATTTCTACTTTGAATATTAAGGCAAAATATACATATAATTTTGAAACTAAGAAGTTCGCTGTTGGCAACAATAATATACTGGAGAAAATAGATTTACCTTTCTTTTTTCAGTTATTGGTGGTAATGTTATATAGTCACAAATTCCAGGTACGTTTGTGTGGGTTTGTGTACACATCTTATATATATATATATATATTCATATGTACACAAAAATGTTTTTAAATAGATGCTCATTTCTACTTTATAAAAATTCTGAAGTTCTTTTTGGGTACGAGTCATTATTTTTCCTTAAAATTGTGACTCTCTATAAGGATGTTTTCCTCAGAATACAGTGTCTACTTGAGTTCTTTCCTGATAATCAAAGTATGTTTCATAGATTTTGGGGGAATCAATTATAGTAAGCTGTGTCAATTGTACTTAGGGTTTTCCTAGCAAATAGGAGATCGCTTAAAGTTATTGTTTGTCTATATTTTAAAACTCTAACTTCTTACTTCCTTGCTTCCATTTCCTCATAATTAAGAAGATGTAATGACAGTCTCATTCCTGATTTATAACATGATCTACATTTTAAAAAATGCCTTCTGAATTCTTTTCCCAAAATGTGAAAATAAAGAATATCCCTTTTATAGTCAATAGAGAACCATTTATAAAAGAAATTTTTCCAAGTCCTGCTCCCCAGAGAACGAACGTCCAGCAGGTGCTTACCTTGCTTTGCAAGAACTTGGAATGAGATGCCAGGATATGTCAATGGTTGCCCGTTTATTGGGAAAATGTTCAACCTGGAAGGGAGATGATCCACAGAATTTACTCTCGATTTGCTGCTATGTGTATTGAAATGTTAATGTTTAAAGTTTGCTTTTTCATGTAACAGTTTTATTATTTCCTGAAGGGTCCAGCTTACAAGTATACATGATGGCCTGAATTTCAAGTTATTGGCACCCGTATCTCTGCACTCTGGTGCTTCCCAGAGACGCTCATATGTTAATATTTATGGGCTCTGTCTTATCTGCATCAAGGTGCCTCTTAGCTGATAACCTCCAAAACAAGTTTACTTATTAAATCAGAAGAGCTCTTTGGAAACTATGGTGTACAGTCTTGGCCTTCATATCTTACATTTAGAAGCTTCTCTGCTCTTTGTGCATCTAATTCTTGACTTGTTCTTCATACCACTATACTTCAGTGCTTACCTGTTTGTTCCTGTAGGAGAGTAAAAATATGTTTTAAGTCTTTTTTTTTAACCTTCGTGTCTGTGAGTATTTGCATGTGTGTTGTGTGCGTGTGTGTGTATAGTTGTGTTTCTTCAGTAATCTTTTGTTTACTTTTGATTTTCAAAGTAATTTTTTATTCTTAATACCTAGGAAAAGTTCTCATTTTTCTGTGTCCACTTTTCTGCCCTTCCTTTTAGTACTAAAATAAACATTACAAACTCTGGTTTTCATTTCTTGTATTATGGAGGTAATCAGAATAATATTTTAGTAGAACGATGTTAATCTTCATATCTGAGAGATGTCTTTAGATACTTAAAATCTCTGAGAAAATCATGTGGAGCCACAAAAGACCCAAAAAAGCCAAAGCAATCCAGAGAACAACAAAACTGGAGGTATTATAACCCCAGATTTCAATATATACTACAAAATTGTATTGATCAAGACAGTATGGTACTGGAACAAAAGCAGACACACAGATCAGTGAAACAGAATAGAAAACCCAGAAATAAAGCCATGATTGTATGGTCAATTAGTCTATGCAAAGGAGGCAAGAGTATATAATGGGGAAAAGACGATGTCTTCAACAGTGGCACTGGGAAAACGGGTCCGCGCATGAAAGAGAATGACACTGGGCCGCTCGCTTACACCATACACAGATATAAACTCAAAAATGGATTAAAGACCTAAATGTGTGAAGCATGAAACCATAAAACTCCTTGAAGAAAACACAGACAGTAACCTCTTTGACATTGGCTGTTGCAGAATTTTCCAGATACCTCCTCAGGCAAGAGAAACAAAAGCCAAAATAAACTACTGGGATTAAAACAAAGATCTTTTGCACAGAGAGGGAAACCAACACCAAAATGAAAAAGTAGCTTACTGAATAAGAAAAGATGTTTGCAGATGATCTATCCCTTGAGGGGTTAATGTCCAAAATATGTAAAGAACTTACACAACACCAAAGCCCAAATAATCTAATTAAAAAATGGGCAGAGGACGTGAAGAGACATTTTTCCAAAGAAGTCATGCAGATGGCCAAGAGACACATGGAAAGATGCTCAACATCACTCATCATCAGGGCAATACAAATCAAGATCACAGTGAGCTACCCTTGGCAAGGATGTGGGGAAAAGGAACCCTTGGTACACTGCTGGTGGGAATGCAAGCAGCCACCGTGGAGAACAGCATGGAGGTTCCTCTAGACCTTAAAAATAGAACCACCATATGATCCAGTAATTCTGCTTCTGGCTGTTTACCCAGCGGTATCAAAAGCACTAAATCAAAAAGCTGTGCATCCCTGTTTTTATTGCTGTGTTATTGACAATAGCTCAGATACGGAAGCAGCCCAAGTGTCCATAAATGAACGGCTGAGGAAGAAGTAGTGTGCATATATGCCCCACGGGGTGTTTCTGAGCCACAGAAAGGATGGAGATCGTGCCATTTGTGACCGCGTGGAAGGACCTAGAGGGCATTATGCTAAGTGAAATAAGTTCAAGAAAGAGACATGCCACATGATTTCACTTATATGTGGAATCTGAAAAGCAAATGAAACAAAAAGCAGAAACAAATCCAGATAGAGAACAAACTGACAGTTGCCGGAAGGGAGAGTGGTGGAGGTGTGTGCCGGCATCGAGGTCCAGTCCGGAGCAAGTTAAGTCACAGGGATGAAAGGTCACAGCGCTGGGAAGACAGTCTGCGCGATTGTGAGGGCATGGTATGGTGGGAGATGGGAGCTGCGCTTGAGGTGAGCACAGACTTGTTGAGTCACCAAGTCGCACACCTGAAACTCAGGTAACATTCAGTGTGCCTGTACTTCAGAAAAATCTGAGAAATCGTTTTAGAGTGCTCTAGAAGGCCGTGCTGCCTAAGTCTTGTTGCCTTCTGGCACTTGTGGCTTTCGGATACCGCTCACCACTCCTTCCTCTCTTCCCCGCCTGCAACAGGGTATCCGACATGTGGACCACTTTGGGTTTATCTGCCGAGAGTCCTCAGGGGGTGGAGGCTTTCATTTCGTCTGTTACGTGTTTCAGTGCACAAATGAAGCTCTGGTAAGTGACACTGAGCAGCTCTTACCTGGAAAACGTGCTTCTGGGCAATGTCAGCCTCACTGATTTTTCTTTCCTTCGCAAACCATAGAGCTACATTGACATGTTGTTATTTGGCTTAAATTATCCGCTATGACTGTTTAGTGACTAGCTAGTACACATGCAAGCCTTGTTTGGGTATGTGTCCTCGGTTTTCATCGTTTTTGAGGAATGTGCTCACGTTCGCCCTCTGGCCTGGCATTTAAATATGTCATTTTGGAGGTTTGACCCAGAGGAGCTGGCTCTTTCATGAGTATTGCATTTGTGTTTTTAGTTTCTACCTTCTTTACGAGCTTTGAGCCGCTGGGTAGTGTTTCTAAGACTCTAATCCTAGCGATTATCACTATCATTATCTGTTAGTTGGTGACGAATAGTCCCCCCAAAATCTTAAAATGCTGAAAGGGTTTGCAGAGCCCTGAAATCTCAGCCCCGCTCGTCTTACACGTGCTGGCTCCCTGTGTCTTCTCTCCGATCAGGTTGATGAAATCATGCTGACCCTGAAGCAGGCGTTCACCGTGGCCGCGGTGCAGCGGACGGCTCAGGTGCCTGTCCAGCTGTGCGAGGGCTGCCCCCTGCAGGGCCTGCACAAGCTCTGCGAGCGGATAGAGGGTGAGTAGCCTTTTAAAAAAAAAATTTTTTTTTAAAGATTTTATTTATTTATTTGACAGACAGAGATCACAAGTAGGCAGAGAGGCAGGCAGAGAGAGAGGAGGAAGCAGGCTCCCTGATGAGCAGAGAGCCTGATGTGCGGCTCGATCCCAGGACCCTCAGATCATGACCTGAGCCGAAGGCAGAGGGTTAACCCACTGAGCCAAAGGCAGAGGGTTAACCCACTGTGCTACCCAGGCACCCCTAGAGGGTGAGTAGCCTTAGTTACCGGGACCACTGGTGGATTTCAGATAGCAGGGGATGGTGGGAGTGTGTCTTCTGTACGTGGCCAAGCTATTGTGTTCTGTGCTCAGGATTTGAAGGGAGGCGTCCCTGCCCTTTCCCCATCGTTGCTCTAAGGGTCGTGGAGCAGAGAAATAGAAGCTACAGATGCAGCCGCCTAGCATTTATCCAGGCGGTGAATGGTCAGGTTGGCCCTGATGGCTGCTTTGAAGAGATCTAGTAAGGTGAGAGCTGCAGGATCTCCGCCATGTGTTTCAGTTCCGAGGTCACCGGTCACCCCTGCCAGGACGGTGTTCACGGAGTGAAGGGGCAGAAGACGGGTTGCACCTGGTCACAGGGAAGGAATAAAAGGGACTGGGAGTTGACTATAGTTTCTAGAAATGTGCTGTAGGGAGAAACGTAAATGTTTCATTGGCAGCTGCTGTTTTTTGAGCACTTAAGGTGTGCCAGGCCCTGTGCCAGGTGCTTTCATGTGTGGGAGGAAAGAGGATTGCTGATTTACGTCTTTAGGGGTAAGTACACCGAGCACTTGTGAGGTCTAGGGGAAAAGTAGTGTGTGAGCCCAGGAGTCTGTGCGTGTGGGAAAACCGTCCCTGTCACCTGCTCACAGAGCTGCCCCCTGGGGAAGACTGTGCTGGGGGAAGAGCCAGCGGACCCAGCTTTGCACAGCTGGGGAGGTTCGAGCAGATCCAGGGCCATAGGGGCCCAGTGGGTCAGAATGGGAAGGAGGAGACCCCTTTCCGGGGGCGGGGGGTGGAATCTTCCTCATGTGGGAAGAGAGATACTCCTTTTCTGGGCCTGCAGGGGAAGCAGGGGTGAGGGGAAGAGAACCAGGGTAAACCCGCCATGATGATCCTCTGAGGGAACCTGGCACTGAAGGGGTGCTTTCCTCTCTCTCTTTGGTTTTCGTTTTTTTCCATTTATAGGAGGATTTCTAAAACTTTGTGATTTTGAGGGAAGTCACAGGATTTAAACAACCCATGTTATTGTAAAACACACACACACACACACACAAAACCCCTCCAGTTTTGCTCATGTCCCATGTCCCTAGAACACTTCTAACGAGTTCTACTTGGGTAGAGAAAAACACTATACTATTTGGATTTCATTTCCTTTTTTTCGTAATTGTGGTAAAAGTACACATCATATAAAACCGACCATTTTCACCTTTTTAAAGTGGGCAGTCCAGTGGCATAAAGTACACTCGCGTTGTTTTGAGGCCATCACCGCCATCCATTGCTGGAGCTTTTTCATCTTTCCGAACTGAAAGTCATTAAACCGTAACTGCCCGGTCCCCCTGCCCCGGACCTGGGCAGCCACCACTCTGCTTCTGTGTCTGTGAGTGTGACGGCTTCCAGGCACCTCGTCCAAGTGGAGTCATCCAGCTTTTGTCCTTTCGTGACTGGCTTATTTAGCATAAATCTCCTTTCACGTCTTAGCAGGAATTTCATTCCCTTTTAAGGCAGATGAGTATCCCTTCGTGTGCCTGAACCACATTGTCTAGTCCTCTGTCCACAGACATTTGAATTGTTTCCTCAGTTGGCTGTTGGGAATGACGTTGCTGTAAAGTTGGTGTATGATCTCTCCTCATGTTCCCATTTTCAGTTCTTTTGGGAATATACCCAGAAGGGAATTGCTGCGTCAGATGGTAATTATGTGTTAAATCTTTTGAGGGACTGCCGTCGTATTTTCCATGGTGGCCACACCATTTTACATTCCCGTTAGCAGTGCACGAGGGTTCCTGTTTCACTCCATCCTTGCCAACACATGTTACTTTCTCTCTACTTCTTCTTTTTAATGATAACCATCCTGACGGGTGTGCAGTAGTATCTGGTTTCCCTTTTTAAACGAGCTAAACTGACAATCACCCCCTTAAGTTTCGAAGGTTCATTTGCTGGCATTATAGTGCTCTTTAAAATGAATCAAAATGATTAATATTTTCAACTGTGCTCCCTAATTGTTACTGTTTGCTGACATTATACAAAATACAGCTGGAAAGGAGAAAAGTTGAGTTTTACCTAGAGATCTCATCTGAAAAGATCACTAAACCTTCCCTTAGTGGTTGTCAAGATAAGGGAAACGATGACAGAAACGTCCCTTAAGAGCTTGTTAAGAAGCCAACAACAACGTTGGCCTTGAAGATAAAGCAGACTGGGATCTGCAGGGACTGGAAGGGTTCCAGAGTTCTACTTGATAAATCTTCCTGTGGTCTGGCTTAGCTTTCCGAAAGTGAGAGCTGAAAAGATCAGTCAGGGTAGGGATTTTGCTGCTGTATTTTGAAGTTATTATTTAATTCGTCTTTTTACCTGATAAATTCCAAGCAAAGCAGAAAGCTCTGCTAATGTAGAAACATTCTTGATAGCACAATTAGAAGTTTGGGGTTTTACATGCCTGATGGGAAGCATTTCTTAGGTAGAGTGAGCACGGTGTTACAGGCATCCTAAGGAGGGGAGATGGGTCCTTTATTGGGGAGATGCTGGTTTCATGAACACTTTGAGGCCCTTGCTGTCTGCTGTAATGCGTTCCTAATAAGTAGAATGAAGCGGTTTATGAAAGCTCATTGTGTGTTCCCATAAGCGTAGTGCTAATAGGAAGTCAGGCTCTGTCCAGGAACTCCATACACTGGGGAGAGGACTAATGGCATGGCCACAAAAAGAAAGACTTAAAGACTGTTTCCTTCATCAAATGATTTAGCCGGGTTATGCCCCAGGATTTATAAAAGAATACATACACTCTGCCCACCAACGGCGGTGGGACACACCACTCCCAATATGTAGGACGAGCAGCTCTGCTTGGGCCTGAATTTGAACTCTGAGCAACTCCTAGCAGTGCTTTATCTAGCATTTTGCTTATTTTAAAGTTGAGCAGAGCATTTTGGGAATTAGTAGAATGAATTTTATGTTCACTAAAAAGGAAAAAAAGTTGAGCTGAGTTTTCCTTTTGCTGTGTAAGTAAGTTTGCCTCTGGCCAAGCAACTGCTCACCAGAGCCCCCTTAGTAAGATCGTTTTCTGCACCAACAGTGTGAAGGTGGCCTCACTGACCACCGGGCTGGAGGGATTAGAGTTTTGGAATGCCCTTGACTCTGCTTACCTTTTTCTCTGTTGTTCCCTGCATCCCTTTCCCCCTGTAAAGCCTTTAGGCCTCACATGGGGGTGCCACCTTCTTGCTGCAGAAACCAGCTAGCAGTGCCTGATGGTGTTGAGAAGCCCCTGGAAGGTTCACTGTAAAGACAGAGTGGAGAGCCCCACCTGGGGCCTGGGCGGCAGGGGTCACAAACCTCCCCCGCTGTCTGAGGTGGGGCAGGAGGGACCTTCTGAGGTGAGGTGTCCTGAGGGCAAGGATAAAACTTGTCAAAGAGTCTCCTCATCTGCCCCCCCCCCCCATATGGAGAATTGTCTGTGCCGTGGCCTGATTGTTAGAAGTGTATAATCAGTCTGTTGTGCAATCAGTCTGTTACGCTGTTAGTTGTTGTACAATTGGTTGAACTTTCCTCCAAGCTCTGGGGTGCTCTCCACGTGTGAGCGTCTCATCAAACAACACACGTATGTCCTGATAGGATGCTGATGACATTGTGTCAGGGACCTGTGGAGAGGCTTTTGGTTAACGATGATTGCTCCTTTCCCTCATCAATTTAAACACTCTTTTGAATCAACATTTAAGTAGTGCAGTAAAAAACCACCCCTCTGTTTCCCTGGCTTGTCTGACCTGCCAGCTTGCCGGAAGAGTACCTGAATTGCGTTCTGGCAGAAGCCAGCTGTCTTTTTGGCACTTTCACCGCCTCTGCGGTCACATTAGTATGGAAGCCACCTGTGGGTCGGGCGACTGGACTCTCTGGGAAAGGGAGGCAGCGGAGAATTCAAGAGCTGTCGGTGGAGGGAAACGGACCTGGTTCGGAGTCTAACTCTGTCCCTTACTTAGCCGATGACCTAGGACAAAATACTGGACTTTGCCTGTGCCTCAATTTCTTCATATATACATTGGAAATGCTTCGAATTGCTAAGAATGGTGCCCCCTCGGCTTGTTTTGAGGGTTGAGGGCCTGCCCGCAGCGCTGAGTGTGGTAGCAGACCAGCCACTTCAGAAGTGTTGGCTTTTATTTTTACAGGATTTTCTTGGCAAAAAATAAAGGGAGGTGGGGGCTGCCGGGAGGGAGGACGTTCTGGAAGCTGAGATGGGCCCAGCAGAGCTGTGAGCAGGGCGGGGCTCTGCGTCCAGCAGAGGTCGGGGGGTGTGGGGAGGCGGCAGCTCATCAGCCTCCTGACTTTGGAGAGTCTCTTGGTTTCTCTCGACCTCAGCCATGTCACCTCTGTAAAAACAGGCTTGATTTCCATGTCTGGGTCCAAACTGAGAGGCGGCCCCTCCTGGCCCCGCTCAGCCATGCAGATGCGTTCCCAGTGTTCTCGGGGCAGAGTGCGCCCGGCCCCTGCCCCGGGGGAGGGGGGTGTGCAGCAGGTGCGTGAGCTGAGAGCCGCCCTTGGAATGAAAGTGCCTGGCGACACTGGTCCTACGGTAGTCTGCTCAGCAAACCCTTCCATTCTGAATCTTCTCGGCAGGTGTAACATTTCTCTCTGGCACCAAGAAAAGGCAAAACAGAATCTAAGCCCTGTTTGTGTGAAGAAACAACTTTCCCAAGCATCAGTTTCTCGTTGGCACTAGATTGTGACTTTGTAACTTTTCCGCACAATCCTCTGTGATGGTAATTAGATGGGCTTAGACTAGTAAGAAGCAAGTGGTGCTAAAGCGAAGGTGGGTAGCTCGTGAGTCAGTCTGCGGGGAGCCGACTGTGGAGGAGAACATGGTGGGGAGCAGACGTTTTCCCCTGAGTCGTCCAGTTTGTATATAAGTACTCATGCGGACTGTGTTCTGATTGTGCGAGGTGTTCTAACACGGCGTGGTGCAGAAAAGAAAATTCGGAACAGCAGAGGCCTGAGATGGGGTCCAGCATGGTGGTCTTTTGGCGATCATGTCAGCTTCCTGGGTCTCGGTTTCCTCAAGTGTAAAATGGGGCTAACTGGATCGCCTTCCCCGGTTTTTCTCAGTGTTAACTGAGGCAGGCCTGGTGTCTAAGACTGTGCCTGGCACGTGAGGACTCAGCTAAAAAACGTTAGCTGTCATCCTTGCCATCACGAACGTTGTGACCGAGTAGAATGTCTGGAAAATTTCGGAAGCCTGGAGTACGTAAGGACGTGAAAAGCCCGAGTTGGAAGTTTCACTCTGCCTTGTGACTTCTCCATAGCGTGTTTTCATGTCTCTCTCTCTCTTTTTTTTTTTCTTAACAGGAATGAATTCTTCCAAAACCAAGCTAGAACTCCAGAAGCATCTGACGACATTAAGTAATCAGGAGCAAGCAACTATTTTTGAGGAGGTTCAGGTAGGGTACGAGTTTCTAATTGCTAGACTTAAAGCAGAGCTAAGCAACTTAGCGGTGAGACGATCCCAGCTCGGATGAAGTGGACCTGGTTCCTCCTGGTTTAGGCTCACTAGCCCCGGGCAGGGGCCAGGTCAGACGCAGACTCCCACCGGGTCTTGGTTTTCACGGTGAATGTGACTAACCCGGAGAAGTCCTGCCTTAAAGAATATTTCAGGATGAGAGAAAGGAAATTGCTGAGTGGAAAGAGCCCGCCACCCAGGAGAAAGACGACGTGGACTTTGGTCCCCGAGCATTCCCCTGCTCCCCAGGAAACCTCTGCCAGCCCCTTCCTGCTTGTGGTTCCAGCCCCAAAGTGTGGGAGTGGGCAGAGGCAGCATTTCGTACATGAGCTTGGTCACTCACTGTTCCTCCCTTCGTCCTCAGTGTTGGAAAGGAATGGAGATGATGTTACCTACTTAGAACTATGTATCAAGTCTAAATATAAAAACAAAATACAAAACCAGAGCCAAGCTCGTCACTGTTCTGGAAACTCGCTCTTGTCCTCGCACGCAGAGGCCACGTAGCTTGGGAAATGACGCTGCGTGTGCCGGCATGCCTGGACTGTGTTCATTATGAGTCTTTAGTGAGCTCATTGCAGATTTCATGTCCACTTTGGCTCAGGGGCATCTTCTGCAGTTTCCTGGCACTTTTGTAGGGAGGAGAGTGCATCAGGACAAAGAATATCTTTTTTTTTTTTTTTTTTTTTTTTTTTTTTTTTTTTTTGCGGGGTGGGGAGCAGCAGGGGTCCTGCAAAGGAGTCATCAGCCCAGTCTAGAAGGCAGACACTCTGGATGGCGAGTTCTCTCAGCCTCCTCACTGGCACGGGGCTGTACACACAGGCCCCTGGCCTGTTTTCTGGTGGGAGTGACACATGTTCGGAGAAGGAAAGCAATGGAAGGTTTTTCAGTTTCATAAGTGGCTTAGATTGTAGTTTTTACAGTTTCCAATTGCCTTTAAATTTTCTTGTTTTCTTCTGAATAGACTTGAGACAGGCTACTTTGTTTTTTTTTAAAGGATCTTTAGAGTTCTGAGTATACAGTACTCAGAAAACCTTAGTGCGATTTGTACTTGGGATTCATAAATGGACGGGCAGTTTGCTTCTGACTCTAAATGCATTTACGGCGGAGGCCGGGCCTTTTCCCTGGATGCCGGTCCGCTTGCTGGTCAAGTGTTAGCAAGCCACTTTGGGGAACAGCATTGCAGCAAGCTCAGGAGATGCACATTCCTCCCCTAACGTGTATTTCATTTTTTATTCAGACAGCACTGTGTAGCCATCCCAAAACAGTGCGATGACTCAGCGTAGGCAGTAAGTGTTCTTCGGCATTGAGAAATTCCTAACGGATGTGATTCTGAGATTCCCTTTGACCCGTTTAAGTTTTTAGACAGCCAGTGCATTATGGACAAGAGACTTCAGAGAAAAGTGATGACACAGGGTTTTTTTTTTCCTGTTATTTTTAAACGCACGCGGTCCATATCTTGGGGCCCCTATGTGTTGTTCTAGAAGGTTCTGTAACTCTATTGGCTTGAAGACCAAAGGGAAGTGGCACTGGGCGTGAAAAGCCAGCGCTTACTTGTCCTCCATCATTGCAAGTGCGGCTCCTCCTTGTGTGATACAATTTGACATGGATGTCTTCTTCTAATGGCATGGGGGTTTCGTTGAATTCTTTTCAATGGCCATTCTTGGTTTTGTTTTGGTTTTGGGTTTTTTTTGGTGGTGTTGTTAGAGGAATTTTTTTAAAAAAGAGAATTTATGAGGGAGAAACAGGCTTCCCACGGAGCAGTGAGCCCAACAAGGGACTTGATCCCAGGAGCCTGGGATCATCACCTAAGCCGAAGGCAGATGCTTAACGACTGAGCCACCCATGCACCCCCATTCTTGGTTCTTATAAAACATTTTATAAACCAAGTTTCTTCTAGGTAGGAGCGCCTGCTAATGTGTTTGCAATTCATACTTTTCAAACAGATCATAGAAAAGTGGCTTTGCAGTGTCAGGAGCCCTTTTGTAAACAGGAAGGTTAATACGTTCCTTTGTACAGTTTTCCTGGAGGGTGATTTATTTCTGAAGAGTTCGCCAAGGGCAGACCTTCATAAGACAAATGTAATTATAGTTGAAATGAATGGTACATGATTACTTAGTTAAAGAATACATAATCAGTGTTTTTGTAAATAAATGCTTAATGCAGAGAAACAAGGGCAGACCACACAGGACACAAAGAGTGGAAATCCGTGGTGGCCCTGCACGTGTCGTAGGAGGTTGTTGCTGCTGCATGCGAGCTGACTTCGAGCACGCTGAGAGAACTTGGTGCCTGATGAGCCTGGGGGCCTGTGAACCCTTCTTTCGGGGGACTCGTGACCCTTCACAGCCGTTGTTTAATTGATGACCTTCTGAAACGCACCGTCTTCAGGCACATCTCACTGTGCAGTCACCCATGGCATCTGGTGGTTGGTCCCCTGCAGTGCTTTCCAGCCCAAGTAGGGCTAGGAAAGGAGACGCCTCACAAGTCCAGCTCTGTCCTGCTGAATGAGGGTATTTCAGGGAATGGCTGAACCGACACTGAGTAGATAAAACAAGTCGATTCATACTCAGTGGAGGGTCAGTAATGGATTAAAGAACATGATTTTTCACAAGTTTTAAGGATTAATAGAGGAGCTCCCCCTCCCCGACTTTGTGAAGAATATCAACTTTGTTGGATTTTCCATGGCTTTAAAATTATTTACGCTGAGATTTGATTATAACTTTGTAAGAAGGTGTCAGAAAGCAGTGTCCAAGTGAGCATTGCCATTTTGGGTAGCACCTGCCGAAGTCCGCAGACTCTCAGCGTTCTGGTATTCATCAGTCAGCGTTGGGAATTCAGTGTTCGGTCCCTCTGATGTCCAACTCATAGGCCTTCTCGTAGAAATAAGGTCAAGAAGCATGCATCAGAATTGGCTTTGTTACTTTTAACAGGCGATCAGTTGTTTTGTATTTGTTTAAAAGAAATCTAGTAGGAGAAAAGCACACAGATCAGTGGTGTGTGTATTTCAGTGAATTTTTATAAGACGAATACGAAGATTAAGAAATAGAGCATTTCCAGCTCCTCAGAATCGCCCCTCCCTCCCATCCCCCTCCCCCACTGGTATTACCCCCGGGGACCAACTGTCCTGACTTCTGACACTGCAGGATTGATTTTTTTTTTTTTATAAAGATTTTATTTATTTGACAGACTGAGATCACAAGTACGCAGAGAGGCAGGCAGAGAGAGAGAGAGGGATAAACAGGCTCCCCGCTGAGCAGAGAGCTTGATATGGGGCTCGATCCCAGGACCCTGGGATCATGACCTGAGCCAAAGGCAGAGGCTTTAACCTGCTGAGCCACCCAGGTGCCCCAGCAGGATTGATTTTTTACAAGCAAGTTCATTTTTAACTGCAAAGCGATGCTGTCCAACTGGATTCCCCATCATTTTCCTCAGACTCGTCTCTCTGACTAATGAGTGTTTGTAAAACCAAATCACCTGTACGAAAGGGTGAGTTGCCTCGTAGAGGGTGGTGAGACACCTTGCCAATCATTTGAACTCAATAGAAGAGTAGCCCCAATCACCTTTTAGTTATTTTAAGGAAGGGTTTATTTTTTGACATTGTAGGACATCGTGGATACGGATTTCTGAACTTGGTGACTTTCCTCTGTTCACGACCTTGTGATAGATATCTTCCTCTGCTTCAGTTTCCAGTGCCTGTGACAGTACGTGGTGCTCATTCGTCTCACTTTCCGTCCATCTGAACAACTCCTTTCTTGTATATTTTGAGGAGAAGAAAATGTCTCCTCTTATTCCTGCATTTGTAGCCTTTTTTGAGACTTTGAAATAAGCAAGTGCACAGTTTCTCCCAGAAAAATACACATTTTCCTGTGAGAACAGCCCCAAATATTTAATTGTTATGGAAGAAGGAATGGTTTTTAACTCTTGGGTGTCTGCTCAGAGGCCTCCCCTAATTCCCATGTGTTCCTCTTTCATAGACTTCAAAAAAAAATAGACTTTATTTTTTTACAGCTGTTTTAGTTTTGTAGAAAAAGTGGGTAGAAAATAGAGTCCCCATATGACCGCCCACACCCCACCCTTACCCTTAGGCCGCTTTTCCCTATGATTAAATCCTGTCTTAGTGTGGAACATTTGTTACTACTGGTTAGCCCATTTTGATACATTATTAGTAATTGAAGTCCATAGTTGACATTAGGGTTAGCTTTTACTGTTGTACATTCTGTGGGTTCTAACAAATGCATAGTGGCATGTACCCACCATTACAGGATCAAACAGAATTGTTTTTCATTACCCTAAAACTCCTCTCTGCTCCATCAGTTAATTCCTCCCCCTCCAGCAAACCCCAGGCCCCTGCTCATCTGTTGCTGTCTCCATAGTTTTGCCTTTTCCAGAATGTCGTACAGTTGGAATCATACAGCGTGCAGGGAGGGGATTGGCTTTCACTTAACAACATGCATTTAACGTTCCTCCATGTCTTTTCATGGCATGATAGTTCTTTTTATTTTAATGCTGAATAATAATCTATTTTTTAAAAGATTTTATTTATTCATTTGAGAGAGACGGTGCAAGCAGGGAGAGGAGCAGAGGCAGAGGGAGAAGCAGACTCCATCCCTGCTGTGCAGGGAGCCCAACACGGGGCTCCATCCCAGGACCCCGGGGTCATCACCTGAGCCCTAGGCAGGTAGATGCTGAACAGCCTGGGCCACCCAGGTGCCCCTAATATTCCATTTTATGGACGTGTCACAATTTGTTTATTCACTGTTGTAGGACATCTGGGTTGCTTGTAAGTCTTGGCAGTTATAAATAAAGCTGCTATAAACATTTGTGTGTTGGTTTTAGTATGGACGTAAATTTTCCACTCCTTTGGGTAAATTTGAAGCAGTGCGATTTGCTGGATCGCATGGTGTTGTAAGAAGCTGTCAAACTGGCCCCCACAGAGGCTGGTCATTGTGCAGTCCCACCAGCAGCGAACCAGCGTCCGTTTTGCCTCCTGGGCGTGTAGATTCGCAGTGTGTGTGTCTCACCCCTTGGAGGTGCTTGGTGCGAAGTTGGGACTGTGGTGCATGATGATCCCTCTCCTTTCTTGAAGATCTAATGGGCACTTTCTTTGGAAAAATGCACTTGTTACATAAAACATGCAAAACTTAGTAACATCAAGATTGAGAGCATCTGTTCTAGGATATTCAGTCCTGAAATCTGAAATTTAAAGAACAGGAAGTCCTCAGTGAAAACAACCTGTTCTGATCATTTACTATCTTTTCCTTGAGTCATAGGAACAACTTATCATTTCAAATGATCTTTTTTTAAAGAGCAGGAATACCAGAAGGTCTGGGTTAGTGTCACCTTTGCTTCCAAAACCTGCGACACGCAGGGTGAAATCATGGTTTCTAGGTTAGCTCAGGGAGGAGGTTTCCAGGGGTGGCCTTGATCCAGACTGGATGTCTGTAAAGTTGACTCATTTATTACCACCTTTGTTCTGAAGGGTAGGCTGCAGGTTTGGGATGGGGGTGGGGAGCAGGAAAATGGAAATCATCTTTATGAAAAACACATATTTTCAAGGCGCCTGGGTGGCTCAGTTGGTTAAGTGTCTGCCTTCAACTCAGGTCATGATCCCCGGGTCCTAGGGCTCACACGTTACCCGCTGACTAGCAGGCTCTCTGCTCAGCATGGAGTCTGCTTCTCCTTCCTCCTCTCTTCCCCCTGCTCGTGTTCTCTCTCTCTCTCTCTCTCTCTCTCTCTCGCTTACTCTCTCAAACAAAATCTTCAAAAACCCATATTTTCAAGGTTTATAGACTAGAAACTTTGTATGTCTTCAGAATAACTTCTCTTCATTTTTCCGAGAAAATGATATATTAAATTACATGGTCTTCTAAAAATGAACCCTGATGTTTTAGATCCAAACAATTTGGGACCTTGGAATTTATTTGGTGCATAATCTTTGTCTGGACAGATGAGGAAGCTAAGATTGCAATGACTCGCCTTTGGTCACACTCACAGGCAGTATCCAGGACCTATGTATCCTGATTTCTGGTTCAGTGTGCTTTGCCACTCCCTGTCTGAAAAATAAAAGATGTAGGGAGAATTTCCTTTAAAAAGAAGGGAAAAAGAAAAGTGACTTGGTGCTATGAAATATTGCGTGCAAGCTTATGCCTTGCGGGGCTTGCAGAAAGTGCTTCATGCTGACCAGCACATTGGCTGTGTGGGACCATGACCCTGTTTTTCATCTCTTTGGCCAGCCATAGCGTCTCTTTGCAGGGACCCTAACACCAATGCATCCTTTCCAGTTCCCTAGCCCGAAAAGTTTATACACTTGTAGCTAGCCACTGTGGCTCTTGACCTCTGGATGTTTACACTGATTTTATTCTTTTCTTGTTTTCAAGACAACTTATTTATTAAATATTTGTTCTTCTGATGTGAAATATTTATTTTAGGTATAGGGACATCAGAGGTCAAAAGCTAATTCTGGCTCACGGGGCTCCATTGTCCAGTTTCAAGACTGGTGTCCCTGTCTAGCTAGGATCATTGGTGCCCCCTAGTGAGGTGACTGGGTAAAAGCACCCATTATAATGGGCGGATGGAAGCTGTTAGCATTTTCAAAGGCAAGGTTTAGCAGTTTTGTTGACAACTAAAAATAAATGTAATGTATTCTTTTTCTTTTTTTTTTTTTTAAGAAATCGAGACCAAGAAGTGAACAGCGAGAGAATGAATTGATTATTTCTTTCCTAAGATGTTTATACGAAGAGAAACAAAAAGGTCACATCCATATTGGGGAGATAAAGCAGGTATGGGATTTTTTTCCTCTTTTTTAAATTTTACCAGGACACTGTGTAAAATGGAATCTTGAGGATTTTCTCAAGTTCCGAAACTCTTTTTCTCCCTATGCTTTATTTTTACTTATTGCACACGTAGGAGAAATTTGGAAATATTTAGACAGTGTTTGGAGGCAGTGAGGGAAGTTGGCCTCAGCACCCTGGGGGTGGGGGCGGGGCAGGCTCTCCCAGCATGAGGGTGGGTGTAGAGCTTTGAGAATGAAGAGTAGATACTCCTGCAATGAGCTACTTGACCTGCAGGGAGCCGGTCTTGGTCATTTCCCTTCTCTCCCTGGGAAAATGGTAATGACCTTGCCTCACTGCCTTCAGAATTCCTAAGGAGCCTGGAGGTTCCCTGGAATGTCAGTACTACGAGGATGTAAGGTAGCTCCCCTGACCCACCAGGGGCAGCATTAGAGAGCCTGGCTTACATGCTGGCCACATATCGAAACGGCGTTAATTCCTCCGTTCTGCGTGGTAGAGGTCCAGATCATCTTGCCTTCCTCTTCTGGCCACAAGAATTGGTCAGCTTTTCTGTCTCGGGGTGCTGTGTCCAAAGCTGGAGCTCGATGCAGGTCTGTTCTTTGAAGAGCTCCAAGTCTGGGATCCCATGCATGTGGTGTCGTGGATTATGTTCTTATGTCCTTTAGACTCTGTGTAAGTCAACTCACAATAACCAGTGGAACTTCAGTGTGCATTTTGTAATTAAGTTCCTTGTAGGTCAGAAAATCTAGGGAAATATCACTGAAAGATGTTAAAATCCTTAATTTTCCAAAAGTATATATATTTTTTTTTTTAAGATTTTATTTTTTATTATTGGACATAGAGCGTGAGCGGGAGAGGGCAGAGGGAGAAGAAAGTTCCCTGCTAAGCAGGGAACCCAACATGGCACTCGATCCCAGCACCCTGGGATCATGACCTGAGCCAAAGCCAGTCACTTAACTAACTGAGCCACCCAGGCACCCCAGTCTTTTTTTTTTTTT
Organism: Meles meles; assembly: GCF_922984935.1. NCBI lineage: Eukaryota > Metazoa > Chordata > Mammalia > Carnivora > Mustelidae > Meles > Meles meles. The sequence continues at coordinate 37,372,183 of NC_060067.1, read as the reverse complement.
TTTTTTTTTGAGAGAGATTGAGAGAAAGAGAGATTGAGAGAGGGAGAGATTGGAAAAGTGGGGAAGGGGCAGAGGGAGAGAGAGAACCTTAAGCAGGCTCCACACACAGCACAGAGCCTGACATGGGGCTCCATCTCACAACTATGAGATCCTGACCTGAGCCAAAACCAGGAGTTGGGCGCTTAACCAACTGAGCCTCCAGGTGCCCATGTTGTCTTTTTATAAAATGCCTAACTGCCGTTTTCTATAGGGTCTTTAATGCTCAGTGGTGTGCCCCCTCCCTGTAAACACCTCTGCTTTTCTGGTCACCTAACCATGATGCAGTTTTATTCTCCCCAGATTTCTACCTTCCAGTTGACTCTGGCAGTCAGGTACCTTTCCTGAGCTCACAGCGCTCAGGTACAGTGTCTGACGTTGCTTTTCATCTCCTTGGCCAGCCATAGTGTCTCTTTGCAGGGACCCTAACACCAATGCATCGTGTGTGTGTGTCTGGCCTATGTCGGTTCCCATTCCTCCCCATCCCAGGACAGTGTGGGGGTTTTGTGCTCTCCTGTTCACTTGGGTGGGCCACCCAGCCCTCCTGACAGTGAATTCTCTGCTGCTTTTCAACTTCTTACTTTTCTTGTTTCCACTCCTTTTGTTTTTTTTTTTTCCCTCTTGTGCCATTAATGGTTTTTTCCTGTTGTAATTTTCTTCCCTAACTTTTCCCAACAGGAAATTGACAATTTTGAAATGATTTATAACTGCTAGAGGGGAATAAAGCATTTATGCTGGATGGAAAGTTTTGACTTAAGTACAAACTGATATTTAGGGAACAGAGAAGTATCTTTATGATTTAGGCATAGTTGAGCCCAGTGAAGTATATTTAATTTTTTTTTCTACTTGAAAACATGAGAGAATTTAATGTCATAGCGTCCAAGCCTCACAAAGCAGAGTTTCCAGTGCTTTCTCTAGAGGTTTCTAAACCTTTAGTTACCAAGCAGGCTCATGTCTGTGATTGTAAAGAAGTTTCTCCGATCCCCAGTTGTGGTTGGGGCTCCCCCAGAATGGATGCCCACTTGAGCTCTGAGGATCGGGCTTTTCAGAGCAGCTGCTGCTTTTCGATGGGTCAGATGACGCTTTGAGATTCACCAGTCAATTCCTGCTCTCCTTTTCTGCTCCCAAATAGTTTAACTACATGAATGTCAATTCCATTCTTGTTGCACCTGAACATTCCCATAGCAAGTTACGACTTGACCTAGAGAGGAGTAGGACCATGACCTTGGCAGTGAACTTCTGTGGCCCTCCGGCCTTCAAGTGTTCAGAAGACGCTGAGCACAGACTCAGCGCTGCACTGCTCCGAGCCAGTGGTGATGCTTTCTGTGCTTTCCACAGACTAAAATAGCAGCGTTGGCTAGCTGTCAGAGGAGCCATTTTTATAAAATAGAAAAACTAAAGGACGTTTTGTTCTTATGAGAAATGAAGAATCGCTTTGGGCAAAGACCTCTAAAGTAATAAAGTTAGAAAAGTGTCACATTTTAGTGAGTGGACATATTGTTTCTACTTGTCTGGATAGAGCTGGTGCAAAAAATTAAGAATATTGACTCAGCTGCCACTTACTGAATATTTGCCACGTACCAGAGTTTGAATTTTTTGCACGAGCGATTCCAGTTTTTCTACAACTTTTTTGAGGCAGGTGATTAATACTGTTGTTTTACAGTGGGGATGTGGGGAGGAGGCAAGCAGCACGTGCAGGAATGGCAGCCCATGTCGCAGGTCCGAGGGCATATCTTTTTTTTTTTTTTAAAGAGTTTATTTATTTATTTGGCAGACAGATCACAAGTAGGCAGAGAGGCAGGCAGAGAGAGAGGGAAGCATGCTCCCTGCCAAGCAGAGAGCCCGATGTGGGGCTCGATCCCAGGACCCTGGGACCATGACTTGAGCTGAAGGCCGAGGCTTTAACCCACTGAGCCTCCTAGGCACCCCCCGAGTGCAATATCTTAATCATTGTGGTTTTTAGGAGCTTACCTAACAAAATCTAATGTTATATAACCTCTCACTGAATTGCCTGGACCCGTTTTCCAGTAGAGGAGTTTTTTTCTGACATTTTATTTTGAAAAATTTTCAATCATAGAAAAGTTGGAGGAAACACACAGTGAGCATTCGTATACCCACTATCCAGATTATACCATTTGTAGTGTTCTGCAATATTTGCTTTCCCATATATCCGCCCATCTCTTATTTCACCTTTTTTTGGGATGACTTGTAAGTTTCGGATACCGGCACCCTTTATTCCTACACACTTCAACAAGATACAATTAGCTGTAGTTCACAGTTGGTTTTGGAGATTTGCATCCTGTAAGTTTCACAGATACAGAGGGTCCTAACTGTTGTTTTGAGATCTTCATACATTTGGGTGGCCCAGACCCCATCAAGACAGAGAACGTCCTCTTTCACCCCGGAGTGTACCCCCATACCTCTGCTGGTCCTCACCACCCCTCCCGCACGCAACCACAGTTTTGATTCTTTATACCATAGATTAATCTTGCCTGTTCTAGAACTTCTGCAGACGGAATCAGAGAGTCTGTACTCGTTCAGCTCTGGCTTCTTTCACTTAGCCTGTTCGTGTCCTTGTCCATGCTGTTGCGTGGATGAGTTGTTTGTTCCATTTTGTTCCATGGGCCGGCCCCATAATTTCTCCCATCGTCCTTGGGGTGGACACCTCGGCTACTTAACGGTGCTCGTGGTTACAAATAAGGCTGCTGGTGGGTGCACTGTGATGCCATGGGATGGTTGGTTCTGACCGAGAACGTCCATGTAGCCGCAGAATTGAAAACTTGGCTCCAGACTCCCATGCACAGAGAGTTCCCCTGTCCGTCGTGGCCTGGGCAGTGTGATGACTGTGGTGCAAATCGCTCTGGCTCCCCAAATTGGAAACTTATTAAAGAACCAGCATCATCTTTGAAGGAGAAATGTCTAGATGCTTATTTTAAAATAAACAAGGAATATACTTTCTAAACATGAATTATTTTCTAATTATATTAGAATTATAGACCTGGAGAAGCATCTTGTTAGGTGGGAGAGGAGAGCGGAGGGAGCTTTGAACTCAGTGTACATTCTTATGGCCTGGTTTCCAAAAAAAAAATGCAGTTTTTCTTGTATATACTTTCTGCTGTGTACTACTGGTCTTCTAGCTAGTGTTTTCTTTATATATCCAAACAGTCTGTTCAAAATGCTTCTACTTTATGGAAACTTGTGTGGGGCTTGAAAGCAAGCCCACGACTTCTTAACTTTGTGGGAGAACTGGCAGTGGGCGAGTCCCATGCAGGCCCCCAAGGGCCCTGTGTGGTCCCAGTGGCGATGGGCAAGGCACCTGCCCCGTGGTGCCTGCTGTGGCTGGCACTTAGTCGGTGTCTGCTGTGTAAGTCTGTTGCTCTGGGCACGTATTTCCCACGGGCCTGCCTGGTGATCATTGCTCACTCACTCCTCCTTCAGCAGGCAAGTGCGAAGTGTCCAGAGCGGGCTCAGTATACTCTGTGAAAACACAAAGATAAATGACGGTCTCCCTCGAAGGAATTTCTAAGCAGGTTGTCATTCTCTTAATGCACGTTCTAGTTCTCACAGAAATAAAACTCTGATGACCGCATGAAGCCAAAGATAGATCTTATCAGGGCTTTTTCTTTCTCTTTTTTGCCTTGAAAAATGTGTGACATTCATTTATGAATTAAGATTTCATCATTTCAAAGAAGACATGATATCTTTAACTATCAAATAGCTGAATAAAATAAATGCATAGTCACGTAGGAATCAGGGGAAGACAAAAGACCATGTATACCCCCCAAGTGGACAGAAATGGAAAAATCTGACCAGCATGTAGAGGTGAACTGTGACTATGAATTAGTACCATTTAGGGGAGAAAAACTTGACAGTATCTGGTCCATGTGAAGACACACAGACCTGGTGACCCGGCAAGGCCATCTCTAATTATTTGCCTGCAAAAACTTTCACACGTGCGCTAAGGAGCTATGCTTGGGAGAGCTTAGCACAGTCGCCTTTGTAAAAGCACAAAGGAATCCGTATTTAAGCACAGGAACATAAATTACATAGTCGTACAGTGAACTACTGCACTCTGATTAAAGTGAGTGAATCAAAGAACATTTGTCAACATAGACGAATCTCAAAAACTACATTGAAAGACACAAGGTAGTTATGGGAGGGTATTACAGGGTGATCGGTTCATTTAACGTTTCAACTACATGTAGACCATCATGTGTTTTACGGATACATACACATATGTGAAGGTACATAGTACGAGTTGACAAACACCGCATTCAGGAGCCGGTCTGTTTGTGCGGCTGGAAAATGGAGAGTGGTTCCAGGAGGCGTCAAAGAAGTCTGCACCGTGTTTGGTTAAGCATGGGCAATAGTAGCTAAGAGATGCTTCTCCGCAGCTCCCCAGCTCTGTGGCCCTGGACAGGTCTTCACCTGCCGTCCCTCAGCTCCTCCACCTGCAGACTGAGGACACGGGAGCTTTCCTCACGGGCTGCTTCTGAGCTTCAGATGAACCCACACACATTAAAGCCCCGAGAACATACCTGGAGCTCAATAGACTTCAGCGATCGGGACTCTTAGCTGCTGTCCGGGGCTCCTTGCTGCTCTCAACTCGTGCATGGGCGCTTGGCCAGAGCTGGGGGCCGGGGGTGCAGATGCATGTGTTGTCTTGGTCAGTGAGGGGGGCAGGCGTGGTTGCAGGGAATGGGGTGACGGAAGCCTTCGGTGGGGGAGAGGCAGAAGTGGAGAAGACAGAGCTCCACAGAAAGCGACGAAGGGATCGGCTTAGGGTTATGGAGTGGATTCTTCAGTTGATTAATTTAATCTGTTCCCACCTCTGAAATTCCCCCAAATGCAAGTTATCCTGTGCTTGGTGGAGCTAACGCTATCCACCTTGGGCAGCAGCAGCTTTGCTCGGAGCCTTCACGGTAAAGCACCTGTTTCCTCTCGCAACAAGGCGTTCGGATCAGGTCCTGAGGCGGGTCTGAATTGACAGAGGAAGGACCTAAGGCGAGGAGAGAGGAAGTAATTTGTCCAGGGCCAGTGAGTGAGTGACACGACTCTAATGCCGACCATAGAGCCCGAGCTCTCGAGCTTGGTTAACGGAGTGGTTTCCAAGCACATTTCCTTGTTTTGTTTGGAGCGGTCCAAGCAATACTTTGAGGCAAACTGTTTCCTGGACTTGCAGCCGTGCCTTCGAGGAGCAGGTGAGAGGAGGTCCCAGGGCCAGAGTAGTGGCCTGGGGTCAAAAAGATGCATCCTAGAGATCATAACTTTGAGAAGGAAGGAAGGAACCAGCAAGCCGTGAGTGACTGACTTAACTTTTCATTGTTTCACTTTTTAGACCTCCCAGATCGCAGCAGAGAACATTGGAAGTGAGTTACCTCTGAGTGCCACTCGATTTAGGCTAGATATGCTGAAAAACAAAGCGAAGAGATCTCTAACAGAGTCTTTAGAAAGTATTTTATCCCGGGTAAGTAGCATAATTTCTCCTAATCTAAGTTAAAATCACTTTTTAAGAGAACATAAGATCCAGTTCTTTGCCTTTAAAAAAAAATATTTCCTTTGAAGAAATCTCTGCGCTCACCATGGGGCTCACCCTCACGACCCTGAGAGCAGGAGTCACGTGCTCTCCCAGTGGGGCCGGCAGGGTGCCCTCATTTCTTTGCTTCTGTGCCGTCAGTGTCTGTCATAAAGTACAGAAGCTTAAAAACCTTTTTAATGTCTTTTCTGTCTTAGAGCAAGGTTACCCACACTTGAGTTTTTAACTTGGCTTAGGTTAAAAGAAATTCTCTTACATAGCCCGGTATTTTTGTTTCCCAAAAGGATGTTACCCATTGGCCAGTCTCTGTGAAGAGCACGGATTAGCTGTAGTAAAGCGTGGGTCCCCTTGTCCCTAAGTGCCACCAAGCACAGCTTCAAAAGCCATTCACCGTTGGCCATGGCTGGCACGTGTCTAGGCCTCTCTGCAGCGGCGCTTAGGTCAAGTTCTTCCCACCTCCTGTTTTTATAAAGAAAGTTTTGGAGACACGGCTATATGCATTCATTTGCCTGTATTCTTAGTTTGCTTTTGTGCAGAGCCGAGTACTATGGGCCACAGACAGTATGGGCCCCAGAGCCTGGGAGATTTAGTATCTGGCCCTTCAAGGGCATGTTTGCAGACTGCATTCTGCAGGAAGAGCAAAGGCAACATAGGTTTCCTTAGGAAACCGATCTGGGAGCTCCCTAAGGAATTTCGTGCCCTGTGCTCCCCACCCCAGCGGGTAGAGATGACCTTTGATGGCACGCCTAAGAAATCAGAGCTTGATTTTCTTTGAAAGTTTCACATCTTTCTGGAGCTTGAAATATCTTACAGGGTTTGTTTGTTTTTATTGTTGTTGCTTTTTTTTTTTAAATTTCATGATATACTCGATTTGAACCATGCTTAATTTTGTTCTAGTTGAATTTTATTTCGTTTGAAGGTGTTTCTCAGAATTTTGCAACATCCTTAGAGATAATTGGCAACTGTCCATGTACAAAACCAGGTGGGCGCCTGTGAGAGCTCCTGAGCGGATGGAGCGTTGCCTGAGTGTCCTGTCGCTGGCGGGCGGTGACAGCTTGGGACTCTGGAGAGAGGTGTTGAGCCTGTCTGCTTTAGCACTTGCTTTTCTTCAGAGACAGATTGTCTCTTCTTCCTGCCCGTCATCCCTGCCAAATGACTCATCTGCATCTTGTTTAGGAATATTTAGATGGTTGCGCTATTAAAAAAAACAAAACAAACAAACAAACAGAAATGTTGATTATCTTTTTTTTTAAGGATTTTATTTATTTGAGAAAGAGAGAGAGAGTGAGAAAGAACATGAGAGAGGAGAACGTCAGAGGGAGCAGACTCCCCGTGGAGCTGGGAGCCGGATGTGGGACTCGATCCCGGGATTCTGGGATCATGACCTGAGCCGAGAGCAGTGTCTTAACCCACTGAGCCACCCAGGCACCCAGACATGTTGATTATCTTAATGCACATATGTGCTCCGCAGCTTTTCTCAGTAGATGCGTTTTTCCCGAGACTGTTTAAATAGACCAAGCTGCTTCTAGCTGACACCTTTGCAGCAGCCTAAGGGATCCTAACTTGACTGCTTTCCTTTCTGTAGGGTAGCAAAGCCAGAGGCCTCCAGGAACCCTCCGCCATTCTGGATCTGGACAGCTCCACGTCTAGCACTTTAAGGAACACGAGCAAAGTAAGCACATTTCCCTTTCTGTGACCCCTGAAGAAGTCAGCAGATGGGTTGTGCTCATCTCCTACCTGCACAGCCTACAAAAGGACCCCAGGAAGCCCCACATCATTGGTCATGACAAGTTTGGTACCTGAGAATCCTCGGCGCAGGGGGAGGGTCTTGCAGTTCTGTGACTGAAAAGTCTCATGTCACGAAGCAGTGGCCCTTCCATAAACAAAGAAGCGCGGTCACAGTTTGAGATCCCTGAGAGCCTGGGAGGTCGTTTATCACAAAGCAGCCAATGGGCTTCTTAGCCAGTACAAAAAATAATTGAAATTAGGAAAACCTCCAAAGTGGGTTTGTGAATTGCATGAAGTTTGCAGCTTGAATACTTTAACCCTTCGGCTGGCTCTACGGTTGTGATTAAATATTACTGATCTTATGAATCAGACAACTAAGCTTCACCCCTTGGGTCTCTCCCCAAGCACAGCTTCATGGTAACGAGCAAGCCAGCGGTTTCTTCGGTAACAAACCTGTGTCCGTGTCCTTGTTTCTTGCTTTCTAGACATTTAAGCAGCCTCAACTTTTTTTAACCACCAGGAAATGAGTTTGGGGTTTGTGCTGGGTGGGGGGAGGGGCAGCTTTCCTGCTGCTACCAAAGCCACTTCAGATGCACCAGAGACGGAGGCTGTGGGGAGCTGTCTCCTGACCACACAGCTCCGAAGTTCTCCTGAGTTTCCTCCTGGGCATGTGGCTTCCAAAGCGCTTAGACCATGGTCAACAGTGAGAAACTCATTTAACACTGTGACATGATTACACACACACACACACACACACACACACACACACATGCACACTCGCGTCCAGAATTAAAATCGCCCCAAACAGTATTTACTGTAAACAGCCTATGACACACAGTGTTCTCTTTGGTTCTTTTTAATTTTAAAAATGTTTGTGGTGGACCAACAAGATGGTTCCTACCACCTACAGTCGACTCCTTGAGACACACTGCCTTGGAAGGGGCTGTTCTCAGGCCTACTGTTAATGGGGTTCCAGCAAAAATCCAGCCTCTGGCTCAGGAGGCCAGGGGCAGGGCATAGGAGCTGGAATGCTGCATTTTTGGCACGCCCCAGGGTGGCGTGGGTGCTCCGGGTTTGTGGACTGTCTCCGGGGTGGGGGGGCAAGGCTCTAGATACCAGTCCTCTGAAAAGGATTTTCTGTGTTAAAATCTAGTGGGATGGAGCGTCATCTGACCCCTGTCCACCATATACTGGTTCTACTGTACAGCTTACTTCACATTTGGAAACAGTTTATGGTTTAATAGATGGATGGGACAAAGCCTCTGTCCTCAGGAGCTCACGTGGGAAGTGACACTCCAATGGCAGCAGCATCAGAGTATGGAAGGAGCCCTGAGAGTTAGACTAAGAGGTGGCGGGAACATAGCCATCCCAGGAGCAAGGGGAAGGGTGGTTATTTTGGATCAGTGGAACCAGAGAAAGCATGGGAATGGGGGCAATGGTGCTTTTGAATTAAATTGTAAAGGCTAGGCATTGCACCCGTGGGAGTGGACAGGGAAGAGGCTTTCTTTGCAAATAAAGATACTGTGAAGAAGTTCGTGTCACTCAAGTGACTTTTCCAGGAAGTCTTACCGCTTATTTTGTATTCTTCTCCGAAGCACAGATCTAGGAAAAGACACGAAGCTTGAATTTGTATAATCTTAAGAGAAGTGCAACTTTCAGGGGCGCCTGGGTGGCTCAGTGGATTGAGCCGCTGCCTTCGGCTCAGGTCATGATCTCAGGGTCCTGGGATCGAGCCCCGCATTGGGTTCTCTGCTCCGCAGCGAGCCTGCTTCCTCCTCTCTCTCTGCCTGCCTCTCTACCTACTTGTGATCTCTCTCTCTGTCAAATAAATAAATAAAATCTTTAAAAAAAAAAAAAAAGAAGTGCAACTTTCAGAAGCCACCTGCTTGTATTGTGTGTGGGAGTATCTTTTTTTTTAAATTTTGTTTATTTATATTTCAGAAAGATCACAAGTAGGCAGAGAGGCAGGCAGAGAGAGAGGGGGAAACAGGCTCCCCACCGGGCAGAGAGCCTGACTTGGGGCTCGATCCCAGCACCCTGAGATCATGACCTGAGCCGAAGGCAGAGGCTTTTCCACTGAAGCCACCCAGGCACCCCTTTATGTGTACTTCTTTACACATCTTTACTTTTTTTTTTATCCTGAGATTGAGAAACTGTTGTAAAAATAAGCTATTTTACATAATTGGATCTCTGCCAGTAAATTGATCATCTAATTGTTGAGGAACATCCAAGTGGCCCTTTTAGGTGTAAGATTAAGGATTAACTCCTTCATATAATTTGGAAGGAAGTTAGTAACAGTTGTGATGAACAGGTTTGCATAATGGAGATGTTTGCTGTGATGTACACAATTTTAAATCCTTAAAGGATCTTTGGAACTACAGAGTCTTGAAGAATGAAAAATTTCAGCTATGTTTAAAGGTAATTAATATTTTGTAGTATGTTGGGAATTAAATTTTCCTAATTCCTACAAAATTAAATGTATATAATCTCTCCCTTCAATAAACATATTTCTAAAAATTAAAATCCTTAATACATACCTGAAAGGCATTCAACCATATAGCAAATGAACAGATAGAATTTAGATTCTTCAGTCCGTCATTAGATGCATTCATTTCATTTTACTCTTTCCACGTTGATTTACTTATCCCCTCTAGCAGGTTCATCGGGGCAAGCCAATGCACCTTCCCCCTGCCCCCTATTTTATGGTCTTTTATTGGAGAAGAATATATTGGCGACCAACCATGTCTTGGGCACAGTGCTAATAAGCATAGAATTGTCCGAGTACTAGTTCATCTCTTCGAAAAAGTGTACATCTCGAAAGACTGTGGTATTATTGTCATGCTTCTCAACGAATGTTGGGATTACCCCTCAGTAGCTTCATTGAGTACCTGATACAGTAATTTATGTTTGTATAACATTTTACAGTGCACTTTCACTTGGATTACTTTGCCTAATTCTTGAAGCCCGTGAGAAAAGCTTTCTCTTTTCCCTTTTACAGATGAGAAAATTGGGGTACAGAAAGAAGTTAAATGATTAGCCCTGAGTTCTGGCAAGAAGTGCCTAAAGGGAGACTCTTCATATTTTAAGAATAATATAGGATATAGTTTTTATCCTCAGGATCACCAAGTTAAATTTCAACATTAGATCAGAGTCAGCCTTAAGATGTATGAACGCACTTGCAGAGCCTAAGAAAGTCTTGATTGGTGTGAGCGGTGCAGACAAGTTCTGCGGGTTCAAAGCACCGTAGGGCTTTTACAGGGAGAAGGGGGTGTGCACGGCTACACCTACAACAGCTCCGTCCTCCCCCTGGGCTGTGATCAGGTTTCCCCCTCTGGCCAGCAGCCCAGCGTTTGGTCCCCGCTAAACAGGCACTTACTGGGCCTTCGTGTCCTTGGATTGTCGGTGGCCTCTAGATGGCATTATGATCAGATGTGCTTACGTATCAGAATGTTTTCCTGCCCCTGGGAGGAGACTCCTGGGATATGCCTGACCTGCTATCCCTCTGCTGCCAGGAGCCGTCTGGGTGTGAGAGAGAGGCCTTGCCCACCCCCGAGAACTCCTTCAGGCTCCTTGGCTCCTCGGAGGACCTGTCCAGTGACCCAGAGAGCCACCCCGCAGAAGACCCCGCCCCTTTGTCACCCCGGCAGAGCTTCCGAAGGCGCGCCAACACCCTGAGCCACTTGCCCGTGGAGTGCCAGGAGCCTCCGGAACCAGCTCAGGGGTCTCCGGGGGTCTCCCAAAGGAAACTTCTGAGGTACCACTCCGTGAGCACAGAGACGCCTCGGGACCGGAAGTAAGATTTGTTTAAAAATGCGACTTTGTTGTATACATAGCTGGGGCACATCCGTAAGCCACCGGGTATGGGCAGCCCAGGTATCGTGGGGTGACAGACTTGAGTCAGGGTCTACTCAGGGCTTACAAGCTAACACTCGAAGGTGAGTTCTCCTCCTGTAGGAACTCTGTTGACATAAGAGGCTTGTTACTTGTCCAGGAGCCGGTACAAGCATCAGGAGGAAGCAGGTGGGGAGTGGCCCTCAAAGGGGTTAGAAATCCTGCGGACAGTGTGCGAGGTGGGCGTGCTGGAACCTAGCTGCTGACTTTGGGGCCAGGTGGCAGAGGGGCGAGCTGGTGAGTCCTCCTTGGCAGACCCGAGACCCTTCTCTGCTGGGACGGACATGCAGCATCCTGTCCCCAGCGGAGTGCGAGCGGCGACCTGGCTGCCTCTGCTGCCTGTGTGGCCCGGGGTCCCGGGACTGGCTTGGTCCTGAGCTGTTGTGACCCAGGCAGATCTGCTCCTCTGGGTAACCAAACCGGCATGGATGCTGCCTGAAATTTCCTGCAGTGTGAGAATTCTGGAGTCTGCTACCTCGATTTACTTATTTTAATAATTTGGCTCGAATGAGCAGTTGGAATTTCCTGGTTGTAGAGATGGGTAATCCGCAGGGGAGCAGAAGATCTGGCTATTTCTGGGGTCCCTTGGCAATTAACTGGACCCTAAGCAGTCATGGAGTTACCCTTAAAAATAACTTCAAAAATCTTTTAAAATCCCTCAGTGTATAAATATATGGGCCACGCCTGTGTAGAGTTGCTGTCTTCCTAGGACTGACATGTGTCAGTGGGGGTCGTGCACGGATCACACAGAGTCTGGACGGAGGTGTTGGCCAGGTTTTGAGTGAAGAAATGAAACCACCTGAAGGACGTAGCAGAGCCTCTCTGCTGGTTTCCAGTCAGCCATGGAAAATAATTATGATGGTTTTAAAGAGTTCGGCTGCATAACTGTGATCCCAAGGCAGGACGCATGCCGAGAGCTAGTGTTTAATATATGGCCTCTCAGAGACAACAGTGTAAGGCGTTATGGGGTTCTTGCCGTGTTCTTCAAACCCTGCATACCCATGCTGCTTTTCCACCTCTCTGCCATGTCCTCAGCCCTCTGTTTCTAGCGTTTTCTGTGATCGTGGACGCACTCCTGTCTAGAGATTCCCAGTTCTCTTGCTCGGCCGCAGTTTCACACAAGCGGAGGTGGTAGGAAAGGGGGATCCCTGACAGTACATTTCCCTTCTCGCCAAGAGTGCAGTTTCCTAATGGACCTTGCTGGACAGGGGAGGGTGGGCAGGGTGGAAAGATGCCCATCTCCCCCCGCCCCCCAGCATACCTGTTTTGCTCTTTGCTTCCTTATGAACTCTTTCCTCATTTCTGCACAAGAAATGAAACCTTGAGTTCAAGGCAGGTTTTTGAAGAAAATTTTTTCTTTAAAGAAAAATGTATTTTAAGAACTATGGGTCTTGTTTTGCTTTCCTTTGCTTTTGGTTTAAGTAAAAAACAAAAAGAAATTGCTGCCGGTTTCTAAAAAGGGAAGGGAGGAAAAAGCACTATTGGGTGCGTACACATGTGAGAAATGGTCAAGAATCACTTTCCACCCTACTCTTTTTTTTTTTTTTTAAACTGAAAACTACCTTTGCCCATGAAACAGTGGATACGGAAGAGAAGTGAAGAGCCGTCCTCTGACCCCTGACAGCTGCTGTTGAAATAAGCGGATGGCAGCCTAGCCTGCTCTGGCCTGTTTCCTCTGCGTCCCCAGTCTGCGTCCCCCCTCGGGGGCCCCCTTGGCTCCCTTCCTCTCCCCGCTAATCGCCCTGCCTTCTCTCTAATTGCTATTTAGTGTGAATCATCCAGCTGTGGGCGAGTCTAAAAGTTGCTCAGGTCAGCCTTCCGCTCCTGCTCCTCCGCCTCGTCTTAACCCCTCCGCCTCCTCGCCCAATTTTTTTAAGTACCTAAAACATAGCTCAAGCGGAGAACCAAGTGGGAATGCCGTGCCGAAGAGGTGAGCACACTCACGCGGCAAGTTCAGTGTCGTTTGTCTTCCCGGGAAGTTTGCACAGAGGATGTGCTGCATGGCGGAAGAGAACCCAGGGCCACCACTTGTGGGTGTGGGTGTGTGTGTGTGTGTGTGTGTGTGTGTACTTGTCTGATTTTGGTTTTACTATTTTCAGTCTATCATCTGAACTGACTTGATTTACTATTAATTTTACTATCGAATAATCACTTTTGCCAGGTCTTCATGTCAAGCCATTTCATACATACTTATTTTCACATATCTCTGCCCATTGTACGCACGTGCGTACACACACACACGCACACACAGTTTAATAAGAACTGTGTTTGATCTTATACACTGTGATTTGTGCCAAATCAGAAATGTCCTCATGAATTTAGGAAAATTATTTTTTTCCAGTTTGAAAGGAAAAGTCATTTTGGAAGATGGACTGATTTTTTTGTTAGGTTTTTATTTTTTTCTGGTGAGAATGCTTAACAGGAGATCTACACCCTTAACACACTGTTAAAGTGCATAGCACAGTCTTGCTAACTATGGGCACAGTGTCGCACAGCCAATGTCTGGAGCTTGTTATGTTGCACGACTGAATGGACTGATGTTTTTGAATTAGTTCATTGACTCCATTCATTTAAAATAGAATTTTATTGACAATGCAGAAGTTAAATCTCATTTATAAACTTTTTAATTTCTGACTTGGTTTAATTTTCTTAGAATAAGAACTAAAGTGTTTATTTTAAAGCTTATATTTTATACTTTTTGTGTTTGTATTTCTTTATCCTAAACTCTCTTCTCAAACTCTCAGCATCTCCTACCGTAATGCCCTGCGGAAAAAACTTCATTCTTCTTCCTCTGTGCCAAATTTTCTAAAATTTCTGGCTCCTGTAGATGAAAATAACACCTCTGACTTTATGAACACGAAAAGGTAGGGTTTAATTTAGATATATCAAGCCTGAGTAGAAGTGTTGAATTGTTGATTTATACAGGGAATTTTCAGCTATTTCTTTTGACACTCAAAAAATCATTTTAGCTAAATTGATTCATATCTTCTTTCTTATACTTCCCTATTGCATGTAGGCCTTTTGTTCTGCAGGTTTGACTAGGAGTAGTTTATTAATGTGTTTTCAGAAGATTCAAGAAAGTCTTAAGCAGTTCTTTAAGTGATAATAGTGTTTCTGGAGAGTGAGCATATGGTTCTGGTAAATTAGTCAGGATGTCTGACCTGTAAGCCAAGGTGATCCATAGTTGTGGGTGTGTACGCGGGTGTAAGTTTCACGGGCTTTCCCAAGTCCCGCGAATAGGAAGAAGAATCACTAATTAGACTATATTTATGATACGTGTTGATAAATATACTTTGTTTTGTAGTTTAAAAAATATGGATGTTAAAATAGTTGTCATCAAGCAAGTGGCTGTGTAATTATTGCCTTGAAGGTTCTGTGTAATCTAACTTTTTTCATTTTTGCGGCCATCTGTGGAGATGCAGACCTATGCCGAGAAAATACTCCCACACTCGGGTCGGGGGAGGTGGAGGGTCTGCTGCCAGTGCCCCCTTTAGACAGTTCCTCTTTCCTGAAGTGGGGCCAAGAAAGGTCCAGCTGGAAGCTAGTGCTCTGTGGAGCCTATTTCTTAGTGTCTTTTACAAAAGGGCATGCAACCTTGTGATCTTCATGAAAAGCGTCCTACAAGAAAGCAATCCCTTAGGAGTGTTTATTCACCGTGGGCTTGATTCAACTTTCGGGATTATCTGATTATGTTCTCTTATACAAAGATAATTTATAATGTAGTGTTTTGTTTAAAAACAAAAGGTCAAGCTAAAATACCTGATTACATCTCCCCATCACTCATGAGTCTGTCATTTTGTACTTTCAGGGACTTTGACTCCAAAGCTAACCACCTGGGCGATGGCAGCAGGACCCCCGTGAAGACGCGGAGACACTCGTGGAGGCAGCAGATTTTCCTCCGAGTGGCCACCCCACAGAAAGCCTGCGACTCTCCCAGCAGATACGAAGGTACCGTACGCTCCGGAGATGAACCTGTGAGATTCTGGCATGAGGAACAGCAGTGTTAGGTGAAGGAAAAGATGAAATGAGATTTCAGGTCATTTCACCCCTGATTTTAAAGCCCCCTCGGTAAGAAGCTCAAATGACCATGCCTATCGCTGTTTCCAGAGAGATCCTCAAATTCCAGGGATGCATGTAAGAGAACCCAGCAGCCTGCGGCGCCTCGAGTGAAAGATGGTGCCTCCGCCGAGCTGTTGGGACCGCTTCCCCACGTGTGTGTGGGAATGCGCAGGGGCTCCTTCCCTTCCCGCTCTTTCCCAAGCCCGGCTACCTGCCCCTGCGATCTGAGTGTGGGTTTGCTCTCCACCTCGGCGCAGCGGGCTTGTGAAGGGTGCCTGGGTCCCAGCGCTCCGGTTACACCTGTCACATCCCCTGCCGTGTCTGCTGCTGGCCCTTGGTGTGCTGTCAGGAGGACCATCTTGTGCCCTCGCAGCCTGCTTGTGTCTCCCAGATACGGATTATGCTCTCAGGTCTTGTCTTTGGGCCTTCCTGTGTGGAGTCACAGTGTAAAAAATGAGTTTAGATGTAGTTCTAAACTTATGATTTGTCTCTGCCCAGTGATAACCTAAATTTTCAGCAACAGGTATTTCTTTTCCCTAATGTTCTTTAATCAGAAAGCTTTTTTTTTTTTTTTTTGTGGTAAGGAAAAGCAAAGCTTGGCACCTGGGTGGCTCAGTTGGTTACGTTCTGCCTTCAGCTCAGTTTTTGATCCTAGGGTCCTGGATCCTGGGCTCCTTGCTCAGCAGGGAGTCTGCTTCTCCCTCTGCCCTCCCCCCCCCGCTCGTGATCTCTCTCTCTCTCTCCACACACACACACTCACACTCTCTCAAATAAATACAATCTAAAAAAGCAAAAGCAAAGCAGCGTAATAGACCTCTCAAAGATTCCTTGAGTTCCTCTGGTTGTGTGTAGCATGGATTCATTCTTGTTCCTTGGCATACTTCTGGGCAGGAGTTAAGCAGCAGCTCAGACGACCCCAAGACTTTGCAGAGTAGGTATGGTGTGGCTGCCCTGCATGGGGGACTCCTGCAACCTCCTCGCACTCCTCACCCTCTGCCCCTGTTTCCTGCTTCTCTCTTTCTCCCTCTTCTTTCCACTCCCTCGCCCAGAGTTCTTAATATTTAATTTAAAAAATGCTTCCCCTGCCAAATTAAACAAGAGCCTGGTTTGGCCTCAACTAGCTTTGCAATATAAATCAAATAACCTTATTTACCTTGAGCTGTAAAATGGTTATAGTGAACGTTGGCTCTTCTTATCGCATGAAATTACATTAAATTATGAATGCAAAAATACTTTGGAAACCTAAGATATATCAAATGTACAGCAATATAGTTATTTTTCTTGACCATTATTGAGGCCGGAGTACTGGTGTTAAGCTTCCCCAGCAGGAAGGAATAAGTAAAGGAACGCTAGAAAGACTGGGTTTACAAACGCAGTGAGATTTTTTTTTTTTTTTTAAGTCATAAATTGAGTTATTTCAGTGTGTATCAGTTTAGAAAGTTTAGTTTTAAAGATTTCATTTTCACTTTTGTAGATCATGTGGAAATGTCTAACAGTCTGATGGTGTGACCCAGTTCCTTCCTTCCTAAACTTCTAAGCCCAGGGGGCTGCTGGGCTGGTGGCTGTGGGCAACTCTGGGCTTGTCAAGTGCATAGCCTGGGAGGCTGTATCCCTTGTGGGAGCTCTTATGGCCGAGGAAGTGTGGTGAGCTCTGCGGGCCCTACCACAGGGTTGCTCTCTGCCTGAGTGAGGAAGTGTGGCGAGTGCCTGGGCGGATCCTGGTGTCTCCCAGTTGGCATCTGAGGGACTGGGGTCAGAAGATTGGTCAGTGCTGGCATGTTTGCCTCTCTGGAGGACCCCAAAATAAAGTGGGCGAACAGAATGCACTGTGGGTCGACGCTGAGAACGTGACTTTGTGTGACCCAGGGGGTAGAAGCGCCGGGGCTGTAATGTGTGTCCCCCTTCTCTTTTGGGAGGCTTCTGTTTTTAGTTGGTTTACTCTGGAAATACCATAAGAGACGGATGTTTAACCCCAAGTGCCATTCTTATTTATGGTGTTTGCAGTCAACAGGGTTCCTTGGTGAATTCTGGGCTAGCCAACACTGCTGGGCCAAAGTTGGCAGTGAATAAGTTGGGATGAGGCATCGTTTCCCCGGAGACCAGAGCACTGAGCAGATCACCCCCAGTCCCCCAGAGCCTGGGCTGTGCGGTCTCTCCAGACCGAGAACAGAACACTGGGTATTTCTCATGCCCCCGCTGGAATGGTGCTGGAGTGCTGACCGTCCTCTGACAGGGCTGTCCTCCTCAGTGTCGGCAGGTCTGGGAGCCATGAAGGTGAACTTAGGGAAGGAATTTAGTGCTCATTTAGAAACCTCTTCTGAAGGCTGGAGCCAGAGCGGCTGTGTTTAAATCGCAGCTTTCCCCCTTAGGAGCCTTGAACTAGAACAAGCTGTTGAATTGTCTCCCCTGTGATAGAGGGTTTATTATGCCGATTGCTGTACTGAGTGAAATAAGGACGCGTGATATTTCCACTGACATTTTATTTGCCAGGGTCCTTGGCTCCTGCCACACATGCCCTGAGACCTTTGCATGGGCTGTTCTCTCTGCCTGGAATGCTGTTTCCACAACCTGATTAACCTCCTCACCTGCCTCAGATCATTGCTTAAAGTCGTCTTGCCAAGGAGGCCCCTCCTGGCCACTGCATTTCAAATCCCACCCTCCCCTCCTACTTCCAGATGTTCCTCGTCTCCTTCTCCTGAGTTTCCCCCTAGCATTCCCTTCCTTGTAACACGCTCTAGGATTTACTTACTCATGATCTCTGTCATCGGCTTCTCTAATCTTTACAGGCTTGATGACTTTTAAAGGAAGGCAAGTAAATTGCTCAGATTTTCACAAACTTAGTATATGCTCATTAGTGATTTCTTAACTCCCTCTCTCTTCCTCCTCTATGGGAACGTGTTCTTTATGCTCTTTATTTAGAATTAAATATTGAACAGGTTTTGGGGTTATAGTGTAGGTACTCTGTATGAGAGGGAGAGCAAGAATAAAAGCATTTAGGACTGTGAATTGGTATAATAATAATCACTTATGGCATTCTCTGTGGCAGGTACTTTATAGGAATTCTTGAATTCCCTGTCAGCCTTAGGAAGGTTGGCATTTTTATGACACTCATTTCACAGATGAGGGAGCAGACGCTTGGATTGACTTAAATCCCTTTCTCCAAACTGCAGAGCTAGTGGGCAACAGAGGCAGGCCTGGAGCTCACGGACCTGTGCCCTGAGGTTCGTGCTGTGACCTGCGCAGGAGCCCAGCTGAGATGAGCAGCACGGCCTCCTGGGTGTGGCTCCTCTTCTGGAGTCCCTCCCATCCCAGAGGATGTTCCTGCCCTAGCCTGCCCTAGGCATTTATTCTGTCTGCGCACGGGTCTCTGTGTCAGCTAGGCAGCCCCCTCCCCCCTCTACCCCCACCATTTCTGAGTATTTTAATATGTGGACTCGCCTTTGGTCATCCGTCTCCCCCTCCGTGTCCACATTGGGACTGGAGTGTGCCAGGGAGGGAGAGAGATTTCTCAGTGTCAGTCTGTGATTTTTCTCCCAAACCAGGCATCCTCAGCCTCTGCCTGTGTCTGGTCCCCATCTCAAGGGCACAGAGATGCCACCTCCTTCCACTGTGCTCTGGGACCACTTGGCCCCACGCTGAAGTGTGTGTCCCCTCACAGCTGGGACACCTCCAGGTTGTTTTGGCCAGACTGTCCCTGGCAATGGGTGTGCCGCTGCAGGTGGCTGGTGGCCTCTGTTCCCGCCTTGCCCCTTGGGCTGGACCTGCCAGCAGCCCAGGTGTCTGCTGCCGGTGGGGCGGATGCACGGAGCTCACTCTCCGGCTTAAGCACAGTAGGCGGAAAGTGTCCTTGCTGGGAACCCTGAATAGGGCCTTTTCAAGTGTTTCAGATGCTCAGAGTGACTCCTTGTGACCATTTGTATTTCTCTCCTGGCAGCGCACACTTAAGTTAGACAAGGAAAACTTTTGGCCTTTTTTCAAGCTGCAAAAGTGAGGCCCCTATTCATGCCATCTGACCTGTTTCATCCCACTATGTTAAATACTAATAAAACAAACCGCCAGTGATTTAAAAGCCATGGTGTTTGTAATAGTGTTAAGGATATAAGTGAAGGAGAAATAGGATTTCCTGTAACTTTGGGGTCCTCTAATTTTTTTTAACAGATGGGCTCAGACCTGGAGAGAAGGGTGTTCACGAGCAGGGAGTGTGGCTCTAAGTGTAGTACAAGACGAGGAAAATACAAAGGCCGCATGGACAGAGGTGGGCAACAGAATCAGCTGGTCGTTTACTCGGGGGCGTTTACTCAGGGGCATGTGACTTTTTGTATACAAAAGCTCTGTGAAATAATTTAGTGGAAGAATCTGAATTTTGTGTTTTGGAGACCCATCTGAAGTAGGTAGGCAGTTAATTTCTATTTAGAAACGTACTCACATATGTCTAGTAGGACCAGCACAAACATTCCCAAATCCTAGACTGTTTTTACTTTTTTAACTCGAGACTAGTTGGTTTGTTGTAGGAATCCCTGCTTGACTTTAGCACAGTCTAGGCGGGATCGTTCCCATCCTGAACTTTGGAGGGCCCGGGCTGGTGTCTGCCAGCGCACTGAAGGGAAAGCAGCAGTAAGTAGGGGAGTCCCCAGTTGGTACTCGAAGACTTGGCAAGCAGACATTTTTGCAATAAAACAAACATAGATCATAAAATTGAATCCAAAAACGCTGCCCGATTGCTCAAATTTAAAGCAGGAGTCCTCAGTGGTGCTCTAAGTTTGTGGTGGCTGCCTGTGGCTACTGCCCCAGAAGTCCCAGAAAGACACATTCTCTCTCAGTCGTGTCTGGGTTCTTTGGGTGAGGAGTCTGTGGGATGCCGAGTATGGGGATGGTCAGTGGAGTAAACTATGAACTACTCAGACGTGGTATCATGGAGGCGCCGTTCATTCCGCCTCGGAGCAAAGCTGCTGGGTTGGGAGCGCTCAGGGCTGCATTTGTAGGGCCCTGCTGAGTGCAGACGTCATTGTTCCGAGAGGGTGCCCATGCTGAAGTCTGGATGGCAGCCTTCTCATTTTTAGAGCTTTCCCACTGTTGATCCTACCATAGGCTTGCCCCAGAGGTGGAGCCGGGGGAGGTGGTATCCTCCCGCAGACAAAGACTTGAAGGCATCTGTACGTTGAGTGGTCCCCAATGTTCATGTGCTTGGAGTCCTCTGGGGAACCCGCGCAGAGGCAGGCTCTAGTCTGGTGGGTCCAGATGGTCTCCCTTTCTGACAGGCGCCCCAGTGATGCCAATGGTGCTGGTCCAGTACGAGTAGCAAGAGCTTAAAACAAATGACCACGATCAATCCAGCCCAGACCTTCTAGACTCAGAATGGGACTCCTGTGCCTCTTTCTGCCATGACGCATCCCTGCGGATCCCCCAAGGGGCCACCCACATGTCTCAGACCTCCAAGAAATCTGGGTCACTGGTGACTTTCTTTGAGAAGGTTGGTGCTTCCTAGAGAAGGAGAGAGTTTTGTGGAGAAAATGCAGTGATACACATGTGCTGGTTGCGATAAGGAAAATTTGATCATGTGCCAAATGAAACCAAGCGGGTGGTGCTCTGCCTCTTCCCTGCCCCCTTATTTTCCAGGGAAGCTTTGCCTCTTCGGTGGCCCCCAGGGCACAGAGACTGTTCAAGTGTTTGTTTTCTTAGTGGGCTCTGACCCCATTGTCAGGCCTGCAAAATGTGGAAAGTCAACATCTGACCAGGTACTTGGTAGCAGAAACACTCCACAGTTTTGTCTCCAAGTGTATCATACAGAAGATAAGTCTTTGTTGTTAAAGAAATACTTTTTTAGCTAACTTCAGACTCCGGGAAGGGGGAAAATCCTTCTCTTTACCTCTGTGTGCCAAGGAACAATTTTAGTGGCAGTCTGATAGCTTTTCCTGAAGTGTTTCAGATTACATTGTGTATTGACCAGATTCTACCAACAATAGAAGCATTCAGACTTTCTATGTTTTGTTTAAAAGAGAAAAAAGAAAAACATCTAATATAGTTAAGATTTATTGATTTGAAACCCATAGTATAAGCAGAGTCCAGTGAAACTAACATGCAAAGGGTTTTGTGTTGTGAGTATAGCTGTGTCTAGTCAGTCTGATCAGCTTAAGTCCGCTGGATGAGATATTAGATATAGACACTAATGGCAAGACCAAGGAATGTACTTGGAATCTTTATAATGATTATATCGTGCAACTCATAAAAACCGTTATAGAACTATGATTTGTGTTATACATAACCAAATTTTCAAGAATTTATATACCATTAGGAAATTTTAATGGATCATATAAGCAGAATGACTACAAGTAAAACTTCACTGAAAATAGAAGTAGCCTAGTGACATCGGTATGACCTTTTGTTTGATCCCCGGTTCTTGGCTTTCCCTTTGCGCCAGAGTCACCTGGGGAGGTTTTATTTTTTTTTTTATTTTTATTTTTTTAAAGATTTTACTTATTTATTTGACAGAGAGAGATCACAAGTAGACAGAGAGGCAGGCAGAGAGAGAGAGAGGGAAGCAGGCTCGCTGCTGAGCAGAGAGCCCGATGCGGGACTCAATCCCAGGACCATGAGATCATGACCTGAGCCGAAGGCAGCGGCTTAACCCACTGAGCCACCCAGGCGCCCCACCTGGGGAGGTTTTAAAATACAGCCGCACCTGCCCCTCTGCATTCCTCCTCACCACGTCAGTTGGGTGGGGATGGGGCCTGGGCATGAATTCTTTGAACACACACACACACACACAAGAAACCCCCACCTAGGACTCTGTTTGCTGTCCCAGTTGAGATTGCGGGTCAAGATGGCAGAAGGTGACCTGAGGCACCGTCACCACTTGGTGGCAGTGTTGTTCCCTGTGTCTTGATGGGCCTGCGTTCCTTCCAATCTCAGATAGCTTTTTTCTCCTGTGATTTTGTTTTTGGTCTCGTTGTTGTTACAGTATGTATCTTCCTTGCTCATTTCCAGCTTATTTGAATGGAGAGAGCTACCTTCTGAAATTGACATGTTTTCTTTTTCTACCGGGCTCTAGGAAGGGGGTAAAATAAGACAGAAAAAAATGGTCTCTGGTTGCCAGTTGCATGGTTTTTTAAAATTCTTCTTAATTTATTCTCCCTATACCTTTGCTTTTCTGCAGTGAATAAAGACCAGGTTCAAGATTAAATATCATAAGCCAGAAATCTGATTGTGGATTTCTGTAGTTTGAAGCTACTAGATGTTTTTCCCCCTTTTATTGTGCTTCTTGGCCCATCATTATGGTCATTGCGAAGCCACGGCAAATGGCAAGATTTTTACCTTAGTTGGCTAATTTTGTGAATGATAACAATTGTTAGCCTTGATTGACATTTTCCTAATTAACCGTACGCGTTTGAATACTCCATCCTTAATACTTTGTGCAAAGGCTGGAGCTAAGGTTGTTGATGATACAAAGATACCATCTCAGCCTCTGCCACTTGGTAGGATGTCTGCAGGGGCAGAGGGCTGGAAGCCACACTGTGATCTGAGGGCCTCAGTGTGAATCTCTGCTTCCAGCACTCTGGTTGGCAGGGAGTTCCTCCTCAGGGCTAATCTAACTCCAGAGCCTTTGAAGGTGTGCCCCAGGCTTAATGTCCCAAGTAGAAGATCTTGATTTGTCACCTTTGAACCTTGATTTGTCTGTGCTAGGGAGCCATTGAAGTTTATAAAGCGAGGGGGATGGTAAGCAGTTTGAAAATATGTTCAGGGGGCTAAAATCTGTAGATAGATTCGAACACGAAGCAGCTCAAAATCTGGGCAGGATTGCGGACAAGGCGTCCTGCACACAAAATTAGAAGAGGCGCTCACTTTCGGGGTCCTGTAAGTACCGACCCTGTGCTTAACGCGGTCCTGGGAACGAGGATCTTCGACACTGCGCCTTGGGTGCCTGCTTCCCTCGTCGTCCTCCTGGCCCTCCTCACCGCTGTGCCCTCCTTCCCTACAGCCTGCTTATGTGACCTCGACAGCACTGCTGGGCAGGTTCCATTAGCTCTGAGGAAGGGTATGTTTTGTTTAAAAACAGGACCTTTTTGAAATATTCATATATTTTATAACTTATCCATTTAAAGTGTATAATTTTAAAAAATAATGTGTACAGTTGTTTTTAATCCCCATATTCATGGAGTTGTGCAATCATTAGCATAACCAAATTTTAAAACACTTTTGGCCCCCCAGAAGAAACCCCACACCTCCCGCACCTCCTTCTAGCCCGAGACAGCCGCTCCTCTGTTTACCGTCTCTCCAGACTGCTCGGTCCCAGAAATGGAATCAGACACTACCTGGTCCTTTGTGGCTTTGTTCACTGAGCACGTTTGCAGGGTTCACCATGTTGTGGGGTGTGTTAGCGCTTCATTCCTTTCTCTGGGCCGTTCACAGGCGGTTGTAAGGATAGGGCCACATCCTGTTTATCCGTCGGCAGGTTGACGGCCGTTCTGGTTCTTCCCGCCTGTTGCCTGTTAGGAACGGTGCTGCTGTGAACATTCATGGACCTGTTTTTGTGTGGATGTATGTTAAGGAAGGGTTTTATGGGTGAGCCGGTGTGAACACTTCTCTGGGGTCAGAATCACAGGTGACATTCTGACGGTTAGGCTTGTTAGGCCTGTGGAGGGAGGGGGTGCATGGGGGTGGGCACAAGGTTTGGTCCCTAGGACCAGGCTTCCCTACTGGCAGGCCTTGTGTGCCTGTCTTCTGCTTCAGGCTGAGTGAGGTGGGGAGGGGACAGGGGACTCTGGTGTTGCCCCCAGGAGCACCTGGGAAGGCAAGGGGTGCAGGGAGCATCTCTCAGGGCCCCCATAGCTCTCCCAATGCCAGGGAGGCCATCAGAGGGCCACGGGTTAGTGGTATTGGCCCAAGATGACGTTTCCTTTAGCTCTTCTCAAACCGAGTGTACTTAAAACCCCTTGGAAGATTCGTGGAGACATATGTTGCTGTTCCTAGTTCTGATGTTTGTGGTTCTGGAGATGGAATTCTTGGGGGAGCCCGAGAATTTGCATTTCTTACAGCTTCCCAGGTGACTTGGTGTTGCAGCTTTGTAGGCAAGGGCACATCCCATTCTGATTTAAACTCTAACCGAAAAAGCCCTCGGTGGTCGTTAGTGAGATGAACAACGGACTGAAATTCAGAAATGCGTTCTATGGCAGATTATGGAGCAGCAAACAGGTCCTATTTTCTTTGCAATAAAGGTAATCATATATTAATACTAGCCATTGTAATTATCCTTATCGTGTATTCAGTATTTAGTGTTTGCACTCTTACGCGGCTGGATGGTAATTCTCATGGTGGCTTCCCGCCGGGTGTGGCCCTGCCCTTTACCTTAGCGGCGTGGCTGAAAATGCCGGATGACATGGCCTCGGCTCCCACGGCACTTAGTCTGCATGGCCACAATTCACACCAAGTAGGCTCTAAAGCCAGTCTCTTTTCTTATATTTTATTTTTTATTTTTTTTTTTAAAGATTTTATTTATTTATTTGACAGAGAGATCACAAGTAGGCAGAGAGGCAGGCAGAGAGAGAGAGAGAGGGAAGCAGGCTCCCCGCTGAGCAGAGAGCCCCATGCGGGACTCGATCCCAGGACCCTGAGATCATGACCTGAGCCGAAGGCAGCGGCTTAACCCACTGAGCCACCCAGGTGCCCCTTTATTTTATTTTTTTAAGTAAGCTCTAGGCCCATTGGGGTCTTGAACTCATGACCCCAAGATTGAGAATCCCATGTTCCACAGGCTGAGCCAGCCAGGCGCCCCTGAATCCAGTCTCTTAAACCCAGTGATGAAATGTTGAGTTTTAGGAGCATTTGCTTGAATTTGTGTTTGTGACAGGTGAAGGAACGATCCTTGTGTTGGAAGGATTCTAGAATTCAGTGCTAGCCTTTGCGAATACAGCACCCAGTTTAGGCATTATTGTATCCTAATTTTTAAATTTTTTTTAATATATTTTTTTTATTTATTTGACAGAGAGAAATCACAACTAGGCAGAGAGGCAGGCAGAGAGAGAGAAGGAAGCAGGCTCCCCGCGGAGCAGAGAGCCCAATGTGGGGCTCGATCCCAGGACCCTGGGATCATGACCTGAGCTGAAGGCAGAGGCTTTAACCCACTGAGCCACCCAGGTGCCCCTATCCTAATTTTTAGAAACCGAACTAGAATTTTCCTAGTTGAATGGTTTCTATTAAGATCATTTATTTAAATGAAGGAATGTGGATCTCCTGGAGGTAGCGAAGCCATACCTTCCCACTGGACGTGGGCTGGCTAGGGGCTCCAGAATTACAGCTGTTGGCACACGTGGTGAGCCCTTGATTTTATAAATGCTGAAATAAAGCCAAGGGATGCATTAAACTACTTTCTAAATGGATTTTTTTTTTTCAAGTAAATTTGTTTTACCACTTTCATCTGAATGAAAATATTTACCGAATAGACACTAACAAGATTTTAAACATCATTTATTGATAAGTAAATGCTGTAACTATGGCCTTATATAATTCTGAAAATAATTTGTGGTGCCAGACTATGCATTTTACACTTGAGAGGATAATAGGTTTTTCACAGAACGTTGAGGTATTGTGGTTCACTTCCTGTCCAGGTGTGTTCGCTTGAGAACTTTTGATTAAGGACAGTTCTGATGATGAGAGGTTATAGTCTTACCTCAGTGGGTTTGGTTTTTAGAATTGTTTTTTGGTAGCATCACCTTCCCCAGACAGTTACTGAGGGGAAGTTGTTCTTACGGGCACCGGCCTTGTGTTGGGTCACAGAAGCTGATGGCTTTGTTAGCCCAGCGAGGCTTCAGATGGTGGGACTTACAGGTCACAGGCAGGCAGAGCTGCCTTAACAAAGAGGTCTGTCTTCCTGTTGCTATTTGCAGAATGTGTTCATCATTCTGCCCTAGAGAAGTCTCTGCACCCCACATTCTGGAAGTTTCTTTCATCGTTCCTGACGCCGCCATATGTCACAGACAGTGTGCGGCCCTGAGCCGAGCAGGCTGCGGACAGTCAGACCGAGTGTTTTACCAGCACAGAGCAGAGACCCTAGAGGGCCATGCCTCCTCAGTTCCCGCTCCCCGATTTTCTCTGCCCCATCGGTTCCGCATTTTTTAGCCCCTCACCTCTAAGTGCCAGATGTAATTTCCTTAGAGATTGTCTGACTGAATGTACTAGAAATCCTGCTACTCCGGCATAACCAGGAGGGACTGGTTTTTCTCACAAAACAAGGAGTTTGGGGGGGTGTGAGAACACGGCTGGTTCGGTAGCTCCATTATGTGGTGGGTGATCTGGGGGCTTTTCTCTTTTCCTGTTTCACACTCCTGGGTGCCTCCTGGTCACGAGATGGCAGCCCCACGTTTGCTCCCCTCACACTTCCAAGATGGATAAAGAGGGAAGCAATCAGGAGGAAAAGGTGACTCCTCTGTATCCAGAGAGCCACACCGCTGCAGAAATCCCTAGCAGAGCTCCCCTTGGTCTCGTTACCTGGAACCATGTCGTGGGCCTCTTGCGGCCGCGAGAGAGCCTGGGAGACTGTGATCTTGGGCTGAGCGCGTTGCCGCCTTGTGCACCGTCGGCGGTTGTGAGGACGGAGGGGAGAATGGATGTGGGGGGCGGCAGTCAGGGTTGTCGCTCTGCCTGCGCACAGCGCTTTGCCGCCCACTCACATGCTGCCTTTCTGCATGGGCCGTTTCCCAGAAGCTCTTCTTGCTCTCTTGTCCTCTGCGCACCCAGCACGCCACACGTCAGCCCCTACAGACCCTCCCGATCTGGCCAGGCCCCTTCTGTGTCACCATCTCTTCCTCTCTTCTCTTGGACATAATCAGCCTCTTCTCTGATGTGTGTCCCTGCTGGAGAGGGGCGTGCTCTGTCCTGGGGTTATCTGTCCCCACCTGTAGGTCTGTGCGGTCCCATAGTAGCCACTAGCCACATAAGGCTA
The DNA here is from genome assembly GCF_922984935.1 of Meles meles. NCBI lineage: Eukaryota > Metazoa > Chordata > Mammalia > Carnivora > Mustelidae > Meles > Meles meles. The sequence continues at coordinate 37,344,998 of NC_060067.1, read as the reverse complement.
ATTAAGCCTAAATGTAAACTAATTACCCTTAAATACGGTACAAGATTTAGCTCCTTACCGTAGCCCCACTTCAGGCGCTCAAGGACCACGTGTGACCAGTGGCTAGCTCGAGAACGTTTCCCTCGTCCAGCTTCTCCCGCACAGGCTGCTCGAGGTGACGAGCTCTTTAAGGCCCCCTTTCGCCTTGACCCCATCACTCGGAACTGCAGACGCAGCCTTCAGGATGGCGCTCGTGTTGTGTCGTCTCCCAGCCGAGGGGTCAACTTGGGCAGAAGCTATGATCTTCTCCATCCAACTTGGCTTCTGAAAATATTGTCACTGGATATGTAGGTGGTATTGGGTTCGCTGCTGTTAAAGAATAGTAAAAGCACATGAGGACTTGGAAATTTCCAACTTTTAATTTTACAGTTTAAGAAACCGAGGCTCTAAGAGGGAGAGGGACCCTACCCAAGGTCATACGGCCCGCCAGTGGTAGAAGGGAGTCGACCCTTGGTTGCCCTGGCTGCATTCTCTTCTCTTCCCATTAAACCCGACCTCATTATCACCAACCTGCTTTCCCTGATTATGTTCTAGTCTCGCCTACTTACCAGTTTCTAGTTTCTTGGGAGAGGAAGTTGTTTTCAGCTCTCAGCTGTCCTCAGATGCCCACTGCATATAGGCGGCATTCAGGGAATGCTCAGGAAACAGATGAGTCTTCGTCAGTCAGTGATTGTTCTATTGCAAGAAACAGAAAATGACTCAAGCAAGCTTAATGAGAAGGAGGCTTTTAAAAATCAAGATAAGGGCAAGAGCTGGAAACCAGAAGTTGTCTGGAACCGCGGAACTCTCTCTGGCTCCCTCTCTTTGGGGCCATGTAATTTTTCTTCTGGTTTCCTCTTTATTCTGCACACTGGCTTTCCCCGCTGACAAGTCACTCTGTACAGTCACACCAGCCTCCAAGTCTGTGTGACCTCTTAGCTCCAGGGGCAGCCAATGACCTAACAGTCAGTCTGGGTTTCCCTCGAGACGCTGGGGAACTGATGGGCCCAACACATGGCAGCTCCTCCTCCGAGGGACTGGAGAAGCGAGGTGCCAGCCTGGCATGGGGAACCCACTCAACTTACTATCCAGACGGTGGGAAGGAATAGGGCAAGGCCCGTGCTAGAAGGAGAAGGCTCAGCCTCCAGCTCCCACAAGTCCGTGTAAGCTTGTTGGTGATCTTGTTTACCAACTGAAGGCAGAACTGTGACAGTGACAGTAACTGGAGCTCACTGGCTTCATCACACTTCCGGCTTATCCGGAAGTAGGTGACATGATGTGTGGCAAGCATGTACTTTTCTCATTACCAGAAGTGCTTAGAAAGAGCTGGTGACCTTCTGTCAGAAATTCCACTGCTAGGAAGGAAGTTTGATTAACATATTTACCCAGGAATAAGAATTTGGGATTCGTAGAGCAAGGTAGGGAGTTGTCATTGACTCAGCAGCCAGGGGTGGTCAAGGTGTCCCTGGAGGGAGAAAGACCAATGAGCCATTGCTGGGCTCTCCATGGACCTTACACTGGTGGTGTGGGCGAGCCCGCCTGGGGCTTGTGTCCGCTTACGCCTCCTCAACAGGCCACTGTGAGCACTATGGGCACGTTTCTGGAAAGGAGTTAAAGCTCTGTGAGGACAAGGACCCTGTCTTGTTATGCCTCTGGGACCTGGCATGGGGTTTGGTTCATAGATGAGTCTTGATTTCTGCTGGATACATGATAGATGATTTTGGGATATTAATCAAATATGGGTATTTTATTTTAACGACTCATTGTGTGGGACAATGTATACATGGAGAAAAAGTATAAAGAAAACATACTGATATTCTACAGAAGTTTGGAAAGTTGTGATAATAGGTGATATTTTCCTCCTTTCTCTTTTTCAGTTTTATAAGGTAGTGACATTTGATAGTAGGAAGAATTAATTTTTAATTAAGAAAGATGTTCAAAACATATTTAATCTCAATAGAGGGTTATAATGGAAACATTCTGTCCGGTCACAAATCATGGTAAACGGCAAGTGTTCCGATTCATTGGAAATGGACCTGATTATAAAATCACTTCTTTCTCTTGTGCACTTGAACGACAGATGCTCATTTGCTGATCCCCCTTCCACCCCTTCTGTTTGGAATGATGCAACTTGGTGTAACCAGTAGTTTGAGCGGAGAAAGTAACAGCCTTAATTTGCAGAAATGTAGCCTAAAAGTTAGAGCTACAACCCTTCCTTTGAAGGGCTTTTCTGGTTGCCTTCCGGCCACTGTCCTCTTTCCTGCCTGAGGGGTTCTTACCTCCCGAGGGTCCTTCCCTACCTGCTCACCGTCCCAGGAAGGACCTTAGAGCACTTGGCTACCTAAGAATCTTTGAGATTCCGAATTATTCTGCACACTGGCTTTCCCAGCTGACAAGTCACTCTGTACAGTCACACCAGCCTTCAAGTCTGTGTGACCTCTTAGTTCAGCAGAAATAAAATGGCAGTACGTTGTGTTTATAGTTTCAGAGAATAGTTTAAACATTTATTTGTGAAAAAAAAAAAAAAGTTACATTAAGAAATTTAAAAGCCCATGGAACCTTTTTCTCTATATCCGGTTACTCCAAAGAGACCACGCTCTCTCGGATCGCTCTGACTGTACAACTACAGACTTTGCTTTTGGAATTGTAATTGGTAGGCTGGTCTGAATCAGTGTGTTCGCTAAATTAACAGTTGGTTAAAGTTTAAACTCTGCGGTTGAAGTCATTTTAAGGTTCCCGATAATGCAGTGTTTTATTCCTTCTGAAGAAGTCACATCAGGGATATGAGAAAGCAAACATACCATGGTGTCTATTTTTATTTCGTTTTATTACGTTGTTAATTGAGGCGAAACTGGTCTAAAACGTTATATAAGTTTCAGGTGTGCAGTACTGTAATTTGACTCCTGTGTTCTTTACGAAGTGATCACTTCCAAAAGTCAGGTTACCATCCATTCCCGTACGTCTGACACCCTTTGCCCCTTTACCCACCCCCTCCTTCTCCCCTTCTGATCACTACCAATCTGTAAGTTCGGTTTGGGTTGTTTTGTTTTAGATTCCACACGAGTAAAGTCCTACTGTTTCCGGTTTTCTTCTTTTGATTTATTTCACTCAGCATAGTCCCTTCCGTGTTCATCCGTGTTGTCAGAAATGGCAGGATTTGTTTTTTTCCCCTATGGCTGGGTGGTCTTCTACCGTGTCTGTGTGCACCACATCTTCTCTGTCCACTCAGACAGCAGTGGACACGTATGTGGCTGCCTTTTCTTGGCTCTTGTAAATAATGCTACTGTGAACAGAAGGGACACCTATCTTTTCCGTTGGTGTTTTTGAATTCTTCACATGAGTACCCAGGAGTGGAGTAGCTGGGTCGTAGCGTAGTTCTCTTCTTAACTGTTTTCCAGACTGGCTGCACCAGTTTGCATCCCCACCAACTGTGCACGAGGGTTCCCTTTCCTCCACGTCCCCTCCAGCACTTGTTGTTTCTTGTCTTCTTGATAACCCTTCTGACCAGCGTGAGGGGATAGCTCGTCGTGGTTTCGGTTTGCGTTTCCCTGGGGGTTAGTGATGTCCGGCATCTTTGCAAGGCCCTGGGGCCATATAAATGTCATTTTTGGAAAATTGTCTCTTTACATCCTCTGCCCATTTTTTTTCTTAAAGATTTTATTTATTTATTTGACAGAGAGAGAAATTACAAGTAGGCAGAGAGGCGGGTTGGGGGCGGGGGCGGGAAGCAGGCTCCCGGCTGAGCAGAGAAAGCGATGCAGGGCTCGGTCCCAGGACCCTGAGATCATGACCTGAGCCGAAGGCAGAGGCTTAACCCACTGAACCACCCAGGTGTCCCACCTGCCCATTTTTTTTTAATCGGATTGTTTTTTGTTGTTGTTAAATTGTGTGAGTTCTTTATAGGTTTGGGATGTTAACCCCGTGTTGGATATGTGATTGTAATATCTTCTCCTAGTCAGTTACGTTGCCTTTTCGTTTTGATGTTGGTTTCCTTTGGTGTGGAAGCTTTTTTCTAGTTTGATATAATCTCGTTTGTTTTTGCTTTTGTTGGCCTTGTCCTTGGAGTCAGATCCACAAAAACCATTAGGACTGATAGCAAGGCGCTTACTGTTGACGTTTTCATCTGGGAATCTTACAGTTCCAGGTCGTGTGTTCAAGTCTTTAATCCATTTGAGTTAATTTGTGTATAGGATATAAGCTAGCGGGCTAGTCTCATCCTTTTGCATGTGGTTGTCCAGTTTTCCCAACACTGGTGTCCATTTTTAGTGGTACAATGACCCAGGTCGTCGCCCTCTAGATGCTTCTCAGGGGAGGGCTTTGGCCTTTTGCCTTTTCTGGTTTCCCGTGCTAATGTAAACTCCAGTTCACTGCCACAGTCCCTGGCCATCCTGCCCTCGGGGTCGCAGAGCTCCTTTGGTTGTGAGTGATAACCGTTTTACTGCTGTGGGTCGGAAGTGGCTTCGTAATCATCCTGTTGCTGCTTCATGCTTTTCCGAATGGTGTAGTTCTGTCTCCTTCAGCAGGTGTGTCTGTATCAATGTCTGTCCTGGACAGTGGACTCTTGGATGGCAGCGTAAAAGGCTCTTGCTTGTTCAGTCCTTCTGTTTCACCCTCCTATTATGATACCCTGAGTCTATGGAGCTCAGTAAAGTCTCTTTGATATTACTGAAAACTTAGAAGATTTGGAGCTTTTCATGTTAGAAAGAGAAGGGTTTCTTTTTTTTTTTTTTTTAAAGATTTTATTTATTTGACAGAGAGAGATCACAAGTAGGCAGAGAGGCAGGCAGAGAGAGAGAGGGAAGCAGGCTCCTCGCTGAGCAGAGAGCCCGATGCGGGACTCGATCCCAGGACCCTGAGATCATGACCTGAGCCGAAGGCAGCAGCTTAACCCACTGAGCCACCCAGGTGCCCCAAGAGAAGGGTTTCTTAATGCAATGCCTCATTTTATGGATGGGAAGACTGAGGCTCAAAGGCCTTATGACCCCCAGGGGTCTTCATCTGCATCGTATTTGGGAATAGTGTCCAGGGTCAGTGCCCCCCATGTTCGCCAACTGCAGGGCAGCCCGAGTGGGAGCTGTGCAGGTGGTTGGTTCTGGGTGCCAGCTGTCCCCACTGCCTCCCACCTCTAGGACCCTGGGCCAGCCACCTGACCTCAATCCCTCCCTTTGTTAACACGAGGCTGTCAGTAATGGTCTCCCTCCATGAGAGGCAGTATTGCATAGTGAATGATAGCTCGGGCGCCAAGAAGGCAAAAGTGCATGGCCTTGGAAAACCTCAGACTCAGGGAGCGACACGTGTTTGTATGGCAGAGAGACAGGGCTTGGGAATGTTCTGACTGCATGTTTTGAATTGGAGTGACCTTTGGGAGGATATCCTGGACTCTAAGATTTTCATTTACATCAGGACTCCTTCCTTGCACGCCCACCTTTTCTGAGTTGCCGGAGTTTTAAAAATGGGCCCTTTGAGATTTTTCCGTTGCCTTCTTCCAGCCCGTGGTCCTCTGTTTTCTTTGTCCTGAGGAGAAATAAAGTGATACTTGGTGCTGGTTGATAACTCCCATCGTGATGAATATTTCTGAAAATGGCTTCTGGCTGCTGGAGAGGAAAAGGATAATTTCAGAAAGGCAGGATCCACCGGAGAATCAGTGGGCAGCATCCTGGTTAAGAGTATGAATTTAAAAGAATAAATATATTTGAAAATTTTTCATGGTGATAAGAAATGCATAAAATTTATCATCTTCACCATTTTTTTTCTTTTTTTAAGAGAGATGACAAGTAGGTAGAGAGGCAGGCAGAGAGAGATGGGGAAGCAGGCTCCCCGCTGAGCAGAGAGCCCAATGTGGGGCTCGATCCCAGGACCCTGGGATCATGACCTGAGCTGAAGGCAGAGGCTTAACCCACTGAGCCACCCAGATACCCCCATCTTCATCATTTTTAAGTGTATAGTTTAGTAGTGTTAAGTTAATTCACATTTTTGGTGCAGTGGCTCTACAGAACTTCTTAATTTTGCAAAACTGAAATTCTATACCCATGAAACACTGACCCTTTACTCCCTCTTCCCCCGGACTCCTGCCAACCCCGCTCTACTTTCTGTTTTCTGCGAGCCTGACTACCTTAGCTACTTCATGTAAGGGGATTCCGTATAGTATTTGTCTTTTTGTGACGGGCTTATTTCACTTAACATCGTGCCCTCAAGGTTCTTCCGGCATATGACAAGATTTCCTTCCTTTTTAAGACTGAATAGTATTCCACTCTGTGTGTGTGTGGGGGGGTGGGCATTTGTTTTTTCCTCTCTTAGTGGATATTTAGGTTGTTTCTACCTTTTGGTCATAGCGAATAACGATGGCACTCGACATGGGTGTGCACATATCTGCCCAAAATCTTGTCTTCAGTTCTTTTCCAGATGTACCTAGAAATGGGATTGCTGGATCACATGAAGATTCTGTTTTTAATCTGGGGGAAAGGAGCCGCCATACTATTTTCCACAGCTGCTGCACCATTCCACATTCTGTATTCCTGCCAGCAGTGCGCAGGGGTTCAGTTTCTCCATATCCTCACAGATAACCATTTTCTGGGGTGCCTCCAAAGTGGCCATCCTAATGGGTGCAAGGTGATACCTCATTGTGGTCTTGATTTGCATTCCTTTAATGGTTACTGGTGTTGAGCATCTTTTCATATTCCTGTTGGCCATTTGTGTATCATCTTTGGAGCAATGTCTTTTTTCAAGTCTCGTGCCTATTTTGTAATTGAGTTTTCTGTTCTTTCCGTGTTGGTGAGTTGTGGGATCCTGAAGTCTGACTGGGTCTGGGCTTAAGTCATGGCTCCTCCGAGTGTGAGCTGTTGACCAAGGGCAGTTGCCACAGAGTCCTCTGCTGTCACACAGGCGTGATCACAGCACCCACCTTGTGCCTCTCGGGATGATAGGATTGCCAGTGAGGAAGCACCCGAGAGATGGGAGCTACCTGAGCGTAGACAGTCTGTTCCTTGTAGGGTTTGGGAGGCACTGAAACCAGCTCTCAGTCTCCACCACAAATGGCAGCCATCCTTTAATTCCACGTCCCACCACCTTCCCTTTTGTCGTCACTGGACTTTTAGGACAACAAAGGGATGGTCTTGGGTTGTCAGAGACTGCGGCATATGAAGGACACTCACGTCACCAGAAAGGACTTCTCTGAGCCTCCTGGACAGTGTGCGGGTGGTTCACACCATGGCTTCAGCTGGCTGGCAAAGTGCGTGGCGTGGCTTGAAGTCAGAGCTAGTGGAGACATGGGTCCTGCTCTTGTGCCGCCCCAGGCGCACCCCTGTGGTGATAGACCCTGCTTCCCCGAGCCACCATGTGCTCTGGAGTCAGAGATTTTTCAGGGGAAAAGCCACACGTGGGCCAAGAGTGCCGACAGACACGGGGGACTGGTCTCTCTTCAACCCCCCCCCCCGCCCCCACCCAGTAGGAAGAGACAAGACCACAGTGATTTCAAAGAAAGGTCATTGATGTTGTGCTCTTCAAAATGACCCCGCAGAAGGTCAAGACAGCGTGCAGCTTTCCAGATGCCCAGAGGTTGACCAGTGCAGTGAGCTGAGGCCTGGCCGGCTACGCATGGGCTCCCCAGGCTCTGGAGGGTCAACTGCCTACAGACCTTCCTTGAAATTTAAGGCGCCGCTTTGGGCCTGTGTGCACAGTACTTGGTGTACTGTGTTGTGCCAGGGTGCTTACAAAAGTGTCCATCCTTTGGAGGGGAGCCGTGTTAAGTCTTCGCCAAATGACTTGGCTCCCTCCGAGCGGCCAGTTTCTCACATCCGTGCGATCACGTAGCACCTCTCCCTCTGAGGAACTGTGGACGGAAGCTCAGGGTTCTGGGAGGTGCCATGTTCAGTTATGGTCACTAGAGACTTTCCAAGGGGAATGTTGCTTCTTTCTTGAGTTTGTTTGGGTGAAGAAGCTCTGGTAATGTTTAAAGAATTTACTTAAAACCAACACAGTCTTCAAAGAACATTCACACTTGACACGTCCTCTCTAACTCATCAACCCGATGGTGTGAGGGCTGTTAGGGTTTTGAATGAACATCAAAGTGCTGACTTCTAAGGATGGAAGCCACCTCGATGACCACGCTGTTGGTTTCCATTTTCTCCTCGAGGACAAAGCCCGAAATTTTACACAGCTAAAACCCAAGCTTCCCAGCTGCCAAGCAGGCGTGGATACCTAAAGAGAGTGCTGCTCTCTGAGTTGGCTTCCTTCAGGAGAGGGGCCCTTCTGAGGAAGGCAGTGAGGCGGGGGTTTTCCAGGTGGAAAGGTCACATTTCCACATATAGCCCAGTGAGCACTGTGTCGAGTCGGGGGAAGGACCGGGGCCACTGTGGTCACCTCCTTGTTTCACAGGGTGGACTTCCCCATCTCCTCTCCCCAGTGAAGCCCAGAAGTATTTCCTAACCTTTAAGTCGTGGCCTTCCTCTCATGGAGTCTGACCCTAGATCATATCCAGATAAGCATAGTGTAATGGGATGGGTGGGGTTCGTGTTTCTAGTCACAGATGTGTGGGGGCGGGGAGGGCGGCGAAGTTTATAGCTGAGGCTTCTAGCATCCATCCTCGTCTGCCCTCAGGTCCGAGTCCTCACTGCGGGACTGTCTTGCCACCAGAACCCCATCAAGGTTTCCTAGCTGCCCGGGGTGCTATTGGGACCTTTCCTTCCTCCCTCCTGCCTTGGATATTTGGGGGGGTGTCTGGGGGGGGGTCATAGATTTCTTCCTTATGTTCCCCACCATCCCCTCTCCTGAGCTTCTTATAATGACTGGGCTCCCCGTTCCCACAAGTGCCCACGGAAGATCTCCCCCCAGCTCTTTGGTGGGACTTGAGGAGTCACATCACAGCCCCATATTTAAGATTATTTCTAGTGGAATAGATCCAAATACTCCTTCCTGAAGGCGAGTCCTAAGTGTGCCCAGGCCACCTATCCCCTTCGCCCACTTAGAGCCCCTCTCCTGGTCCAGAAGGGAAAATGGGGCTCCTCTTCCTGAGAATCACCATCTGTGCCACTGGTTCCCATTTTGCCAGTCATGGGAGATTGGCCCCCCGCGGCCGAGGCGAGGACTGCACGAAGCTCTCTCTCCTTCCACACGCGCTATCTCCGCCCCCTCCTTCCTGTTCCTGGGCTGCTTTTCAGGCCCCCGTGGCGGCAGCAGCTTTTCCTCTGCCTCTCCACGTGGTCCTTCCTATGCCTGACTCAGTCTTGATCTCACGTCACCAGGGCCCACCCATACAGTTTTTAACAGAAGTCCCAAGTCTGCTGACAAGATACAGTCCCTGCCCCTGACGCAATGTGAGTACCTTACTGTGCTCTTTAACCTGTGAATACTCTGAGTGCACAGAAGAATTGGGTTGAAAGTGGATTTATGCTGGATGAAGGAGTGTGCAGGTGTGGTAGGAGAGACAAACGACAAATACTGGGGGGAAAGGAGAGGAGAAGGCTGGGTATAGCTAGAGCTGAGTTCCAGGTTCTGAATTAGAAAGCTGCCCTCTGGGGGTATGGGAGGTTTTCATTCTTCATAGTGATGACGTTAATGATTTGGGGTTTATGACTTTGTCAGGATAAAATGATCCTTTTCCACACCAAACTTAATAAATGTTATTTATTAAATACACTACATCTACCTGTTTATATTTGTCTGTGTGGCAGAAACTGTATCTTGACTTTGTTTCTTTCACAAAACTTGAATTTTTTTTGCCTTGAATGTACCTTTGACCCTTGACGACCAATATGGGGTCAAACTGTACAGATCCAGATCCACTTCTACAGGGTTTTTGTTTTTTTTCGACAAATACAGTACAGGACTACAAATGTATTTTTTCTTCCTTAAGATGTTCTTAACACTTTCTTTTCCCTACCTTTGTCATAAGAATACAGTAAATACTACAACAAAATATGCGTTAAATCGACTGTTGCGTATCGGTAAGGCTTCTGGTCAGTAGTATGCTGTTGGTCATTGAGTTTTGAGGGAGTCAGAGTTCTTTGTGGATTTTCTGCGGCGTGGGGGTCGTGCCCTAGCCCCTGCGTTGTTCCTGGGTCTGCTGCATTTTCTCTGATTTTATATCAACAGATGTATTTGTCTCTTGTCTTGAAGTTGCAGAGTTGTCCTGTTCTCTTCATCACCTTATGAATGTTCAAGTGATTTTCGCTGGAAGTGGGGCTTCTCGTGCAAGCCCTGGTTTAAGTGCCTGGATGGTGCCCTGAAATGGGTGGGGGCGGGGGGTTGGAAGTACCATTCGACCTCCACTTCCTGCTGGGGGCTGAGCCAGGTTGTCCTGCGCTGACACTGAAGCCGGCCGGTCATGACATGATGTGACATTACATGACAGTCCACATATGAGCCCTATTACAGGACCTGGCTTATAAAAGATGCCCAAGATAAAATGGGTAAGGGGTTCCATGTCAGCACAAGCCAGCTGCCACATTGACGTCGATAACAAGTACCGTGGATTCGGAAGGAAGGGTGGCTCTGGGCGGGAATACCATGGCACCTTCACTCAAGCAGCTCCTCCTTTCTGGTCTCCAGGTCTCCTGTCTCCTGCAAAAAAAGGTTCTGAATTGTCCCACTCCATCAAGACTCAAAACACCATCCTATTGCTTCTGGTCATAATAAAACCTTGTTACCTGTACCCTTAAAACTTTTTTTGTAGCCACTGACAACCCTTTTAAAAGAAAGTTTTTAGAGGCCCTAAAACCCATGAAATCCCATGACTGCGCTGAAACGGAGAGAAGGGGTAGTTTCGAACCATATTTGCTCCTGCTGTGGATTGAGTGTGTCCCTGAAAATGCACATGGTGAAGTCCCAGAACTTACTGTGTTGGAGCTGGGGCCTTCGGGAGGCAGCTGGGTTTACATGAGCCCATGCATGCGGATCAGGCCTCCATGATGGCATCAGTGCCTTCTAAGAAGAGACCAGAGTGCGTGCGCGCTTTCTCTCTCTCTGCCACATGGGAGCACAACAAGGAAGAGGCAAGCCAGGAAAAGGGCCTTCCCCAAGAACCTGACCATGCTGGCACTCTGAATTGGAACTTTCACCTTCCGGAACGGTGAGAAATCAGCGTTGTCATAGCCCCTCGGCCTCGCTGCTGAGCTCAGGCAGCTGCGTCCCCCACCACTCCCCGGACCCCTGGTTGGACTTTACTGTCAGCTTCATGGGGTAGAGTTTGAAAGCTCTCATTCCATGATGCAGCCACGTACTTGTACCCGGGTTAACTCAGACCCCACAGTGCCCTTCGCTGCAGTCAGGGGGTTTTGAGGGTAGAATGTTGCCAACCTCTCCAGGCTTCTAGTAGGAGCAGATACCAAAAGCGCCCCCCCCTTCCTTGCAGGGTATGGGACAGGGGTTCTCCTCCTTGGAGGGGGCTCACGCTTGGGTGGGGGGTGCCAAAAGCTGTGCTGTAAACAGATGAGCTGCTTTTCTGCAGAGGGTCCAATATCACAGATCGAGAAATCGTGATCTTTGCTTTAGTAGTAGGTTTTTCTCTTTCTGTTGGGTGACTCATCGGTCTGTGTTGCTGACTATTTATGTTCAGATCTGGAAGTTTTTTGGAAGGAAATTTGTTATCGGTGTAATAGTGTGGGTAGTTGATTTGGGTCAGCAGGGAGGGATGACTCTCTGAATGCATTTCTTGAGAAAATGGTATTAATTTTAATTCCAACAATTGCCTTTGATAAAGATGAAAACAAGATTTGGCTGGTATTTGACCATCAAGATATGTTATATTTTAAATTTTTATTTAATGACCAGGTTATTTGTAATGGATGGAGTCCTTAATTAATTTGAAATAATTTATTTGAAAGGTAACTCCACTTCCTAGTGTTGGATAATGCGAAACCACCAATTAAGGTATATCTACAACCTAAGAAAGCTGAGAAAATGCTGACTCGCCAAAGGCGAGGGATTCTTGCACTTCGGTGTGCATAGAATTCCAGGTGTTAAAACCCTGGTCCCTGGGCCTCCTCCACCCCAGTCTGCGAGCCAGTCAGTCTAAGTGGTGGCAAGACGGACAGTTCCACCAAGCATGCGGAGGATGCAGAGGCTGCTGGCCTGGAGCTGCCCCTGCGGGCCCGACTCCCGGCCCGGGTTCGGAGGACGGGGGTCAGGAAGGCTTGACCAGCAGCTGTCGTCCTGGAGAGTTACCGACATAAATGATGAACGCAGGGCAGTCTGACACCTTTAGAATCTCCATATGGACAAGATCAAGGGGCTGAGTGTGGGCAGCAGGGGAGCCTCTGAAACAGACCCTGGCGGCTTGTGGTTTCTTCCCGTCTCCTCGTGCTGTGTCAGGACGGCCGTCTTGCTTCCTGGTGAGGGAGGTTTCAACCCGACTCCTGTCCTACCATCTGCCTGTCCTGCCCCATCCCAACCTGCACACAACCTGTGTCCTTCCGTCCTGGGCAGTCGGCCCGCCTGGTCACGCTTTGGGACTCAGCCCCTGACCGTTGTCTGCAGCGCTGTCCTGGTCCCTGTCTCCAGCACGTCGGCCACCCTCTGTGGGCGTCCCCGCTGCTGCCATGCACCCCCACCTGTCATGGTGGCCTCCTCTGCTCTCTCCTTGGGCACAGAGCAGGGTTTCATTTCATTGTTCTTGGGGTAAATTAATGATGGGTCACGGGGGTGATTGACACATGCTTCGTACTGTTTTTCTTATAAAACTCTGTGTATACATAGGTATCAGGCTTCTGTATATTCACATATGGTTGTATAGAGTTTATATCAAGCTTTATAATAGCTTTTGCACAATTTAGGAATAAAACTGTGGAAAAGAGCTGAGCCTGTTCCTTGGGCTGGAACTGAGTGCCACCCAAGGGTCTTGCTTCTGTCTTCCGTGCTTATGGCCTTGTCGCCTCTGTCTAGACTGTCCCTTTTTTTCTTTTCCCTTCTGCTTCCTTTTCCCCCAAGATGCTCCAGGCCGCTTGATCTTCTGCTTCTCGGAGCTCCTCTGGACTTGACTGCCTGTGCTCAGGGCAGTGGTTTTTGGCTCCGGGGTTGCTGTCCTCAGAAACCTGGTGGCTCAGTTGACATTTGCCAGGGTGCTGGGGCAGCGTAAAGGGAGTGCTGCAGGATCTGACGGGGCAGGGAATGGCGAGAGGAGTGTCTCCAGAGGCTGCGGCAGCCAGACAAAGGCTAGAAGGGCGTCCCCACTATTGTGAGGGTGGCTGTCCCTGTCCCGTGAGTCCGTGTCTATTGGGACCCAGATCCCGGATGTGCTAAAGGCAGTGACCAGGGACCTCCTGTTGTTGGGGAGAGCCCCTGGGAAAAATAAGTGCCTGTCTTCCCCGGTGATCTTCAGTAAACTGGATTTCTTCTTTCTCCCCAGCCCCAGTTTGACTGTGATTGTGGAGAAGTCTTTCTCTTCCTCCTCCTTGTGGAGAAGAAGAATTCTGCCAGGTTTAGAATAAAATAGATACTGATGATAATAGGAATTTCATACTTATCCCTGGCCATGTACAATTTTATGCGTTCCTAAGGATTTTTCATTTGGCCTCGCAACAAAGCAGAGGCAGTTATTGTCTGGGATTTATGGATGAGGGAACTGAGGCATGGAGAGCCAGGGGGCTTCTCTCCAGGGTAGGGAGTGGCAACCTGGACTACCTCCCATCAACTCAAGCACCTGGCACCTCAGTGCGAGTTCCATACCTCGGGCTGTGCCTTTAAGGGATAGAAACAGTCCTTGCTTATCGTGGCTGTGAGCATGGAATCAGCGGGGTCTTGGAAACCACATGGCCTGGCACATACATAGGGGTCCAAAAAATGTGAGTTTGGACCTCTCTGAGCCTTACTTTCCCCCTCTGAGAAAGGAGGGGGGTTGAGCTACGTCATCTTCTGGTGCCCTTTTAGCCCTGGGTCCCTGTGTTCCTGTGAATGCTGACTGTTTCCCTGCCAGTCCCGAAGAAGGAAGGAGCGTGAGCAAGGGGTGTCTGGGGCAGTGGGCACTCAGCGGCTGCCGGCGGGACATCCCCGGACACCTCCTTTCTCTCTCTCTCTCTCACACACACACACATACCCACCCACACCCACACCCCACCCCCCGGCACTAACTAGGGGGCTTTGGAGCTGCTCTCGTGGTGCTTTTCCACCATGAGGTGTCCCACAAGATCCCAAGGACCACGGTTTGAGGTCCAGTGTTGTGTATGTGGTAATAGGAGAGAGCAAACTGTGACTGAGCTCAGCACTTTATAATCCGACAGACTGAATATATGTTCCTCTTCATGGTCTTATTGACTTTAATCAAGAAACAAGAGCTCTGACCTTCAGCCCTGTTGAAGAGGACAGTATCATTCCCCTTGCAGATGCAAAAACAAATGCTACATATTTCAAAGGGTGATTTTATCTCCTGCATTAAATATAAAAATTCATCTACAGCGTTTTCTTGGTTCTTTTCAAGCTTTATGTAGGCCTTAACTTCCATAGCCGCCAGCTCCCCACCACCAGGAAACTAAGCTCTGGGTGCTGCTTGCCTCTGCTCTCAGAGCTCAACCCAGAAGGGGGCAGCTGGGGGCGCAGCGGGCTGACTGGAGTCCCTAGGAGAATCCCCTGTCCACCTTGCCTTCAGTCCTGGTCCCTCCGCCTGGCTGTGTCTGTGCTGGACTTCCCAGCTCATGCCACCTCCACTGCGGCTCCTTGGAGCCGTCCTCACAACCCCTGAGCAGGGGAGCTCGGGCTTTTGGCTTCATGGAGTCTTGGAGACTCCCCCCACCCCAAACAGCTAATTTGGAAGGGTGTACGGATGGAGACCTGCAAGACCCTTGCTCCTATTTCTGGTTTCCACATATATGGGCTGCTAGTTTTTAATAAAATGTGTGTGCCCGCTCCCCAGCACTTACCCTCTCCTCCCCTTGCACCCCATCTCAGGCAGAGTTAGGCTCCCTCTTCTGTCTTCACAGCTCCCCCTGCCCCAGCGCTTTCTCACATGGTTTTGTACTAGCCCTTCGTTTGTCTGATCTGCTAAGCTGGGCATTCCCTGATAGCCACGGTCTCTTTCCAGGGCTGGAGAACACACAAATGGAACACATTTTCCTTAAAAACTATAGAAAGCTCAAATCTCTCATGATACCCATTTCCTTACCCACTGATACATAAATTAATCATTCAATGTTTTCCATAATCTAGGCTTAACCATTCTTGCCTTATTTTCACATACACACATACACCTGCTCATTAGCTGAAACGGGTCACTGGACGAGTAGCTGATAGTCACCTGGCCACCTTGTTTGTGTCGTCCCATTTACCTGAAATGGCTCCCATCATTTCCACCTGTGTGACTTCTCCTTGTCCTTCGAGAAGCACCACCACGTCCAGAAACCTGGTCCTGATGACGGTGATAAGAAGGATGGTAGTTGCCATTTGATTGGACGCTTGCTGTATGCCCGGCTTGTGTTTTCCACACATTTACTACTTAACTGCACACACAATTCCACAGAGGAGTCTGCAGATGAGGCAACAAGTGTAAACTGCCAGACCACATGTTAGCGTTTGAGTGGCTGGGTTAGTGGTGGAGCTGGGATTTGACCCCGGATGTATGACGCCAGGGCTCACACTCTTGATGTGACAGGAGAGATTCATTTTCTTTGCTAATTTTCTAGAACATTTTCTTTGTACTTCCTAGCAACCACACATTTCTCCTAATCACCCTTTTGAAACTGGAGGGATTGTGTGCTAGTCATATTTGGATTTCTAGCAGGCATGTGGTAAAAACTCAAAAATATTTCTTTTTACAAAATACTGTATTTATTTATTTATTTTTAAAGATTTTATTTATTTAACAGACAGAGATCACAAGTAGGCAGAGAGGGAGGCAGAGAGAGAGGAAGGGAAGCAGGCTCCCTGCTGAGCAGAGATCCCGATGGCGGGGCTCGATCCCAGGATCCTGAGATCATGACCCGAGCCGAAGGCAGAGGCTCAACCCACTGAGCCACCCAGGCGCCCCACAAAATACTATTTTTTTAAAAAAGATTTTATTTATTTGTCAGAGAAAGAGAGTACACACAGGCAGGCAGAGAGGTAGGCAGAGAGAGAGGAGAAAGCAGGCTCCCTGCCAAGCAAGGAGCCCGATGCGGGACTCGATCCCAGGACCCCAGGATCATGAGCTGAGCCGAAGGCAGCGGCTTAGCCAACTGAGCCACCCAGGCGTCCCCAAAATACTATTTTTAAAAGAAGAAATCCTGGGGGCACTGGGTGGCTCAGTGGGTTAAAACCTCTACCTTCGGCTCAGGTCATGATCCCGGGGTCTTGGGATCGAGCGCCGCATTGGGCTATCTGGTCGGTGGGAAGCCTGCTTCCCTTCCTCTCTCTCTGCCTCCCTCTCTGCCTACTTGTGATCTCTCTCTCTGTCAAATAAATAAACAAAATCTTTAAAAAAAAAATAACGAAAGAAGAAATCTTGTCTCCCCATGGCTGGACCATTCTGTAATACAACTGTAGAAAGTAAAGAAGTTCTATTATTATTATTATTATTACTGTTGTTATTTTCCAAAGAAGACATGGCAGGATGTAGGGCAGTCTTGGGCAAATGAATCCTTTTGTTCAGAGACTGTTCTGTGTGTCTACTGTTTCCCCAGCATGGGGCTGACCAGGGGCAGAAGTCCCTGCTCTCCCACACCAGCCTCCTGTTGTAGGAGAGGTAAAGTTGTTTGTGCTTTGTAAACAGTCTGACGGTGTTCACGGAGGACTGCCTGTTCCTTTCCTGAGTCTGCACCATTATTTTACTCTGGTTTTTAAAGAAATTGTCTTTAGTTGTTGGTAACAACAGATGCTGTAGATGTTAATGCCTGTTGTTGTTAACTTTTCTCCAGAGGCCTGTTGTTCAGTTTTAGTTCTCATTTCCAAAATCTACTCATGTTGCTAACACAGAGGTTTCAGAATAAACTGGAATCTTAAGCATTTCTTTTTCTTTTGGCAAGAGATCAGGATTTTTGAGATGGAGAGAGTTCTAAAATGCTCTGCTGTGGGATAACAGAAAAGCCCAGAATGTTGGGAGAAGCGGGGCCTTCACGTTCCTCCTGGAGCTCCCCTTTGTTACAGGGCATTTAGTGTGTGGCTTACTGTCCTGTGTCTACAAGGAGGAGAACAGTTCAAACCTGCTAGCAGTGTCTTGTGACAGTACCAGCCAGTGGCCCCGTATTCCACAGTCGGTCTGTGCGGGACAGCTGGGAGGCTGTGTGCCCCGTGTTCCTTTGCCTCCACCCAGTCACAGCGTCGGCCCCGCTCACGCCGACGGTGCGGAGTCCTGCGCTTCCCGCACACCTGTGTGCCGAGACGGGGAGGGAAGGCTGGAGCAGCACGGTTTCAGGAGAACAGTTTAGCTGCTAAAGTATTGACACACCAACCTACGTCATACGTCCCTGTTGGGAATGTCACAGCAAGGATTTCAGGGGAGGCCGTTGCCTGGTTTAAAGCAGCTGGTCTTAAAGTTCTCAGAACCCTCTGTTTCTGAAAGACTCCATGATCTCAGTGTGCTCCATCCTGTCACCGGGCATGTCTGAATAGGACAGTCTAATCCCAGGCTAGTGTGTCATTGCAGCCCTTTGGTTTCGGGGCCCTGCAGATGTAGAAGTCTGTCTGTCTGTCAGTGCCTGTGTGCTCCATAGTTGGGGCAGTCAGCGGGGAGTATCATTTCTCAGACTTTGCACCGAGGGATGGGAACCCGAAAGGTGTACGTGCTTACAGAGGTTTACACAGGGGGACCGCCAAGCCGGCCTGGGGGTGGAGGGTCTCTAGCCTGGCGCCTACTGTGCTCTTCCCCATCAGCCTCTGTCCAGCAGCCTCAGCAAGAGCGTAAGTCAGGGAAGGAAGCCAGATCCCCAGTGTTGTTCTGAAGAATGTTAGAAACGTCAAAGGAGCCTCACTTAGGCCACCTCGCATGTCACATTGCAGGTGCATATAAGGGACTTGGTAACTACGGGTGTAAATGGCTCCGGAGTGTTCCAAGTTAAAATAATGCACATATTTGTTATTAGAATAAGGGTCTCAGCGGACTGTTGACCAGCATCTTCATATCATCCTCACCCGGCCACAGCCCTCATCCCCGTGTGAGACAGTATATGTCTCACAAGACTATACCCCAAGCACTCTGTACCCCCAAGCATGTGCCCATGAAAGAGGACTGGTAGAAAGCTATGCCCTCAGCCCTAGCCTGGGTCATTTTGCCCTGATCAGAAAACAGTCCACTCGGGTTCATTTAGTCAGGCCAGATCTAGAACAAACCAATATTTAACTATCAGCCTTTTGTAAGTTACTAAACTACTTTGTACCTAGGCTACCCTTAATAGGAACAAAGGATGATATACTTAAAAGTTGTTAATTACAAACTGGAACATTGGTAATTGATAGCACCTAAAATGAACTTGGGTGAAGGGGATATATTTTTACCACTTCCTAGGGTTTAGGAGAGGAATAGTGATGAGTTTTTAATTCTGTGTGGGGTTCTTCTGGGTGATTGTGTCCTGTCCCTTCTCCCTTAGATGCTTAGCAATGTCAGCGCGTTTTGGATGCCCACTACTGGGGTGGGCGGATGCTACTGTCCTCTGGTGGGTAGTGCCCAGGGATCCTGCTAAATGCTCTATAATGCACAAAACAGTCCCTATGACGAAGAATTAGCCAGCCCAAAATGTCAGAAGTGCTGAGAAGTTGAGAAAACACTGCTGTCAACTGTTAGGGTTATTTGGTGACCTTTACAGTGGATTAGCTTTTATCTCGTGTACCGAGAGGTGAAATTAACGCTAATACTTGCAGTCTTCCTTCATGTTCTGCGCTTGGCCTTGGCACCCCGGCCAAGGTCAGGACAAGCTCTGGCCACATGTGAATGCCTCGGACTCAGGCAACCGACACCAAGAGTGCCTGCCCTGTGCTCCATGGCAGCAAGGAAAGGAAATGAGCTGACACGCTATGGGGCACAGAGCACCACGTGAGTGAATGAAGAGGGGAGCTGCAGTGTAGAGCCCCCGAATGTGCTCTGAGAACCAGCAGTGGCAGCCTCGCCAGGGAGCTGGCTAGAAATGCAGACTCCCAGCCCCAGCCCCAAAAGACGACCTGAATCAAAATCGGGTTGTAGCAAGATGCTACATCTGCATGATGCTTGCGTGTCTACACGTGATGGCTCTGACCTTGACCAGGTGACAAAACCTCACTGCTCCTTAATTATTTGGGCTGTAAAATGAGGATGGCAGGGTCACCTGTTTCATGAAGTGGTCGTGAGAATCAGACAAGCTTATTGGTGTCAAGGACTCAGAGTGAATGCTTCACAGACGGAGCTGCGATCAACAGTAAAAAGTAGCCAGAAGCCGAGAACATTAGCGAACCAACTTTAGGGAGACAGCGTATATCACTGTCACCAAACGATGCCTATAGCCTTGCAGATCTTCTGCTTCCTTAGACTCTGGCTTTCGCCAGCAGGACAACCAGCAGAGAGCCGTGGATCTGGGACCAAGCAGCCTCAACTCCCAGACCCGTTGATCAGCCCGGCCTGGGTCTTCCCTGCTCTGTTCACGATGTTGCAGGATTTGAAAGTAACGTCGTAGGAATTTTCCAGATGCAGCAGAGGAGAAGGGCAGTGCTGAAGAGCGGGGTGCTGTCACTGGGGCGGGTCCCTGGCTGACTTCCTGCATGTCCGTGAAAGCGTGGCACTGCTCGCGGCTGCCCCATGGCACCTGCCTATGGCGATGCCGTCTCCCCGCCATCACTCTTGGGAAATGAGACCCTTGCCACCCGGTGGGAGTGTGACTCCTTCCGATGAGGTGAAGCAGAGCTTGAATCGCCACCACAGCCTCCAGCAGAGTTTCAACAGCCAAGAGGGAGGACTCCAGGCTGCAGAGTAAGACTGAAGAAGAATACGGACTAAAACGCCTCCTGGAAAAAGGATCCACTTTGGCTCTGTCGGGACCAACTCATGCTAAGTGCACAAGTTTGGGGGGATTCGTTTGTCTTCTAAGTGTTTTGCAGAACATTTTGCAATCTTCGTTTTAAATCAGGAACAGATTTGCATTACCTTTCTAGAGTTGGTTCTAAAAATTACATTTATTGTCACGAATTTAGGAAGTACAAAGAAGAGCAGCCAGCACATGCAAACCTAGCCCCCATCTGTGTCTCTCCTTCGGCACTGTCCGCTCAGCACCTGCTGGGGGCCCGGCAGACCCTCCCTGACAAGCGGCCTGTCTTGTCTTTTTAGAGCTTACCACGGAGTGGCTAAATTTTGATGTGTTTCCTTCCAGTATTTTTTCCTTTGCTATTAAGGGCTATGTAATAGCAAACAATAAGAAGCGAGTATTCACTGTGTTCTTACTGTGTGTTCGACCCTGTTTCATTTAGTTTCTAGGATATGTCTTAACTCAATCCCTGTAACGCTTCTTTAAAAAAGAAAAAAGATTTTATTTATTTTAGAGAGAGAGGGAGACAGCATGCAAGCAAGGGGCCAGAGAGAGACAGGCAAACTGTACACAGAGCACAGATTTCTTGACCCCAAGATCATGACCTGAGCTGAAATTAAGAGTCAACACTTAACCTCCTGAGCCACCCAGGTGCCCCAATCCCTGTAACACTTCTGTGATGGAGGTGCTGTTATTCCTGCTTGGCAGATTGGGAAACTGAGGCATAAAGGGGTTAAGCAACTTGCTGAAGGTCACAAAGTCAAAAAATGCAGAGTCTTGGGGCACCTGGGTGGCTCAGTGGGTTAAAGCCTCTGCCTTCAGCTCAGGTCATGATTCCAGGGTCCTGGGATCAAGCCCCGCATCAGGCTCTCTGCTCGGCAGGGAGCCTGCTTCCTCCTCTCTCTCTGCCTGCCTGTCTGCCTACTTGTGATCTCTCTCTGTCATATAAATAAATAAAATCTTTAAAAAAAAATTGCAGAGTCTTAATTAAAACCTAGACAGCCTGGCTCCAGAGCCTGACCTTTTGGTCACTGAATGGTCCTGCTTCTTATAATAATTTTAAGATTGAGATCATCCAATGCAGACAATTGGGATTCCTGCTTGTATACTGACCATTACATATGAGTGTTCTCCTATAACATGCATAAACTACCTCCAAAAGAAGAATTTTTATTTGTTCATTCGTTTAAAGGATCATAATGAAATAGATGTAGGTAGAAACATGATGTTAAGCATTTAAATTGTTACAGAGATGACAAAGCATTCTTAATACTTATCGTAAGTTTTTTTCACCCAGTAATTTTAATAGAGTTAAGATGGACAAGTCACTTTAGGAAATGAAACATTTTGTGGCTTGTGTTGGTTTCATAAATTCATAACAGGAAATCAAACCCACCTTTAGATAATGAGCAGTCAATGCTGAAACTCTTTTGGATATTAATTGTAGTGTGGGATTTTGTTGGAACTGTACACTGGAAGAGAGTGTATGTTGTGATCTGGGTGGTTGTGAGATCCGGGTTGTCTGTGAAGGGCTTTCCACAGAATGTTCAGTACCGTGATTTTGTATAGGTTCAGTTTAGAGGGAAGTTCCCAAGAATACATTGCCTTACATGGGGCCCACTCATATAGAACCTTTTTTTATTATGTTCAATTAGCCAACATATAGCTGTGTATAACACCCAGCGGTCATCACCACACATGCTCTCCTTAATGCCCATCACCCCGTTACCCCATCCCTTCACCCTCTTCCTCTCTGTAACTCTCAGTTTGTTTCCTGAAGTCCAGAGTCTCTCGGGGTTTGTCTCTCTCTCTGATTTCTTCCCATTCAGTTTTCCCTCCCTTCCTCTGTGGTCCTCTGCGCCATTCCTTATGTTCCACACATGAGTGAAACCATGTGATAATTGTCTTTCTCTTCTTATTTCACTCTGCATAGTCTCCTCCAGTTCCATCCATGTCAGTGCAAATGGTGGGCATTCATCCTTCCTGATGGCTGAGTCATGTTCCACATAAAAACTTCTGCCGTTTGTAGCTAGTCTCAGAGTAAGCAGGTGGGATGTTCTTTCTGCTTGTCTGTAAGGTCTTTGTGAGTTGGAACAGCACGGTGTCCCAGCCGCATGGGGTCTGCACTTGAGAAAGTTACAAATTCATGAAATGTAAAGAGGTTTCAGCCAATAAATAGAAATTTGAAACTTGATGACATAGGAAACATTTGAATTATAGGGATATCGAGCTGAAAGCATGAACTTCCAGGTCAGGCAGATATATTTTGGGATCCGAGAACACATGCTTATTCACTCTCTGCCCCTGGGCAGCTTCCTTTGCTTCTCTGAGCCTCAGTTTTCTCTTCAGGCGAATCCCTGCCTTCTGGAGTTGTCATCAGGATTAAATGAGTCTGTCTATATAAAACACCTGGCATGGTGCCCAGCACTTGGTACAGGACCCATTAATGGTCACTGTTATTATTGGCTATTATTGGCTATTAAATACGTGTTAATCTTCTTCCAGAATACCTAATCTTAGAACATGGTGCTTAAGAATGCACATGGAAGCCAGCCAGCTTGGATGCCTGATCCTGGTTCTGCACTTTGAGCTGTGTGACATTTGGCAGGTGTCAAATGTGCTTTGGTTTGCTTTTTTAAAAACTGAATAGTAATGGTAGCTACATCTTAGGGCAGTTGAGTGTTAAATAAAGTAGTATCCATAAAGCCTTCAGAACAATCTGGTACAGAGTGAACACTCTCTAAATGTTTGCTATCGCCAATAATACATTAACTCAGAAGAAAATAGGAATATTACACCTTTAAAAGTAGGCATCTTTGAACATTATCTCAGGTCCTCCAACTTTCGCTTGCTACTTGCTGTCTAATTTGATGGTTGTGGCTCAGACCTAACTTATTTCAGTGCATATTAAAACCTGAATTTTAAGTCTGGTGATATCATTTCATAATAACAGAAATTTTCTGACTTGATGTTCTGTTTAAATTTATATTGGGAAAAAAAATGACCGTTCTGAAATGTCCCTTTCCATCCCCAGATTATTCCGAACTGGGAGAGCTTCCACCACGATCTCCTTTAGAACCAGTTTGCGAAGATGGACCCTTCTGCCCCGTCCCAGAGGAAAAGAAAAGGACCTCTCGAGAGCTTCGGGAGTTATGGCAAAAGGCTATTTTACAGCAGATACTGCTTCTCAGAATGGAGAAGGAAAATCAGAAGCTGCAAGGTTGGTTTGCCATTTTTTGGAATGATCAGGCCTGATCGTTTATCTTGGCTCTGAGGTGAATCACATATGACACAGTATGCTGTCTTTAAAAAGAAAAGCAGAATATTCTAGCATGCATACATCCATATGTATATATATGAAATACACTTTTTCAAAGTTGAGTTAATGCCCTTTACTTTCTGGAGAGTTCATGATAGTCTCACCAACTCTATTAAATTATTCCTATATGGTCATTTTTAGCATAACATCTAGAACTTCAGGATATAAGCTTCAACCCTCTAAAGAGTGTTTTTTGTTTTGTTTTCTCTCTCTCTCTCTCTCTCTCTCTCTCTCTCTCTCTCTCTCTCTACTTTGCCCTCAGCCATGGTCTGTGCTTGGCTGGTAGGTATGAACTAATCCCATACAAGTCATTTAAGTACCTAACCTTGCTCTATGTGCACTTTTAGTGGGTTGCAGGGGATCTGAAGAGGACTAAACTTTAGCATTAGCTGAGTTCTACCCAAGTTGATACCAAGGTTTTATACAGACAGACACGTTTAATGCTACTGACAGCTCCAGAAGGCAGGTATTAGCCTGAAGAGGAAACTGAGACTCAGACCAGCCAAGTTCTTGCCAGGGGTTATATCAGTATCAAAATAAGACATGAACTTTGCAAGTTTAGATTTTGTTCACTTCCTGTTTCTTTACTGTTGCTCGGACCAAAAAACATTATTTTCATAGCAGCTTAGAAGCCAAATGGGCAGTCTAATGGAAAGAACATGGGTCTTGGAGTATAGAGCGCTGGCTGCATAGGAAATAATGTGCATTTGATCAGGAAGTCAGGTGTCCTCGTTCAGAGGGAGGCCGTGCAGGCAATCGAGTCATGCTGCCCTGGCCCAGGGCAGTTGTGCAAACAGAGTACATGTCCTTGAACTTACTTCTTGACTGCAGATCGTCATCTTTTGTCTTGAGATCGCTACAGAGGAAGGTTATTAAGACACCAAATCTGACGAATGAAGTTCATAGTCCAAAAAATGTGTCATCTTTGACCAAAAACAAGAAGTCACATACAAAGTAATAAGACCTTTTTGGTTTCTTCTGTTTATTTTTTAAAGAGTTTATTTATTTGATAGCAGGAGAGCACAAGCCAGGGGAGTGGCAGAGGGAGAGAGAGAAGCAGACTCCTGGTGGGTAGGGAGCCTGATGTGGGACTTGATCCCAAGACCCTGGGATCATGACCTGAGCCAAAGGCAGACATTTAACCAACTGAGCCACCTGGGTGCCCATAATAAGAAAGTAGCTTGGTGGCTAGAATGGGCTTCTGATGGACACGGATAGTGTGGACTCCCCCCGCCCAGGGTTCGGGGCAGACAGGTCGTCCCCGGACCATGCCGTGGAAGGGGTGCCGCAGCGAGGGGATTTTACGCACTGAGTGTGGTTTTCTTCCAGCTCTGTTTTCCTGCCATTTTCTGGTGTGTTCTTGAAGCCCATTCTAAAAGCGGATGTCTAAATCAATCTTTAAAAAATACATAAAAGCCGATGTCAAGAAGAGATTTGACTGTGATGACGTCATAGAGTGTGCCATGAGCTAAGTGACCTCTCTGGAGCACGGCCCTCATATTCGTGTGTCTATTGGTTGGGATTTTTGCTGAAAAGCGGAGAGGCAGTTATGTTCATCACGTAGGTCATAAATCCTAATACTTACCCTGATAATACTTTCAAGTCTTCTTGAAAATGACAGCTGTGGAAAATCAGGCCATAGCTGTAAGATGGGAATGGTGCTGGCTGGCTTCCTGGGATGTCGGGAGACGTCGTGACTGCCACTGACGTGACAAGATCAGTGTGCCACGGAAGCAGAGCTTTTGTAAAGCTGTGTGTAGGAAGGCTAGACAAGAAGGAACGGCGAAGTTTCGTCAGGTTACCTGGACCACCTTTCCCAGGTGTGACATGGCGTGCACGAGCCCGTGCCAGCACCGTCCCACGGCATCCTCATTTCATCTGGCAGTGGCCAGTCCTGGCTGGTCTTTCGTTCTTGCTGTTTGAATTAATTTCCCTTCCCAGCTCTGTAAAGTTCAACATATGTTTACCTTTGTGGTGAAAGCATAATAAGCTTCTTTAATGTAATTTAGAAAGCCTGGTTTCAGGGCGGTACCATACCTGTATTGCCGAGAGCTTAGTCATCAGTAAAAGCCTGACCACGACTTGCCTAAAAAATATTTGGTAAGCTTTGTTGGGGTGGAATGGGGGCAGAACTTTTGCATTAAATACAGAAACAAGAGGCACCTGGGTGGCTCAGTCAGTTGAGCATCTGACTTGGTTTTGGCTCAGATGATTGATCTTGGGGTTGTGGGATCGAGCCTGAGTCTGTCTCCACACGTGGCGTGGAGTTGGCTTGGAACTATCTCTCTCTCCGCCCCCCTTCCCTATGCTCACCCACGTGTGTGCAGTCTCCCTCTCTCTCTCTCACACATAGATAAATTCTTTTTGTTTTTGTTTTTCTTTAAGATTTTTTTTATTTGAGAGAGAGGCAGTTAGAGCATGAGCAAGGAGAAGGTCAGAGGGAGAAGCAGACTCCCCGTGGAGCTGGGAGCCCGATGCGGGACTCGATCCTGAAACTCCGGGATCATGACCTGAGCCGAAGGCAGACGCTTAACTGACTGAGCCACCCAGACACCCGATTTATTTATTTCTTTTAGAGAGAGGGCACGCATGCACAAGTAGGAGGGGCAGGAAGAGGGAGAATCTCAAGGAAGCTCTGTACTGAGCACAGAGGGGCTCAGTCTCACTGCCCTGAGATCTCAAACTGTGCAGAAGCCGGGAGTCACCCTTTTAACCGGCTGCACCATCCAGGTGCCACTCCTAGTTGCTTTTTTTTTTTTTTCCTAGTTTAATTTATTTATTTTTTCAGCATAACAGTATTCATTGTTTTTGCACAACACCCAGTGCTATATGCAAAACGTGCCCTCCCTATTACCCACCACCTGTTCCCCCAACCTCCCACCCCTGACCCTTCAAAACCCTCAGGTTGTTTTTCAGAGTCCATAGTCTCTTATGGTTCGCCTCCCCCTCCAATTTTTTTTTTTATATAAACATATAATGTATTTTTATCCCCAGGGGTACAGGTCTGTGAATCGCCAGGTTTACACACTTCACAGCACTCACGATAGCACATACCCTCCCCAATGTCCATAGCCCCCTCCCCCTCTCCCAATCCCCCCTCCCCCCAGCAACCCCTTAAAGGAAAGTTAAATGGTAGCTGAGAGTGGTTGAAATTGATCAGATGTTAAAGCTGAATTGCTTGCTGTTTGGGAAAGAAAGAAGAAGAACAGGTATGCTGGGGTTCGTCTATGGCTAAGCCTATTTCCTGGCTTTTGAATATGTGGATTAAGTATTTGTTACTATTCCAGAACCACTGCATCTGAGAAAGAACCAAATCAAATGATCTAAAGCCACTTCACTCCATTGTAGGCAGTTGGAAGCTGAATTCTGATTTCCCCTGAGTTAAACGGCTAACTTTTCGTGGTGCTGGGACTAAAAGGCATCGCCTGCCTCACAGGCCAGCAGTCTCAGCCGTACTCTTCTGCAACCCCATTCTCCCCGTTATACGTGAAGACACGGGCAGCCTCATGCAGGACAGAGTGTGGTTCCATACAGCCGTGGTCTGGGGACAGCACACGATTGCTCGTGGAACTGACTTCATGAATTCAGAATTTCATGCTTCATATTAAAGTTCGTATTAAAGACACTGTATCTGCATAATGGTATGAGAACACATTGAATTTTGAATTTAAATGAATTATAACTGAAGGTATTTTTTAAAGGTTTTTTTTTCCCCCCTGGTTGAGCAAGTGCAATATGTTGGCTATAAAAAAAAAAAAAAAAAAAAAATAGGGGCGCCTGGGTGGCTCAGTGGATTGGGCCGCTGCCTTCGGCTCGGGTCATGATCTCAGGGTCCTGGGATCGAGCCCCGCATGCGGCTCTCTGCTCCGCAGGGAGCCTGCTTCCTCCTCTCTCTCTGCCTGCCTCTCTGCCTACTTGTGATCTCTCTCTGTCAAATAAATAAATAAAATCTTAAAAAAAAAAAAAAAAAGAATATTTAAAAAAAAAAAATAAAGATTGAATCTGATTTTTCCAAAATCTCTACAGGTTTGGAGGTCATTTAATCACTGATGCTTCCAGCCTCTTAGCCTTTCCTGACTAAGTTTTTAAGAGATGGTGGCAGTTGGAACAACATTTTATCTGTGAAGGCAGTGTTAATGGTGCAGGATTGGGGGTGGGCAGCTACAGTCCACCCTGTGTAATGGGCGTAAATCAGTCCAAAGTCCACGTTCACTCCTACGTCCATGGCAAATGGTGATATATGTTTCAAGGACTCTCTTTTGCAAAGTTCCGTTTGATCTCATGTCGTCCTGGTTGCTCTAGCCCCAGAAATGCAAAATCATGGGTTTGTAGACCCTTACTTAATATTTTGAACAGCTTGGTCTTGTATTTAAAGGCCTTGGCTGGGAGCCTTGACGTTTGTCACAAGCATGCACCAACTGGCTTGCTTGATAAGGCATTTTGGGGGCTGCGGATCTTCAGCAGCAGCGTTGGGATACTCAAACAGCAGGACAGTGCCCGGGCCAACAGTGAAATATGTGGATTAAGCCTTTTCAACCGAATCTTCCAGCTGGATAGTATGGCTCTGTTGACCTCAGAGTGGGTTCCGCACATTGCTTGCTGGGCTCTTCCATGCACCCCGACAGGCTCACAGCTGGAGAAATGTCCGTTGGCACTGAGAGCCCAGTGCTACCTGCAGTCACTGTCCCCGGCAAAGCTGGTCCTGAACCCGATTTGTCCCAGGGGTTGTTTAGTGGGACCTTAAAAAAAAAGTATTATTCGAAGTAAGGAAAAGATTAAAGTAGTAGATGGAAACTCGCAGGTGAGGCAGCCCCGGGCCCAGAAGCACTTGACGACCCACCAGCTGGTGAATAACTTTGGTCAAGCCCTGTGCTCGCTTCGAGCTTCAGTGTCCGTGTCCATGAAATGAGAGGCTGGACCAGGGAGCTCTGCAGCCCTTTTCAGCACATCTTTTGATGCATTTATACTTGAAGGCGGTAATTGGGTCCGTTAGGTACATAATCTGCGCATCCGAGGAATAAGGTCTTACCGTTAGGGGAGTATTAACCAGATTAATGGAACCAACCTTTGCTCAATTTCTAATGTGGAAAAGGAAAATATGTTATTTCGTGTTATAGCACTAAATTTGCAAAGCAGTGTTTTATGCTTTTCCTTATTTGCCTTTATATTTTTGATAATTCGTGAGCACTTCTTGATTGGTAGACATTTTGTGGGTGTTTAGTCTTTCTCATCTCCTTTAATCCTCATCAGAGCAACTCAGTACGGTAGCATAATTCCCATCTTAAAAATAATAGGCACTGGGGTTCAGAAGTCTAGTGGGTAAGCCAGGGGTCTTCGGGTAGGTCCTGCCTCCAGAACCTGCTATTTCTGTGGCCCTGGGCAGACTCGGAGTCTGCTCAGTCTCCTCTCCTGAATGACGTGGGGCTGGGGTGGGGAGCATACACGTACTTTCAGGGGGGTAGGGAGGGCAGATGCATGAGATGTTAGCATTGACTTGTCAGCATCTCTAGGACTAAGAATGACTTTATGACAGGAAACTGAACAGCTTAGACGGAATGCACAAACTTCGTGAAAGGTGTAATTTGCCAAAACTGGAATGAGAAGAGAAAGATCTGAGTGGCCCTGTATCTGTTAAAGAGATCACATTCGTGTTGACAGTCTTTCACTTGGAAAACTCTAGGCCCAGAAACCTCCACTGGATTCTGTCAAACATTTAAGGCCTCTGATAGATACATGCCTCGTCCCAGAAAAACTGTATAATAACAGCAAGCTCTGCGGGGCAGTGGAGAAGGGCAAGGGCAGGGCGGTAGGCCCCTCCCCATCCTGCTGAGGACCGTGGAGGCGCTACTCAGCCTCCTGCCTCGGTTTCCTCACCCAGAACCCTGCCTCAGAGTCATTAGGATAAAATGTTGCTAAATATAGAGTAGGAGGACTTAGTCTTTGCTTATTATATTTTAAAAGGCAGTAGTTGATCAGTTCTGCAGAGGCCTAGGTATTGGCTTATACTTAGCTATGCCTCCTATCTGTTGTCCTAAGGAAGTCGTAGTCGGGATCCGAGACATGAGGCGGAGTGGATTTGGGGGCTGACGTTACCCCTGTGTTGAAATAGGATAGAGTGGATTTGGATGGCAGTGAAGTTGTCCGATCTAATCCTGAGAATTGTCAAGTTAAACTTTTCCTCTATTGATTCCCCTCCCCTCCCTGCTCCCCATTTTGGTAATTCAGGTACAACACTTAATGCAGTTTAGGCTGAATAAGTTTGGTCGGAAAGAATAACTACCCTCGTGTATTTGGGGTGATGTCCTATGAAAAGGGCAGATTTCTTCTGTTGAGCTGCAGGAAGCAGAAACATGACTAAGTAGAAGCTACCTAAGAAGGTTTGGCTCTAAACAAGGAGGAACTTTCCTTGGGGTGGGGGGTGTCTCTCCTGGCTCAGATGAATAAATTTTGTTGGTCTCTAACCATGCCAGACACAAGGGATTTTCACACACAGCTCCTGTCCTTGAGGTATTTGTGGTTTAATAGGGCAGCTGTGGAGATTGCTAGAACTGGTCAGGTAGGGGGCATATTTCGGGAGTAGAGCCAATGAAAAGGCAAGAGAGGTCAAGGATACCTCCTACGTGCATTTAGTGTTTTCCAAGGTAAGGAAAATGGGAAGTAAGCTAGCTCACTGTAACCACTCAGCATCTCAGCGGGGACATGTGAGTAGGCAGCCATGGCGTTCTCTCTAACATGTGTTCCTAAATGATTTCTTCTAGCCTCGGAAAATGACCTGCTGAACAAGCGCCTAAAGCTCGATTATGAAGAAATCACTCCTTGTCTTAAAGAAGTAACCACAGTGTGGGAAAAGATGCTTAGCACTCCAGGAAGATCAAAAATTAAGTTCGACATGGAGAAAATGCATTCGGCTGTTGGGCAAGGTAAGCTTCGTGGGCAATCTGTCCAGCCGTCCTCACCTCGCACTGATGACTGGGGAGAAGTATGGAATTTAAAAAAAAAAAATGTTCAAGTCCAATTTTGGTGGCCGTTTCTCTCCTAGTTACCATATCTTTCCCTAATCTGTTTCCAGATATCTTAACTGATGTAAGTTGTATCACCTTTAGGATTCCTCTTAATGAATTAAAATGCCCAGAAGCCCAGATAACAGGAAGAAAATAGGAAAACAGGGCTTGGTTGCCTACAACCTGGGTAATGATGACATACTCTGAGTTAAATGGTAAAGTGAAAACCCATTGCACGGGCTTCTCTCTGAACACTCTCAGGAGAGAGAACACAGCGTTTTGTGCAGACTTCAGACAGGTAGTCCCAGGTTTAGATCCCAGCCCTACTGATCTGCCGTGTGATCTTAGGCAAATGGTTTGACTTCCCTGAGCCCCACTTTCCCCATGTGTGAATGTGGGTGTTGACAGTGATTGCTTTGAGCAGTAGATAAGCTGATCCCGGGAAGCCCACTGCACATGACTGCTGTCCTGGGAGGCCTGGTTGGGTGGGCAGTATTTGCTGTTATTCAGTGCGGTCTGCTGACTGTGGGCCAGTCCACACACGATGCCTAAGTGTAGAACTTGAGACGAAGCATTTAGAAAATTTTCCAGCAATTTGATAAGGGTAATCCTTAAAAGAAAAAAAAAAAAAGTGGACTTCTGTTGTATCAGTCTTTTTTTTCTTGTTTCATTTTTCTATAAATTCACTTTTAGTGTATTTTATAAAAGTATCAGCGGTGGATTGGAACACTTCAAAAGAAAACAAAAACTAGTCCTTCATCACAGCGAGTTTGAGTAGCTCGGTTTTACACCTTAACCTTGAAGATTAGTGTTCAACTGTTTCTTTTAAGTAAATGTATATTAGCATCTGCTGGCAAGATCAGAGACTTTTGGAGTCTGATCTATTGATCACTGAGTTCTGGTCAATGCAGCCTTGAATAATCAAGAATTCAGACCAAGCTTTACAAATATGTATGAAGCTTACAGTTTTCTTCTGACTTTATTAGCAGCTCAGTGGAAGAAGTTACACAAACGTATTTCATCTCTAAGACAGTGGGGCAAAGCAGTTTTCTGTAGCCTCCTACAGGCATTATTTGACCTTTATCTGAATTTCACAGCACCCGTTTTAGTAATAAGAGGTTATTGCTGGTTATGACTTTCCGCTTCCTCTGGATAAGGAAGCATTGCTCAGTTGTAATGGGCTTAGGGCCACAGAGTTGCACACACAACCGTCTGCTGTACTCACCGCCACACGGTACTACCTGTGGTTGAACTTGCCTCGACAGTGCTGTTCTCAGAGATCAGAAATGTGGCGGGTGGTAATAGTCAGGCTCCAAGCTGGCCCGTGGCTCCCAGTGTGACCTTCAGCAGGTGTCCTCGCCTTTTTGGGCACAGGCCTCCTGACTGCTAAAATGAGAGGCATAGACCATACTGAGGGTCTCACAACTTGGCACCAAATGGCCCCAGATTGCTGTCTGGAAAAAGGAGAAAGCAGAAAAGGGAATGAGTCTATTCTTTCCCTTTCCACTGTTGACGGCATGATGGTCTCTAGGTGGCTTTGCTTCCACTAAAAGTAATTCTCATGGGTCTGTAACAGCTATTCCAAATGTTGGAGCTTCTCAGAAGCCCGGCACCTGGATATGGTGGTTTCCATTATGCGTTTTACAAGGGGGACCTGACAGAAGCACTCAGGCTTCTGGAGCCTGTGTAGTGAGGTTTGGGATAGGTGATCGTGTAGTTTGTACGTGGAGGTGAGCCAAACCTGGCATTCCCTCTGGATCCGCGGACATGGCCATATCGCCTTCTGCGGCAGAAACTCTGTATTTCTAAGTGCACGAAGGGCTCTGTCAGTTTTTCAGCTGGTTTCAATACGTAAGACGTAATGACTCCGAACAAATGCCCATGGTCCATCTTGTAGCTCAGACTAAAAAAGGAGATTAAATCAGAACCACCCCTTTGGCCTTTTAGGTAGAGGCCAGGTTATGGTGGAGCCTTTAGAAGATAGTCCTGTGTGGGTGAAGAGGCCCTTCCTTCTAATGACCTAAGGATCCCGAAGACACAGAGAAAGGGAGTTCTGAGCTTTCCCAGTTAGAACTGGATCAACGCAGCAGGATTAAGGTGTCACCTTGGGAGAAGGAAGAATAATTCTGTGGAGTTTTAAATAACTCAAAGCTTAGTTTGGATTTAAATGATTTCATTAAAGACAGCAAAGTAGAACTTTACGAACCAGAACGTACTTTTTAGGAAGGAGATTGCGGAAAAGGCCACCTGAGCAATTGGCAATAAGGGCCAGAGGCAAACACTCCTTACCTTTGATCCAGCAACACCACGTCTAGAAACCTAGTCTAGAAATTAATTAGTCAGAACCGCACTGCAGTAGGAAGAATGCTTATCGTGGCATTGGAGAGTCGGAAACCAAAACAGAACCCCAAAACCCCAACCATGTGCCCATCTTATGCCATAGTCCTTGAAAATGATGCAGTCAGTTTCTAATTACTGATGCGAAAGGTGTCTGAGATAAGCAGTGCATGGTCTCACATACAGCCGTATATTTCTGTGTCCACGTACGTATGTAGGAAGCCACGCATGACACACTTGCAGGTATCCAAGTAATAGGCGGGATGACCATAAAATTAATGCCTTCCTCCCTTTGCTTTCAAGAGCTTCCTGCTTTGGGTGGTGAGTTACATGTTCACTCTAGTTCTGAGTGGTTTTTCACTTTATCTTTTGCATTTTTAGAAGGGCTTTAAAAAAAAAAGTGAACACAAATTACTTTTAAAGTCAGTAAAAATAAAAAGGTATTCGCATGTGGGGGAGAGCGGTGTCCTGTCCACGCAGAACCCTGCCTGCAGCCCCGGGGTAGGACTGGGTTACGACTGGAGGTAAACTGAGCCTGGGGAAGGAGGTGCCAGGTCTTTCTCAGCAAAGGCCCTGGCTCCAATTCGCATGACTCTTCGTTTTTAAATCACAAAACCTAAGCTCTCTTCAGTACCAGAATGTGTGGTATTGTCCGATGACACAAGCAGTATCTTTTCCTCCAAAAAATAAATGTCTGATAAGATAATGGAAATGATTTAGTAATTAGAGGAAATTGGTCATCTCATACCTTGGGAAAATTTCCCAGTCTGAAAAAAGTACTTTGTGAAAAACCCCACTATAAATCACTTAACACATTCACTGTTTTTCAAGCCACATTTACTTCTAATAAGTTTGAAATGTTGACGGCTTGCACATGCGTGTGTGTGTGTACTCGCACCCTAAGGTACTCCTCGGAGCAGAGACAGCAGGGAGAGAAGGAATGGAATACCTAAAAAGGCAGACGTCAGGGTGTATTAGTTTCCTGTTGCTGCTGTAACAAATGATTACAGAATGGGTGGCTAAAACAACAGAAGTGTTTCCTCTCCTACTCCTGGAGGATGGAGGTCTAGAGGGGAGGTGTCTGCAGGGTTGCCCTTGGCCGCTCGCGGAGGCTGTCAGTGACCTGGGGCTGCATCACTGCAGTCTCTGCCTCCTGGACACACTGCCTTTTCCTCTTGGCTGCTCCAGAATCAGGATGATGATCTCAGTTCAAGGCCTTCATTATAATCTCTAAAAACTCTTTTTCCAGATCACATTCCCTGGTTCCAGGAGTTAGGATGTGGACATATGTTTTGGGGGGCTGCCGTTCAACCCACTGCACGGGGAGTGTGGCCCTGGGTTTCTCCCACAGGCTCACCTTTTTTATTCTTTTACATCTGGTGTGTGTAAGGGAAAAATCAAATTACTTACTATACCTCAAGTATTCATTTGTTCAAGTAATTGAACAAATTTATTTGTTCAAGTAATTTATTTGTTCAAGTCCATGCCCAGTGTGGAGCCCAGTGCAGGGCTTGAACTCACAACCCCAAGATCAAGACCTGAGCTGAGATCAAGATTCAGATGCCTCACCGACTGAACCACCCAGGCGCCCCACCTACAGAATTTCTAAGAGATAGCTGAGTATTCTAAGTAGTTCCTTATGGATTTGGTAATAATAAATGACCTTGGCTGTTCTCTGGTTCAGAGCCACACACGATCATTTTATTACTAACTGCCAGGCAGGAACACAACATACATTTTTCCGGTAGCAGCTTGTCTGACTGTTGTGACAGGGAAGACATGAAGAGAGAAACAGCAGTCCCTTTCTCGGCTCTGCTCCCAACCAGCGGCTGGCTGATCTCCGGTGAGGGATCTGTGCTTGTCGGCCTCAGTTTCCTTGTCTTTACCATGAGGAGCATCACACTGTTTTCCTCAGCAGATCGTGGGGGTGACAGAGTGCTTAGAATGCTGGCAGCGCCTGGTGACCTCACGGTGAATGTCACCTGCTGCTGAGACTTCCCTCAGGCGTGGCCAGCGGAAAGCCTGGGAAGTGGTCTTCCTGGGCAGGCACCCTGAGTAGCAGGAAGTGTACAAACCAGTCACAGTTTTTCCTGAATGGAAGGAAAGCTCAGTCCCAAAATCAGAGCTTCCTTTTCTCTCAAGAGAGCTCCTGTGGGAGATGAGAAAGATTTGGTGTCTTACTCTGCGGGCTCCCTTCTCTCCCCATGTCTGCGTTTGGGCCTCGTAACAGCAGCAGAATGGTGAACCAAAAAGTTTTGACTCAAAACTGTCACTTTTGCTACTGAAGTTTGTCTTAAATAACATCTTTGGCTTTAAGAGAACTTTTCATATGACATTTCAGATACCACTTTGAATCACTTGGAGTATTCAAATCAGTGTATTTAAAACACAGAGTAGCGGCTCTCGGAAAGCTTTTCTTGTTTTCAGGTCCCGGTTAAATGTTCCCCGAGGCACATTTATGTGGACGGTGTCCAGCCTCTCCTCCCTATCTCCATCCACCTGGCACATGGGGTCTAAGCAGTATTCCCCAATTAGGCTGCTCCCTCCCCAGCTCAGAAACATTCCATAGCTCCCCAGAGGCTGCCAAATAAGGTGCAGGTTGCTTACCCTTAATCTCGCCTCTTAATAAAACCCTTCGGCCGCCTGCTTCCTCCACACATGCGTCCCATGCCCGAGGCTCGGAAACATTTGTAGTTTCTTCCTGCGACTCATCTTCTCTCTTCCCTCCCACGCTCTGACATCTTGGCACAAGTAAAGGATTCCATGACCTCTTGCTCTCCTTCATCCGAATCCCCTCACTCAGCTCACGTCCCTTGTACGAGACGACATTGTGCACTGTAACTTCATGCGCCCGACATCTTTCCTTAGAATGTTGCTAACTGGCACCAGATAGGGGCTCCTGCCATTCACCAGTTCATGCCTTGCTGAGTCTAGCTCCGTCCGAATATAGTATGCATTTGAGAGCTGAAAGGAAAGTGAGAGGCCAGGGAAGCAGGGGAATGATGGGGAAGGGAGGGAGGGAAGACGGGGAGTAGTAGACAGGACAGACTTTTGGTTGTTTCCTTTCCATTTCAATGCTGTTATTCCATATGGAACAAGAGGCCAGGTCAATGGAATGAAATCTAACTCATTTTTATTATTAGCTTGTTCTCTATGCGTGACATATATTTTCTGCCACCCTCCCCCCCACGTAGGTGTGCCACGTCATCTCCGGGGGGAAATCTGGAAATTCCTAGCCGAGCAATACCGCCTTCAACACCAGTTTCCCAGTAAACAGCAGCCAAAGGACACGCCATACAAAGAACTCTTAAAACGGCTCACCTCCCAACAACATGCGATTCTTATCGACCTCGGTAAGTCTGCAGTCAGTGTGACATGGAAACCGAAGCTTCACTCACTTGGCAAACCGGAAGAGGCTGTCTGAGTTATTAGCGATCTGCCTTTCGGTTTAGCAATCAAAATCTACCACTGAGTCTTTGAATTGGAAAAGCCCTGGAGTAATCACAGATGCCTTCAAGTAGATAAAAATCCTTCTCTTGTCTGGGCAGCTTGTTCACTCCGCTCTGCTCGAAGGCTCTGGTCATGACCGTGGTTCAGCTCAGTGATTCCGATACTAATAGGAGGTTATATAGTCCACTGAAGGAACGTGCCAGAAGACAAGTGTCAGAACCGAAGCTTGGCCTAATTACAGGAGCCACTCCCTGGTCTTTACTAATCACAGATAGAACTTACTAGCACTTGCAGAAAGCAGTTGGTGAGTGGGTTTTGGGCCATTTTATTTTGGGAACAGGGTGGCAGCCTTGTCTCCTGAACAGTGGTAACAACCCTAAGGCAGAGCCCCTGTATTGGCTGGACCTGTAGGTGCCCCAGTGAAGGACTCACGGGGTCGCATATCGATCACTAGAGTGTATGGAGCAGCCCTGGACCTGTCTGTGGCCGTGAGCCACGGTGGAGACGTGGCTGCTCCCAGGAACCCTGCCGGCCCCATGTGGCAGGAGCTCGGGCCTGCGACTTTTAGAGCATGTGGTTCTGCTTCCGGAATGGCCATCCCGGCTCCTGCTGCCAAGGGCTCCCCGGAGTTACTGTCTGTGCTCGGGGACCTGCAGCCTCCTGGCTCTCCAAGCTCCCTGCAGCACGGCGGCCAGGAAGGAAGGAGGCTGTTGCCCGAGATCTGGAGGTGTGGGCTAGACAAGACTGCGTGGGGTCCTACCTGTCTAGCCACATAACAAATCAAAGGGAAAACTGCACACAAGGTCTTCAGGTCCAAACTCAGATGTCCTTTCCGAGAAACGGCCCCTGACCCTCTAGCCTCTTCTACATTCAGACTGGATTCAGTCTTTCTGCCGAGGCTTTCTGTCTCACCCCGTGCCGTCCCACCATGATACTGCCCACATTCCTTGTTGTTACCATGATCATTATTAGTTAAGGCGGATGCGTAACTTTACCTGGGGCCAAACGTTGTATAGTTACTTAAACTCCCTTCTTTAGTCTTACCACGATCTGGTAAGTACTGTCTGGTCCCTGTTGAGAGTTGAGAAAATGGAACAGCAGAGAGGTTGAGTAACGTACTGGGATCCCACAGCCTGTGTGCTGAGCATGGTGACTGCAGTCCCTCAGCCACTGTCCCCAGTGACCCGGCAGTGCCTTCTCGTTGCCCTTCCCTGCCGAGGGAAGCAGCCCCCTGTGGGCTGGACTGGGGCTGATCTCCCAGCCCTGAGGGCAGAGCCTGTCGCATTGTGGATGCTGGAGGGAGCGGAGCTGTTGACCGCAGGGACCCCTGCTAGCGCCCCCATCTCACACGACCCCCATAACAGCCTTGGGAGTTGGCCCTGAATCCTCTTAAGGAAGAGCACACCAGGGCACTGGGGGACTGCGGTTGGGCAGGGACACACGGTGAAAGGGCAGGACCTCGCCCCCCCCACCGAAGGCAGGCCTCTCGGAGCCTGGAGCCCCGTGGGTCCCCACGGAGACGGCTGGCTGGGTGAAGGGTGATGCTGACAGGCCGTGACTACCCCTTGGGGACAAAGTGTGAAGCATGGGGCTGGAGCCCATTTGCCCCACTGACCCCCAGAAAAGCAGTGTTGTGAACTGCTGTGTTTGCTAATGTGATGAGTAACAGAAGAATGACTATGTTCCTATCACGTGAAATAAAGTGAAAACTAAATTGAGAGTAAGCGGTGGAAGGGGGTGGGAGGTACAGCCAGTGTCTCTCCCTGCCCCCACTCCTTCCTGAGATGGCAGGGGGAGGAGGAGGAAGGGGGAGGGGGGCACGTTTTCCCCTCTTCAGTCCAGATGTTCTCTTCTCTGGAAGATGTTTTCCCTTAGTATTCTCCCCCTTCCCCGGGCAGCGTCTGGCCTCTGCCTCCTGGTGCTCGCATGTCCTCCCTTCTCTGCAGAGGGGGACAACAAAGTCAGGTCAGCGCCAGGGCCCCAGGTGGGGGTGCCTCCCCCGCCGTGAGCCCACTGCAGACCATCCCCTGGTTGCCACTGGGTCCATGTGAGCCGAGACTGCATTTTCTGGTTCATGGGCAGAGCCAGGTGGCCCTCCTGTCCCCTGGTCCCCACCTGTCTCCCACCCTCACTCCCTGCCCCTCCCTCCCTGCCCAGAGGCCAGCTGTAACTGCCCCTCCCCGACAGTACTGGCCACAGCTCCAGCTCACTTCCTCCCCCATCCTGGCCCAGCCCCCCCTTTGGATGCCCTCCGAATACCCACCCAAGGCCCAAAAGCTGTTTCCAACAACAGTTGGAGGTTTCTAGGTAACCTCCATGCATCTCTCCTAAGTTTTACCAGGGCCTCTACGGAGCCCAGCTTCTCTCCTGAGCTGAACTGGGGGAACCATCTGGCAGCGACGCCCAGGATGCGTGACCCACCAGCTCCGCTCCGTCGGGTGCAGGGAGGGTTCCCTTAGGAGTCCCCGCAGACTTCACCAGCACCCCCACTCTCCTCTCACAAGGGGTTGGCATTTGCCCAGGGAGTTGTTTGGTCTCCGCCGTGGCTAACTCGAGGCCCAATAAAGGTGTGTCACGCTGAGCGAAAAAAAGCCACATCAGTATTTCAGTTTTTCAAGGAGGTTGCATCTTCCCAGGCTGGAAGAACAGAATGCCCGTTAGTTGGTTATATTTTGGGTCTTCATGAGTTTCTGTTTTCCTGCCTCTTGTTTTACTTTCTGAAATTAGCTGTTAAAGTAATCAGTTTTCAATTAGATTTTTTTTCCTCCAAAGAGGAAGAATAGCAGACTTTGTAGTCAGGCATTGCTTTATAGTCTGTAAAACTTACTCTCTTTAGCCTTGTCTGATTTCAACTTTACACAACCCTCTGTGAAATTGGGCACATGTTATTTCCACTGTAGAGGTGATAAATGAAGCCCAGAGAGGTGTGTACTTTACCTAAGTGACAAGGTACTCAGGGGCAGAAAGTTCTGGAATCTGGGGCATCTTAGTTTCTGTATCCTGTCCCTTCCAGGACACATAGAGTTCTCTCTTTCTTGGATCGGCCTACTCTATACCCACATAGCTTTCCCTGCCTCTCGTTTCGTGGCAGTGCAATCTGAGAGCTGACCACACCCAGCCACGAGAAAACAGCTTCTCTCGGCTGCGCAGAGGAAACTTAGCAGGAACCTGCCCCACCCTTTAAGTCTGGTTCTACCTGCAATCATTTGGGCAGCCGGCAGGTGATTGCAAGCTTTCTCTGGTTCTGCATACTGAGTGGACAGCACGGACAGCCCAGCATCCTGCCCCCCACTCCCACACGAAAAGCTGCCAGGGATGAACGGCATCAGCCGGAGACCCCTTTCAGGCTCCCTTCCTCTATCCTCCACCACTGCAGGGGCTCCTCTGCCTGACATCCCAGCCAGGACCCCCTCTGGCAGTCAGAACTTCCACTCCCAAGGCTCTCCAGCCTCTCCCCTGATAGGACGGATTCAGCCGGGACAAAATGTAAACAGGTCCAGCAATCTGGGAACACCATGAAATCCAAGAGCGGAGCCGGGAACTGCCCGTAACGTTCCCCACGTCGATGGCTCGTGTTATTAATCTGTGCTCCATGGGTCAGTTCAATGGTAACAGAGCGTATGTACTCCGCAGAGGTCTGCTGAGTCTTTGGTTACCAGAGGTAGTATTTTCTGATGGCCTTCGAAGACCCTCCATCAGTGACCCTGAACGCAGCTAGCCATGCCCACGCTGCCCTGAGCGGCAAAGCACGTATCCAGAGACGTGGTTGTCTCCACAAGCCAGCATGGGGCTGTCGTATTGGTCTTTGCTTCCACTTAACGTATTTTACCCAAAGAGATAAAGCCTGCCTGGTATCGTAAAGGAAAGGGTATAATCCAAGTGTGAGTAAGAAGAATTCTCTCCTTGCTGTTTTAGAGTCCATAAAAGATGATGATGAGGAGGAGAGCCTCCAGAACGAAGGATGGGCTGAGGATGTTGAGGAAGATTGACCACAGCAAGGCACAGAGGGTTTTCCCTTATATTTTGGTAGTTTGCCTCACTTGGCCGCACCACAAAAGCTGAGTGCTGTGTGCTGGGGGAAGTAGATGGGCGGTCTTGAGCAACACGTGGGGGCTGAGGGCAGGCCCCACCTTGGGTGTCATCTTTGGGTTCAAGTCCTACACGAGAAACTAAGAAGCATTAATGGCAAAACCCAGAAAAGGCCCTCGAATTTGCCGTGTAGTGATCTTGTTCTAGAACACATGTCTGTCCATTCGGGGCCTTGGCCTTACGGAGGTGAGTTGAACAGTCACAACTCGAGTGTAATAACTTCCTGCACCACGAGCTACGTGCATAATTCCAGAGGGTCTGTCATTGCTGGTATTATCAAGACTACATCATGATTACGTATTTGTCATCTAAATGGCACAGTGATTGCTCTTTAATGTCAGAGTGACAGAACTGAGTGTGGGTATGTTGAAGCGGGGCGATCTCCTCTCCTCTCGTGGGGTCTGAGCTCTCCCTGGATGCTTCACGCCCGGCTGTGGCATGCTGGCCAACAGTCAGCTCCCCATACCCCTCAGAAGTTGTCCTCAAGTAGAATTTGCCAATTTCCACAGTGTAATTGCTCCCACCTTGGCTAACTGTGAGCTACCAACCTGGGGTCACTGATGCTGGGGTTTAGCAGAGATGTGTCTGGACACAGGAGGAGCCGGCTCCAGGGCTCGCCTAGCTCAGTCAAATGGTTCCTAAAAATAATCTTGTAGAGAAGAACTCTCTCTCGGCCCCACCATCGACTCTGCCGCCTCTCCCT
Organism: Meles meles; assembly: GCF_922984935.1. Taxonomy (NCBI): domain Eukaryota; kingdom Metazoa; phylum Chordata; class Mammalia; order Carnivora; family Mustelidae; genus Meles; species Meles meles. The sequence continues at coordinate 37,304,198 of NC_060067.1, read as the reverse complement.
CAGCGATCCCACAGATCCTTCCAGAGCACCTGTACGTTCCCTGCCCTCTCAGAAACACGTGTTCTGGTGGGGAAGACAGACACGAAACCACTGATAGCCAGGTTATTTCATAAAAATTGTGAGGAGGAATACAAAGCATATTTTTTTCTCCAGTCCTTCTCACATTCTGCTCAGAGCTAAGTGCAGCAATTTAAGAACAACTTCGGCTCACGGGTCTCATCAGGGAGGGAGACTTGGAGATGGTCGGGTTGTTAGGGTTCCTCTTCTGCCAATGGGGAAGCCGAGGGACAGGGAGGCCCAGGGTCCCAGCAGAGGGCTGCTTTTCCCCCGCCCTCTGGGATGCAGAAGTCTCCAGGCTCTTGGTGAAAGGGGCAAGAGAAAGGAACTTGTTTGTCAGCCATGGGGCTGCTGCACACTGACCAGCTGTGCGGGTGGCCCGTGTGGCCTCCTGGAACAGCTGCAGCCAAGTGAACAGAACTGTGGGGTCCGGGGTCTCTGCCGAGAGGAAGTCAGGTGGGCAGTGGAGACAGTAGGCTGGAATCATGTTTCTCCTGGGACCGGGCAGGGCTCACATGCAGGATCCCTTGAAGACCTGGTGAAAATCACATTCCTGGGGCCACCATCCCTGCGGTGCCACCGATAGGAGCACAGGTGGGGGCCGGGTTGTGTGCACCCCCAGGCACTCAGGTGGTCCTGGGTGTGGTTCGTGTTTGGAAACTGCTGGAAGGAAAGGTTCAACCCTGAGAAGCATCCCTGTGAAGGGTTAACACTGAGATTGTTGAACACTACGTGAAATTAAGTTGTGGGTTGTTTAGAAATACATCCGAATGTGGGTCTCCAGCACGTGGCTCCACACAGACACATGAGACACAGAATCATCACAGGTCTTTTTAATACAAATCAGGAGTTCCTTCATGCCCATGTGTGACTCTGGCCACTTGGCCGTCTCCTCCGTGTGTGAGGGAGCCTCCGCCCTGGAGAAAAGTCTGAGGGCCTCATTTCTCTCCTTGGCAGCGAACATCACATGGAGGCTGAAGAAGGCCCATCCCATTGCCTGCGGCGTCTGGTCTGGAGGAAGGGTTTCACGGTGCTTATCCCTTTTCCTGCGAGGCTGGCTGGAGCAAGGGGCTTTTCCTCGGCTGCAGGGTCTCAGTGCTGCTCCCAGGTGGGTGGGGAGGGGGCCGCCTTCCCCAGCCCATCTCATTGAGTCAGGCTGTCACTCCACAGACTTTGCGCAGGCTGCGAGCACGAATGGGAAACTGCATTTCCCTCGTCACTGATGTGCTTTGAGTGAGCAGTGATCGAGCAGGGAGGTACAAGGGGCTGAACATGTTCTCGCATAGTGCTCAAGGCTCCAGTCCCCTGCCAGGGACTCACGTGGGGAGATGCTGTCTTCATGAGAGGAGTTCTTCATTTTTTCTTCATGGTGCTAACTTAGTACCTTCTGCATGGGGCTGGAGGGTGGCAGTACCAGATCCTGAATTGTGTGAACGCAGAGGCAGGCTGCCCGGGAACACGGTTCATCTGCCTGGTCCTTTTTCAGCTTACGAGGCCCACCTCCTCCCTTTACTGAGTGTGTACTCAGGAGTGTGGGTGAGCCGTGGTGGTGTTTTAAACGAACTATCATAAACACATACATAGGAACATATCATTATGAACAACACATTTTCCAAAATAAAAGAAATTTAGTGAGAGGCATTGTTTTACATTTGTAACGTCTGGGGTAATAGAATTAACTGGCTTCTCATTTTTGTTTCTGCATTCAATCTGTTGCATTTATGTTGTTGGAACTATATGAGGGAAAAGCTAAACTTGCATAGATAGATAATAGAGAGCGGAGGGGACAGCTCACAGAGCCCGGAGAGACCAGCCGTACACTGAGAACCATGGGACTTGAAGAATGCAATGTAGGAGAAAAAGTGTCCTCCTCCCCCAAATAGAATCCAGTGTAATATTACGAAGTGTAATAATTGTAATAATTACGAAGGCAGACGGGCAGTCATTCTTCTCCTCCAGCCAGGACCTGGACACTGGAGACTGTGATTATTCCCAGCCTGGGAGTGGGAGTAGGGGCCTGTCTTGCTGTGCCGAGTTCCAGATGCTGGGGAACCAGAGTTGCACTGGGAATCTCCTGGAACACACGGGACCTTTATTTCAGCTCGGTCAGTTTGTGTGAACAGGGTGCTTGCACAAAGAAAATCAGTGACAGATTCTGACACCACATCATGAGGGAGTGAACTGGTTTGCGTAGTAACTAAAGATCTGGAAGTTTGCCCTTCACAGGTGTTTCGGTAGAATCTAGCTGGTGATGACGTTCAATAGTGTTACTATTTGGAATTCATATCCGCTTTCAGTTCCCCATGTGTATGAATTCCCAGTTTCACAGAAATCAGTTGCTGGGCTCAACCTTTCCTCTGCCTCTGGAAGTCTGATAGAACGTGAGATTCTCAGGCTTGGGAGGAATGTTGTGGTCAGTAGAGGGGTAGTGGCGCCTCGACCTTGAAGTGGAAACTCTTGAGCCTTTATGCTACAGAACTGTTGTACGTGTTCCTTTTGTTTTTTCCTTGTCTTGGTTGGAAGCTGGGATTTTGTGTGTTTTCTGGGGCATATCTGCCCACTGTTGCCCATGCTGGAACGCCATTAATTGCACCCACTTGTGCCGGCACCGCCACAAAGTATGTATTCTGCCCTCTGTTGAGAAGAGGAGACTGAGGTTCAGAGAGGCTGGGTGGGCCATGCTGAGCCACAAACACATGCTACAGTTGGGATCGCGGGCCACTGCCCTGTGCTTGGTCACACTGCCTCGTGGATATACCCACATAGGAAGAGGTTGTCCATTCAGCAGAGCTCATATGTGATGTGTGGAAGATGTCAGCTAAGTCCTAAAAACACTGGGTTTTTCTCCACTATTTTAATCGGGAAGCATAATGCCTCCTCCTCGGGGGCCGTGGGTGAAATAAGAGAACTGAGTTCCGTCCTGGTCCGAGATGTCCACCCTACCCCACACCCATGGTCTCTTTCCTTTCCTTCCTATCAAGTGTCCGAGGCCTTCAAATAAAACCTGATTGTTCCTCACACATGCCCCTGAGCTTCCTACTTACCACAGGAGTCCCTTCTGTCAAAGTAATTAGCCTGGTTTTGCTTTCATAAAAGTGAGTCCTCCGGGAGCAAGGTTGAAGAGATCTTGCTAAGCCTGATTCAAGCAGTGCGTTCAGAAGCAGAAAATGTACTTTCCCTTAAAAATATTCTGTGATTTCTCCTCTCACCTAATCTGTAAATTGTAATAGAAATGAACACAGGTCCATAATCCCGTGTCTGCAATTCCAGAACTGAAAAGATGAAAACCAGAAGTTTTCCTGTAACTCATTTTGGCAGAACGCAGTGAGTCTTGAACCCTTTGGAGGCAAAATTTGACTCGAGCTGCCAGGAGGCCTTTAGCAGACTTGGCTCTTGTCCTCAGTGTGGCTTTTCCTGTGTCTTTGCAGACGTGTAAGTGTGTTTCACTCTGGACTATTGTCCTCAGCCCTGCTAGGGGTTAGGTAATAACCAATGTGCTGTGTCATCTTTCTCAAATTCACAGATTTGGAATCGTGATACCCATTTCCTTCAAGGGCTTTGGTTGAGACATTGTGGAACTCTGCTGAATTGCTCACAGTTATGAAATTCCCTAAGTTTTATAGGTCCAGATACGGATTTTTTTTTTTTAAGATTTTATTCATTTATTTGACAGAGACAGCAAGAGAGGGAACACAAGCAGGGGGAGTGGGAGAGGGAGAAGCAGGCTGAACAGGGAACCCCATGCAGGCCTCGATCCCAGGACCTGAGCCGAAGGCAGACGCTTAACAACTGAGCCACCTATGTGCCCCAGGTCCAGATAGGGATTTGCCGGTGCTCTACCCTCTACCCCAGTCTGCCCTTCCTGATCAGTTCATTTTGATGACTCATCTGGTTTCCCATACTAGAAACTCCACCATCTGCACGCCCTTCTCTCAGTCTAAGGCTGCCCAGAAAGTAAGTCTGCAGTCCAGCCCCGTTTGCTGCCCCACCACTGCTCTCCAAGTTAAGAGCCTATGACTGCTTCCTGGCTCCTGGCCCAGCTGACCTCCTCTGGTCTCTGCCCGCCCTGGGCTATCTTGGCAGGCCTGCTCTTCGAGTTTTCTTTTTTTTTTAAAGATTTTATTTATTTATTTGACAGAGAGAAATCACAACTAGGCAGAGAGGCAGGCAGAGAGAGAGAGAGAGAGAGGGAAGCAGGCTCCCTGCTGAGCAGAGAGCCCGATGCGGGACTCGATCCCAGGACCCTGAGATCATGACCTGAGCCGAAGGCAGCGGCTTAACCCACTGAGCCACCCAGGCGCCCCTCTTCGAGTTTTCTTTAGCAAGGAAGCACACATCTCCGACCTCTCCGTGGCCTTCACGGGGCCCACAGGCTAAGCCTGGTGTCTGAGCTGTTCTCTTACAAGCCCTGCTTTGAACTCTCCCATCCTCTCCCCTGATGGCCAGCCCCAGACCTGCTGGCTGTGCCCATTAGCAGTCTGGTGCCTGGCCTGTGGCGTTCCTGCTGCCTGTGTGCTCCACAGCCCCGCTCTGTTCATGCCTCTTTCTCCTGCTTGGTTCTGCTGAAGAGACTTCCTCCAGGCAGCCTTCTCGGACTGCTGCCCTGTGTCTGGGCCAGGCCTCTCGGTTTTGGGACTCGTCTCCATAAACTGCACTTCTGCACCTCTCTTCTCTGTGCTTGTTATAGCCACCTGATGGAAGAGAACCACTGGAACCAATTCTCGTGAAGCCCCACGCAAGCAAGGCCACGTCCCTCTTGGGCCCTGTGCAAGTCCTGCAGTCAGCAAATATTTGAATTTTCTGGATTTATCTGTTTTGTTCTACCAGACTGTGAGTTTCTTAAGGGCCAGGAAAGCGTTGGTCTTTCAGTTCCGTGGCACAGTTCCTGTCACACGGGGAGCTCTGAGTGCAGGGCGGGTGTTTCTGTCACCAGGCTCACGTGAGTACTGTGAAAGCCCACATCTCGTCTGCAAAGTGTTCAGGGCAGGGAGCAGGTGTGTTGCTGTGTGCTGCTGCTTGGGAAGAAGCTCTGTTACACGAATAGCCCTGTTTCTCAGAAAGCCGGCTTGGTGGTCATATGGAGCGTGCTGCACCCCCCTGGCCGTTAGGGCCAGCTATGTGGCATCACACCAGGCACGCACACCTGCCTGCATTTAACCCTCACGGGGACCCCAGCAAGCGCAGGCGAAAAGCAGAGGTGCTGGGGAATTAGCCCAGTGCCCGAGGTCCCATAGCCAGGACAAATACAGGAGGCAGTGCCCGGTCCCAGGGATCGTGTGGAAGCACGGAGTGAGGAGGAAAGCAGGAAACACGAACCTTGCTGGAGGAGCCGAGACTCCCCAGGGTTGGGGGCTTGGCTGAGGGGGGTGGAGGACGGAAACTCACCAGGAGGAAGGGAACGCAGGACCCTGGCTCTCCCAACAGCTCGTGCGGTGAGCTGGGGATACCGTGAGTGGTAGGAGCTGTGCTACCCCAGTTCTCATACTTTTCACTTCGACATCTGCAGGAGAACTCCGTGTCTGGAGCTCGGGACCAGTGTTCGGATCCTGGGTTTGCCCCTTCACAGCTGGGCGGCGTGACAGCAGGGCTGAGGCGCTCACCTGCCACGTTTTTCTCATGAATAAAACAAGGGTGATGTTCTTGTTTGTGCGGTGAGCTGCCTCAAATGCTTCATGGGGTATCACCAAAGCGATGGATGGTGTGTTGTACGATTAATCCTGTTCCCACCTAGCGTGCTCGGTTGGCGTTTGGAAGGTCCCTAAGTCAGGGACCCCATGCCAAGGGTTGCTTATGGACTTCAGATGCCACTGACATGTACCTCTGAGGGCTTGTGCTTGGCATAAGAGATGCCACGTATAATTTTTTATTGGTGAAGTTGGGTAACATTCAAGATCTCTAGTTGATCAGAAAGTGTATGGGCCTTGCCACCAGTGGCCCACTGAGACCATGTCCCTGCGCTCCACGGAGTATCGTTGTGGGACAGTTGGAGGCCTGGCTGTGCCATCAGACTGCCACAGTACCGTCCTCCAGCTGAACCTTTCCCAAGGGTCACTTGCTGGAGGCCTGAACACAGAGCATGAGATGTTCTTATGCAGTTCTTTTTTCACTTCAGCGTGCTAATAAAATAATGAAGATCATATGTTTGGTGGAATTTGGCCTAAGGTTTGCTTCCTCATAACTGCTTGGTGGCAAAGCTGTGGGCGATGTGGCTGTAGCCACCCCAGGAAACTACCCAGGGGGCTGCCCGCCTCAGACAGGGTATAATCTGTGGGACTTGTTGCAAAATGAAAATGCAGAATCCCTTGTTCAAGAGTTATTAAGAATGTCAAGACTGTGACAGCAGAACTTTAGACCTAGCATGAAACCCTTGTAGGCACAGAGCCATTGATCACACAGGAAATGATTGCCCTGCCCCAAACCTGACAATTACTGAGTAGTCTAAGTGACACCAGTCCCTCCCCAGCCTGCAGGCTCATCCTCCCGGGAGTCTTGCAAGGATTAAATGAGGAATGTCCCCCATCGACAGATAAATAGATAAACGCGAGGTATATGTACAGTGGAATATTACTCAGCCATAAAATAAATAATGAAATCTTGCCATTTGCAACATGGATGGACCTAGAAGGTCTGATGCTTAAGGGAAGACAGAGAAAGACAAATACCACATGCTTTTGCTTATATATGGAATCTAAGAAACAAACAGACTCATAGACATAGAGGAACTCGTGGTTGCTAGAGGAGAGGGGAGAGGAAGGAGGCGAATGGAACGAAGAGGAAGATATAATGTCCAGTTCCAGCGTGAGTCCGAGAGGAAACGCGGAGCACAGGCAGCGTGGCGGACAGGATGGTAGTGAGGGCACGTGGCGACCGCCCTCATCATGCTGAGTACTGAGTAACGTGAAGCATTGTTGCATCGGTGCGTTGTAGCCCTGAAACTAACGGAACATTGCATGTCAACCAGAATAATAATAGGAACATTAAGTTTAAAAAGCTCCACTCCACCAACAGGGCCAGCGAGTGTCTATTCTTGTTTCTGCAGGGGACGGAATCTGACACCAGAGGCTACCGGGTAAGCAGGTGCTCACGGGGACCGATGGAAAGGGAACCAGATCTTTCCTGGCACTGCATGCCTCATGTGGCCTGTGTGTCTGCCACCCAGACCTGTTGGGAGACCCGGAGGCCGTCAGAGGGAGGGGTGTGGGCAGGGCTGGGGCGGGGCCATCTGCTTGGCGGCAGGTGGGGGTGATGGCGTGAAGAGCCCCCTGTATCCTTTTGCCCTCGTCCCTCAGAGAATCTGGGGAAAGAGCCACACCTGCGTGCTCAGTGCGGCGGTCACGGGTGCTTACGGAGCCCTGGAAATATGGTGGCTCCAAACTGAGATGCACCAATGGCGTGAGGAGGACACTGGGTTTCAAAGGCCTAGCTAGAAAAAGGAATGCAGAATGTCCCAATGATGTGTGTACTGATTACGTGTTGAAATAACATTTGCGTATGTTGTGTTAAACAAAGGGTCATAGAATTAGTTTTACCTCTTGCTTTTGACCATGGCTGCTGGAGAGTGTTTCATTACGGTTGAGTCGCACGTGCTGTTGTAGACTGGGAGGGTGCATGGGGTAAGTACCCCCCTCATACGCACACACAGGTGCTGTCCGCTCTGCACGCACCCCCTGCCCACTCTGAGGCCAGCCCTGGAGTAGGGGATGAAGCTGGGGGAGTGGATGAGGAGATGCACACAGCTCCCCGGCTAGGGGTGTAGAATTTGTTCTCTGAGCGCTGGGGGGGCTGCTGAGTGCTTTCTAGCAGTGGGGGTGACAGGTTCAGGGTGTGTTTGGGGACAGTTCGTTGGGGGAAGGAGGTAGAGCAGGCAAAAAATGAATGCAGGACAGGAAATCAGGAGAGTAGTTAGACTGTTGCTGTCCCCTTGATTCAAAATCAAACAAGCCGATCTGGATTGATTAAATGCTTTCTCACGAGGCTGAGGAAGAACCCACGAATGTATCAAGGCTGAATGATTAAGGTGAACAGTTGCCTTGTGGCAACTAGATGTACCTTCTGCCTTTGCTAATCCAGATGAGGCCCTAAATCTCCCCCTGGGTCCAAGCTTGGCCCTTGGCGTGGCTCTAGATGGTTGTCCTCTCAATCATGTACTTTTCTCCCTGGAAACACACTGCCCCATCAGGCACATTCCAGAAGGAGGGGGGTGAGGTGGGATTTGACAGATAGCAGCCCCAAAAGCCCCTGGACAAAAGAAGTCTTTAAACCTTATCTGAACATCAGATTTTTGTGAAAATAATCAGGATGTTGAGGGTTTTTCTTTTTCTTTTCTTTTTTCTTTTTAACTTTCTGGAAGGTTACTCTTTTGTGTAAAAGAAAACACCTGCTGCTTCTCAGGCCATTTCAAAGCATGCCTGTGGTTTAAAAGTACAGAAATCCGCGTGGGGTGTGAAGCATTTGCAGGCAGGCTGTGCGCGGGCTGGGAAGAGCTGGTCGGGCTGTGTCGGTAGTGCTCTGGGACTTTGGGCTGCCTGCAGGTGCCGGGGGACAGGGCGGCAGTGACCAGCCACAGCCATCTGCTTCTCTGGAGGGTAGATGTAAGTTTAGAGGATTGACCGTTTTCTTTTTGCTGGAGCTTGAAATCCAGATACCTGCTGGACCCAGGGTAGTCCTAGTGTCTTTCACCTTGAACCACCATTGAAAAAGCATCAATAATTGATTTCTAATTGCCCCTATTTTTCTGAGAACAAGCTCCCACCCTCATGTCCAAAGCTGACTTATGATCGAGCTCCCCGAAGTCTGTTCCTCCATCTGAAACACATCAGAGTTCTGGTTCGATGGGCTTGCTTTCTTCAACTGCGTCTAACCCGTGTTGTTTCTGCAGGGAGAACCTTCCCGACACATCCGTACTTCTCTGCCCAGCTCGGGGCAGGGCAGCTGTCTCTCTACAACATCCTGAAGGCCTACTCGCTTCTCGACCAGGAAGTAGGATACTGCCAAGGTCTCAGCTTTGTAGCAGGCATTTTGCTGCTTCACATGGGTGAAGAAGAGGCATTTACCATGCTCAAGTTTCTGATGTTTGAAATGGGACTGCGGAAACAGTATCGGCCGGACATGATTATTTTACAGGTAGAGAGCGTTCCTTGTGTATTTTCTAGAGACAAATGCCAGAAATGTTTTGGATCCCTTTCTAGGGATCTAGAGAGCTAAGAAAATTTCCCCACCCTCCGTTAACGTGGGAGTAGCTGTCTTTGCTTAGCACTTAGCTCTGTGCTAGGCATGACGGCAAGCGTTTCATGCTGCACTTACCGCCCCAGTAACCCTCAGGAAGACACTGTGAAGCAGCTCAGTTTACAGATGGGAAGACTCACCTTAACTCAGTTTACCGGACTAGCAAGTGACCGGGCTGGGGTTTCAGCCCAGGCATGTCTGACTGTCCCTTTACCCTTTACCCTTCGTCAAACCATCCTCAGATCTAATTCTTAACCCACTGTATCTGTCACTTCCTTTGCCAGGCATCCCCCTCATGCCACCTTAGCCCTTGTCACCCAGGGTTCAGCTCAAATATCCAATCCTGGGAGAGGCTTTTTCTGACCATCCTGATGTTATACCCATCCCCCTCCCCGCCACCTTCCACCCCAGACAAGCGTCTCATGCATCCTGTCTCGTTTCTTTTGGCGTAGAGCACTAACTGTCTGAAATTACCCTGTTCCCTTATTCATTGACCTGATTGCTCTCTGACTTTCTTAGCATATCTCATAAGAAGGCAGGGATCTAACCTATTTTGGAGCCACATCCCTAGTTCCTAGAGCAGTGCCTGGGATGAAGGAGGCACCCAGTGCCTATCTGTTGAGCGAACAGTGGCAGGTCGGAGCAAAGGAAATCCAAAGGGCAGTGTGTGCCTAACGCTGCGACTGCCGCTGTCAGGTGGGAGCACTCCGGACCCCGCTCGGGAATATTCCTAAATGTGAGATCCCACGTATACACGCTCCTCTACCAGCAGCTACTCTGATTTCAGAGCCTCAGTATTTTCTTTAAAAAAGCACTCATTAGAGCCAAGGACTCTTTGAGAGGACCAAACTGGGTGGTTAAAAATCCTCTTACCTCCTCCTGTGAATGTGAACCTCCCCGTGAACACAAATCTCATCGAAGGAAGCCATTTCATTACCTAAAGGATGTGGAGCCCCTAACACTTCCCACAGACCCTGTCAGTTCTTTCGATGTTCTCCCCATTAGCTTTGATATAGGTTCACCTGCCATCGGAGGGAGTGGTGTTTTCAATTCAATTTAGTTCTTTAACACATGACTCTTGTGGGGCTGAGGTACCACAGCTGGTGCCTAAGGGCTATGTTATCTGGGCCCCTGGAAATGGTTTTGTTTTGTTTTGTTTTTGCCAGTTTGGGTGGTACGTGTCCAACCTGTAGCATCTCAGTGGGGCTCGGACCCTCTCTAGGTGGTGGTACCTTGGGCTCAGGCCATCAGACTGCAGAGCCCTGGGCTGATTCTAGGAGCTCTGGGCACTGTGGGACCCATCGTGGGTTTCCTGCCAGGACCATAACACGATCTGGAGAGGGGACCCTTTGGAAGTTATTTTCTCCATCTTGAGATAAACAGTGTCTTCTTCTTTTAAATTGCCCAGGATCTGTATATTCCATATGTTACAAACCTAAAGAAGTCACACCTGTCCTGCCTGTTGAGTAATTTGGGGGGAGTCTAGAGCGAATTTGCTAAGTGAATGGGTCTAATGGGGTCCTTCCACAGAGTCATCCTACGCCCCCACTTCTCTTTCACATTTCGAATTCCCCTGGGTGTGAGTTTTGCTAGGAGTGTGTATTTTATAAGAGAATATGTGAAGTGTTTAGATTCTAGTAGCCAAGGAACACGGGGGACAGTAGAAGGAAAGGAAGCGGTAGGAGAAGCTTGGGCATGCGTGTTCTGGGCTCCTCCTGGCCGGGGCCTCCTGTGCACCAGGCCTCCAGCAGGTGCTCCTTGGGCAAGTGAGCGATCGACAGTGGTTGTCACAATCCAAGCAGAGTATCTCTCGGTGTAGGAATTCTCCACGGCCTGTGAGTGGGACACGTAGCTGAGCCCAGCAGCAGGCACCTGGTTCTGAGCCCCGCGTGTGCGTGTGTCCCCGCAGATCCAGATGTACCAGCTCTCGAGGCTTCTTCACGATTACCACAGAGATCTCTACAACCACCTCGAGGAGCACGAGATCGGGCCCAGCCTCTACGCCGCCCCCTGGTTTCTCACCGTGTTTGCCTCCCAGTTCCCACTGGGATTTGTAGCCAGAGTCTTTGGTAAGTGTCTGTCTGTCCATTTGCCCGAACCAGCTTTCTCCTGGCAGGGGGGAAACACGGATTCTGGTTCCCTGCTGAGCCTCCACGCTTCTAGAGCTGTGTGCTGGGCAAGAACGGGGTAGTGGTCGACACTCAGAGTCTAGTCGGCACTGGGTCTGTGAACTTCACAGACCTCACCGGCCTCACCTCTCATGCTCTCCGGGCTTGCCTGGGCGCCATCATCTGGTGGAGTTCAGCCCTGATCCCTCACCACCGGGTTCTCCCCAGAGCAGACATCTTTAAAGACGTGGCCAGGGGACCCCGTGCATGTCTTCCAGGCATGGGCCTCTTGTGACTCATGACTCGTCTTCCTCCACCTCTCTGACCCGAGACACTGGCTCCTTCAGACTTTTCAACAGGGGACTTCTGGGCTCCTGTTCTTTCTCGATTCCCTTTGCATCTCCTCCTGTTTCTCTTCTTCCCCGCCCTTGGCTCTTCATTTCCTCTGCCAGGTCACTCTGCAGGGATCCCCCCCCCCATGCTCTTGACTCACGGGTCCAGCCTCACAGGCTCCCCCCATCTTCCCAGACGCCTCAGCCCCTTCCACGTGGGGGCCCCACTGCGACCATAGGTGGCTCACATTTCACACCATCTCCTGCTTTCTTGATTTACTTTTGGAGAAGATTGTCTCTGTCAGAGTTAAGCAGGTGTTCACGGGCAGAGTCTCAGGGGCCTTGAGATGGCGGGGGAAGCACGTGCACTGTGAACTGAGAGCTGAGCGGCGCTGGGAGCACGGGCAGTTCTTGCACCGTGGGTTTTCCCTGCTTCAGAGTGAAAGAATCGTTTTGACATTTCAGGTTTTTTTTTAATTTTTTTTTTTTTTTTTTACTTTGGAGGTTATTAGAGAATTAATAATCACATCAAGTGTTTTAAAGTGTCATTAGTGTTCTTTCACCTGATAATTTAAAAATCTATAATCTTCTCATACTTTTTTAGATTTGCTTCTGGAATTAGAGAACATCTCAAGGGGGAGGCGGTGCCAAGCACCACTGGGAGAGCACTCCTTTGGCATGCTTGGGAAAGACCCCTTTGTAGATCCAAATTCTAGAAATCCTGAAATTTCCTTTTTAACAAAGGTGGGCACTGAGTTGGTCTTTGCATCTCTTTCTCCCAGAGTACTAGATTTTTATTCTTGTTCTTATCCACGAGAACTTCTAAAGAATGTCCCATTGAGCTTTACTAGAAGAATCCATGTTCTTAAAATATTCACAACCCCCATCCCCTTAAGCATAACTCCCTCCCCAAACTGATTCTTTCTTTCTGTCCCTAAATCTCTTCTGGTTTAATAAATCATTAGTGAGATTTCATGAAGGGTTTATACCAGAATTTAAAAAGAAGATAATGGTGCCTGGGTGGCCTATTCGGTTAAGTATCTGCCTTCAGCTCAGGTCCTAATCCCAGCCTCCTGGGATGGAGCCCTGTGTTGGACTCCCTGTTCAGTTGGGAGTCTACTTACCCACTCCCTCTGCCCCTTCCCCCTGCTTGTGCGTGCTCTCACACGCGTGTGCACGCGGTCTCTCTCTCTCAAATAAGTAAAATCTTATAAAAAAAATTAAAAATAAATAAAAAGAAGATAATTAAAAACAACAACAACAAGAAAGCCTGAAAATTGTCTGCTTAGTTTACGAACAGAAGAGTCACCAAAATCATAAGATCTCTAGCTGTAGGCTGAGGTCTTTCTTACCAAAAATGTCTATGGTTTTTGTTTTTGTTTTTTACTTCTCTCACTCTAGAAATTAAAAAAGAAAATCATTCGTCCACTTTTTCTCCCGATTTTTTACTGTATTTTTCAAAACCTGGGTAACAGGAGTGAAGACTGATAGAGGTAGGAGGGAAGAAGTTGGTGTTCATGGTTTGGAAAATAGCTCAAGCATCGAATTACAGCCTTTGTGAGAAAAAATTCTGCAAAGATTCCAATGGGAGGGCAAGTACTGAGGGCTCACCGCCTGGGCCCTCAGCTGCTGCCTCGCAGGGAGCTCTGGGGACCCCAGGGCCACAGAACTCTGGGAGAGAGCCTGTCCTTGCCCAAGTCAGATAAGTCAGAGGCATAAACTCTGCTTTGGAGTCGACAGCCCTCCTGTTAGTGAGTTTATGCTGCTCTAAAGTGCATTCTGACGACTTCATAAATTAAAAGCTAAAGCCGGCAAGAGCAGGATATTTATATTACTTAATCAGTGGTGAGTCTTGGAGGCGCTCCTACGTTACGCATAAAGACGCCAGTGTGTGGAACTCTGGGGTCCCACAGACCCCTGCTGTGCTCAGCGGGTCTGTGTCCAGCTGGCCGAGGCTCCTCAGATGGTAGGCAGGAAGTGGCAGCTCAGCGCAGCACTGTGTGATGTCATTTTGCAAAAACTGTTGGTTTTTGTTTTGGTTTTTTGATTTGGGTTTTTTCGTTTTTTGTTTTTGTTTTGTTTTGTTTTTCTTTTTTGCACCTCTGTTCCATCTACCAGTATGTAAAACCAAACCATCTTATTAGCAGGTTCCATGGGAAGGCTTTTTAAAAACCACTTCTGCATTTAGCAGCAGTGACTTGAACCTTGTTTGTTTAGCTCCGTGATGGTGGATAACTTAGTTTTAAATCCCCAAACCTGCCATTCGTACACTGTAGTCTATTTTGGCCTGAAGCCCATTTCATTGTAAGCCTTTTGGCCTGAATAAACCCTAAAAACAAACGGACCTTTGTCAGCTGTTGACATTTCATATGGACGTGCAGGATTCTCAGCTTGCAGGCAGCACAGTTCCTATATTACTGAACAGGTTAGTTGGCATGAAGTACATTCTCCTTGGAGGACACCAGCCCGCGATGGGTGTGCCCTAACCTTCCCGTGGTGACCACTGTCAGCCCTCCCCAGCGGGTGTCCCAGAATGTAAAAGAGCCTCCTCCTGCGTGTTTCTAGTTCGGGTAGATAGGGGTCCTGGGAGAGATGCTTGCTCTGTTCACCTTCAGATCACACCTACCTTTGGGGGAAAACATCATCTGAAAAACAGGACCTGGCTTGCTCCTGCTCTCAGAGGCGGCGGCTGTGGTCTGAGGCTCCTGGTGTTAGAGGGTGTGCTGCCGAGCAACTGAGGGAGGAGGCGGAGGGCAGAAAGGAAGGATTTGGCAGAAAACACAGAAGCCACCTGTAATACAGGGAAGGATTCAGAGAGGCTTTAGGACTAAAATAGACTTAGGAAAACAAGATGGTTTAAAGGGCCAGGAAAAAAGGCTCCCCCCGGGGAACATGCTCCAATGGCGGGAAGTGAGATTGTGCAGGATCTGTTTGTGCTGTGGGCCTGCTGCAGACTGGCCATCATCCTTCCTGTCCCTCCCACCTGGTCCTGGGGGGAAGGGGGTGCTCTCACACCCAGAGCACCCCAGCCTCCCAGGAGAGAGTTAGGAGAGCGCTTGCCCTTGACAGCAGCAAAGGTGTCTTGAAAAGAGGATGCAAGATAAGTTTGCTTTACTGCCCCGCCTTCCCCCAAGTAATACAGCACCTTTAGGTTACCGGCACCTTTAGGTCATGGGCGTTTCCAACAGAGTTCGGATGGGTTAACACAATAACAGAACAATAGGGCTGCTGAAGCATCTTCAAAGGAAAGTGGTTATTTGCATTGTTCTCAGCAAATAATTTCCAAAAGTGGCTGAGTCAGCTGAATTTCAGGTTCCCTTTACTTCCTGCCTGATAAAACCCTTTGCCTGTTTCTGGGTGGCTTGCAGCAGGAGCGAAGGGAAGTTGGCTGCAGTGGGGGGCACGGCCTCTGGGGGCCGCCGGGGTGGCTCCAGCAGTCCGCTTTCTCGTGCAGTGATCTTCGGATGCAGGCAATGAACTCACTTTTCCAAGGAGGCTCTTTTGTTTAATTTCCAGAACGTAAATGTAGAAGGATTAAGAAGATGGACAAAAATGAAAATAATTGAGTTGGAGCAGTGAGTTTATAGGTAACATTTTTCTCCACAATTCTTTAAAAGTTATTTAAGTTTTTAAATTTCCAGAGGGAGACAAAGGTATCCATTGTTTAAGGGCTATAGATATTGCCCCCAAGGCTAGTCAGATAAATTGAGTAGTCCCTGCCTCCAAGCAAAACTTTGGCAGGCAGGAGGGTGAGGGGTGGGGGGGGGGGGGTCCTTCCTTTAACCCTTCTGGCACGGTCCATTATCGAGCACCCAAATGAAGTCTTTATTTGAAGCCTTCCCAGGCTGACAAATTTCTGGGACCGAGCTCCCTCAGCAGGGCTCCTGCGGCCTGCTGGCCAGCCTGCCTTCAAAAAAGTGGGCATCTGGAGTGGGCCTCCAGGAGCACTAGGTGAGCATCTCAGGCTGGCAGCAGGCCCTCAGGAGTCTGCAGGTGGGAGTTAGGGTCCTCTCACCTGTGATGGCTCTTCTCTGTCTAAAATTAAGTAGCCTTGGCAAGATCAGGCTCACGGGTCTCATTAACATCATCCCTTTACCTGGGCACTGACCTACTCGGATCAAAGGGAACAGAAAGCCTCGGGTGACCCCTGCTGTGCTCTGGGTAAATCAGGATGCTGATGTCTGGACAGAGAGCCCTTAGTGACCCAGCCCCACGCAGTGCTGCACAGAGCCCGAGCTCTTGCCTTCTCCTGCTCTTCAGGCTCCCGGACATGGTGTGTGGCTTCCACACCCCTGGGCATTCACACCTTCTTTTCCTCCTCCTTCCTGACTCCTGAACTCGCAAGCTTCTGTGGGTTCTTCAAGACTGGGTTTGGCAGCCACCTTTCCTTAGAATGTTTTCATCCCTCTTGCTCTTCTGACACCAGGGCCTAACTCTTCCAAACCAACAGATTTTGGTGTCTCTGCAGTTTTCTCTTTGAGCTTTTGTTCATGGCTCGATCTCTGGTGCCCAGTACAAAGCCTGGCATGTAGTAGATGCTCAGTGAATGCCTGCTGACTTAAATGTGAGGAACTTCTCGCAGTAGAAGAGCACTCTTAAGGCCCTGGGAATAGCATCAGGAAAGAGCATTTGTATTGTTAAATGTGGACACACCCAATGAGACAAGTATATCCAGGGCTATATTTTCAAAGAGTGGTTAAAAAACAACAACAACAGGGGCACCTGGGTGGCTCAGTGGGTTAAAGCCTCTGCCTTCGGCTCAGGTCATGATCCCAGGGTCCTGGGATCGAGCCCCACATCGGGCTCTCTGCTCAGCAGGGAGCCAGCTTCCCCCCTTCTCTCTCTGCTTGTCTCTCTGCCTACTTGTGATCTCTCTGTCAAATAAATAAATAAAATCTTTAAAAAAAAACAACAACAAAACACCTCTCTCAGCTTTTTTGTTTTCTTCATACAGCCCAGAAAAGTCAGAGTTTAGAATGCTGGGGAGCACTCCACTAAACAGATTTGTTCTAAAAACCAAGATCCTGGGGCCCCTGGGTGGCTCATTTGGTTAAGCGACTGCCTTTGGCTCAGGTCATGATCCCAGAGCCCTAGGATCGAGTCCTGCATCAGGCTCCCAGCTCCATGGGGAGTCTGCTTCTCCCTATGACTCCCCTCTCATGCTCTCTCACTCTGTCTCTCTCAAATAAATAAAATCTTAAAAAAATAATAAAAATATAAAAACCAAGATCCTGGGACGCCTGGGTGGCTCAGTCAGTGAAGCGTTCGACTCCTGATTTCAGCTCAGGTCATGATCTCAGGGTCGTGAGATGGAGCCCAGGTTTGGCTCCATGCTGGGTGTGGAGTGTGCTTGAGTAAGATTCTCTCTCCTTCTGCCCCCCCACCCCCCTCTCTAAAACAACAACAACAAAACCACAAGTAAAATTTGGAGGTCCCAGTTGTCTGCCTAAAGAGACTGTGGCTATGGGTTGCATGTTCATGCAAACTTCCCCCATAATTACTTCTCTTACTTGGCTTAGACGAGGCGCTATCTGGTGACTAGTTACCTGTCTCTCAGAGACCAAGGTCCCTGAGCCGTGACAGTTTGCCTGTCGTGCAGCCCTCTCCCAGGACCCTTGCACAGAAGACGTGCTATTTCTTCCGATAGATGCCTTCATATTTGTTCAGCTCTAAAAGCGGATCTATTGAAAGGAAGCCTTGCTGTCTAAACCACAGAAGCTTCAAGTTTGTTTTATTTGGGGAAATATTTTTTAAAAACACATCTCAGGTATAGTGCTGTCTAGGACCTTCTGTATTTTCTGTAGTGATGACTTACGTGGTTAGACTGGTGTATTTCATGAAGCAGACATTTCACAAGAATATTCTTACAGTGGGCTGTCTGATACCCATAGTACTTCCCCCCGAGAGCTCAGATTTCAAAGATACGACCAGTTCTCTAATTTATCTTCCTAGCCTCTGCAGCCACACCTAAGAAGGAGGCCGCCCTCCTCCTTCCCGTTTCGTGGGGCCGTTCGTACCATGAGCACCTGTGATGTTTCTGGAAACTGTGGCCCTGAGCTCTGTGAGAGAGACTGGTGACATGCACCCTGGCACGGGGTCTGCTGGTGTGGCCGAGGCCTTGGGGAGGGTCACAGGGCATCCCAGGGCTGACCCGGCCGGCCAGGGGTGCCCAGGGCCTGCCATGTGCGCACTTGCACAAATGACTCCGATGCGGACACCTTCCCCTTCCCCATGGGCAGCAACTTCCAGCCTTTCCTGTTTCTTCGTGGCCTTTCTGCCTTGTCACGCTAAACCACCTAGAGAAGCCCACTGCTGGGGGGTTCTTCCTCTCATCTGCTTTCGTTTTTCCAGGACCTGATGATCCGGAGGACCACTTCTCTGTCTCTCTCCTTACCCTGTAACCACCACCCCCCATATTGACAATTGCCTCTGGTTAGATCCATGCCCTCATTTTTAAAAGTATGTTTTCCTCTTGTATTTTTAATTCCAGTTGTTAGGTTACTTGCCTGAATTTAGTCATCAAACAATGAGTTGCTAGGGCTGTGCTCTGGCCCCGGGAAGATCTCTTTCTCGAGTGGCTTCAGCCCTTTGAGGAAGGGGGCGCTGGGGCGAGGCCAGCTGCTCACCCCATGGCCTGGCCGCTGGCCCTCCCTCTCACCGCGCGTCACAGTCCGTGTAGGGGTTGCTAACATTGGCCAACTGTTCTAAGAAAAAACTATGGCAAGAACTAGAAAATAACTCTGACAGGGTTCTTTGAATTTTTCTGAAGGAAGATGGCTTTTCCCTCCATTGTTATGCTAAAACCCAGCATACGGGCAAGTATTTAATAATGTACTTTTGCAACTCTGCAGATGGTTTATAGATTTTAGCAGTCTTTTAATGCAATTCCTTATTTCAAAACAGGGGAAGGAGATGCTTTTTTTTTTTTTTTTTACTTCATTTCTGATGCTGTGTATCTAAACATCTTTCAATTTTACTCACAAAAAATGTGTTTTGTAATTCCTTTAAAACCCTAGAGCATCTCTAGAAAAACAGTGTAATAAAAAGTTTTCTCTTAACTTTTGAAGCTTTTTAAACATATTTTAGAACAATAACAAAAAAGATTTATCTGAACCTGTGACAAAAATCTTAGCAGTACGTTTATCTGTATTTCTTTTATTATTTGCAATATTGTCTTGACAACCTTATCTGAAATATCAGGCACCTAAAAAGGAAATAAAGTCCGCAATTTGGTTTCACGTTTCCCACCATCCTGCTCTGATGTGTGGACAAGAAAATGCAATGTTACTTCATCAGAAACTGGTCTGGTTTAACTTTTCTGCATTTCTGTGTTTTCCCAGATATGATCTTTCTTCAGGGATCAGAGGTCATATTTAAAGTGGCTTTAAGTCTGTTGGGAAGCCATAAGCCCTTGATTCTGCAACATGAAAACCTAGAAACCATAGTTGACTTTATAAAAAACACCCTTCCCAACCTGGGCTTGGTGCAAATGGAAAAGACCATCAGTCAGGTACGCTTCAGTCTGACCTTCCAAAGGCTTACGCTGTCCTGGATTTGGAGAGCTTAACTTTCTTTCTCTCAGGACCTGTCTCCTACCACTTGGTCCCGTGGGCAGCACCCTGGTGTGGCCGGGCAGGTAGGAAGCACACGGCCAAGTACGCGGTCAGTGACTGAGCGCGTGTCTGAGTGTGTGTGCTTTGAGAATGTGATGGGGCTCTGCCATCAAACAAGGGGGCAGCGGTCAGGGCTGAGAACCGGCCCAGGTTATCGGCAGCTGCTTATAGTCAAAGGGCTT
This sequence comes from Meles meles, assembly GCF_922984935.1. Classification (NCBI taxonomy): domain Eukaryota; kingdom Metazoa; phylum Chordata; class Mammalia; order Carnivora; family Mustelidae; genus Meles; species Meles meles. The sequence goes on along the minus strand of NC_060067.1, from coordinate 37,284,681 downwards.
TACTCCTGGTTTTGTTCTTCTGAAACACACATGCACAATCAGGCTGGCCCTACAGTGGGAGAGCTTTGATTTTTTTTCAGCTGTGTGGGGGTATTTGGAATTTTCTAAAAATAACCCTTGATAGCAAAATCATGATAGTATATATTCTAGGGGTTTGTTCCATGATATATATGTGTGTGTGTGTGTGTGTGTGTGTTTTATTTTTATTTTTTTAAAGATTTTATTTATTTGACAGAGATCACAAGTAGGCAGAGAGGCAGGCAGAGAGAGAGAGAGGAAGGGAAGCAGGCTCACCACTGAGCAGAGAGTCTGACATGGGGCTCGGTCCCAGAACCCCGGGATCATGCCCTGAGCCGAAGGAAGCGGCTTAACCCACTGAGCCACCCAGGTGCCCCTGTGTGTGTGTTTTAGAATTCAGTTCCACATCTGTGGCTTGAGCACCTCTGATTTCTGTAGCCAGTAGGACCATTCCTCTCAAATGTTAGGGGCGAGGGTGGATTAAGCCAGAATTACAACTAGATCAGTTGTTCAGTGGTCTGGTTTAGGGGTGATTTTGACTATAAAGAAGAACCTTCTAGTAATGTTTGCTGGCTCTGAAGGACTGGGCTGTTTAGCAGGGTGTGGGTCACCGCTGCAAGCGTCCAGGGGCTGGATGGCTCAGGATGCTCCAGCAGGGATTTCTGCGTTGGGGCAGCAGTCAGGCCTCACCTGCTCCCAATGCAACGAATCATAGAGCATAGAGCAGTCAGATAAAAAGTCGTGGAACAAAGCTGTTTTTTAAGCAAGTCCTTACTTGGAGGACTTCTCATGGTCCAAGAGGAGTCTGGCGACTCCTGTGACTGCACCCAGACACTGTGTTTCTAATTTTATTTGCCACCCCTCCTGTAGTGTGGCGCACAGAGAAAGAAGCAGGTGTGGCCTGGGGAGGGGAGGGGGGCACTGTGAGCCCCGGGGGACTCTGGAACTCTGCTCGTCTCCTACGCCTGTGCTGCCAAAGGGCACTGCTTTCCCACTCTCCACTTTGGTTTTTCGTGAATTGATGCGTCTCTCCGTATTTTGCTTCCCTGGCACGTTTCTCTCAATGTGAATAGCTTTGGCTTACTCAGGCCCTACTTTTCTGCCAGGTTCTGTGTGAATCTATGTATGCACACGATCTCATTTCATCATGACCGCGGTCCTGACAGGATAGGTGGTTTTAACCCGTGAGGCCCACAGGGCGCAAAGAGGCAGGCTCACTGGCCCGTGGTCACCCTGCTGTCGAGGGGATGGTGACCTCACAGCTTCACAGCGCCACAGTACGCCACGGTATCATTTAATTGCAGAGGCTTTTCTGTATTTTACCTCTATGTTAACACTGAATTCTCTGTCCTTTTGATTCTTAAATGTTTGGCATTTATGTGCACCGATTGCCTTTACAGCCCTCACAGCGTAAACCTATGTGCTCTGGCCGCCGGGGCAGACAGAGTTCCGTGGTTACCTCAAGTCTGGGCCCAGGGAGGGCCTCCCCTGGCTCTCAGGCAGGCAGGCAGGCTCAGCAAACATTCAGTTTACCTCCTAGATACTGAGCCCCAGAAAAGAATCCTGTTTTCTCCTCCCTTTTCTGTGAAGAATACTTATTCAGAGTATAGGGTCTATTTAATTGTTGGGGGACTGGCAACAGACACGACAAGGAGAGCGTAGAGTTTTGTGTGTGTGCACCTGATTTGTTTCAGGCAGCTGTCTTGAACCTGGGGTCCTTTATTCCATGGACCCCTTAACAGCCCTGGGATGTGTGTTATAATCCCCGTTTTTATAGGCAGGGAAGCTGGGCATGGAGAGGGTAACATGCCCAACACTCTGTTTGCGGTGGCAGAGCCAAAATGGGATGGGTCTCTGACAGCAGAGCCCATCTTGTGCAGAAGACGAGCATGGAACCCAGTAATTCCAGGTGTGGTAAGAGCCACAGTGGTGCTCGTGCAAGGGTGTTTGGGAACCAGGCTGGTGGGGTGAGCGCTGCTGACTGGGAGTTGGGAGAGATGAGTTCAAGTGGGCCCAAGGAGTGAGCTAAGAGCAGGGGTCAGCACCCATTTTCTGCAGTGGGCCAGGTAGTAAGTCGTTCAGGCTTTGGGGGCCAGAAGTTCTCTTGTAGTCACTCCACTCTGCCTTTGCAGCACAAAGATAATATGCACATGAATGGAGTGACTGTAGTTTCAATAAAACTTTATTTGTAATAACATGCAGTGGGGCACATTCAGTCCATAGGTGGTGCTTTGCTGATTCCTGATCACAGGCATGAGGGTGAGAACTGAGGGAAATCCAAGATGCCTCTGCATTGAACTTTGAAGGGAATGCAAAATCTACATTTCGGGGCCCGGGTTTACATCCTCCCAAGAGTCTTGAAGCCCAGCTCTCCGCCCTCTTGCCCTCCCATGCGTTCCGTACTCACTGCCCCCTCCCCACATAGAGGGTGCCCTAGTTTCAAGTCCCACTCCGAGATGAGGCCTGAGGTACAGTGCGACTCCTTGGCAGCCTGAGAGGGCCCCCAGGCTCAGCTCTTGGAGGTCCACAGGGTGCAAGTGACAGACGCATTCATTGCAGCTGTCATGTATGTGAGTGGGTGGCGTCCTGATGGTCCTCTGGGGTAGTTCTGGCTCATTTCGTTCGATGCTCTTTCCGTAGATAGCCTCAGCTCGAGCAGTGGGACACAGCATGCAGCCGGATGGGAGGGGGGCAGCAAAGGACAGGGCTCTGCAGCTTTGGCTCGGGATGGGCAGGCTGGGAGCGGCCACAGCAGGGCAGGTCCAGAGTTGACGGAGCCCAGGGCAGAAGGAGAAGGGTCTCTGAAGTCTGTGGCAGGTCCTCAGTTTACCTGTCAGTTGAATACGAGCCATAAAACTCCTCTGACCCAACAAGGGGAAACCTTGGGAAGACACAGGAACAAAGAGAAGGAGGTCAGGTTGTCTGCTTGTCGCGGGGAGTGCTGTCTGCCTCTGCCGGTTCATTTCAGTGTAAGGAAGAAAATCCGAGTTGAAGGGGGACTTTGGGAGACAGAGCAAAGAGCTCTTGGGGCTGTGTTCGCAGTGTGGCCCCAGACCTGCACCTGTCATTGTACCCTGTAGGAACTTGCCAGAAATGCAGAATCTGGGGCCTTGCCCCAGAACTGCTGAGTCAGAATCTGCATTTTAACAAGATCCCCAGGGGATTCACACACACTGGAACATTTGAAAAGCTCTGCTGTGGGCAGCTTCACTGAACACACTAGACAATTCCCTGTTCTAGTTGAGCTGGTAGAATAGAAATCAGAATCTTAACAAGGTTCCTTTGTTTCGGAGCCGCTCCTCAGAATCACAGGGTTGAGATGGCCTCGTCTGCGCCGGGAGGAGCCCTCGCGGCTCGGGCAGTTTGCACGGCTGACAACGAGGACTTTCTTCAAAGGCCAATCAGTGCCATACCAAAAGGGTGGGTACAGTGAGGAGGAATATTTTACCACTGATATTGTTTAGAATTGCTTTCATGTGGTGATAATAAAAAACAGACCAGTTTTTAGTTGGGTTTCTTATTTTTATTTATTTATTTTTTATTTTTATTTTTTTTTAATTTTATTTATTTGACAGAGAGAGGTCACAAGTAGATAGAGAGGCAGGCAGAGAGAGAGAGAGGGACGCAGGCCCCTGCTGAGCAGAGAGCCCGATGCGGGACTCGATCCCAGGACCCCGAGATCATGACCTGAGCCGAAGGCAGCGGCTTAACCCACTGAGCCACCCAGGCGCCCAGGTTTCTTATTTTTAAATTCGCTACAGACTCTGTAGCCCCTCGTGGCCGATCCCCGGGGCCCTGCTCCTCTGTCCAGCCCTGGTGATGCCCCCAAGACGGACAGACCTGGGGGCAGGGCCTGGAGGCTGGGAAGGTGGAAAGTTTGTGGCCAGTTCTGCAGGCCTCAGGGTTAACGGCTTCATTATACAGAGTGTGCACAGACTGCGAAGAGGAACCCTCTGTGTCTCCAGGAGCAAACGAGCCAAGAACATAAACAGACGATTCACTTAAGAGGAGATCCATCTAGTAAACAAAAAGCTGGAAAAATATTTACCTTCGTGCATAATTTAAATAACATACAGTGTTTTACCTGCTAGATTAACAAAATGAAACATACTAAGGTCAGTACCGGGCGCCAGGGGAGACTGTGTCTGGCACATTGGTGTGTTGTTGTCGATGGCATTTTGCATCGATTATTCCCATTTGGGAGGCAACTTGGCGATGTGTATCACAAGCCAGTAAAATATTCATGGCCTTTGACTCAGTAATCCCATTTCTTGGAATGTATCCTTAGGAAATAATCCAAAATAGGGGAAAAGCCGTATGTGCGAGGATGTTTAGAGTTGTCATTTATAACTACAGAAACTTTATAAGTAACTAGATACCCAGCACTGGACGAATGGATTAACGGGGTTATGACACGTCGAGTAGGTAGAACAATGAAGCCACTTGTAATTATGGTCATGAAGAATATAGAGCAACTTGAAAAAGCCTCGTTTGAGGACCTGGGCTCTGCCTTCCCGACCAGCCACAGAGTGCCATGCTTTGGGATCAATTCTAGAGCATACCTGCAAAACCCAGGGCTCTAAGTATTTCAGCCGCCAGGAGATAATGATGCAATTAAGCAGGATGACCCAGGGTGGTTCCTGGGAATTAATGGATCCCTGAAAGTATGCAGCTTTGGGCACAGCTGAGAGCCATTAACCTTAGCATGGCATCAATCTGTAGGAGAGGCCACAGGTTTTGTTCCCAGGTTTTCCACATTAGTAGCTCATTTAAAACTAAATCTCGGTGGAAAGAGAGAAGGAACTGTACATTTATTCTGCACCCTAATTATACGCCAGTGCCACGGCAGTCTCGGTTTTAATGTTTGCGGTTTTTGCCCCGTTTGAGCTGTTCAGAGGTTCCGTGATGTGGCATCCTTTGTAATTTTGCTGAAGCGCAAGGTTGAACGTGAGGGTTTCATGACAGGCATGTGGACGCAGCTTCCTGAGCTAAATGAGCACCTGCTTTCCCCTGCCAGGCATGTGCTGGGAACTCCCACGAGTTGCCTCACGGAATTCCCACAGCGATGCTGGAGGTGGGTGCTCTCACCCCTGTGTCCGGGGCCAGGAGCCGAGGCTGGGAGAAGTCAACATAACTTGCTCAAGGTCATTCAGGGCATCACCAGGGGAGCCCTGATTTGAGAGCTAAGTCCGTGTTCTTGGCTGAACTGCAGCGAGAGTAAGCCCTGCTGACCTCACGGTCACTCAGAGGGACAACGAGGACTGACTATCCACACGGCAAGCTTGCACACACGCCCACACCGCGAATACAATACATAGTAGTTCGGGGCATAGAATGACTTTTGTGCCTAATTGGTCTTGTGCATTGAATTCTGTTGAAAAGCAGGAAGCTGAAAAATTAATCTCCAAGCAGAGAAGATTGTTAGGAATGGTGAGAAAGTAAACATGGTTTTCGGATATCGATTTCAGGGAAGATAGGGTTCATCCGTGTTTGAGTGCTAACAGGGCGCCGTCGGGGAACGCGAGCTTTCCATTGATTCGCACTACACTGGAATTTCTTTCTTAAAGAAGCAGTGAAGAGTTCCTTTGTGCTCTTGTAAGGCCTAACCTCATCTTCCAAGTGTGTGTTCTGGGACGCTGGTCTTGTTTCCACTGAGCCAGCATGACCGGACGCCCAGCCCCACACGCAGAGCCTCCCTGGGACTTGACTCCGGTGCTCAGAGCCCCAGCCTGCAGGGCGATCCCGCAGAAGCAGCTGCAGGGGAGAGGCCGGGGCCGCTCTTGACCCCTCTGAGCTCCCACCCCGCTCCCTCAGAGAAAGTCCAAACAGGAGCGACTCACTTGGGCACTTCGGGGCTGTTTTTCACACGGGTGGTTTCTCGATCACTGTTACTATTATGGGCAGGAAGGCATTGTTTCATGTTCACTCATCTGCGTGGGCGACATTTGGGTTTTGGCTCATTTCTGGATATCTTATGTGCAAAGGAGGGTTTTTTAGTAAACAGTTCCATTACTTAGCTGTTCTTGTAACTCTAAAAACCCTGTGAACTATAATTAAACTTTGACTCGGTGACTGGGCAAATAGGGCTATGATTCTTCTGTTTTGTTTTGTTTTTTTTTTTCCTCCCTCTTTGACCATAGCTGATGTGTCTAACAAAATAGAATTTTCAGAGAAAAAGGAAATCTGTGCTGGAATAGGAACTAAAAATAAATTTTTATAAAAAGGCTTTTTTTTAAAAAAAAGTAAGTTTGGGGCCTTTGGAAAATGAGTTATCCGAGACCCATACCTATTGTTACCTTGGGTTTATGCCTCAGTGCTTCGTTTGTTTTTTTCTTCCCAAGTAGAACTGTTACCTTTTCAACGCAGGGAGTTCTCCTTGTTTCTCACTGACAATACCAGGTCCGGACGAGGTGTGTGGGGGATGCTTGCTGACAGGGCCGCACACGCGCGTGTGGGATTTGTCTCATTCTCGGTGCCTGATGGCTTGTCTCTACGTAACAGGTGTCTGAGATGGATATCGCTAAACAGTTACAAGCCTACGAAGTCGAGTACCACGTGCTTCAAGAAGAACTTATGGATTCCTCTCCTCTCAGTGACAACCAAAGAATGGACAAATTAGAGAAGACCAACAGCAGCTTGCGCAAACAGAACCTTGACCTCCTTGAACAACTGCAGGTAGAGCATATTTAGAAAGCCTCTTCCTGAGCCCTGAGTGTGGGGTAGATCATTAGCGCACCAAAGCACCGGCGGGCTGGGTTTTCCCATGACCGCGGGACCTCTCCCCCCGCCCCCCAGTCTGTTTATAGTTGGGATCAAAGGTAGCCCAGGAGAATTGGTCCTTTTTATTAGGGAGCAGACAGATTATCCTTTGCTGAGGTCAGACAGTCCTGGAACTTTCTGAGAGGCTGTCTCTGAACTTAACCCTTTTAGGAGGGAGGCCCAGCAGTGAGAACTGGGGTCCAGGATGCCGAGGGTTTGCTGAATGCCAGCAATTGTGCTTTGAGGAATAACCAGAGAATCAAAAGCTTGGGCTTCTGTGAGCAAAACCAGCTAGGTCCGTGGAGGGACGTTAGGAGAGGGGAGTAACGCAGAGATCTACCTAACAAAACAAACCAGAGCATGTGGTCACGATTTGCGAGTCCTTACTGCAAATACAAAAGTTTACTTCATGAGGGACACAGTTCTTCCTTCTAGAAGCTTCTATCCTAACATGGATGAATGTGGGTGAGGACATGTGGTAGAAAGGCAAACAGACCATGTGTACAGAAGGGTGAGATGGGGCAAGCCTGGGGATGTAGTCCAGAAACCCAGCTCCCGCCAGATCCAGTGTGGTCTCCACACTGTCACTCTGGGCAGACCACTGACCTGCCCTGTCCTGATTGCCGCGTCTGAGTGACACACAGTCCCTGACAGCTTAGCTCAGCTCCTTTACCGATCACATCGAATAACATAATGGTACGGTCTACTTTCTTAATGCCATGAATGGGTGGTAATGTTATTAATGTCAAGGAATTGTTCGGGGGGATTTAAAAAAAAAAAACTTTATTTGCTGCAAAGACAAATACATATTTGTCCCCAAAGCATGTATTTTATGGTGTTCCTGGGCTGACCTTAGAATAAGCCTTCCATCCCAACCTAAGCCTCTTAGTTTTCTCCATAGAAAGTTGCCGCTTTGCAGACACAGGCTTGGCAGTGATATGAGAAAGGCCAGCACTGAGAGCTTAATAAATCAACCCTAGTCCAAAATGCATTCCTCCCAACAGGGATTTATCCCAGGAGACCTAGTGGCTATTTACTGTAGAGGAACAAAGAAAAACGGTTTCCCTGCCCAGTCCTAACCACCAGGCACATTCTGAAATTTAGCTGCTTTTTTTCCCCTACAACTGAGATGTCCTAACTGGAAATATGTTTGTGTACAGTGTCTCCAGGTTGTTTTGGCTGTCCTAGAAGGGGAGGCTCCTGGGGATAAAGAGCCTTATCTGGCCTGTAATGGTCTGCATGGGAGGTGGTAATTTTAAGTGACTTCCAAACAAACTAGGTCTCTGAAATAGAACATAATAGGAATGTTTCTGACAAAGCTCGGACTAGCATTTGAAGCATTTGGCTCATGAAGATAGGCAGGACGGAAATAGAAGATTCCGTTTATTGGGCTAATGCCTGTGTGATTTTTTTTTTTTTTTTTCACGGCAAAGGGTGCACGTAATTTCATGTTGCTTCTCTGATACTATACCCTTTTCATGATGAGAAAAGCTGTGCAAAGCTGCTCAGATCTCGAAATCCCTCAAGAAGGACCCCGGGTGGTAATTAGTCATTACAGACATCCTCCTTGCAGTGGTGTTTCACCGAGCGGCTGTGCTCTGTGGACGGATCATTCAAGGCGGCTGCTATGCCAGCCCACCAGTCTTGAGGGCCCTCGGCCTTGCCCGGTGCCAGGCCACTGAGACTCAGAAGACACTGCTGTGTCCAAGACCTGGGGCCAGCAGGACGCTGTGTCAGTTTGCGGGAGCTTGAAGATCGCTTTCCCAGTTCCCTCCGCGAGTCACATGGACTTACTGTCTTGCAGCCACACTTATCTGTGTTCTGTAAGACTCACACCTCCTTCCCTTTTTTTTAAAAAGTTTTCAGAGTCCAAAGATAGTGTTAAGTATAATAGTTTTTGACCATAGATCTTTGTTTTTTTCCAAAGTATCAAAATTAACCTGTTTTCTATCTTTGTTCTGTTCCTATTAGTTGCCAGAGAGACCAAGGTCCCGTTTATTTTCCTGTTAAACACTTAATGTTATCTAGCAGCTTGAGAGCAAAGGGTTCTCTCTGCTTTGTCCAGCAGTGCGAGACGATAGAAGACAATTGCGTACACCCACCAAATGGTGCCACATAATAATGAACATGCTTTTTTTATACGAAGCGTCTGTGAGTCGTAAAGTGCCAGTGATCTGGGTGCTGCGGGAGGCCAAACCCATGTACAGGAGACGTACTTTTCTCCACGAAAGTGCTTCGGTCTCATGGAGGAGAGTGACAGCCGTGCAGAACCGCTCACCACGAAGCCGGGTGGCATGCGGGCATCCTGTGGGCCTCGAGAACGGGCGGTCCTTCGTGAGGGCGGTGGTCCTGCCCCAGACCCCGACCATGGGAAGGAGTGTGAGGTTCACAGAGCACCCCTTGCGAGTGTACACTGGGTGCGGCCGCCCCTGCCTGGCAGACACACCGACCTGGACGTGCCGTCCTTTCCTCCTCCTATTTTGGGCGCTCTAGCCGCACAGCCGGAGCTAGACTTTGAGTCGTGAGGCGTCTGTCTGGCACAGTGTTGTCTTGTTCAAAAACCTGTTTCCCTTGTTTCGAAAATGAGAGAAAAAAAATACAAGTACCATTTTCCCCACCCCAAGTTAGCGGGAACGTGTGCCGCAGGGCCAGATTGGCGAGATGGAGTGGCGGCTCCCCGACTCACGGAGCTGAGCACCGCAGGAGTCACTGTGCTCCAACGACCCGGCCGGGAAGGCCTTGGGGACAGTTGCTTCTAAAGGTCGGACTGGCTGTGGCTTTCTCAGGAAACCCCGCAGCCTCCCTGGAGCCCACTAGTTCCCTGGGAAGCCGGCCCTGGCAGCTGAGAACTAGGAAGGGCAGTTGCTAGAGAGAAGCCTCTGGAAGTTCTCCGTTGTGTGCGGCCATTGTGTGCTCGGTGCCCAGGATGTGGGCTGGGTGGGAGGCGGGACACTGCTTCTCTCAGGGGCAGCGGTGGTGACCAGTCAGCAAGACTGATGCTGGGACGCCGGGACCCCGGATGTGGTGAGACCTGCTGACATTGAGGAGAACAGAAAGGATCTGGGAGGAGAGGGCTGGTACTGCTTGGGGCCCCCCCACGGGAACCACTGGCCCCTAGGTCGTGTGTGTGTGTGTGTGTGTGTGTCTGTGTGTGTGTGTGTGTCTGTGTGTGTGTGTGTGTGTCTGTGTGTGTGTGTGTGTGTGTGTGTGTGTGTGTGTGTGTGCGCAGATGGGCCAGGCTCTGCCGCAGTGGTCCACAAAGCTCCAGATCTCGGGGGCGGGGCCCAGGGGCAGTCGCTTTGTCCCGGAAGCTCTGCCCCTTGTTCCTGAAGCAGTCTTGGCCTGGATCAGAACTGTCTTCCCTGTTGTCGGGACGGGGTCCCTTTGCACTGTGAAGGCGCCAGCCCTCTCAGAGAGGCCACTGCAGGGAAGATGCTGGAGGCTCTCAGACTGGCCCAGCCTTCCCGCGAAGGAACCTGGGAAATGTAGTCTTCCTGTGTGTCCAGAAAACCAGGCCACAAATAAACAAATAGGCTCGTCTCTGCCAAAACAGGGCTCCAGAGCGTCTCCGACACTGGCCAGTGGAGTGTAGAGCGGATCCCCGCCAACCCCCAACCCCTCTGCATTCTCACTGGCCAGTTCACACGCGCTTCTTTGATTCTCCAGGTGGCCAATGGGAGGATCCAGAGCCTGGAAGCCACGGTTGAGAAGCTTCTGAGCAGTGAAAGCAAGCTGAAGCAGGCCACCCTCGCCTTGGAGCTGGAGCGGTCAGCCCTGCTGCAGACGGTGGAGGCGCTCCGGAGGCAGCGGACAGCAGAGCCGCACAGGCCGGAGCCGGACTTCACGGGGCCGGGGCCCGCAGGTGACTGACGGCCCAGGACATGGCCCCTCGCCAGAGCAGCACGGGTGCAGGGGAGCCTCTGCGGCCCGTCCTCACGCTGTCCAGGCCTTAACTGAGAGGGACAGAGGATGCCGGAGGGAGAGAACGAGGCATGACGCGTGCTTCTCAGGGAGGACACTGGCTTGCCAGCATGCAGACTGTTCTGAACTAGAACTTGCGAGTCATGGGGACAGAGGTCCCAATGTTTTTGTTGTTGTTTCAGTTGCAGTCCGTCCTTCTTCAGTCCCGATTACTGTACCCAGTAGGTTTAGGTGGCACGGATGTGAATAAATGCGCCTTCGAGTTTCCTTGTTGCCTCCTTTCTCAGCAGCACTGTGCTTGCGAAGGACAGCGAGTCCTGGGCCGGGGCCAGGGCTGGGGCCGGGGCGGGGGCTCGAGGGGAGTCCTCCGGCCTGGAAGTGGGGCCGGCGCTCATCATGTGGGTTTGTGGGACCACACCCTCTGGTCCCCGGCAGGCAGGCGATGCAGCCGGCCCCTGTCTGTCTGTCCTGGCTGCAGAAGCCCCAGAGAACCTTCAGGACGTCTTGAATTTAGCACTCTCCTGGATATTCACTGAAGTCTGTCTTTTAAAAAAACAAAAACAGTTTTCATTTTTTTACTTAGTCCTTAAGTATCAAAGTCATTGTACATCAATGTTTTCTGGATAAATCACCAGTTCTTAGGCTCAAACCAAGTGTCACTAGGGAGCGACCTGCATCTGTGGACTCCGATGCATGTATTTCTTTGTGGGTTGTTGTCGCCTGGTCAGGGCCGGGTATTTACTTTTGCTCTTGTGCGAGGCAGGCGCTGTGAGTCCCTTTGAGGGCACACCCTTGCGAACCTCATTCCCCAGAGAAGTAGCCCGGTGTGTCAGGATTGTCGTGGGCGCCAGAGAGATGGCTTTGGAAAAAAGCCATCAGCCTGAAACCGCAATCAGACAGTGGCAGCTGAGCACAGTTGTTCAGAGGGGGGCGGCGTGTTCTGACTACGACTCACAGCACGGTGACCCTTTCCCTTGGGGGATGAGAACCCTGTGCCTTCAGCAAGCAGAAAGCCGCTCACAGCCGATGCGGCTTCCTCAGGTCCCCGCGTGAGGCCACCGCACAAGCACTCTCAGAACCGGGGATCGGGGCAGAGAGGGGCTCTGAGGGCCCTTTCCGACAGCAGGATCACTCTGGCCTTTGCCATCATAGTCCCCTCTCGTCCACAGCGCCTTCTTGGGACTCTCAGCAGTGGGTGTCTCTTTCAGCCCGGCGTGAAAGGAGGGATTTTCACACTCAGAGTCATCCCAGATCTCCCCAGACATTTCTGAGAGTGACATGCGCACTCCCCAGTGCCTAAATGTTGGCCAACATTCAGGACTCCCCGCGTGGGGGGATAGTGGTTCTCCTCACAAATCAAGGTGCCCAGCCCAGTAGCGTCTATCCTGAGTTGTTCCACCAGACAGAATTTAGAGGAGTTAATATTTGAGGGCTTCTTTCCACCTATTTTACTGTTTGAGTCTTTAATAATGTTGAATTTTGGACATCTTCTTACCATGACTCAAAAAACATGGACCCTGCATTAAATAAGGAACGAAACAGCAATAAATCCGTGCCCACACCTTTATGGCATCTGTTTTACTTGTCGACTTCGGTTCTTTGCTTTTCAGGCCAGAGAAGGGAATGCCTCATGAATGCCAGTGGGTCAAAATCATCGCCTAACCAGCCGCAAAGGCATCTGAGGGATTGGCGCCCTGTGTTCCCAGTATTGCTACCCAAGGGCTAGTTACACTGTGGCACCTCAGCAGGAGCGGGAGTGGTAGCGGCGATGAGACCCATCAGTCGCCGGGGCCTGTGGGTGCTGGGAGTCCGCACAAGCCCTCGGATACAGGTCAGACGGAGGCTCAGCCCATGTGGGACTCAGGGAAAGAAACCTCCATAAAGCCAATTCACGTTACTGTGTGAGGATTTGAGGAGGCAAATTCTTCAACCGAGCAAGTATCATGTTCTGTTTTTCTCTAACACCCAACTGTATGCACCTGCGTGTGTACATCGAGGTTGTCTTTCTTTTGCTACCATTTGTTTTCTGAGACTTAGGCTGCTAGGAGCCCGCCGGAAGCACACTATTACATACACGTGTATTTGTAAATGCGTAACACGTGTGTGTTCTATGTGCTGGCACTCAGTGCTGTGGACGAACACCCAGCCCCAGGCCCCCCCTTAGGGCTGTGTGTGGAAGGAGCTGGAGAAAACGAGGGTGCAGAGGGAGCTACTTGAGTTAGGAGGAGTCACCGGTGGGTCCATCCGAGAGGCAGAGCACACGCAGGGCCAGAGTGGGCCGGGGCAAGTCGGCACGCAGGGAGCTCTGTGGGACGCTGTTGCAGCCACACGGTGACCTTGTCTCGGCATCTACAGCCAGGTGTCCGGTGGGGGGGCCTAAGGTCAACACTTGGAAGGTCAACACTTGGGAAGAAGAGGTGGAGCAGAGAAGTCACTTTTAACGACCCTGATCTTCAGAGAAAATGGCTCTTGCTTTCCTTTTGTTTTCCGTGTCTCACACCAGCATGTCTTTGAGCCATGTCTGACCTAGAGCCACCAGGGAAAGGGACTTTGGGACAAGGTGGCACAGTACAAACTACCATGATCAATTTTGGAAACTGCCTGATTCAAATGAAAGCAGGCATTTATGGGGGGGAGGCGTTATTAGACCTCACCCACGTGTCTGTGGTCAGTGACCTGTAACATTCAGATTCATCCATTGGTTTTGACTTTGAATGTCACGATGGTGAAATATCGCGGAGACAAGAGTCTGCTGGGATCCCGGACTGCCGCTCCCTTTGTCTGCTCCTCTCTGTCAAGTGTTACCAAATGTTTTGCTGGTTAAGATCCAGAAACTCTATGTGGTAAAAGTCATTTACAGGCCGCATTGTCTTTACATTGATACTATGTTAAGGGTTTGTAATGGCTCCAAGTAATCTTGGACTGGGAAAGCCAGAGGGAAACTTGTGCTTCCTACTAGAAAACCATTTCTGACCTCATTTGATAGAGAGAAACAGTGAGATGATGAGATGTTCAAGATCCCCTAATGATTAGCTGTAGGATCAGTTAGATCCCCAGTCTCCCATCTGCTGAAGAGTCCACAGCGCCCACCTTTGGAAATCATTTCTGGCGACCTCAAGCAAGATTCGGAGCAACGATGATCTGTATTAGTAAGGAGCCCAGATCAGATTCTTTCCTAAGATGCAGGGTCTTCAGGGACCTTGAGTTAAAGATGAGGTGGGGCGGGGGGGGGGGGCACTCTCCAGCTCACTCTTATCTGTGGTCAAGGACACAGAGGAATCCTACTTCACCAGAGTCTAAATTAGGTACGGTGTTGGCTCCCAACAGACATTTTCTTTTTACCTTGAGACTTTGAAAACCCTTGCGTTGTAATGTATTTAAAACAACAGGTTTGCCTTTGGTTTTATAGAAGCGAAGTTTTCCATTTATGTCGTTTCTTGCTGCCATCTTTGGAAAAGATCAGAACGATTAGGGAAATGGAAGAGCTCTGGAGCAACCCCAATGGTTGTTCTTTGGACAATTTGAAACGGGTAACAAAAGATGAGGAAGAATATTCTTGGTATCCAGGCTTCACAGCACCTGCCTTTGTATCTCTGAACTGAATAGCCAACGATTTTTGTTGTAAACTCTTACTAGCGAAGTTTGAATTTATGCCGCTGTATGCATATGAAAATACCTTGAACATGAGTAAGTTTTATCAAAAAAACAAAATCGGAGTACCTGGGTGGCTCAGTGGGTTAAGCCTCTGCCTTCGGCTCAGGTCATGATCCCAGGGTCCTGGGATTGAGCCCCGCATCGGGCTCTCTGCTCAGCGGGGACCTTGCTTCCTCCTTTCTCTCTGCCTGCCTCTCTGCCTACTTGTGATCTCTCTCTGTCAAATAAATAAATAAAATCTTAAAAAAATCTAAATCAGTTGAAACAAAATAGTTTAAAAACATTGATTAAAATGTTGATATCCAACATTTTTGGATTTGTGGGGTTTTTTTTTGATATATATATATATTTTTTTAAGGTTTTATTTATTTGAGAGCGCGCACCAGAATGCACACATGAGATGGGAGGAAGGGTAGACTCCCCTCCGCCCTGAGCGTGAGGCCTGGACATGTAGTGGGATCCTAGGACCTTGGGATCATGACTTGAGCTGAAGGTCAGATGTTTAAACCACTGAGCCACCTAGGCGCCCCTCTAGTGTTTCTAAGGAGAACAACGAACCTGTGATCGTTTTTAAATACATTTTTAAGACTGTGACACAGTAATTCAGATGTCAGTTCCCAAGTCCAGCCTAGTTCGATTGTTGGTTTTAATGCTAAAAAAAGATGGCTTCCGCATTCTAAATGAAGGAAGGGCACTGCTGGTCATTCATTCACTTTTATTCACCAATTATGCGCAGGTGTTTGTTGAAATCCAGCTAGTAGATTTCCATCCTCTCTCATGGCTAAGGCAAGCGAGTCGAAACATGTTTTGTGTGTGTGTGTGTGTGTGTGTGTGTGTGTGGTGTGTGTGTTTAAACCAAGGACTTTAAAACACTCAAACTCTTCATTTGGAAAGTTTTGAGCAAGTTATAAAAGCATCTCCAAGACTGTTTGAGCAACATTTACATGATTTTTGGCCAAGAGATGACCTAAGTACAGCAACACTTCCAAACATCCTTTTCGGAAAAGCTCTTTCCACAGAACTTCCCTGCAGTATCGTCTTGGGCTCCCCCCACCCCCCCCCACCCCCCGTCGGGGCCCTCCTCTGTCGGGAATGGGGCAGGGGTGGGGTAGGTTCTAGCCCGAGGCTCTGGGTCTGCCGGCTCACAGGCCCGTGTGCCTGCCACAGACATGTGATCTCACTGCCCTCCACCACCCCACCCCAACCCCTCTCGCCGCCGTCCCCATCCTGGGGGCCAGAGGACCTGCAGGAGAGCAGAGAGAGCTGGATGGCTCGCATGTTAAAAATAGCACCTGTGATTCACGGTGCAGTGCCTGGACTGTCCGACAGGGTTGGGGACCAGACTTCTCTCGTTTCCCCCAGATTCAGCTGCGTTTCCTCAGCCTCCTGGCTGTGTCCTGCCACTGCTTTGGCCTTATTCCATATGCACATCCACGTCAACCTGCTTGCCGGGTCTTCTTCCTGTTCTTCGTGGCTTTTCTAATATTCTTTGTTTGCCATTTCTTCCAACTGTAGGAAAAGCTGACTGGTTACTGTTAGACTCTGGCTGGGGCTGTCAGCCCCTGCAGGGTGACCTCCCAGGTCCCATCGTGAGGAATCTGCAGATGGTAAAGCAGCACATTAGGGAAGTAGAGGCAAGCTTGCTTGAGCTGGGCGGGGAGGGGTCCATCTGAGGACATCAGATTTCTGCCCTCCTCGGGCCTTCCGGTACTTTCTACCGAGCACAGCATGATCCATTCTCCTTCCCTTGACGTACATGGCCGTCACTTTCCTCCTGGATTTCATATGCTCAGATCATCTAAACGGCTGGGTTATTAGAAAGGACTTGAGCTTTTTTTTTTTTTAAAGATTTATTTATTTATTTGACAGAGATCACAAGTAGGCAGAGGTAGGCAGAGAGAGAGAGGAGGAAGCAGGATCCCCGCTGAGCAGAAAGCCCCATGTGGGGCTCGATCCCAGGACTCTGGGATCATGACCTGAGCCGAAGGCAGAGGCTTAACCCACTGAGCCACCCAGGTGCCCCAGGACTTGAGCTTTTTCACTCAAGAGCCTTCTCTTCCTCCTGTCTGTTTCTGTGATCATTCTAAGATCACTATCCCCTGCTGTCTTCCATCAAGAAGAATTGGACCCGCCCGTCTCCCGGCCCCATCTCTGTAGTCTCTCATACCCCGCTTGCTTGCCTGCCTGCTTTCACTCTTGCCAGCAAATAGTTGCTGTGCTCCCTTCCCTGAACCAGTCCCTGATGGCGGTCCTGGGACTACAAGGTAAGTGTCTGCCATCAGGGAGCTTTTGTTCAGCAGGGAACATAGGTAATTGAAACAAACAAATCAGTCAGGAGGTGTGGGGGCTCCCTGCGTAGAGCGGTCAGAGAAGGCTCAGCTGAGGACCTGGGATTCAAGGCGAGAGCCCAAGGATAAGGAAAGGAAGCGGCTGAGAAGGAGTTGGGTGAGAATGTTCCGGCAGCTTGATGTTGGAAGAGTACTTTCCAAATGCTGCATGATTCTATGTTAACATTGAATCTTGTACAAGAGACCTCTTTAAAATCCCAGTGCAGGGGCGCCTGGGTGGCTCAGTGGGTTAAGCCGCTGCCTTTGGCTCAGGTCATGATCCCAGGGTCCTGCGATCGAGCCGCGCATCGGGCTCTCTGGTCAGCAGGGAGCCTGCTTCCCTCTCTCTCTCTCTGCCTGCCTCTCTGTCTACTTGTGATCGCTCTGTCAAATAAATAAATAAATAATAAAATCTAAAAAAAAAAAAAAAAAAAAATCCCAGTGCAGGGGCGCCTGGGTGGCTCAAATGGCTAAGTGTCTGACATCAGCCAGGTCATGAACGAGCTGGGATCGAGCTCCGCTGAGCAGGGACTCTGCCTTTGCCTGTGCCCTTCCCTCTGCTCATGTTCTCTCTCAAATAAATAAAATCTTAAAAAAAAAAAGTCCTAATGCACTTTTAAAAATTTTTATTTTATTTTTTTATTTGGCCCAGAGAGAGAGAGCACAAGCAGGGGGAGCGGCAGGCAGAGGCAGAGGGAGAAGCAGGCTCCTTGCTGACCTGGGAGCCGGACACAAGGCTTGATCCCAAGATTTTGGGATCATGACCTGAGCTAAAGGCAGACGCTTAGCTGACTGAGCCACCCAGGCGCCCCTCCAATGCATTTTTAACACTATGTCTTTTTCAGATGGCAAGGAAATACCAATACTTTTCAAGAGAAAACTCCCATTACTGTATAGTCCCGTAAATATAAATGATAAAACATCTGTCTCATCCAGTGACTGTTTCAACGGACCCGAGGGAATCTGCTGTTCCCGACTTCACATGAAGCTACAGGGAGGAATGAGTGGTGAAATGACACGGCGATGGGCACTGGACAGGGAGGGACCCGGTTGTGTCAGTCTGTGCTGCTGCTGTCCCTGCTGCTCTCACAGCCTGTGCTCGCAGCCCCATCGGCTCCAGGCCGGGCGATCAGCAAGGGGAAACCAGCAGGGAGGAGACGTTCCTTAGGTTAGGTAAGACTTCAGGGCCTGAGTCCAATGGGGAAGATGAGTCAAGAGACTGAAACTCTCCACAGGTAAACCCCGACCACTCACAACCCATTCTGGGGTACTGAGGCAATGTGAGCAAAGAATCACCCAGTTGCTGTGAATATTCTCTTGGAATGGGTCGAGGAGGAAGGAAGAGGTCCTGCAAATGGGAATGCAGAAATCTTTGAAGAATTTTAACACTAATTTAAAGTCAAATTTAAATTTAAAGCCAAAATTCCTTTTTTTTTTTTTTAAATGAGGGAGGAAGTGGATGCTGTAAACGACGGTTGGTTGAGCCCCGCGAGGCTCCTGTCTGTATAGATCAGGAGAATATTCTTGCAGACATCCCTGGAACCTTCTTCAAGAGTCTTCTTCAAGAAGCCCCAGGGCTTCTCGGGTACTTCTCTTGAGCGATGTTTGTGTTTAATTATGTCAGCGGCGCAACTGAACATTGCATTGACATTTCCAGAACGCTCAAAGCCAAATCGGTGACCCTTCAGTTAGCAAACGTGCAAGCATTTTGTTCTGACCTGTGACTCACTTTGACCCTGGCTGGTCTTACTTTACTACAGTGATTTCATGCTTTCTCTTGCATTTTTAGTATCTTTAAAAGTCGCTCTAAAGCATTTGAGGAACAAGATGGAGCCTGGCAAATAGAAACAAGCAAAATCCGGCGGTGAAAATCAGACGCTGGAGTCAGCCGGATCCAACCTTGGCTCCCTGGCTGTCAAATAGGAATCGTCACCGCGCTGTCATAGGGTTATTTGAATGTTTACAAAGAGCACTGAGCACCGTCCCGGAGATAAAGTTAAGCAATAAATTAGCTATCATTGCACTATGATCATATAAACGAAGTGTATCCAATTCTGTGGGCTCGGCATGGGCCCCAGGCAAAATTCCTCAACAGATTGTAATCACAGTTCAAAGGTGATCTTTTAAAAAACGAGTATGATTCTCTAAGACCGTGTCCTAGTTGGGCAATATCATTTTATGGTTTTGAAAGTGGGATGACCAAAAAGAAGATGGAAAGCTGTAGGAGCACATACCTTGATCTCAGCAAAGCTTGTAACCACATAGATCAATAACTAAGAGCTTATTTGACTTCTTAAAGCTTAAATAAGTTAAATCTACATGGACAGAGCACAGTTTAATGGGGCTGATTCCACAGATGAAACCAGGAAGACTCTAGATGGTAGTTTTCAGGCCAGGTTACACTTTGGAACCACCTAGAGATAGCTTTGATTAATTAGTTAATTAATTAATTAGAGAGAAACACAGAGAGAACAGGAGCAGGGGGGAGGGGCAGAAGAAGAAGCAGACTCCCTGCTGAGCAAGGAACCTGAGGCCAGGCTGGATCCCAAGGACAGATCTTCACCTGATCAAAGGCAGCTGCTTAACTGACTGAGCCACCCACGCGCCTTTGTTTCACCAGGGCTTGTGGGGAGTCCGGGCTGATCAACTCTGGCTCTCTGGGCTGGGACCGCGGCAGTATATTTTGTTAAGTTCAATTTTTTTTTCAGCTCCCCTCTGATTCTAACATTTGACCAAAATTGAGAACCCCTGCTGTAATTATATGGCTTGAAGGGAGCCTAGAAGCTAGGGGTTTAACCATTGGACTGGACTTTGTCCGTAACCAACCCTGTCCGCATTCGTGTCGGTGACCTACAGAAGGACCTGGGGTGCACACCCCTCAGGTGCCCAGATGCCATGAAGCAAATGCAATGAATGACGTGAGGGACCGTGACTGGACAAGCCGGACCCGTGACCTGATTTGAACAAAATGCTCTGTTAAATGTCGGGTTCTCAATCCATGTGGTGGGCAGTGGGTCCCGGAGTGTAATCCCCAGACCCACAGCATCAGCGTCATCTGAGAACTTGCTGAAACTGTAAATTCGCTGGCTCTACCCCAGTCTACTAATTCAGAAACTATAGAGGGTGGAGCTGGCAAGCTTTTTAAAAAGTCTTCTGGGGAATTCTGGCGGCTCTAAGGGTTGAAAGCCACTTGTATTGTGTGTGTGTGTTGTGGGATGGGGGGTGGGCGGGAATCCTAATGGCCAAATAATGAGTGGGAGACACCTGCGTTAGCAACAACTGTGAAGAGAATCTCTTTATTAGTGACCTGTTATCTTTATCTCCCGACTAGTGATTTTTTTTTAAAGATTTTATTTATTTATTTGACAGAGAGAGATCACAAGTAGGCAGAGAGGCAGGCAGAGAGAGAGAGAGGAGGAAGCAGGCTCCCCGCGGAGCAGAGAGCCTGATGCGGGGCTCGATCCCAGGACCCTGAGATCATGACCTGAGCGGAAGGCAGCGGCTTAATCCACTGAGCCACCCAGGCGCCCCGTGATCTTTTTTTTTTAATTTTTATTAACATATAATGTATTTTTATCCCCAGGGGTACAGGTCTGTGAATCGCCAGGTTTACACACTTCACAGCACTCACCATAGCACATACCCTCCCCAATGTCCATAACCCCCTCCCCCTCTCCCAGCCCCACTTCCCCCCAGCAACCCCCAGTTTGTTTTGTGAGATTAAGAGTCACTTATGGTTTGTCTCCCTCCCGATCCCATCTTGCGATTAGTGATCTTTAATTTTCGCTCTCTCATTGCTATGAAGACCTTTCATACTTTGCCGGGTGGGCCATGGGCTTCCCTCTTTGGACCTCATTCAGGGTGTAAATCTGTTCACCGAAAATACGAATAATTCCAGAAACTGTTAAATAGTGAGAAATGTTGAGTGTAGGATATGGTGATACAGTCCCTAAAAGAACGGCCGTCACCGGATGCCCGGATGCCAGGCACTGTGAAGAGCCCCGTAGAGAGTATGACTCTTCTGATGAGGGAAGGCCCAGTCAGGATTTGATCTGTTGCAGCTGTGAAGGGATGGCCATGTGGCTGGGTAGCAAGGGTTGAAGGGTGGGCTTGGTGAACTTCCAGGGTTTTCGGTAGGTCACTAGGTGTGTCCTGTGCCCGAGGAGCTTTTGGATAAATAGTAAAGAAGAGTACGAATGAATGATCACCAGGATTTAAATTTTAAACCCCCCTCCCTCATTCCATCCCATTCTCTGAAAACGGGCAGGTGAGGTTGAGAAGAAAAATCTGCCCCAATGCGTTGGAGGGAGCAGAAAAGGCAAAGGAAGGAGGGCCCCTGCAAGGCAGACAGCTGGCCCTGTTCCAGGGACCACTGATGGACACGGCCCCATCCAGACCATGTGGGAATGGGGTGCGGAGGGTGAGCATACGCCTTGGGCAATGGAGCCCATACAGTCCCCCCTCCTGCAGCTCCTGGAGAACTTTCAGGAAGCTCACGTGCAAGGGGAGGGACAGGCCAGAAAAACCCAGACCACCTGGGGGGCCTTTTCTGGACAGTGAATTGCTTGGAGCCAGTCAAAGTTGCCTATGATAACTGTCCTATCTCAAGGCGCATTTCTCAGCTGAATGTGGGAGCAACAGTCTCATTCCAACAAACTGCCCAGAACAGATTTTTCGGTGTCTGTGGTCAGACTTTGCCACTTTTCCCTGTGTCTTGGACTTGGAGGGCTCCAGGAAACAGTGTCCCGACGTGTTCTGGGGCACGCCATTTTGGATGTGGCTCCCTCTTGGAGGTGAAACACATGTTAGCATGTGTTAAGGATTCTAAGTCCTGCAGTAGATGTGATATTGTGATTTATAATGAGACACACATATTTGTTCTTTATCCCGGTTCCCGGCACAGAGCTCCTAAAGGCATTGGAAGTTCCTGTGATGAGAGCAATAAAGGTATCATTTGTGAGGTCAATGAGGTGACTTTTGGAAAGTGCCTAGGACTGGAGGCTGGTCTCTAGTGGCACCGAGCACCTGATTAGAGGGTTGGAACTTTAGGTCCTACTCCCTGACTTCCTACGAGGGAAGGGGCCTCCTCCCCACATTGAATCAGTCATCGATGGCCAATGATTTTATCAATCATGCCAATGAAAGGAAGGCTTTATAAAAACCCATAATGGACAAGGTTCAGAGAGCCCATGGGTTGGTGAACATGTGGAGATTCTGGAAGAATCCATGCCCAGAGAGAGCATGGGAGCTCCACACCCTCTCCTCTCCCTTCCCCATTTCTCCCACTCGACTGATTCTGGGTTATGTATAGCTTTTTTTTTTTTTTTTTTTTTTTTTTTTTTAAGATTTCATGTATTTATTTGACAGAGAGATCACAGGGAGGCAGAGAGGCAGGCAGAGAGAGAAATGGGGAAGCAGGCTTCCCACCGAGTAGAGAGCTGATGTGGGGCTTGATCCCAGGACTCTGGGATCATGACCTGAGCTGAAGGCAGAGGCTTTAACCCACTGAGCCACCCAGGTGTCCCTGTATAGCCTTTTATAATAAACCAGTAGGAAGCTGACTTAACACTGGTTTCCTGGGTTCTGTGAGCAAATTAACCGACTCCAAGAAAGGGGTCAGGAGGACTTGGATCTGTGGCCAGTGAGTCAGAATCACAGTGACAGTCTGGACTTGAGGACGGCACCTGATGGGATGGAGTAGGTGGGGGTGGTCTTATAGGACCGAGCCCATCGCTGTGGGATCTGACACTGTCTCCGGGTAGACAGTGAACAAACGGTTGAGTTGCGGGCACCCCGGCTGCTGTCTGGGAGTTGCTTGGTGCTGTGCGAAATCCCTCCACACTGGAGTTGGTCTCCCAACCATAGTAAAGAGACCTAGGGTCCACTTTTCCAATGTGCGGTCTTCCGACATTTTCCCACATGACTGTGTCATGTTACACATACGTGGTAAAAACACACCCAGAAACGTACAAGGTAAAAGCCAAGTTCTCCAAAGGCCCCTCTTCCCACTCGCTACAACCCAAAGGTTGCCCTTACTAGTTTATCAGCTCTCCTTCCAAAAACTGACCTGCGTCTCACAGGAAACACCTATATGTGTGCTCATGGAAGCCTTTGAGGTTATAAAAAACTGGGGGACTGGTGGGGTGTGCCCCTGTCTTCCAGTGGGTAGAGGGCAGAGACGCTGTTGCAAATAGGCCCCCTCACCCAAAGAGTTCTGGACCCAGAGCCAACTCGGCTGATGGCTGAGAAATGCTGCTCTCGGATAGTGGTTTTGAAACCTGACTGCATCAGAATCCCCTGGAGGTTTATTAAAGCACAGATTGCGGGGCCCCGCCCCTGATGTTTCTAATTCAGTAGGTCTGGAGCCGGGCCCCACAATTTGCATTTCTACAAGTTTCCAGGTGATGCCAAGGTCCCCGGTTCAGGACCACACTTCCCGACCTCTGCCTGGGAACTTCCCTGGGGTCAGGGTGGGGCACTTCCCCTTGTCCTCTTGAGCCAGGTGGGCTCCCTAGTGCCTGCTCTTGGTGCTGCCAGAAGGCAGGGACAAGAGCCAACCCTGCCCACCCTGTGAGCACTGAACCAAGAAGCAGCAGAAGTAGCAGAAATGGTTTCCACTCACAGCCGGTTGGCAAGAACCCCACGGAGGAGCCACACCCAGTGGGGTTTCTAGCGCCGTGTGCGTGAGCCCCGAAAAGACAGCAAGGGATTGTATTACTAAGAAGAAGGAGGGAGGATCGGTGCCCAGCCCTGCTGCATCTCCTCTCCCTCACCACCTCTCCCCCTCCCTTAGGCACACCCAGCTCCCTTGCCGCTCCCTTGCCAGCTGGCCTGGGGCATTGGCATGTGCCATCCTCCATCCCTCTGCTTTGGAAGCTCCTGGCCCAGACAGTCACTTGGCTTATGCTCACTTTATTCTGGTCTCAGCTCCAATGTTCCTCCTCAGAGGGGCCGCCCCCATCACCCCAGCAGGGAGCCCCCCTCTCCATCAGCCCCCGTGGTCTTTCTCCCCTTCCTCTGCTTCCCCTGTCCCTGTCCCTCGAGACTGTCAACGGTGTGTGCTGCATTATCTGTCTCCTTCTCTATTTGTCCCTGACCCAGGAAAGCACCGTCTTTGAGGGCAAGGCCCGCCTTCTGCACTGCACTGTTCTGGAACAGCTCCTCCCTCGCGTGGGGAGACTCTCCAGTCTTTGCTGCACGGGTGCAATCTTCCTCGTCTGATAGGCACGGCCAGATCCCTCTTTGACAGATTTGTGTTTCGATTTTAAAGTCACGAGCCCGTGCAACCCTCGTTAATTCGCCATATTTTCTTCGGGCTTCTTGTCCTCGATGTTTTTGCAAACAGTGGCCCTAAAATATTCATCACGGGTTCCTGTGGGCGCTGGGGCGGCCTCAGCTCGGCAGGTCCTGGAAGCGTCACTTCCCAGCTGGGGTGTGAGCCAGAAGAAACAAAGTGGGCTGGCAGCACAATCTTCCTAACTCGGCAACACTTTTTCTCCGAGGAACATGTGACAGTCCCCCCCCCACCATTTAATGTAAGAGCCCAATCAAGGAAGAAGCATCGATCCAGCTGATCTCGCCCTCATCAGAAAAATCATCCCCTATCTAAACTATCTTGATTTGCAAGATTCTTAATGGCTCAAAAGTGCTGTATCAGCTTCAGCCTATCTAAGAAAATAAACATTTCATAACTGTGATACTATAACCGCCTCCAGACACAGAACAGCTCAGCCCCAGTGGCTGGCTCTTATAAATATACAGGCCATAGCACACTACAGAAATAACTAGAATTTCTGTGACTTCATGGGGAGCCAAATGGAAATGCCCTTGCCAAGCAAATGCTAAAGTCATCCCGTAGTCAAATTGCAGTCAGGCGCGAGGTGGGGGCCGGACATTTTGCTCCGAGAGCCCCTTCTCCGGTGGGACCTGGTTCCCTCAAGCCCTCAAGTGGAATTTTTAGGCTTTGGGTTTAGAGAAAGGGGACCCACGACAACAAAATGAGTTCATCTAAAGGGTCTGGTGAAAACCAAACAGAAACGAAATGCCAGCAGCAGGACCGGAACCAGCCGGACTCAGTGGCTTCTGTGTTTGGCATCGCTGGCCCGTGGCATCTGGATTCACAACGGCCCGCAGCCCAGCAGGGTCCTGTGTGATTAAAAACAGGCCAGGCACTGGTCCATGAGACAGAGATTTTCAGCATCACTGGTTAAAATAAAAACAGTTTCCTGTTAATCAGAAGGCACCAGTTATGGGAAGAACCCCATTTCCTCAGCATGTTAATTTTTGAGATTTTATGGTGATAAGAAGAAAGTAAATTATTTTTCAAGGGAGTCTGCTGTAGCAATTTCTCTGGGAAATGATATTTTCTGGGACAAGGGATCCATGTGAGTTTTTGGATGGGCGTAGGAGTATCCGAGACAAAATCAAGGGAGCACTGCCCCCCCCCCTTGCCCACTGGCTGGGTTCTGGGGTCACGGTGCCTCCATAAGGGCTGGGCTGCCCTGAAGACCAAGGATGCCCAGAGAGGTCATTGGGTTCAGACTGGCCCCCATGGTCTTTCCCTGGAGCGTAGCTGGTGATTTTTCTTACTCTCCAGATTCCAGATCCTCTCAGTAACTAGCTTGGCTGTCTGCATGATGGGCAGTCAAGAGAGAGAAGTGAATGAATCAGAAAGCCAGGCCAACCCGAGGTTTGGGAAGGCTCCTGGCAGGTGAGGACCTATGTGAACCGATGGGTCATCACCTCCGTGACTTCAGGACTTGCAGGCACTAGCCACAAAGTCCCACCTTGGCCCCATCTGGAGTCTTCTAGAGAGTTCCAGCATTTTCTGCACAAGGCAGGGACAATAAGGCTGGGGTTTAACGGGCATGCCTGCAGCGGCTAAGGCAGCAGCTTATGGGTCAGGGAGTGCCTTCCTCCATGTTCACTGGTAGGATCAGCCCTCAGTGAGCTCAGGCCCTCAGAGCACCAGCAAGAAAATATTTTCCATGTGACGT
The DNA here is from genome assembly GCF_922984935.1 of Meles meles. Classification (NCBI taxonomy): domain Eukaryota; kingdom Metazoa; phylum Chordata; class Mammalia; order Carnivora; family Mustelidae; genus Meles; species Meles meles. Next base: position 37,259,006 of record NC_060067.1, on the reverse strand, counting down.
GAAAGTATTTCTCATATGCAGAGGCACACCGAGCAAACCTAACAATGTCGCAGACACTTTGGAAGCCAAAGAAACTTTTCCAGTTTCCGAGGCTGTGTGAAAAGCCTGCCACGGCCCGGACAGCTAGTGGTTTGAAGATTCTCCCCTTTCGTTCTTTTCTTTAGGTTTCTTCCCCTATCGTATCCCCTCCTTCCCCAGCCATAACAGCCTGGGCTCCCCTGAAAGCCTCCCTCCAGCTGTGAACTTGGGGGAAGGTGCAGAAACCGTGTCCTCTGAGAGCAGAAGTCTCAGCGGCCCAGGGAGGCCTCCCAGTCTCAGGGGGATGCCGCCCCAAACCGGTCCACGGCAAATCCAGCCAACGATCCGAGACCACGCTGGCCGGTCCAGGTGCCACTGGCCACACCAGCAGACCGAGCACTTGTAATGTTGCTAGTGGGAATGGAGATTCTAGAAGTATAAAATACACAGCAGATTGGGGATACCCAGCAGAAAAAGAGAACGTAAAATGTCTCATTAATAGTGTTTCTGAAATGACACTATTTTTGATATATTGTGTTAAATTAAAATACGTTGAAATTAACTTCACTGTTTGCTTCTTTTTACTGATGTGTGTGGCTGCTAGGAAACTTACAATGCCGCTGGGGCCCAGGACCTCACCTGGATTTTGTCAGGCGCGTGTGTCAGATGACCCCAGAGCTCAGGCCGGCCTTTCTGGGCGCCGTGGCACCCAGACCTGGGAAGCCTCGATGTGATCTGTCCCCAAGCCCTTGAGCCCCGTGGGAGGAGAGGGACCTGCGTTTGCCCTGCAAGTCTCTGGTCCAGAGAGGCAGTGTTCCACACAGAGGCGTTTTTGCACCTGGGCAAAAAGTCCAAGAGGAACAGGTGTTGTTGCAACGCTGGGGAACCCTCTGAAGCCCCTGCCGTCTGTTCTGTTTTCTCAAAAACCCTACCCAGTGGGCTTCATGACTGCCGGGGTGTCACAACAAGGAAGCGGAGGTTAGCAACACGCATTAAGTTCCACCAGGTAAGAGAAGAAGAAAAAAGCAGGGCTGTCCCCTCCGGGTCCCTGCTTCTGCCTCCTGTACCCCACCCCCCGCCGTGCCCCACCCAGTCCCCGCAGCTGCGGGGACCCGCGCCCCTCCCCTCCCCGGCGGCCCGCCAGCCCACCCCGCAGCTGGCTGCAAGCCCCAGCGGCTTTCCTGGACTCTGGCCCCTGCGCCTGATCCAACAGGTACAACCCCGAGTCCCTGCCCGGCACCCAGCCCTGCGCCCCAGGCTGTGGAATGTCGGGGAAGCATCCAGCCGCCCGCGTTTCCAAGTTCCCAGCTGGCTGGGGCCCCCGCGGCTTGGGTGGGGCCAGAGGGGCCGCGGAGGCACCGGCTCCCCCTGCGCCCTCCCCCTGCCTTCCCTGCTCCCGCTCTGCTCCCCGCAGGGGCCTCCTGGGGCCTCTGCCTTCGGCCCAGGCCTGTGTTTTCTGTTTCACACTGGCAGGTTCCATCTGGCATTTAGATCTTATAAATAGCCGCAGCCGGGTGGGACTCGGGCGGAGACCTGGAGCTGGTACTCCACCCTGGAGGGGGAAAAAAGCTTGTTTAATTCATTTCTGCACTTGGAAGCCTCTCCCTGTTTCCAACGCCAGTTAGGCGGCGGCTGCCGGGGTTTTTCTTCTCCTCGTCCCAGGATGGCCGGCTGGTGGCTGGTTCTCTGCCCCACACTGCCTTCAGCTCCTGCAGGAGGCTGGGTGGGGCAGCTCCTGCAGGAGGCTGGGTGGGGCGGGCGGGATAGGGCCCCGGGGCTCTGAAGGGGCCTGGCTGAGTCCCGCTGACTTTCTGCGAGAGCCTGCGGGTGGGGCTGGGGGAGGTTCCACCGAGGACCCAGCCCTTCTCTTTCTCCCAGGACTCAGGAATTTGGGGAAAGAGGAAGCCCCCAAACTGGTACCCTAAACAGATACCCCCTGGGAGGGTTCTGGCCTCTTCTCTCCTGGAGAATGTGGGTCTCCGCCCCATGCATCCTCTCCTGACTTGTCCTTCCTATGGGCTTTGACCAGGGTCCTGGTCAGCGCAGTGGGGATTACAGTGCCCGCCCAGAGTTCCTGGGAGGGGGGCCTGGTTCAGTGTATGGAAGGCACCGGGCACACAGCGAGGGCTCCCAGATGCTCTCACCAGCTTCCACATAGGTTGAGACCAGGAGCAGTTCCTGAAGTTTCCAAAGCAACTTAGAGGAAGACCAGAAATAAACTAGAGGGTGTCCAGTTATCGGCCAAATGTTAGTATCTTAAGGGACTTTTAAAAATGAAAAGATTAGGTAATAAAATGTAAAATATATATTAATACGCAATTTAAAAAAAAAAGCATTACAACATAAAATAAGAACAAGAAAGCAAAGCAAGTGAGTATGTCAGCAGACAAAAATGTGGGACACCCAAGCACTCACCCTCCAGAGATCATTGTCATTATGAAAACTCCTTGATGTGTGGCCTTTTGGCTCCTGCTCTATACATATATTAATTCGCGTGCGTGTGTGTGTGTGTGTGCGTGCTTGAGTGCACATGTGCCTGTGTGTGTCTGGGAGGACAGGATGAGGCTCTGATGTCATTAGTGAAAAGGGTTCTTTGGCTGTCTGTGGATATGCCTGGCGTGGAGAGATGGACCTGGGTGTGTGCAGGGGTTCCCACAGACAGAAAAGGGATGACCGGGAAGGGATGTTATGGCCTTTGTCTTCAACCCTCCTTGGAACCAGGTTCACGTTTTCACCCCAGAGGTGGGTAAGGAATGTGGTCTACAGGAAATGTCTTTCTGAAGACTTTGTGAGACTCCGGGCATTGGCCTCAGCAGCCAAATGACAAGCTGTGACACAGAGTTGGGGGACGGTCTTGGCACTACCAGTGGTGGGAGGTTTTGTGAAGGTCTGTTTGGTGGGCTCCAGCCCTGAGGACTCACTGCCGAAAAAGCCAATGGAGAACTCTGTGTGGTTCCTGAGGCCGAGACACCGACACCCTCTTTGCAGTTGCCTGAAAATAATGGGAAGATTTCAAAGGGAGGCGCAGGTCCTTCTGGTCGGCAAGGGGAGCTCAGAGTCATTGGAACTGGGGCATGCATGTGAATATGATGTCATTATTAAGTAATATTGAATCACTTGTGTCACTTCATAAGTAGCTCTTGCATGGTTAATTAGGATGAAAATGTATTATTGATTTGATTTATTTTTTATTCAAGTATAATTGACATACAATGTTACCTTCGTTTCAGGTGTACGATATTAATTCAGCAGTTCTAGGGGCACCTGGGTGGCTCTGTGGATTAAAGCCTCTGCCTTCAGCTCAGGTCATGATCCCAGGGTTCTGGGATCAAACCCTGCCTCAGGCTTTCTGCTCGGCAGGGAGCCTGCTTCCCCCTCTCTCTCTGCCTGCCTCTCTGCCTACTTGTGATTTCTGTCAAATAAAGAAATAAAATCTTAAAAAAACAAAACAAAACCCAGTTTTACACCTTTCTCAGCGCTCATTATGGTAAGTGTATTCTTTAATCCCTTTTACCTGTTTCATCCATCCCCTCACCCACCTCCCCTCTGGTAACCAACCACCAGTTTATTCTCTCTAGTGAAGAGTCCGGTTTTTTTGTTTCCAGAGTCAATTCCACCGTCTCTTGAACAAGAGTAGAAGGTTAGAGTCAAAGTAGTTCCTCCCCAACAGTCTTCAGATCTGTCAGCGGGGAGACATTACCGGCTATTCCAAGATGGCTGGCTGCCTTTCACTCCTCTGAACTCCATCCTTCCTTGGCATGATGGAGAAGGAAAAGGAACTCAAGACCCCCCCCCCCCCAGTGCAGCATCTTACATCTAATCAGGTCCCCACCTGAACGAACAATTTGAACTTCACACATCCTAAGTTGCAAGGGTGCACGCCAAGATTCTTGGCACCGGGAACTACAGATTTGCCTCCTTTGGGAGCTAGAAATCTGATGCTGAGGAGAACGTCAGGTGCGTGCCAGGCCCCTGGGAAGAAGCACACCCTCCTACGTAAAGCAAAGTCCATTGTCTGGACTTTACGCTCGTCCCTGTGTCTAAAGCATAGGCCAGCAAAGGAGGAAACTCTCCCTGCAGAAGCTTCAGCCCTTCCTGGGTGATACCAGCATCTTGCAGGGCGCCTTGGGGGAGCTCTACTGTACAGAATGTTCCTTCTGTACGTGGTCCCCATGAGTCATGCTCCTAGGGATATGAGGTCAGAGAAAGCTTGGGGCTGGCAGGGGCTGAAGGTCCTTCAGATAGAGCCTTGTCTTGGCACCTCTCTGACCTGTGGAAGCCTCCAGGGGTCAAACCTCTTGCTCTCTCTTCAATGGGCCTCCCTTCCCCAACTAGAAAGAGTATCATCGTCTCCTCTGCGTACTGTTGAACTTCCTCTTCTTCAGAGATGAAGTTCTTTATTATCAGATGTCAAGATGCTTTGTACTCAGGCATCAACATCACTCCTCAGAGAGACAGTATTTTATAACCTGAAGACAGAGAAGAGCATGGAATAGCGGCAGATTCAGAAAGTTAATTTCATTCATGAATTACTTTTTCCTTTCAATGAGTGCCTAGAGAAATCCTTCTTAAATCTACCATTTCCACTGCTACCACCTTGTTCAAGCCAACACACTCTCTGAGCTGGACCCGTGCGATAGTTTTAATAGTTCTATTTGCTTCCGTTCCTTTTTTTTCTTTAATATTTAAAATTTTTTAAAATTTTATTAATTAATGTTTAAGTAAGCTCTACATCCAACATGGGGCTAGAACTCATGACCCCGAGATCAAGAGTTGCTTGCTCTACTGACTGAGCCAGGTGTTCTTGACTTTCTCCAGCCTTTCTCATCAAAGTGGTCTTGAAGGGGGGGGGCGCCTGGGTGGCACAGTTAAGCATTGGACTCTTGGTTTTGGCTCAGGTCATGGTCTCAACGGTGGTCATCTCATAGTCATGAGATTTGTCGGGTTCTGCGATCATCATGAGGTCAGCTTGAGATTCTCTCCCTCTCTCTCTGCCTCTCCCACTCATGCTTGCTCTCGCGCTCTCTCTCTAAAGTAAATAAATCTTTAATTTTTTTTTTTTTAAGGGGGCATCTGGGTGGCTCAGTTGGTGAAGGATCCGACTCTTGATTTCAGTTCAGGTCATGACCTCAGGGTTGGGAGATCGAGCCCCAGGTCATGCCTTGGGTTGGGCTTTGAGCTCCTTGGGAATCTGCTTGATTCTTTCCCTCTGCCCCTCATTCACTCCTGAACATGCTCTCTCTCTCTCTCTCTCAAATAAATAAATCTTTAAAAAATAAAAATAAAAAAATACTTTAATCTTGCCCCTCTGGATCCCTGCTGAAAGTCACTGACTGGCTTTCCCCCTTCTAGCCATCGCTCTCAGATGACGACTAAACCATCGGAGGCCCTGCAGACCGCGGCTACTGCCTGCTCCCAGGGCCAGTTCCTCCTCCTCTCTGAGCTGCAGTGACCCTGGCTGTCTTTCAGATCCGCAAATCTGCATGAGCCTCCCCTCCTGCTCCAGAGCCTTCTCCTGGACTGTCCCCTCCCTTTCCCTCTTCCCCTAAAATTAACTCTACTTCAGATCTCAGCTCAAACCTCACTTCCTCAAAAAGCCCTTCAGAGCCTCCGGGCTTGAACAACTTCCTTGCAATACGTTCTCTTAACACTCGGCAAAGTCCCTTCATACCACTCACCAGAGTGAGTGCCTGTATACGTTTCTGGGGGCTTGTCTGATATTGAGCGGCATTAGTCTGTGTCCCCAGGGGATTAGAATTGCCTGAGAATCGGGACTGTGCCTGCTCGCTCTCCATCATATCCTCAGTGCCTAGCACAGAGCCCAGCACAAAGGTGCCCAGTGAACGTTGTCAGATGCTTACTTGCCAGATACGGAGTCTTGGTTCCCAGGAGCTTGCCATCAGCTAGGACAAGAAAAGACCCCAGCTTACTCTCCAAAGCCCTCTTCAAAGTGTCATCTTCGTTATGATGTTCCCTGTCCCTTCCCCTTTCCTCCCCTCTACCCTGGGCAAGATAAAGCTCTCGCAGCACATGCCCCAGCCCGCTCTCTGCTCCTTACAGATCCCTCCTGAGCCTCTGGAAGAAGACTGGTCTGACCTCACCGTACGTTCAGCGGGGCAGCCCCGCCTGGATGCCTGTGTCTGTTTCTTAGGGCCACCATAACCGAGTCCCACGAACTGCTTAAAACAACAGAAGTTGGGGCGCCTGGGTGGCTCAGTGGTTTAAGCCGCTGCCTTCGGCTCAGGGCATGATCTCGGGGTCCTGGGATCAAGTCCCGCATCGGGCTCTCTGCTCGGCGGGGAGCCTGCTTCCCTCTCACTCTCTCTGCCTGCCTCTCTGCCTACTTGTGATCTCTCTCTGTCAAATAAATAAATAAAATCTTTAAAAAAAAAAAAAAACAACAACAGAAGTTTATTTTCTCACAGTTCTGGAGGCCAGAGGTCAAAAATCAAGGTGTTGGCGGGGCAATGCTCCTTCTGAAACAGGCAGAGGAGAATCCTTCCTTATCCCCTCGAGATTCTGATGTTGAGTGTTTCTTGTCTTATAAGTGTGTCACTCCAGTCTCGGCCTCTGTTGTCACGTGGCTGTCTTATAAGGACACCAGTCACGTTAGAGTAAGGGTCCACTCTACTCCAGAGGACCTCATCCTAATCTTAACTCATTAGATCTGCAGCTACCTTATTTCTAAATAAGGTCACATTCTGAGCTCTTGGGGGGTTTAACTTGAACATTTCTCTTTGAGGGATACAATTCAACTCATAACAAGCATGTTGGGTAACGCACGCTCAGGTCCCAAATCACCCTCCGTGTCTTTTCCCCAAGGCCACTATCCTCCTGTATTCACCATCTTAATCGGTGCCACTTAGTGGGATCTAGAGCAGAAGAGAAGGTCAACCTATTTTTCTTTTTCTTCCATAGCTAATTAGTCATCAGGTTCTACGGACTGTCTCTTTCATCTTTCTCATATTCATCCCTAACGACCCTAGTTTAGTTCCTCCATACCTTTAACCTGGACAATTGTAGGAATCAAACTGTTCTTTGCATCTCCTATTTCAATCCCTTTCTAATTCATCCTCTGTGCTGCTGCATGAGGAATGCACTTAAAACACAATATGGGGGTCTGGGTGGCTCAGTCGGTCGGTTAAGTGGCTGCCTTCGCCTCAGGTCATGATCCTGGGTCCTGGGATTGAGCCCCATGTCAGGTTCCCTGCTCAGCTGGGAACCCTGCTTGTTGTCTCTCTCTCGCATGCGTGCTCTTTATCTCAAATAGATAAATAAAATCTTTTTAAAAAAACCCACAAATATGATCACAATACTATGTTTAAAACTCTTCAAAAGCTTTGCTTTGGACGTACAGTGGTCCAGACTCCCGTGCACGGTGAAGAGTTTACCACCTTATCCCTACCTTTCTTACCTTCTGCTAGTGCCTCTCTGCACTCTCTTCTCTGATCATTTTGAACTCTTCATTTTCCTAAGCCTAGGAAATGGCTTCACGCCTTTGTGCTTGTAGCAGAGATGTTAACTATGTTCATGGAATAGCCACGTGGTCCTGTATATTTCACCGTCTGCTGGGTGATGGGATTAGTTCTTGCCAATGCAGTGGGAGTGGAAATTCTATAGATCACCTCTGTGCTGAGGAATTTATCTTCCATGGGTTACCTGCCAGCTTTTTGTGTCCTTCAGTGCCAATGGGGTAGCCCCATATTCTGGGTGGTCCCACTATAAGAGTGTATGGACACCGTTAACTTCAGTCCTCAGGGTACTGTATAGCGCAGAGCCTTGCCTGCTGCTCCTCCTACCCACCCCCTAAGCAGCTGACCTGCCTTGGACCTATGATCCCAGTGGAAAATGAATCTTAGTTATATTTAGCTCCTAAGACTTCAGGGTCATTTTGTCACTGTGGCGTAACTTAGGCGATCCTGACTCATGCAGTACCTCTGTCCAAGCTGTTCCCTCTGCCTGCCCTCCCCACAAAGTCTTAACTGATCCTTCCAGCCCTACGGTCTTCTCGTCTGTGAAACTGATCTGACCCATGGCCAAGCAGAGTTCATGACTCCCTCCTGTGCTCCCATTGCACCTGGTAGATCATGCCAACATTGTCCTTCTGGCCTGTTATCACAATAACTTAGTACCCACTGAATCATGAAATGGTAGAAGGCGCGTGCCTCGGGGTCAGGGAGTGTGTGCTCTCAGCGATCACATTTGTACCTCCAGCACCCCACAGGGTGATTGGTATAAAGGGGGTACCCAAGCCAATAAATGATGAATGAATGAATGAACTGACCACAGGGAGTCTATCAGTGGCGAGTGATGGGGAAGGCCTTAAGGAACATGAAAACATCATGTGGTTCACTGTGGCTTGGAGACATCAGGGGTTGGTGGCTGCAATTTTGAGATCATGCGGTGTTCAGAGTCCCATCAGCGCATTCAGGATACCTCCCCGAGGCTTTGGTAAAGGAAAGGCTTACAGAAGATAAAACTCTCACATGTGCAATCAGGAAGATAAAGTTTAAAAGGAGGTCCAAAAATTACTTTTAACTCAGGAGTGAGTTAGAGTGGAATAAAAGTGGGTCTTGTTAACAGAAAGTGATGATTTAGGAAATAACATTACACGTGTGCGACACAGCCAGAATGACTATCAAATCCGTGTATATCTGGCTCACTGGAAAATCACGGAACAGGGCTTGTGAACAAAATGCAACTCTCTCTCTCCCCATCTGTCTGTCATCGCTCTGTTCCTGAGAGCAGCAGGGGGCTGATCCACATTTTGTGCCGCACCCCCCTGGTCTCCTTACATTTTATTCCAAGGCTGCAGAATCTCTCTTCCTCCGATGCTGACTTGGGCAAGCCGATGAACTTACTGTCATATTCAGACAATACAAAAATCCTTTAAGTAGCAAAACAAACAAACAAACAAACAAAAAAGCAAAAACAAACAAACAAACAACCCCCCCCCCAAAACACCCCAGCCTCACTTCAGACCTTAACATTCCAAGTCCCAGGTAATAGTTAAAACCCTGAAACTGATTCAGCCTGAAATCTTTTCTTCTCCCTTGGCTCAGACCTGCCTCATCCTGGAAGTCTGCCCTGGGAAAGGGGGAACGGTCCTTTTCCTCGCCTCTCCCTCTACTTACCTCCTCCCCCTGGCTAGCCGCTGTTTCCCTCCATGCTTGGAATGAAGCCCAGAAAGGGGAGAGGTAAGGGAATAAGATAGTTCTCACGTGGCTGGGTGGCCTAAGCCCTCTGGGCCGGCAGCTGGCCTCTGTGGGGTGGCCTGGCAGATGATGAAAGTGGGCTCTGTCACAGATTCTGCAGCGGCCTCCAGCTGGGCCCCCCGTCTCCCGTGGTTCTCTTGACCCAGGCTGAAGGGCTCTCTCCCTCTGGGTGGTCTCACGTGACTCCTTCCCCAGCTCCTGGGAGTCCCGGGGTATGACGGCCAATCCCTTTCTGCTGAGGTCTTCTGTTCATGCCTACAGGCCCCAAGACCACCCCACACTGCCCCACACCTGCTCCCTTTCCCACGGGGCCCACATCTGGCCTCGGGACATTCTCCTGCCTCTGCCACCAAAGTCCTATCCACTGCTAACGCTGAAATGTCTCTCATTCAGCCCTGGGTTATGGACTTGACATTTGTTTTCCCGGATCATGCTCTTCACCGCCTACGAAGCAGGTACATCTGGCAGGCCATATCCAGGAGTGTTTATTTAAAAACTTCTGCCTTAAGGTCTGTTGGCACAAAACACTGCAGGCACATTTCACCTGTCACTGGCTTTGATCACGGGCGGAGGGATTGAGAGATGAAGGTTCTAGCTTAGCTTGACCATTATTAACTCACTCTGAGACTTAGGGTGAGCCAGCACAGACTCAGCAACACCCAGCTGCCTTCTCACCCTAAAATTCTGGGACTTCAGACATAATTCTAGAGTAAGGAATTGCGTGTCAGTGTTTCATGTGGCCGGTGAAAAAAGCCTAGTTAGGACCCCAGACGTGGAGAAGCCCAGACAGTACAGATAGAGGTCATCTTTCAATGTCTGGAGCAAATCTAAGCTCTGAGAAGATGTTATTTTTAAAATGTCTCAAAATCTAGGTCTTTATCGTTGTTGTTGTTTCTTTTTCAATTTTATTTATTTGTCAGAAAGAGAGAGAGCGTGAGCACAGGCAGGGGGAGCAGCATCCAGAGGGAGAAGCAGGCTCCCCGCTGAGCAGGGAGCCTCATTGTGGGACTTGATCCCAGGGCCCTGAGATCATGACCTGAACCGAAGGCAGAGGCTAAACCCACTGAGCCACCCAGGTGTCCCTTGCTGTGTCTTTTAGAATCCTAATGAGAAGTCTCACTAAAAAGAGAGGTTTTAGCCCATGATTTCAAAAACCTGAAGAACATTTGTCCTTCTGACTCGTTAACTGCACTAGCAGAAATAAATTCTGAACAACAATCAGCAGCACACACCGAGATCTGTGAATGACGCTCGTCTTTAGTAAAAAGTAGGAACAGCTCCCCTCCTTCCATGGCTGCTCACCTGACTCCAGAAAGGCTCTCAGGGTGCACTGAATATAGCAGGGCTCTCTCCCCTCCCCCAACTGTGGTTGTACAACACCCATCTGCCTCTGCTGTTGTATATGTTCATATGTTCACTGTTGACTTTCTTTCTTCCGGCTAAGCTGTTAGCCCCACGAGAGCAGCAGGGGAAGATCCAAATTTTGTGAGACCTGAAGAGCCTATAAATCTGAGGTCCTCGTTCCAAAAAACAATTAAAAAAAAAATGAATATTGATTTGGAATGAAAAGGAAAAGTCCTTGGAAGGCTCCTCATTAGCCTTAGAGTGAATGAGCTTCAGAGTAGAAGGGGTGTGGTCTGTCTTGTTCAAAGTGGCGTCCCCTGGATCTAGAACAGAGTCTGGCCCATAGTAGGTGCTCAAGAAATACCTGCAGAATGAAAGAGCAACTGATGATCAAGAGCCAGTTCAATGAATGAGCTGGAAGATCTAGAAGGAGTTTCCATAACCGGCCCCCAGACACCATCAGTAATCGAAAAAACTGGATTTGCATGGAGGTCTCACTCCCCTTTTCTCTGGGTGCATGGCTGGGCCACTAGACTCCATCCCGAGCCTCCCCAGTGGCCAGGGGTTCTGTGACCATGTGATGCAATTGTGGCAAGTTAAACGTGAGCAGAGATCATGGTGCCACTTTTCGGCTTGAGCCTTAAGTCCATGGGTATGCCCCTCCTCCTGGCTCCCTTCCGCCTGCTGTCTAAAATCCAGATGTGGCGGAGGATTCAGTTTGACAAGATGTGGGGTTGCAGAGCAATAATGTGGAAAGAACCAGGGTTCTCAAATGATCGTAAAGAAACAGAGCTCCTGGGGGTGCCTGGGTGGCTCAGTGGGTTAAGCCGCTGCATTCGGCTCAGGTCATGATCTCAGGGTCCTGGGATCGAGTCCCACGTCGGGCTCTCTGCTCAGCAGTGAGCCTGCTTCCCTCTCTCTCTCTGCCTGCCTCTCTGTCTACTTGTGATCTCTCTCTGTCAAATAAATAAATAAAATCGTTAAAAAAAAAAAAAAAAAAGAAACAGAGCTCCTTCACTGACCAGCACAGTTTACATCAGGATTGTGATGTGACAGAGAAATAATCTTTGTTCTGGCAGTCATGCTTTTTTGTTTTGTTGTTTTGTTTTGTTTTGTTTTTTTAAGATTTATTTTTTTGAGAGAGAGAGAGAGAGAGAGAGAGCACATGCACAAGAGGGAGGGGACGAGGGGGAGGGAGAAAGAATCCGGAACAGACTCCGCCCTGAGCACGAAGCTCTACCCCGGGCTCGAATTCATCAGGGCAAGATAATGACCTGAGCTGGAAGCAAGAGTTGGAAGCTCAACCCACAGACCCTCCAGGCACCCAAGTTAAGGTGTTTTGAGGCCTGTTATAGCCACGTAGCCCCACACTGACTAATACCCTCTTATTTATTTATTTATTTATTTTTACAGATTTTATTTATTTGTTTGGCAGAAAGAGATCACAAGTAGGCAGAGAGTCAGGCGGGGGGGGGGGGGGGAGCAGGCTCCCTGCTGAGCAGGGAGCCCCATGTGGGGCTCAATCCCAGGACCCTGAGATCATGACCTGAGCTGAAGGCAGAGGCTTAACCCACTGAGCCACCCAGGCGCCCGGTGACCAACACCCTTTTTAAATCCTGGCCTTTTTCATCAAGCTGCACTCTCTCCTAGCAACGCTACCAGAACCAAGGAGAAGGATTTACTTCCAGTCAGCCTGAGAGAGGTCCTGCGGCTTTCTCTGGGCTGTTCTTCAAGCTTCCTTCCCTGGTAGGACATCAGTGGCTCGCTATGTGTTCGGTTCTGTCTGAAGTACTTTCCATGAAATGGCTCATTTAATCCATACCTTTGGAGCACAAAGATTATGTCCATAGCCAGTAAGTGAGAGAGCAGGATTTAGACCCCCGCTGGCTGGTTCCATGGCTCACTCTCCCAGCCACCATGGTACTTCTTCTGACCCTCTTTCTTTCTTTCTTTCTTTCTTTCTTTCTTTCTTTCTTTCTTTCTTTCTTTCTTTCTTTCTTTCTTTCTTTCTTCTTCTTCTTCTTCTTCTTCTTCTTCTTCTTCTTCTTCTTCTTCTTCTTCTTCTTCTTCTTTTGAAGATTTTATTTGTCTATTTGAGAGAGAGAAAAAGCATGAGCGTGGGGAGAGGAAGAGGGAGGTGAGCACAGAGCCCATTCCTCGGCTCGATCCCAGGACCCTGAGATCCCGACCTGAGCGGGGCTCAGACACTTTACCAACTGAACCATCCCGGCACCCCTTGCTTCATTTCTTCTGCAGCCTTCCTGTCCTTCAGGTCATTCAGTTCTCCCACTGTGAAGAGGCCAACAGAACACCAGCTGGCCATAAAGAAAAAGAAGTTTCTTCCCCCCTCTCTGTCAATGGTTTTGCCTTTTACGTCCCTTCAGTATCTTCCCGTGGTGTTGGCCGCTCTGGCGTTTGGAGGGTGATGTTCGGTACAAATCACCAGCTTTCCATCAGGCACCCTGGGCACAGCGAGGAGAGCCCTGAACTGGGAGCCCAAGGTTCTGTCTCTTCGCCTGGGTCTGCCATGGGCTGGTGTACAAACTTGCCCACGGCACTCGTCTCTGTAACGGGACAAAGATGGATGATCTCATCGGGAATGAAGGTTCCAGGGCTCTGAAATCGATACCCCGTGCGTCTTCCCTTATCCTCGGTCCACTATCTGTCCGCTGGCACCGCTGGCCTGCCTTTTTGCAGAAGGCCAGGGGGCAGGGCTCAGCTCCGTATTCAGGCTTTTGGAGGGACACCACGTGGTTTCACTGGATTTAGAGACGCAAAAGGAGAAGACGAGGATGAGTCAGACTCTGCTGGCTTCCTAGCAGCTGCTCCTTATAGGCTCCAACATCTCCTGCATACACAGATGCAGGTGAAACAGAATTCAAGAGTGAGAATGGGGACAAGGAAGCTTCCGAGCTTGAAGAGGGGACCTGAGTCCAACTGAACAGTGGAATGATACCCAGCCTGCCATCCTGGCTAGCTTGCAAGTTGGGAGAGCATGCCCTCCGAGAGACTAGCGGACGAATGTGGGTGCCTGTGTCTAGGGACTTCTGCCAATCATGGCAAAACGAGTTTCTCCTAAAAGAGAGAGACTGGGCGAGAAGAAGAAGGTGAGGATGCGTGAATGAATAAATAAAGGGAAAGGCGATTTTCCTTCTACAAACATCTTCGAGCCATCACACAGGATTGCCCTCCAGGACGGAGTCAGTGGAGCCCGCCATCACTGCTTCATGTTGCCCTGGTCATGGCCGGAACCCCTGTAGGTCATGGGCAACCTTTGAGTCTGATTGGCTGCTCAAATGGCTCCTTCCTGATGTGACCAGAGTTCCCCTTCTGGAAATGACTCACACGTGGTCAATAAGAGTATCAGTTCCGGGCTACGAAAATGGCAAGCCAGGCCCCATGTGGTCATAGGATGAACAGTGACAGGAAAAAACAGGGAAGAGACAAAACCTTAAACAGGGTGGGCCTCTGCCAAAGGGAGGGGTGTCTATCACTCTTTTGCTTTCTCAACAAAATTACGAAACCGAGCGCCTTGACTCGCGTGGCTAAGCAGATGTTCGCTTTGCTGCAAATCTCTTAGCTCCTCTCTCACTCTGTTGAGTGGGCGGGCGGTGCACGGGAGGGGCTGGCAGTGACAGGAAGGGACATGAGGCTCTGAGAGGTCAGGAGCTGAGGGACAAGGACCGTGAATCCAGAGGAAAGGGGCATCGGAAGGAGCAAGTCTGCATCGTGTTTCAATAACTTCTTTCTGACAAAGGAAACATTCGGTGCAGACACGGGTCATCAGCAATCCAAAGAGCCAGAACCAAAGTGAGTTGAAAACATACATTGTGTGGAAAGGTATTGGTAGCATCCATATGCCCCGCAAACCCCCCACCCAAGGGAAGTTGTCTGCTACCTTTCAGAACTTGCCAGTGACACGGGTCCCTCGGAGCCACCACTCTTCTCTCTCTCCTCCACTCTCCCTTTCCTCTCCCCCCGTTCCGTACCACTTACGTGTCTGTCACTTCAATTCAGTCCAGCCATCTGGAACCTTCCCTCCTAGATATTATCCCCACCTCACGTTAAAAATGGCCTTTTCCTGCTTGATGGGAGCCCCGGTGTCAGGACGGTGGAGGACGCTTGCTGAATGGCAGTGTGATGTGGAGATTTCCTGGGGATTTCAATTACTTGGCTCCTCCTACCCTTTCATGATAAAGGTTAATCACGAGGGGAATGAAAACAACACACCATCTTATGGGAAATGAGGAATGGGTCAGATAGAACCCACGGAGGCCGGCTGAGATTTCAATTTTCTTACTGTAATGAAAACTGCATTTCCATTAACTGTGGCGGTAGGAATTACTTACCGGCGGTCTCCGCTGATAGCATCGTCCCGTGGGTCACGTGGGGCGCACGGATGCTGCCGGGGAGGCTGGTCACTGAAGCGCCTCTCATTGTCGCCTTCCATGCCGTCCTGGGGAGGCTGCGAATGAGCAAAGGCGGTGCTTTTGTGTGCAAAAAGAGGCCCAGTACCAGTATCATGGTGATTTAAAAAATGTTTCCTTCCCCTGCCCTGTTTCTGTGACCTTCCCTTCACTGATTTGAATTTGTGGTTTTTTGCATGTGTTCTGCAGGATGCCTGATAGAGGTCATAGTAAATGACCATGTTATGTTCCAGGGACCTACTCTGAGCCAGGCAGTGGACCTGGTTCTTCATTTACCTTCTCCTTCTTTCTTTTCTCCTTCCTTCCTTCCTTTTCTTTATTTCTTCATTCCTTCCTTCCTCCTTCCCTCCCTCCCTCTCCTTCTTCCCTCCTTCCTTTGTTCAATTTTTTAAAAAATTTATTTGACAGAGAGAGAGAGAGAGAGAGAATGAATGAGGGGGAGTGCAGGCAATGGGAGAAGCAGACTCCCCACTGAGCAAGGATCCCAATGCAGGGCTCGGTCGCAGGACCCTGGGATCATGACCTGAGCCAAAGGCAGATGCTTAATGGCTGAGTCACCCAGGCGCCCCTTCCTCATAGCTCCTACTACCCCACACACCAGAGATTGTCCCCCAATGTTCACCCATCCCTTCTTCCTTAATCATACAATGCCACATTTGTTTAATTAGACACATGAAGTCCTGTGAGAAGAACACAGAGCCCAGCCTCCTTTGTGGCTACACGTGCCTGTGTGGTCACCGTGTTGTAAGCAGAAGCATTGCATGCAATTCTTAGGAAGTGTCCTAAACAGAAAGAAACAGACCCGTTTTTTGTCTCTTCTTTACTGTGTCAACCGGAATGTGGACATGATGGCTGGATGTGAACAGCCATTTTGGACCATGAGGTGGAAGTCACTTACTGGAAATGGTAAAGCAATAAGAAGGAGCCGCAGTCCCTGATGATTGTGAAGGAGAATCTTGAGGGTTTTTTGTCACTTGCAAGAGAACCTGTCCTGCCAGAAACACCCTGTGAGAAGGTAGTAGAATGAGGTGCTGGAGAATAGGGGCTCTGGGGTCTCACACACCTGGGTTAAAATCCTGCCTCTGCCACACTTACTAGCTTCATGATCTTAGGCAAATTACTTAGCTGCACTAGGTCTGATTCTTCATTTGCAAAATCAGTATAAGTAAAAAATAAACTTTTTTACTTGGGGAAAAATTATATTATAGAATTAGATATGTAATATATACGTATATATATAAAATAGAAAAAATTATATTATAGAATACACTTAAAATTTTCAGCATCATAGTAATAAATTTTCGGGGTGTCGTGCCTGGCACATGATAAGTGCATGACAAAGGATAGATATTATTATTTTAATATTATAAGTGAGGAAACAAACCTTGACAAAGTTAGGAAACTTCTCTAAGGACATGGACACAGATTAACAACTGAGAGTATTAGACCGGGAACCTCCCAAGGCTTGTGATTTTTCCATGACATTGACCACATGGAGGCCCAGATGTCCCCATGAAAAACAAGGGGAAAAAGGGGAAAAAGTTAACTCTTTTCATACTTGCTAGTGAACACACACACACACACACATACACACACGCTACACACTTTAGGTAGCTCAGCTCATTCTTGGAACGTAAAATTATTTGTTTTACAAAAGGGTCTACCGAGACGGAACGTTTGCACGAATATGTGCCGATATCAGTAGGTACAAAGTTTCCAGTAAGCTGTGCTGTCGTCTGCGGACCCCTCAGGGTCACCGGCTGGTGATCCGTCCCCCAGCTACAGGACCACGTCCTGCATTTCCTTGAGTCTGTGCAGAGCTGGAGCTCACTTTTTCATTTGCAAATGAGTTGAACTTAGAGATCTCAGTCCTTTGTATTTTAAGTCCAAGTCTGGACCAGCGGGTCCTTTCAGTCAGCCCAGGGCTGAGGTTTGGATGGGACCATCTACAGCCACTGAGGGCTTATAACAGCAAGGGTGAACTCAGTGCCCCATAATTGAAGGCGGATGATTTGAGAAGGCAGGGATTGTGTCTGTTCTGTCCACTGATGCCTGTCTCCTCGGAAGGTCTTAATCGCTCTGCAGTGAATGATGTTTGGGTGAATGGGAGCTCTCAGGATCACCGTGCAATAAACCATCTTGGATAAATCAAGCCACTGAGCTGACGTCACAGGACTCCCCCCATGGGGCCCAGGCCTGGGGGTCACAGCTCTGCTCCCAACGCCTGGTCCCACCCCTCCAATAGCACCCCTCCTTTCTTGTAAGGAGCTTCTCACCATAGGCTGTTTTTTTGGAGGGCAGGTGGTAGAGGAAAGTGACTGCTCTTAGAAACCCAAGGGGCTAGATCCTCTCCCTGGGAGCTCTGAATTTGCACAACCATTGCAAGAATGTGGGATGGTTGGAGGCCATTGGCTGCAGGACAAGGGTAGAGCACAGACCACGTGTCTCTGCTCTGAATCTCCTTCCACTTCGGCCTCGCCTTTACCAGCTGCCTTAGTCACTGCCCACATTCCCACCCTTGACTTCCAACCTCCCACGGAGTCTGATGTACCATGAAGTCTTTGAATAATCTCCAGACCCTTTGTTTCTTAAAATAGATTTCAAGCAACATTGCAAGAGGGATTTTGCTGCTAAACTTTGTCTTTCCTGATAGACCTAAACATTATGTGGTAAATTTCCAAATAGCAGCTTGGGAGCAGCAGAGAGAAGTCGTACGGTCAAGGCCAATATCTTTCCAATTTGGAATATGGAGACCGAAGTCCTGGGAGAGGGTGACGGTCACTATTTCTAAAATGATTATTAGGATCAACTCTTTGGCACTGAGAATGTTGGAAAGGAGTGATTCGAAAAACTAGAACCACGGCTCAGAAGAGTGCCAAACACCTAATTTTATGATCGTTGATGCATTTTTCTCATCAACGAAGAATGTGCTTTGGCAGGTTTCTCTCCCTACCCCACCCCCAACCCTCACAGAACGGTCATTGCCATGAAACCTCTCTGCATGTTGTGATGATTCTGGGTCATTTTCTCAAGTTTGAAATTGTGGATGTGGCCGTGGCTGTTTCCAGACAGAAAACAGTGGAATCCTGGAAAGAGCTGAAGAAATGATCAACTGTGATTTCATACTTCGATCCAACTGAATGAAGAAAGCAGGTCCTTTGGGTTTTACACATCCATGAAAGCAATCAGGCTCTCCTGTTCTCCCCTCTGAGTGTTCTTCGCTGAAAAGAAAGCACTTGCATTTTTAAAATTGTATCAGAAATATGTTTCTTTGGTCTTCACAGCTTAAAAAGAATGTTTTTGAGAATCAAGTTTCGCAGGCCGATTTTAATAGCATCATTTCTGTTGGAGTCATTGCCTCCCTTCTTCCTCATCTTTTTCTGAATCCACTGGAAAAAGCAAAAAGACAAAGGAGGGAGGCCGAGAGACACCAAAATAGCATCTTTCCTATTGATAAGGGCGACATCAGAGAAAGTGGAACATATTTGTGGGCACATGGACTTCCTAAACCTGAGCCCACATATTGGCCAGACCTGCCCATCTGGCCGCGGAGAGAGTCAGACCACTGCTAGCCTCCACACAGGGTAGGTGTGGAGAGCTTTCCTGCTATGCTGGCTGTGGGTTTGAGAGCCACCTAGATCATCTTTTCTCTGGTATTTCCTAAAAAGAGGAAGACACAGGAAGGGGCTGGGCTGTGCATGCTCCGTTTCTTCTCACAGATTCCCCAGTTAGGTCAGTCCCTCCGCTGTCCTGGGGAAGGGTGAGTGAGGCTTCAGGGAAATGCTTTTTAGCACTAACGGGGCTCACAGTGCAGGGAAGGGCACTCCCGAGTGGGAAGAAGTACCTTCCCTGTGAGAGTCTTCAGTGACAAAATCTATTGCAGTCAGCATTTTTTACCTACCAGTTTTGGTTTCTATCCCTCCCTCCTCCTCACTGCCCCTTGAACATTCTAATTTGAGCAAGAGAAAAAAAAAATCTGCATAGGAAAAAGAATACCAGAGACCTGGGTCCTGGTTGGGCTGGTGGGTAAGTCACGTGGGCTCTCTGGGTCTGGTTTTCCTCCAGTCTGAGGGTGTAAGAGAGGTTGTTCCTTGCTAAAGCCAGTCCTATGGTCCGGCTTTAGCAAGCCCATACATTTCCTTTTGGGAACCTTGCCTTCCCCTGTATTTTCACCTTCTCTTCTCCCCCGCTGAGTTCCTTCCATAGGCTTTTAGACATTTACAGATCTTGGCCACTTAAAAACAATATCCTCAATTGACCCTTGCCCTTTCTAGCAACTTCCTTATCTCTGTATCATCTTTTTTTTTTTTAAAGATTTTATTTATTTATTTGACAGACAGAGATCACAAGTAGGCAGAGAAGCAGGCGGGGAGGGGGGGGGGTGGGGGGAGGGGGGTGGGGTGGGGGTGGGGGGGCAGGATCTCTGCCGAGCAGAGATCCCGATGCAGGGTTCGATCCCAGGACTCTGGGATCATGACCTGAACTGAAGGCAGAGGCTTTAACCCACTGAGCCACCCAGGTGTCCCATCTGTATCATCTTTTTTAAAAAATAAAACAGCTTTTTCAAAATGTTGTCAAATGTGCTGCTTCCTTCATCTGTCCCTCAGAACAGCCTGGCTTCTGGCTCCTAGCTTTATGATACCCCCAAATGCTTCTCGCTAGGTTGGTCACTCAGTCTTTTGCAGCTCAGTTCAGTAGACACTTTGATTCTCCTTGTAGTTGATTTCTCAGCATTATTTGACACTGCTGACCAGTTCCCTGCTCTTCAGAAATCTCATTTCCCTTTGTTTTCCTGACCCAACACTTTCTTGGTGATCTGCTTCTGAAGGCTCATGTTGTTCTAGTCAGCTAGATCTTAGACTTCTGCAATACCCAAGCCCTCTCTAGGTTTCTCTTTATTCTCTTTCACTAAAAGAATGATTGGACAGTTTATTTATTCAACACATTTTTATAGGCACCACTTTGTGGTAAGCACTCTCTGAGGCATGGAAGCATTCAACAGTGGAAAAAAATTCCCTGCTCTGATAGAGCTCCCATGTTCTAGAGGGAGAAGAGAATCAATCAATCAATCAATCAATGAGTATATGATACAGTAAGGGATGATGAAAAATAAGTTGAGGCAAGGAATGCATATTTGTGTGTGGGACAGAGATACCATAGTTATACAGAAGGGTCAGGGAGGGCATGAGTGACTAGAAGGGCTTGAGAAGGATTGGTGTTAATTTTCTTTTAAATATTTAGCAGAATTCACCTGTGAAGACATCTGGTCCTGGACTTATTTTCATAGGGAGGTTTGATTACTGATTCATTCTCTTTACTTGTTACAGGTCTGTTATAGTTTCTATTTCTTCTTGAGTCAGTTTAGGTAATCTGCGTGTTTCTAAGAATTCACTATTTCGTATGAATTATCAAAATTGTTGGTGTACGGTTGTTCATAGTATTCTCTCCTAATGCTTTTTATCTCTTTACAGTTGGTTGTAAGGTCCCCAGTGGCATTTCATTTTATTTCATTTTTTTCTTTGTCAGCCTACCTGCAGGCTTGTTAAGTTTTGATGTGCGTGACTGAGGCATGGAGCTGTCTAGAGGGCTAGCATTCTAGGTGAGGTGACAAGTAACACCAGCTAACATTTACTGAGAACTGACTGTATATCCAAGTGCTTTACCCAGTAAGTGTAGTAATTCATCTTCTTTTTCTTCTCACTTTCCAGATGAGGAAACTAGGGCACAGGGACAGGTGAATGTGTTGTGGAGATCCCATGGCACCAGGGGCAGAGGTGTGATTCAAACCAACAGTTTGATTCTAGGGCCCATCTTTACCACCACACTCTTACTTTCCCAGATGGTAAGTCCAGTGAAAAGAATTATTATCAGATTTGTCAAAACAAAGACAATGAAACAAAACCTCATCTCATATAGATCTCAATATATAATTAATTTTTCTCTTCTCTCTCTCTCTCTCTTTTTTTTTTAAACTATCTGAGAAACATGTCATCTCCAGCTTGGAATAAGGAATGGTATAATAATTTTACCACCTAATTTTACTCCCTAATTGGTTCCAGGATGTTAAGAACTAGACTTGGGCCATCCCTGCTACATTTTGTTTTTTTTAAAAATCCCTAGCTATTTTCCAATATATGTCATTTTATAGAAGATATTTTTTCCCAAGTGTTTTTTTTTCCTTCCTGAGGAAACAAAAGCATGTTTTAACAGCACACAATCCATATGCTGCTGATTTACTTGTACTCAAATCTCCAAAGTGTTGCTTTATAAAAGCAATTTTATTCCCTTCAAACTGGCTTGAATAAACATTTCTTAACATTTTCTTCCTCTTGAACACTAAGTGGTATTTTTCTAGGGAAAGAATATTCTGAGAACACCATAACTTGATTGGTTTAAGAAGCCAGGGCTTCTTAAAAGGCCCTGGAAAAACATGCTTCCCCATCCACAGCTAAATCATAGGATGATTCAGAACCTCTGGGCAGCTAATGGCATGGGTTAAGGATGCTGATCGCTCCAAAGATCCGGAAGAGTTTTTAATCATTGGCCATTCCTGTGCACCCCATGGTGGAATTGTAAGTATTTTTTCTTCTCTGTACAGGAAAAAAAAAAAGAAAGAAAGAAAGAAAGAAAAAAAGGTGAGTGGGAGAAGAAATTTCTCTTGTCAGCCTGAGCTTTAAAAAGAAGGAGGAAGTATGGGATGAGTGGATGTTTTTAAGCTCAGGCATATGTTAGAGGGGGAGGAAATGAGACTGAGTGAGAAACAAAGTGCTGACGCTGAGGATCCTCCGCGGCCTCAGGATGACCCAGGAATCTCACCAGTTCCTGTAAAAAACGCCACATGCTAAGAGCATGCTTTGTCAAAGAAGCGTCAGCACTGAGTGAAATCAGCAGAATTAGGAGTGGTGCCAACCAGGGCTCCTCTGTAAGGTGAGAACTCAGTTTTCCTTCATCCATCCGTTGTCCATCCATCCACCTGTCCATCCGTCTGTCCATCCATCCGTCTATCTATCCACCTGGCTGTCCATCCATCCATCCATCCATCCATCCATCCATCCATCCATCCATCCATCTACCATATCCAATTACCCTTCCACCTGTTTGTCCATCCATCCATCCATCCATCCATCCATTCATCCATCCACCCATCTGTCCTTCCTTCCATTCACCCATCCACCCCTCTATCCATCCCAGAAGCACTGGGGAAGGCACACAGGAAAGATAGAAGGGAACAGAAATTAAGTTCAGCTGATCATTTGCTATGCCGATAAGGACAGGCTTAATCTCAGGACAACGCTGATGGATTGGTGGTGTCTGCCTGGAATGCTGTATTGAGAAGGATGCTGAGGTCTGGTCTATCTTCTTTAGCAAAGAGTATTGGGATCAATTCAGGGATATCCGCTATGGGCACGACTGGGGCAAGTGTCGGCAGTCACACACATCCTCAGAACCACCATGCTGTGCCACACTCCCAGCTCCGAGCTAGTGAGGGGAGCAGACAAAGGACATGTTGGCCTGAAAGCCACTCAGTGTGGGATGGGAGTGGACAGCCGGCCATGGTTAGGAGGAAAGGGCAGGATTTGGGAAATGAGGGCTTGATCTGGGCAGTCCGTGCTGCTCTGCCAGGAAAAGCATGAATGACTTCAGTATGCTAGTTAACCTTTCTCTGTTCTGAGCCCTGACATGTCTTAGGACCTGGTTACTGAAAACTTCCCTGGGTCATCCGCTGAAACCCTGACAAGTCCAAAGAGGTGATGAGCTCAGCTTTGCAAATGAGTCCATCCTGGAATTCTACCCACACCAATGAGAAGCAGTTTGCACTCCCAGAATCCTTCTGAGCCTCAGTTTTCTCATCTGTAAAATGGAAAGCAACCCCACCCCTGTAGGATTGCAGTAAGGATGAAACATGATATACAGGTCTCGGCTATAGTGACACTTTCTAAATGACTCATGTTTTTATTTTTTTAAGATTTTATTTATTTATCAGAGAGAGAGAGAGAGAGAGAGCATGTGCACAAGCAGGCAGAGGCAGAGAGAGAAGCTCGATCACATGATCCTGGAATCATGACCTGAGCCAAAGGCAGCAGCTTAACCAACTGAGCCACCCAGGCATCCCATGACTCATGTTTTTATAAAAACCCTCATGACTTTAATTTGGCTCCAGGCTTTCTATCAGTCAGTAATATTTATTATACACTTAGTAGGTACAAAAGGGAGCAGAAGGAAGGCTGATGTCTAGGGTGACACAGAAGACAGGCACAGCATAGAAAACCGTGGGATCAGGGACAAGTGGCTGATTTCCCAGACGTCAGGAAGAGGTGGAGAATTTGAATGCAGTGCCCATTGAGGACAAACAGTAAAGTGACTTCCCTTTTCCCAGCCATGAATTTGGGATACTCTTCTCTTTTCCTGTGCGGGCTTTTGTGTTCCTCAGAGAAGAAAGCTGTACTTCTGAGAAGCGGACAAGAGAAGGTCAGGTTGTTGCTCACGAAACACTGACTCAAAACCCTGAGTCTTTTCCGGATTAGTCTACACTTTAAAAAAAAAAAAAAAAAGAGCCAAACCCTTTGCCCCATTCAGGAGAGCAGGAGCAGCGGTGGGAGAGGCCGCGGCGGGGTGGGGGGTGTCCTGTGGCTTTCTGGCCAAGGCAGTGGGGTGTGAGGAAACCCCGCCAGCCAGCCCTGCCCCCAGAAGGAACCAAAACACAATAAGAAACCCCATTCGGCAGACCACGGAAAAGTCCTCTTTGTTGTTCGAAATTTTTATCTTGTTTGTGGCAAATCTAATGATTTAGTAACGACCACAGCTGTGTTGGGGCCTACGAATTTCCTCCAAGGCGTTCCCTCCACTTCGGGGCAGGAACAAAACCAGCTGGGGAGGCCGCCCTCCCCCCAGCTCTCTTTCCAGTGTCTGAAATGTGTTTGGGATGAGCAGAACTCCGAGCGGCCAGCCCGAGATTTTATCAGACGTCTCATGAATCTTATTCTGGCGGGGAGGAAGCCAAGGAAAACTGGCTGTTTGGGTTCATGGACAATGCATTTCTGGGCATGAAATTCAGCTCTCTTTATCCTGCTGTTGAAGTAAATTTCAAAGAGCCCAACAGTTTCTCATTTGGGTCCTCACTATGGTCATGACAGAGAATCCCAGAGAAGATTCGGGGTTCTTGGACCCTGCCAAGGGAGGGGGCAGTTGGCATCTGCCAGTGACTGCTTTCTTGCCCCTGATGTCACCTTGGTTGGCATCTCCCTGCTATGTGCTCTGAACCCAGGAGCAGCAGACAGAAGGAACGGCAAGGTGGCGTGCCGTGTCGGCCACCGAAGGGTGTTGAGGGATGTTGACTGCGTGACCTCAGCCCACAGCTGCTGGGAGGCCTGCAGCTGGCGAGGGTGTGGCTCCGGGGGGGTCCTCCCTCCACCCCCATGTGACTCTGTCTCAGGGCATGCTAATGTCCCCCAGAGCCTCACTCTCCTCATCAAGGAAATGAAGGCATGGAGGTGTGTGTGTGGGGGGGGGGGGTAGAAAGGTTGGTCATTCATGGATCTATTTATTTGTTCACTGAACACCCCTCCCCCCTCCCCCAGCCACACAAACACAGGGACTCTGTGCTAGGTGCCCGAGATAGGAAATGAATAAGACTGGGCTCCTGCCCTCCCGGGCTCACAGTCTTGCCACCAGGAGAGAGAAATATGCAAATCAGTCTAGAAAGTCATCTGCACGGATAGCGGGAGTGTGTGAGGGGCCCAGCCCTGCTGGGAAAGGTGGAGAAAGCTGATCTGGAAGGATGAGTGAAGGAGGCCGAGAGAGTGGAAGGGTATTCTAGAAGCTTCTAGAAGCGAGTCCCCATCTTGCTAAAGAACTTGGCCTGAGAACAATGGCAAGGGTGGGGGGGGGGAGAATTTAAGCCCAGAGGGAGAGACAAAGGACGCAGCAGGGACTCTCCAGTTCTCAGGATCTGGCTGAGATTCCAGTTTATTGAAAGAGAGGAATTTTTCCTTCCTCTGAATTTTGAAAAACGTATGGACTTTCATTAGGACGGCCCAACTGTGACCCCAGATCAGGCCTCTGACTCTTGTTTCCCCCGCCAGGCATAGGAAGAGGCTCTTTCCAGACTTTATATAAAGACTGTTGTGATTCTAACTCTCTATGGGATCAAGGGCTCCTTGGAGAATGGAAAGAAAGTGATACACCATCTCCCTAGAAAATGGACAACATTTGGCCGTAAATTTCAGGGACTTCCAGAACCATCCCCCATCCCAACCCACTCATCCATTCCACGGGAAGAACTTCCTGCCTAGCCTCTGGTGTAGACCAGGGGCCTGGCATGACCTAGTGTAGACACAGAATTTGATGGTGATCCGGCCAGATGTGGGCATTCAGCTCCGACACTTTTGAGAAAGTGAAGTCCCAAGGCAGACTCTCAGCTGGGCGTGGCCAAGGTCAGGCGAGGGCACGCGGTGTGGACAGGCGCTCTTGGCTCAGACTCCTGGCCCGGTGTGCTGGGACCTGGCAGAAACACAGGCAGGTTTGCTCCCTGCCCCGGGGTCGACGTCTGTGACCAGGCCAGGGAGGGGCACACGTGTTTGGTCACGTTATTCAGCAGTTACACAGAAGTGTGTCCCTGGTTTGACTACTTTCTTTTTGACTTGAGTGGACGAGTTGGGTAGGGAGGAGTGGGGTGACACCGAGACCGTTGTCAGACAGGACAGAGCAAAGGCAGGCGTGCGAGGAAGCCTCAGGAGCTATGTGTCACTCCTGTACCGACCGAGCTTTGAAAGGAAGCAGAATCCTTCTTTGGAAGACTTTGGCAGAGCCCATTCAGGGGTGTGTCAAGGGGTGTTTGTGGTGTGTTAAAACACAAGGGTGGGGTACTTCCAAGTCGGCAATTAAGGTAACTAATATTTTAACGTGATCTTAAAACATTGAAATCAAAGCAAAAAAAAAAAATCCATGATGAAAAGTTTCAAAATTTTAAATAAAGATGAGATGTCGTCCTGGCCCTGTGTGGATGGCCTGCCTCTTACCTCACTCTAATCCCACCGGGTTTTGGAGCCCAGAAGGCAAGTCCCAAACTTGCATTTGAGTAAGACTTTGAACTTCATGCAGTCAGTGCCTGGACCGTGCTGAGTGAGTTCTTGTAGTTATCTAGGAATGGTCCCAGGCAGTGGGGACACCCGTGGGCCCTTGATGTAGCTGGAACCACCGCCCCCCTACCCCCAACCTCTGCCCAGGGAATATTGTTGGCAGTGACCCAAATGTCCCACCAGGTGGCACTCTTGCTTTGCTCCAACCAGGGGCCCCTCCGAGGGGGCATTCTTTGCCCAACTGAAGAGATTTAAACTAGTTGCTAAATTGTTGCCAGTTGTTTTCTGAAAGGCCAGGAAGAATCCTAAGCAGGGATGAGGGCCAGTGGAGATGGCGACGAGAAGAGGATTGGAGGGATCTTCTGGAGAGCCCCGGAGCCAGGTCCAGCCTGATTAGGAACAATAGACAGTCCCACTCCTGGGCAGGTGAGAAAAATGAGAATTTTAAACCATCTTTTGTTCTCGGATGCAGTATAAACACACATGACAGGGGAGAGAAAAGGGGGATTAATGGTTTTCGGTGAAGCGGAGGCTGATGGGAAGAGCTCCGGCACTTACCTCCAGTGCTTGGGTCCACCACCAACGAACTGTAATCTTGGACAAAAAACTGAACTGCGCAAGCCTGAGATTCTTCGTGTAGAAGTGGGGATCCTTGTAGCTGCCCCCCTGGGGAGGCGGTCATCAGAGGCTTAAGTAAACCGCCGTGCAGAACCCTGCTTGCCTGGCGCTGGGCACCCAGGAACTGTTCAACCAAAAAAAGGTGCTACCGTGGGCTTTCTGGCGGGGGCTGAGAAGCTAGGGTTTGTGCCCCCTCACCCCGGCTGTATTTAATTAAGAGATGACCTCAGAGTGACCCAGAGAAATAACTTGATAATGAACCATGGCTTCAGCAGAATCAACCAGAAGAATTTCCCACCCGGATCGAGTTTCACAGGTGTGATTTTTGAACCAGGAAATCAAGCTGGGTTCTGGAGCAAAACCGTCTCACCCTGGGTGACTGGGGTGGGAGGGGGGGAAACACCTGACCACCAGGTGACCGGGCCCCACTTAAGCTGTGCATTGTTGTGGAAAGTATCCGTTTACAGGTGTGTCCATCTTCACCTTCCCATTAGCCCTGTCTCCTTACTGATCCTAAATCCTGAACTCACAAAGATGCGCCCAGATTAACTGTTGTTCAGTGAGAATAATGGTGGTAGCGGTTTCTGTTTATTGAGGCTTACTTTAGCTTTGCTTCCTTAAGTACTTGACGCGCACTGTGACGCGCACCGTTTCGTTTATGTCTTAATGCCACCTGGAGAGTAACTGAGCCCATTTTACAGATATGGAAAGGTAGGTTGAGGGAACTTAGTACCTTATCCTTCTGCAGGTTATTGGTATAAACTTAGGTCTATCTGACTCCTACATCAACCATCAATGGATCGATCGATGGACCTATCTATGCATCTATCATTGATCGGTCTACCATCTATTTGACATGTTAAATACCAACTGCTTAATCTACTAATTAAGACAAGTTCCTTAGAAACTTCTAGGCTCCAGGGAAATCTTTGTTGACCTCAGTTCAGGCTCCTGTTTTGACAATACAGAGATCTGTTCATGGTATAGTCTGCAGACACTTACATACGTAACAGACGTACATGACCTTCTGAGAGCATGTTCTTATCCTTCATACAAGATTATGATCCCCTCGGTGTCAGCCACATGTCCAGGAGCTCCCGGAGAGAGAATTTCCTGCCATGTCGTCTCACTTGGGAGGTCAGATAATGCCATTCTCCATTCGGCACTGAGCTCCCTTGGTGGCCACGGACAAACCTCATTGACCAGAATGGTCTCACTTTTCAACGGGAAGCTGTTGGCCAGGAATGGAAGTGTCAGAACATCAAGCTCAAGTTGACTTGGTTGCAAGAAGGGACAGAAGAAAAAATCTGTCTTCCCAAAGGAAAAATATCTCCAGCCATTGTGGAGGGAGCTCGGTTTTTGGTTCCGAACTGGAGAAGACAGCTGTCTGCGAAATCATGTGCAGTCAGATGAGGAGACGGTGGGCATAAATGAGAGTTCCCACTTACAGCATGTTTGGTTTTCTCTCCGAAAAGGCAGTTTATTGCCTCTACATTCACATTATAACTCATCCCAGATTAAGAAAGTTTTCTCTATTAGAGGAGGCCCTTAGAGGTTCTACTTTATTACACTAAATGGGTTTTAATTAGACAATTAGAGAAGGAGTTCTTCTCCAGGACTTCAAAACTGTCTCATCAGATATTTCAGTGAAAATATGGTTGGCTTTATTTATTTAGCAACCTGGGAAAAATAGTCACTTCCTGTTTATATTATTAGAAATTAATTCAGTCTTAAATATCAATGAGGTTTATGGATTAGGAGAGAGGAAAAAATAATGTGTTTCTTTTGCATGTAAATCTTTTTATTAAAATAAAAAATAAGCCCCAGTAGTGTAATAACATATAAAATCACTACCATTTCTTAGGGAATTCGATGCGTTGAAAGACATTTTGCATTCTTGAATAGCCGCACGCTGAGATGTATGGAGGCCGGAAGGAAGGGGCCAAGCTTGCCCTTGGCTTCATCCTCCGTTCCTAGCATAGGGTCAGCGGGCAGGTCTGTGCTTAGCCCAGGCTTACTGATTGGAATTCAAGTCCAGCGCATGGATTCCCCTTTATCTCATTCCCTGAGATGGAAAGGACCAGTCTTCTCTCAGCACGGGCTCCTTCTGTAGAAGGCGGGGCACAGGAGCCGGACCTCAGAGAGCCACCTCAGGGGAGAACACCTGCCCCAACCCCTCTCCTCTCTCGTGTGCCCTGGAGAGAAGGACAGGAGCTCAGGTGAGCAGCAGGCCAGACAGTAGAGTGGAGGCCCTTTCCCTGAGCACGTGCGAGGGCGCCTCAGGAACTTGGTTTATGTGTTACTCCCCTGGCCGGCACAACAGAGCTCTATTTCTTATTCTTTTATTGGCTGCTCACAAGGAGGATAAGAAGATGCTCCCATCGCTCATTTTCTCTTTACTCTTAGAGAGTCAACTGACTTGTACCAGGGAAGGACCTGGAGTTCAAATCCGGGACTTGAGAATGGACACTCCTTACGCGAGACCAGACTTCTCTTGGTCGTAGGGATCCACCTGGGAAGAAGGGATCAGCTCAGATCGATAACCAGGGTATTTGTGACTTTTTGAACAAGGGCATTTCTAGGGCGCCGGAGGGCAAGGGGTTCATCCTCCAGGCAACCCACCAGAGAGCTAGAAAATGAAGCTGACTTGAAGGTGAATAATTTCATGTTCGAATTTTCTTTTCCTCCATATCTACCCCCTGAAAAGTCCTAGGGCAGGAGGGAACCTGAAAACGATGGAAGGATGGAAGCTATGAATGTCCTTCTTCTGCATTTATTGTTTTTTTAAAGAGCCTTATCCAAAGCTCACGAGATCTGCTTACGTCTTATATAGGAATTACGTCTTATATAGGAATTACGTCTTATATAGGAATTACGTCTTATATAGGAATTACGTCTTATATAGGAATTACGTCTTATATACGAAGGTGAGTGAGTCTCACGCTCTTCCATTAGAAAACCATCTCCATAGGTCAAAAGAGCCAAAGGACTCTGAGGTTCTACTTACACAGTCACAAAGCAAAATTCATCGCTGCATTCAACACCCATTCTCCTTTCAGTGACCCTAATTACATTTCCATTTGTTGTCTTTTTATCTGGCTTGTATGACCCTGAGAACACATGAATGCCTTGCGGAGATGCTCACTTCCTATCCGCTCTCTGCACCCCCCAGTCTGTGAGCTTTGTTTATCCCGCTCCCTGCATAGGAATCAAGTAAGGAAGAACAATTTCTGTGCCCAAGGAAAGATTAGGTAGGAGAATTCAATGGAACAGCCATGAACATAGGATCCATGGTGAGGTGTGAGGGACGGAGTCCTCGTCCTCAAGGAACTCAGTGTCTGGTGGGAGGACTATACGCCTCTATTGTCCAGGAACCCCTGGGCCAGCCCATGAGGTCCTCTGCTGGGTGCATGATGAAGGTTCCCCTGAAACTTTCTTTCATAGCCAGAAACTGTCCCTTTGAATCCAGCTCCTGGCCAACTTCTGATTTGAAGACTTTTCTCCTTGCCAGATTTTTAATTGATTAAGGAGAAAGGCTCCTTTGACGCTAAAAAAAGAGAGCATCCGAGTTGCCCAGTAATTTAATAAAAGAGCTGTCCTTCTTCGGAGGCTGGGATGAGGAAGGGAGAGAAAGTGTAGGAAGGGACCCACAACCAGTTACTTTCTCACTCGCTATCAGCAGATCAGGGGTGTTCTTTGAGGTTTATGATGCTTCCTGCCGGAGCGTGAGGTGCGTTAAACAAAACAAAATGATTTCTCTGTGTTTCCAAATACTTTCCAAGGATTTCACTACCTAGAGAGATTCTGGGCTTTTGTTTGTTCTTGTTTTTAAATCCATTTGGAACATTTGTGTATCGAACTTCTGTTGGCTTTTTTTTTGTTTGTTTTTTTTTTTTTGTTTTGTTTTTCCAGAATCTCCCCTTAGTGGTTTGCTAAGGCTCCAGTGGTGGAAAGTATTTTCTCACAGTCCCGGAAGCTCCAAGTCCAAGCTCAAGGTGTCAGCAGGGTCGGCTCCTGCTATGGGTGTTGAGGGAAGGATGTGTTCTGGGCTTCTCCCCCGGCTTCTGCCGGTCTGCTGGCAATCCTCGGCGTTCCCCCGACTCGTAGGTTCATCACCTCAATCTCCGCCTTCATGTTCACGTGGCCTTCTCCCTGTGTGGGGGACTGTGTCCAAATTTCCCCTTTTTATAGGGTACCCGCCATACTGCACCATACCTCTGGTATGGCCTCATCTTAGTTAATGACATCTACAATGACCTTATTTCCAAATAAGGCCACGTTTTGAAGTACTGGGGGTTAGGACTTCCACGCATGAATCCTAGTGTGTGGGAGAGGGGCTCCGTTCAACCTCTGGTTCCACCCGAGGCCCATCCCCATCACTGGCAGAAACCAGAGGCAGGGACGTTCCTTCACTGGCTTGCTTCTGGGGCAGGAGCTTTTAGCGGGGGATGCCAACTGGAATCACCTGGGGAGCCTTTGGTAAAAACAGAAAAACAAAAACAAAAATCCCCCCAAAACCCGCCAGGAAACAGCAAAATGGAAGACGCAACAGGATTGCCCCTAACAGGCGAGCAGCCTGGGCTCATACTGTTCAGTGGGGCTCTTGTCTATGAAATTAGTCGATTACAAACACATTGCCGAGTCCGTGGACCCCTGTGAGTGATTTATTGGAGAAGCATTGGGGTAATAGGTAGAAAAAAGCTGTTTATAGATTTATTGTCAAAAATAAAACCAGTTGATTACAAAATATATTACAAAATTCACAGGCCCACGTGAGGTGGAGTGACTTAATGAAGAAAAATTAGAATTATGGGTAGAAGAACTACATTATGTATTAATTTATTTTCCGGTCATTGCACATGGGAATTCTTCGTGGGGTTCACACCCCCCCCCTTTTTTTCTTGTTCTTTATTGTCCAAGGCACCATTCCTGATTAACTGCATGTCTCCCACCGTTGGAAGGGATGACGTTGTTGTCACAGCACCGGGCTCCTTGAAGCCAGTCTGTATTGAAGGAGATCTCTCTCCAGCTTTACTCAACATCGTTTTTAAGGTTCTCACTTTGTTCCTGGTACATCGTCTCGCCGCTGCATTCTGGATGAAGATCGGCTGCCCTCTGTTCTCTCAAAGGTTGTACTCTGCTTCCCTCTTGGTGATGGGGAGAAAACACAGGTGTTCCCCAGTACACACACACACACACAAAAGTGTGAAGGATAAGATTCCTTTTTGGTGACATTCAATTTGCTGTTTGAAATTTCCTAGCACAAATGTGAAATTATCTTCCACTGTGTTCTGAACAACTTGGGTGGCAATCATTGCCTTCCTAGAAAGGGATCTCCTTCCGTGGGGACCACACCCCTGAACAGAGGGTGATGGCATGCAGAAAGGGTGAGAACAGGCCGATTCCCACACAAAACATCCGCCCTCATCGGGCACAGCTGAAGACGTGGTCAGCATGAAGGCACTACCCGTGGGAGATAAGAGAGGACACTGACCAGCAGCATCCTTGACATCAAGGAGGAAGAGCCTGGAAAGACACCTGGGAAGAATGCAGAGCCTGCCTTGGGGGTGGCTGGTCATCCTATGTGTCAGTGTGGGGTGGGCGGGGGAAATCACAGAGTCAGGGGTGCTGCCTATCCCCCACAGTGCTGTGGACCCAATGGTCCGAAGGGGGAGGGGCGAGAACCACAGTAGGTTCCACACATGCAACTCCAGCAGGGTGGGCGGTGGGTAAACCAGAACCCCAGATGTACTCCATTTTTTATATGAGTTGTCACCCCAAATCAGGAGTTAGCACCACCCAGAGCCTGATCTCTCCTGTAAGAAAGAGTGCAGCAGGCAACTTCAACCCCATGAGACAATGAGCCCTGAGGGCATCTGCCTCTTGGTCCCAGGGGACAACTGTGTTGGTCCCCTGGGGGTACAGGCACCGGCCTAGGACTGGGAAAACTGCCAGGAGGTCTCCCCAGCATGCAGAGCTGGGGAGTACCGGCTTCCTTCCCAGGTCTGAGGGCCACAATGCCACACCCAAGCCCCAGAGATTCTGATTCTGATCTACCAGGCTGGCGGCCAGACTCCCTCAGTGTGTGTAGAAAAACCGCCCCGGGGGGTTCTAATGTTCAGCCAAGGTTAAGAACGACGGTGATCCGGCCCACTGATTCGCAAACTGGCCACACACTGGAGTCACCCTAGAGGTTTAATCAATTCTAACACCTGGCTGCCACTCCCAGAATGTCTGCCTTCATTGGCCTGGAGTGTTAACCCGGCACAGGGATCAGGGAATCATTCATCATCTTTCACCTAAGGTAGAACTTCAGATGGTGGCTTGCACCGAGTTGGCGGTCATGGCAAACTCAGCTTGGAGAGGCTGTCGACGCTGGTTTTGTAGAGATCCCGCTCTTTTCACTCTGCCCTTGTGGGGGGCTCCCAGGGGCCTCCTGTGGTGTTTTCCTCAAATCAACCAACATGGCGGACAGGGAGGGCTCAAGGGAACTGGGACAAACTTGCCTGAAGGAGGGTTTTTGGAAGACGCTGTCACTGTGGTCAAACTCAGTCAACAGGCCTACATGTGAGGGTGAAAAATCATTCGTATAATCAGAGACAAAGCTCTGGTCTCTGAGCGTCTTTTAAAGGCTTTCCAGTTTTCAGACTGGGCAAACATTGCCTTTCCCTCCCCCAAGGGGTCCACAGAAGCTTCTTGCTCCATGGAGGACAGATTTTATTTGACAAGGTATGTTTGGGAAATCAGATCGTCGTACTGACTAGGAAAGGAAAACAGTATTTTAATGTCCAAATGTGAGACTGTTATAAACTATAACACACGGTTCGCACAATTTTTAAAAATGAGAATAAATATCTGAGAAATTTCACGCTACCTGAAACTAATGTTATAGGTCGATTAATTATATTTTGATAAAAAAAATTCATAAAAAAAGAAATCTCATGTTGGCGCTGGATGCCTCAGACTGGCCCACCACCAGTTACGGCTATTATGAATTATTTGTTAGAAAATCGGTGACCCATTGAAAACAAGTGGGTTCAGCCTGGTTTTCTATGATTTAAGTGACTTTTAATATGCTTTCCCCTCTGTTCGGGATGCTCTTCCCTTTCTAGGGTACCTGATGAATTCCTACTTTGGCCTCAAAACCCACCTCAGGTCTTCCACCCTCTGGCACACTGTTGCCCCCTTCCCCCACCCATTAGAGGGTCTCACCACCTTCTCTGTACTGTGCAGAGTCTGTAACTCTACTTTTGTATTTTTTACATGCCTGTGTAACTTCTTTGTTTATGCATCTATTTCATCTGTAAGACTGGATACCCTTTGAGGGCAGGAATGACTTTCATTCACTTCTTTTCTGTGGGCTTTGCCCTGGGCCTGACATAGAGCAGATCTCAGTAAGAGTTGGTGAATGTAAAGCAATGCTGGGTTTTTGTATTTGTTTTTTCCTTCTTAAAAAACAGCTGAAGAATCCCAAACGCTCCAAGTTGCTGCTGCTTAAAATCCAAAAGGAGATTGTGTGTGTGTGTGTGTGTGTGTGTGTGTGTGTGTGTGTTTCCTGAGTCAGCTGTGTGATTCTGAATGTGTCCAGAAAACATAGGCGTTGCCCTGGCAGGGGGCTCAGGGAGGGCTCACCCCCAGATCCCGGCCCCTTGGTGGGAGGGAGAGAGGAGGACGTGGACGGAGGACCAGTCCAGCAGCTGGGCCGGCTGTAAGGCCTGCAGTCTGCTCCCTCCTCCCAGGCTCTTTGAACAACCCTGTCCTTCCAGCCCCTCAGACAAGCCCTGGCATTGTTTGCCTCTGGTGCAGGGTCAGAGGCCTTATAGGAATAGCATGACTCTACTTCCTTAAATAGCGACTTGGGAATGAAATGAGTAACCGTGTCTTTAATTAGCCATACCCCAGAGGCCCGGAGGGGACTGGTCAATGGTGGGCTCCCAGCCAAGATCAGTGCCGTGCTGCTGGCATTTGGTCTAGGTGGACTTGGTGGGATGTTTTATTTGCCTCGTTCCCCCAACTTGCCCCGTCAGCCCGCCCTCCGTTCCGCCATCATTTCGGCCTGATGGGCTGCTCAGGGCTGACAGAGGGGAAGAAGGGAAGAGAAAAGCAGACCTTTTCTGAGCATCTCTCCTGTGCAGGCTCTGGGCCACACACCAGGAACAGCCAAGCAGAAGATTCGAGATGCGCAGGATGGAACCCAGGGGAAGGGTAGTCCGTGCCGGGCAGTCCCAGAGTGGTGTCCAAGAAAGACAGTCCTAGTGACCCAAAGATACTTCCAAGAAATTTAAGTCCTTTACTTGCATGTTCAAGCTCTGTAAATGGAATCCACATAGCCAGTCCTGAGCGACCCTTAATACAACCTCTTCCTTTCTCTGTCCTCACAGCCTGAGCCTCCCCCCAGCTGGCACTCTTTCTTCAACCCTCCCCCCCAAACTGCCCAATCCATGCCAGCTTGCGTTTTCCATCCTGGAGAACACATCTTTTTGACCCCCTGTTCCATGCCTCTTATCTCTTCATTTTTCTCTCCCAGCCTTTGATTCTGTATCACAGAAAGTAAAAACTCTGGCAATCTCTAATCCTTGGGAGTGCTAGAACCGTAGCAATGGTACAATGGCAGTAATGGTAGTAATGAAGTGGGAAGAGCCTTTGTAGCTGGCGAGGAAGGGGAGACAGGCTGGGAATCCTTAGAGGATAATCATCTCCTTCCTGTTACTCTGACGTGTGGACAATAGGGAACCTGGGGAAATGGTACCAGGTACAAGGAGCAAGCAGAGAGGAAGGAATGACAGCGCTCCCTGGGGTGCCGAGGGACCACGTCCTAAAGCCAGAAAGTCTGGGATGAGCGTGGAAGGAAGGTTAGGAGCTTCCCACAAGGCCAAGGAGGAAAGGGAAGGGTTCCCATTCAGAAGGAGCAACGGGGGTGCCGTTCCCTCCAATCCAAGAAGAGAAAGTGGCATCCATCAGTGGATTGCGTTGGGTCCCTACTCTCTTTTCCAGATCTAGACCTCCGGGCTTTCTAGAAGTGTACGTGATTGCCCCTTTGGGGCAGGATCCCTTCCTTCCGGCTGTTGGTATTGAAACCTTAGCTGTAGCAGGGACCTTGATGAAGGTTATGTTCATGACCTAGTAGGGCAGGGTGGACAGATGTCCCCAGATTTCCCAAGGGAAGAGAATTCAAAAGCAGACATCTGTGGCTGGGAGGTAAATTTACTCTCCCAAGGAAGGAGAGAACACCTTGGGCAGGTCTGGGCTGGGCAGGGCAGGGCTGGCTTTGCCCAGACCAGCTCCAGGACAGTTAGGAGTGAGATGGAAAGCCTGCCTATAAAACAATCCTCTCCTGCAAGTTCTTTCGGCTTCCTCTTTCCTCAGCCTCCCATTCCTGACAGAGTTGTTCTTAAGTGTCCTTCCGCTTGGGCTCGCCTGCCCCCCCTTTCTTCATCCTCCCTCTTCGCCTCTCACACTTGTGCTTCTGGGCTAGAAAGTATCACCTTGTCCTGGAATTGTGTTGTCAGCAGGGATTTCTAGGAATGGGTCCGCTGGTGCTAACACAGCCCCCGGAATTGCACGGAGCCAGCTGTGGAGACACACGGGAGGGTCCCTAGACCAACAGCATCACCCGGGAACTTGTCAGAAATGCAGATTCTGGGGCTCTATCCCAGCCCCACAGAAGCAGCGGGATGGTGCTGGAAACACAGTCGTTGGTGTTGGAATAAGCCCTTTGGGCATGTTTTGGTTCGGGGGCCCGAGAGGGGCTGACTGTCCTGCTGTTAAGCCGTGATGACCCATGATGATTAGGACTGAGTCCCCAGGTGTGTAGGGGTCCCGAGCCCTGGAAAACACAGGCAACGAAGGGCATCTTCTCAGAATAGAGACAAAAGCCCTCTTTGTCCTTTTCCATGAGCACTGGACGCTTGACAGCATGCCAGACGTGTTGCATCCGAGGCGGAATTCTGACTTCTCCGCGGGGGAACCAACCTTTGCTCTCAGAGGGTGTGGGAGAAGCGCAGGCTTCAGGCGGGCTGGAAGTCGGCTCCCAGTGCTGCGGGCAACCCCCCCGGAGGTGCTCCAGTTCCAGGGGTAACGAACCCTCAGCACCTGCCCTAGGACCTGCCCCAGGCCTCCCTTCCCCTTCCCCTTCTCAGAAGCCGTGATGCCTCATTCCACAGCTCCCCTTGGAGCCGAGCAAGAGGAAATACACTGCGACAGAAGTAGAGAAATCGAAATTCCCTTTAAGGGACTTTCTGAAGGCAAAGCCTGGAATTGATTTGCAAAGGCAGGTTGCACAATCTTTTTTGGACATCTCTCGTGGGGGCCAAGAAATACAGCTGTTCAAGTTGGAGCCTAGGCTACCTACAATCCTAGCTTTCTGTGACTCAGCTCTGTGATCTTGGGGAAATTACTTAACCTCTCAGCACCTCATTCGCTGGATCATAAATTGGGAGTCACAACGGCAAGACTCTCGTAGGTATTTGGGAGGATTAAATTAGATTAATATATCCCGAGTAAGTACTAACTCAGGACCTGACCTGTAAGTGTTGGCTAGATATCTGCTATTAGCTGTTGTCGATGCCTAGCACAGGACAGACACTCAGTGCCTGCCTGCTGACGGCACCCGCCCTCCGGGCTCCCTGTCCGGAGCAGCCCGGAGACCACCAAAAATACATTCCACCGCCATTGCAAATCCCCTTCCGTTCCTAACAATGGCATTACCAGGGAGCGGTCCTCTTTCTTATGGCTTTCGTGAAGCTCGAAGCAGGTATTTTTCACGGTGGTTTTCTATTTCTGGAATGTCTTCTCTTTTCTGGTCTGTTGTCATCCAATAGGCTGTTCGTGGGGAATCAGAGTGACTTAAATTGCTCCCTTGGACGGAGGGAGGAAACAATTAAAAAGAAATGGAGGCTTCTCGGGTCGAGTTACAAGGCTTAACACCAGGTAGCATTTCCTGACAAGACTCAGTCCCGAATTCTCTTAGCGAGTAGGAAGAGAGAGCCCTCCCATCTGCCTGAGCCCTCCTGCCACGCATTCCTTGCAGCCACAACCTTATCAGCGTGGACGTTGGACAGGGAGCTCATTGCCTTGGCTGAGCTGCTAAGGGGAAGGGAAACTGGGTTTTGTCATTCACACTTGTGCTCCCAGGGAAAGGCACCCTGGGCAGCCACGTGTCAGACCTGGAACCATAGAATTCCCTGGAGAGGAATTTGATGCCCGCCTCATGGAGGTGGTTTCTCCCTCCTGTTGATCCCGGGAATTTTATAGTGAGGCTCTTAAACGCCAGAGCAGGTGCAAAGGGGGAGGGGTGGGAGCGTTTGCAGAGCACTTTGGGGTCCACTCCCTTGCAGAATTCTCCAGTTGCCAGGGAGCGGGACCGGAAGCCCAGCTGCAGCAGCAACCTGGAACGCATGCTTTTGATTTTGCCCGAGTGGCCTGATTTTTCCCGTGAGGATGATGAATCATCCAGTTCCTGCCGTAGCCCCTCCCCCACGCCCACTCCCCATGCGGGGACCTCCAGGTGACCTTGATGGCTGGACATTTCTCTGGGGTGGCCGCTAGAACTTCTGCTTGTGGGTGAGTTTTTAAACCAACATGTAAAAACAGGAACTCACAAAACAGATGAACTGGGGAAGTGGATGGTTATTTGTATTGGCTATATATAGGAAAGAGTCAGTTTATAACAGAATTATTTTTATATGCAATTTTTCCCCCCAGAGCTCAGAACAGCCATCCAATCTACTGCTGCCTGTAAGCATTTATTTTTATAACATCTCCTCTCTCCCTCCCGGGGGGTCAGACATGAGCTCTTCCTGAGTCTTCTACCACGTTTATGACTTTTCCCAGTGCCTGGTGCCGAGCTCGGCACTCTGCAAGGCCCCGCGAGGGATCCTGACTGCTAGTTATACAAGCGAGGGGAGTCCTATGGGTGCCGTAGAGCCGCCGCCCCGACCTGGTCTTTCTGGGAACATACTGCTCAGAGAGGCAGTCGTCTTCTTCCTCTCGAGGCAGCCCTGCAATCAAAGGGCGAGACAGGTGTGTGTGTCCCCGCCATCTGGCCTTGTCGTCTCTTGGCTGGGAAAATTGGTGCAACGTTGGACACAGCCCGAGCGTGTTCTGTACGTGTCTGCATGTGTGCCCCCGCTTTTCTGTGGCTTGAAAGCGGCCAAAGCGTGGAGCAGGAAAATCTCTGGGCTACAAGGAAGAGAGCTCGGTGCCTTTCCGCTCTCTGAGTTTCCGCCTCTCGGGTTAAGGCTGATTTATTCGGCTGTGCTGGAGCCTTAGGTCTGTCCCTGAGCGAGCTGGTTAAAAATGAAGCTTCTGTTTCAGAGCCGTGTAAGGGTTCAGCTGTCAGCTTGGACAGCTTGGCCGGGGGCTCTGTGCCCTCTGGGCTCAGTGCCCGTCGTGCGTCTTTGGCTTTATTCCCAGATGCACCCCCCACAGCCAAGTGGCACCGTCTCTCGAAATGGCCCCGTAGCTGTGCCTCTGGGGCCTCGGCTCGCACTGTTTCTCTCAGCAGGAGGCCCTTGTCCTCTGTCCAGGTTGCCTGCCTGTGGAAGGGGCAGAAAGTTTATTCTCTTTGCATCTCTGGGGCCTGAGATAATGCTTGGCATAGAGAGGCTACTCAGCAGATGCTTATTAAATGGGGGGACAAACGGACAGTTGTCTCGCACCTCACCTGTCCTGCTCAGCTGGCTTTCAGGAAAATTTATCGAGCACCTACTATGTGTCTTGGGACACATCAGAACACAAAAAATCTCTGCCCTATGGAAAGAAATTACATTCTGGGGCCAGGGGTGACAGATAAAAAATAATAAATAAATAAGCTATGTGGTGATCAGGGCGCTGGGAAAACGAAATGGGAGTTGGGGCCAATCTTGATCTTAAATAGGGGGGTGAGGGCAAGCCTCAGTGGGAATGGACAGGTCCCTCCCTGCACAACCAGTGTACTTTCTCTGCGCCTCTCCTCTGCTATAACTGCTTGTTCTCTGTACTGAGGAATTTACACACACACGTGCACACACACATACACATACATCCCCACCCGTGTGCGTTATACCTATGTTGGCTCTCTTCCTCAGCGGTCAGCTTCCAGAAGCAGCTCTTTTTTTTTTTTTTTTTTTTTAAGATTTTATTTATTTGTTAGAGAGAGATCACAAATAGGCAGAGAGGCAGGCAGAGACAGAGGGAGAAGCAGGCTCCCTGCTGAGCAAGGAGCCCGATATGGGACTCGATCCCAGGACGCTGGGATCATGACCTGAGCTGAAGGCAGCCGCCCAACCAACTGAGCCACCCAGGCGTCCCCCAGAAGCAGCTCTTATGCCCGATTAGTATTTGTGTCCTTCTCAGCACCTGACACATAATAGGTGCTCAGTAAAGAGGCTTCAGATGAGTGCGTGCTTCATAATTGATTTGCTGAGGAGAATTACACGGAGTTCTTTTTTCCTTCCTGCGGAAGGAGGAAGCGTCATCTTGACTATCTTATACACACAGAATTTGCTGTCTTTATGTTAGGTATCAAATACCTTTGCATACTTGGTGAAGAGCAGTTGCCCTTAAATTCGACTGAAGGGTTGATCTGCCTTAGAGGCTTTAGGGAGAAAACAGAATTGAGCAGGGAACCCGAGGGCGTGGTGGTGGGGGGTGGGGTGGGGGACAGGGACGCAGTAGGCAGAGCTTTCTGTCTCTAAAGGATCTGCTTTTTCAAGCTGTGTCCGTTCTTCCATCCTTGCCAGGTGAGCCCTGGTGGATGTTTTTGCTTCAGGGGACTGGTGAATACTTTGCTGTCCCTAAAGTATTAATGTGGTTTTACCAAAGGTCTGATACATGGACCCTGAGGGAGAGCAGTGGGATTAGGTCAGGTAAATCCCTGTTCAAGAGGGAAACCAGGTGCGGAGAGATGGGGTGAGTAGCAGAATGGTGTGGTGTGAGTGCCTGGGCGCGGTTATGGCCCGATCTGCGGGAAAGACCCCCCCCCCCACCCTCACCAGGAGGACAACTGGTCTTGTCTGTTGCTGTGAAACTTACATGAAGCTTTCACTCCTCAGAGTTCCTCCCTACTGTGCTGGATCCTGTTTGAAATTGCCAAAAGAGAATACTAAAAATGGTACTGGTAATAAAAGAGCTTCCATTTCTCACCATGGACCCCTCTCCATGTTCAGTTTCTATCCAACACTGTAATTCTCACAGCTATCCTGGGAGGGAACGGTCACCAGTCCTTCTTTACAGGCAAAGTGGCTGCCCTTCCAGGAGGCCAGTTTCGCCCACGTTGTCCAGATGGTAAGATGGGTTTGACTCCAGGCCTGCCTGGCTCCAAAACTTGGCCTCACGACTTCCAAAGGAGAAGAGAATTTTCTTGATAAGAATGTGGAGTATCTCCCAAAATATAATCGTGGAGACCATGGAAACACAGAGCCTAGGACTCTGCCGCATTTGTGTGGCTGTGTGTGCTGTGGTCACAATTCAGGATGACAGCGCAGTACCCGTGTGACAGTCATAGCTAGCGGGTCACTTACATGTGCAAACAGGTGCTGGAATGGTGTGGCCAGAATGAAAGAGGTTGGGTAACCTTGGTGAGGTTATGGAGGGCTTGCTTTTTCAAAGTTTTCTTTAATATCATTGATATATATTTCTAATCTCTCTCCCTCGCTCTCCCTTCCTCCCTCTCTCTCTTTCTCGCACACACACACACACACACACACACACACGCACACGCATGTGCAGTATGTTTAGCCTCTTCTCGCTTTTGTGATCCAAGACCAGCCCAATGCAAGGCTACACTGATGTCTGTCCCCACCTCCCGCCCCGCCCCATCCCTGCAGACACTCTCTACCACATTCCTTTCTTGGGTTCCCATCCATCCAAGTAAATCAACAGCTTTCTCAACAGTGACTGAGGGTCTTGCCCATTTCCTTTAAATCGAATCCTTTTCTTCTGTTTAATTTGCCATCTCTTTCCATATACCAGTCCTAGAACAAGTAGACACTCTGGAAGTATTTGTTGAAACAAATCCCATCCCACCCAATTATAGATTTACCCTCCTGCACTAAGCTTTCAAGTTCATTTTGCTTACCAGCCACAATTAGCCCGCGGGTGTAAATGTCCAAGACTCTGCACCACCCTTTCAACTTCCCTTGCTGTCACCGTCCCCACCCACTGTGCTAGGTTCCAGTCAGGCAGATGCATTTCAGTTCCTCA
Organism: Meles meles; assembly: GCF_922984935.1. Taxonomy (NCBI): domain Eukaryota; kingdom Metazoa; phylum Chordata; class Mammalia; order Carnivora; family Mustelidae; genus Meles; species Meles meles. The sequence goes on along the minus strand of NC_060067.1, from coordinate 37,217,123 downwards.
GACCCACTGGATTCTTTCCCACCTCAGGGCCTTTGCAGATACCATTGCCTCCCCTCGAAGTGAACTTTCTGCCCTCCACCTCCTATCTGACTCTTTGCATGTCCTGCTGCTTCTCGTCTTTGATCTCTGGGCTTGAGCACCATCTCCTGGGAGGGGCCTCTCACCACCTTCTGCACAGGGAGTCCCTGACACTTCATTCGTTATTGCAACACCTTGTTTTCTCTCTGGCCCATCACTATTTATAATTATGTATCTCTTTGCTGCCTTGCTTAGTGCCTTTTGTCCCCCAGGATGTCAGCTCCATGAGGAAAGGGATGGATTCTACTGTTTTCAGCAGGCATACCCAGTGCCTGGAAGAGCCCGGCACCGGCTCTAAGAGATGCTCGAGTATTAACTGCATTGAATGAATGAATGAATGAATGAATGAGTACTTTTCATAATCTTTTTTTTTTTTTTTTTAATTACTGGGTGCTTTCTCACAGCTGTTCCTCTGGTTGTATAAATGAATGTTTTTCCCTTGAATGTGGTTTGGGGTTTTCGGTGTACTTTTTCCCCCTTTCAGGTTCAGGTGTCAATTTATGTTCTCTGAATCATGTGGGCAGGTCTTCTGTCTTGTTCTTCCCTGCCCTGGTAAGATGAACCCCTTTCCTTGACAGCAAACTGGGAAAATCAACAGGACTGTAGAACGATATATTGAAGGGAGGACATCAGGACGCGAGGAGGCTCTGGGACCGAGCCCGACCCTCAGAAAGAAGAAATACTGCCGTGGACACATGCCCCAGACTGTTTTCTAGGGAGAGGTACCTAGAGGTAGAGAGGATTTCCTCACACGGATTACAAATCTGGCCTCAGGGTACGTGGCGGTCATGATGGTGGGAGGATCTGTTCAAAGTCTGCTCTGCCCACCAGCAGCACGTGGCAGTGTGTTTGAAATGCAGAGTCTTGGGCCTGGCCTTGGACCCTACTGAATCAGAATCCGTATTTTTGCCAAGCCACTTGGGTCAGTTGTCTGGCCAATACATTTTCAGAATCACCCGTCCACTCAAGATAATTGCTGGGAGTTCATTTTGCTAAAGGCGGAGGAGACTTCTAGTCAATTACTGGCATGGGCTCCCGACAAGTTCATCCACCAGGAGGGAGGGAATCTGCTTGTGTGAGCTCTCTTGGGGCCGCGAAGAAGGCTGAAGTTGACATGAGCTGGGACGATGAAGGTGATCTTCTCATTTAACCTGGAGCTCTTGAGAGCCAAGCTGGGGGCTTGGGGGACAGTCAGATACCGTAAGACGAGAGAGGACAGATTTCTTTTCTTTGTTTTAAAGATATTATTTATTTATTTGACAGGCAGAGATCTCAAACAGATGGAGAGACAGGCAGAGAGAGAGAGAGGAGGAAGCAGACTCCCCCACTGAGCAGAGAGCCCGATGCGGGGCTCGATCCCAGGACCCTGGGATCATGACCTGAGCAGAAGGCAGAGGTTTAACCCACTGAGCCATCCAGGTGCCCCGAGAGGACAGATTTCTAAGATGAGCCCGATGCAGGTTATTTCAGGGAAGATGGCGTGACAAGGTGAGAGCCTTTAAAAACAGAGACTCCACTATGCATGAGACCCAAAACAGTTCCAGCGAGGAAGAAAAGGAGGGTGTCCAAAAAGGTGGGTGTGGCCACCCAAGGTAACTTATGGAATGCAGACATGCACAGAAGGAGGAAGGAAGAACACCCGACCGAGCATGAATTTAGAAGACTTACTTGGATCTGTACCAAGAGCGGCAGGTGGCTAAGGAAAGAGAAAAAATGTAACTTGTTAAAGTGTTGACGGCAAGAGCTTCTCTGGGTAAGTGTGGAGCAAGGAAGGCTGGAAAGGAATGTTTCTGCTGTTGGGAAAGCAGAGGGTATCACTGGCTCAACACGGTCCGCCTAACCGCTGCCCACCACCCCCACTCTGTCTCCATCTCATCATTCATGGCATTTATCACTGCTTGGAATTAGGTAGTCGCTTTCTTGTTTTTTCATTCATTATCCACTTCGACCGCTTCTAAGAGGTACGCTCCATGAGAGCAATGATTTCATTTTCCTGATTGGCCACCCGATTCCCCGGGCCTGGCCCATGACGGGTGCCACACACATATGAATGAATGAACCGAAGTCTGCAATGATGCCAGATGCTTACCCCCTGTTCTAGAGGCGGTATCCAAACTCTAGTTGCTTCTGTCTGCTCTGTCCAGATCTGGACATGAAGCTCTCCAAAGGACAATAAGCTTATAAAGAAAAGAGGAGAGTTAGTCACCTTCCTGGAGAACCTGCACTGGGTCTGCTCCTGTGACATAAAGGACACCATCGAGCTGTCCCGCTAATACGGGCTGGTCTTCTCATTCCCATTTCACAAAGAGTCAAGGTTTAGGGAAGTTAAGTGACCTTCCCAGAGCTACTCCGGAGGCTAGATGTGAATGGAGTCTCTCCGGTTCCAGAACCCACACTCTTTCTATTGTATTGTACTGAAGCTTGGCAGGAACCAGACTAAGAGAGAAATGAAATCTTTACCTGCTTTAAATAAGCTTATATCTCCAAGCCCTGGAAAAGGTAAGTATAAATTATTGCCACAATAATGCCGCTTAAAAAAAATTCCAAAACCCTGTGGAGGACGATGAGTGCTTCTTTCTTGGTGGTGTGTTTGTGGGCTGGCTGGGGTTTGGCTGATGGAGGCTGAGCTCTGCTGGGCGTGGCTCCCAGCTGTGGACTGGGTCCAGGTTTCTTCCATGAGTCTTGCATTATGCTGGTACCGGTGGGCCTCCTGGGACATGCCCTTCCCTTGGTGGTGGCAGAGCACAGATAGGATGAGAAATTTATGATACGCAGGACCTAGACTGAAAAGGGGCCCATCATTCCTTCTGCCAACGTTCCAGTGGCTGAAGCAAGTCACATGCAGCCGAGCTCCACACCAGTGAGACGGGAGGTACATACCGTCTCTAGCATGGAGAACTACAGTGTCTCATGCAAAGGGAGGAGTGAACAATGTTGGGTAATGGTACAATTGGCTGTAGGAACATGTGTGAAACACACTTGGCCTGCAAGGATTGTGCCATGCACTTTTAAATACATGATTTAGGGGCACGTGGGTGGCTCAGTTGCTTAAACATCTGACTCTTGACTGTGGCTCAGGTCATGATCTCAGGGTTGTGAGATTGAGCCCTGAGTCAGGCACCACGCTCTTCGGGAAGTCTCCTTGAGATTCTCTCTCTCCCTTCCCTGCTGTCCTTCTGCCTCCCCTCCCCGTGCTCACTCTCTCTCTCTCTAAAATAAATAAATATTTGAATACATGATTGCATGGAAGCCTCACAAAGATCCCATTTGGTAGGATTACTGTTACCCTTATTTATCAACAAGAAAATTTAGGTTCAAATTGGTTAGTCACTCAACTTCTCACTGAAGTCAATGACCTAGCGGGGACAGACACCCAGGTCTTTGGAGCACCAAAGCCCATATTCTTAGCCCCGACTCAACTCTACTGAAACCACCAACAGCTATGATGGAAGAGGAGTTGCCAGAAAATTTTCGGAACCTTTGGCTGGTGAAGAAGGGGCCAGAAGATCAGACACCCCCAAATGGATGAATTTTCAAGAGGTAGGAGAAAGTAGTCTCCTGAATCTATATATAAGCTTGAGTTTCTTTTTGTGTCATGAATGAATGTCTTACAGAATCCTCTAGGGAAAAAGCCATCGCTCCTGTGCCTGGGCCAACCAATCAGGCTGGAGGCTGGTAGGAGGCTGGTGAATTCCGCTGAGCTTCCTCATGCTAATCCCTCAGCTTGGGTGGGCAACGTTCAGCCATCTCCTCTGCTCCCAGTATTGGTTTTATTTATTTATTGTGGTCAGGTGCTGCTCTTTAATGCCTGACTACCTTAATTCTCAATTTACCTATTCCCTGGACCTTTGATCTGGGTCCGTTCAGGGGTGGTTTGAGGGCTCCTTGTGTGAATGGCCCTTTAGGCTCCAGCTGCTAACCCTCCCTGCCTTGCATATAACTCCCGGGTTATTTGCATAATATCCCGGGCTTTGCCTGGCACCTGGCCCCCTTCTGTCCTGGCACACCACCAGTATCCTCCCAAATCCAATCACCCCCAAGGAGAAATACCTCCCCAGAACATTCTAGAACAAATTTAGAACAAGTGGCCTGTGGGGACTTCTAAAGGTGATTCACGAAGATAGCATGAGTTCAGTAAGGATGAACGTGGTCTAGCAAATCTGATTTCCTTTGTGAAAAGACTGGGCTGGCAGATCAAGGGAGGGTCATGAGGGTAGTGTCCTGGATTTTTAAGGGGCTTGACAAGTCCTTTCATGATCTCTTTTAGAAGATTGGAGAACACAGGCTGATTTAGGACAAATAGAATAGTTCTTGGCTGGTTAAAAAATTTAGCTGTCATTAATTAGATGTGCTGATTAGTGACAGCTTGAGGGAGGCTGCTGGCATGGAACAATGGGACTCTGTCCTCAGCCAGATCCTGTCCAGGTCCTCCCCCACCTCACCGCCCCATCCCCCCACCCTCTTTTGTCTTTCTTTGAACAACTTGGATGAAGATACAGGAGGCTGGTTTATAAAATTGGTGGGGGGGGGGCGGGCATAAGCAAAGGGGGAGTAGCGAACACACACAAAAAGCCAGGGCCAAAGTTTATTAAAATAATAACATATACAGAAACTTGCAAAGCCCTTCTCTAAAGAATGATCTTGTCTAAATTTCTAAACAACTCCGTGAGGGAGGTATGATCAATGATCCTCATTTCAGGTGGGACTCAGGACTTTAATATAAATTCCCCATGATCCCTCAACGTTATACTACAGGACATCCTGATTTATGTCCTGGTTTTACGGAGTTGAGATTCTATACTCTTTAAAATGGGCCAAAACAAACAAGAGAAAATGAACAGAAACATATTTTTTTAATATTTGAGAGAGAGAGTGAGAGAGAGCATGAGAAGGGAGAAGGTTAGAGGGAGAAGCAGACTCCCTGTGGAGCAGGAAGCCTGATGTGGGACTTGATCCCGGGACTCCTGAATCATGACCCGAGCCAAAGGCAGTCGCTTAACCAACTGAGCCACCCAGGCGCCCCAAACAAAAGCATATTTTTAAAAATATACAAGCAAGGTTTGGCTGCCATGGGAATGCCTCTCAGCATCACTCCCGGGTCCCCAGATCTGTGCCATAGCCCACTACCTCGCTCTTGGACAGAGCTGACCTTCTCCTCCCCAGCCTGGCCTCCTCCAGGAAACTGGTGAGTTCATCCTGCCGGAGGTGGAACAGGAATGTGAACTTGGTCCCCCCTCTCATAAAGCTACCAACACCCGGTCTGATTCAGGGGTACCTGAAGCATGGTGGAAAGGCATGAGCTTCAGGGTCGTGCCAATCACTGGCCCCATACTCTCACTCTTTCTGGACCCAAGAACTGGCTTCAGTAATCCAGGAGACTCGAGGGGATTTTGATTCCTCTGGACATGGCCCACATAGGGTTAGCTCCATGTTTATTCTGGTGTACCCCTTGGGGACTGTTTCAAATTGCAGGTGGTGGCTCTCTGGAGTCATCCCAACAGGCAGGTGGAGTGAGTGACTCACCTCCTTTCCTTTACTTCCTGGGCGGTTTGGTCGGAGAGGAGACAGAAAGGGGGGGGGGGCAGGTGGAAGAAAGTGCAGAAATGTTGGGAGCAGGTACCTTTGTGAATTTCTTTCTTGGCGTTGCGTTCTGCTTTTCTGAGTCCCTCTGTCTTCTGGGTGCTACAAGGAACTATTGTTTGCCCAGAATTTAATACTTTCATCCTCACCAGGACCAGGTGTGTCTTTTGGTTTTTGACGTTTTCATCCGTGGAAGTGTACTCATTTGGTACCATAAAAACTACTTTAAACAAGACACACGGATTTATATATCTTTTTTTTTTTTTTTTTTTTTTTTTGGATTTATATATCTTAAAAGTAGAAACAAATTAAGTATTTTTCAAAGCTTTTAAGTATTTTCATGTATTTTAAACTATGTCCAGATACCAAGCACTTACCTAGAGCAATAACTGAACTCTCCTGGAACAAGAGATTGTAAAGCCAATTGATTTATTTTGTACAATAGTAGATAATATTTACCAAAAGCTTCCTATGATAGGGACTTTACCCACTATGCTGCGGTGAGGGCAGCAAAACATCATGGCCAGAAACTGCGTCCCCTTATCTCACCTACAGGTTCAGTTTCTGACCTTGGACTCTGTACGAACTTCCGATCTCCGGAATTTACCTTCATAAGCACCAGAAGTTGATGCTGGTCCTCTGGCCTCGCATGTAGAATGTTGCCTTTCTGTGAATCATGGTCCCTCCTTTCTGTTCTCATCAGTTGCAGGGCCGTGGCCCGTTTGTCCCGTATTTCAGTCATCACTATTTGTCTTTTGAACGATTCCTACAGCCAACAATCCCTCCCATACACACAGGCCGGCGTCACCCATTTCTCTGCACGCCCTAATTTCATCTCTTGGGTAATTCATAGGTGTGAAATTGATGGGCATAAGTCTTTTTTTTTTTTAAGATTTTTTTTTTTAATTTATCCATTTGACAGACAGAGATCACAAGTAGGCAGAGAGGCAGAGAGAGAGAGAGAGGAGGAAACAGGCTCCCTGCTGAGCAGAGAGCCTGAAGCAGGGCTCAATCCCAGGACTCTGAGATCATGACCTGAGCCGAAGGCAGAGGCTTAACCCACTGAGCCACCCAGGTGCCCCGTCTTTTTTTTTTTTTTTTTTAAAGATTCATTCATTTTAGAGAGAGAGAGATAACGCACGAGGGGACAGGGGCAGAAGGCTAGAGAGAGGAGAAGCAGACTCGCTGCTGAGCGCAGAGCCTGACCACACAGGGCTCGATCCCAGGACCCTGAGATCGTGACCTGAGACGAAACCAAGAACTCAGCGCCGAACCCACAGAGCCACCCAGGTGCCCCAGGCACAAGTCTGTTTAACAGTCATTTTAACAGTGTCGTGACGGGCAACATACAGATATACTAAGTTTGGGGAACAATTTGCAAAGGCAGTTGATCATTTGATTCAAACATTCGAACACTTAATTCGATTTAGTCGTATCTTCATTGAAGCAGGATATTTTACTGCATCTCTGAACTGACATGGCCGCTTCTACCATTTTGAATATGTGGAGAATTACGTATTTTTTCAGTGAAAATTGATCAATATTAGTATCTTTTTGAACTATGTTTTAAATACTTTAAATACTACACTGAATGATGTTTGCCTTGCTATATTACAGCAGCAAAATTCATGTTCCCCTTAGAAGCCTGGACCCGAGCGGTTCAATGTCAAAATGGTATCATACTGGGGTTCCTGGGTGGCTCAGTCAGTTAAGCATCAGACTCTGGATTTCGGCTCAGATCACAATCTCAGGGTCATGAGATCAAGCCCCGTGTTGGGCTCTGTGTGGAGTCTGCTTGAAGTTCTCCCTCCCCCTCTACCCTTCCCCCTCCTTTTTCTCTAAGGAGAGAAAATTAAAAAAAGGTATCATACTTAAGAAGCCCAGCACAATAGCCAAAAGTAATTAAAAGGAATTCTACTCCTTTCTCCTAACTCCTGAAGGACGGTAAAGCAGATCTAAGCACATGATACACAGACCATCCCTTCCTCACACATACACACTTCACACCCTTGGCTCAAGTCCCCCGACCCCCCCAAACCCTTCCCCTCTCCTGCGTGTGCTGCTATTTTTCTCTTCTGTCCACACCGTCTGTTCTTTCCTTCTGTGGATGAACTTAGCCTCTCTCCCAGTAAGAACGACTTCTTTCTGGATGGAGGAGGAAAATCAGATCAGCAACTTTAGGATTTCTCTTGGATGCATGAAGGACGATGAAGCCTTTTCACACGCTGTGAAGTGGGAAACACAATGAAAATGTCCTATATTCCTGTGATTTTCATGGCCATCCACATTATCAATGATAGAAGGTGACGGAATAGATATGCCTTGTACCCCAAACAACTCACTCACCTGCTAAAACACTACCTGGTCTTTAATATTGTACTGTATCATTTTAGAACCCCCTCCTCCCCATCTTTTAACGTTCCTGAAATAAGAACGTGCCATTCGATGAAGAATATTTTCTAATCAACCATTAGCCTTTTCCACCCCTCCCCCATTTTCAAGGCTCTGAAATCTTCTCACCTGGGAGGTCTGAGCTAAGATGAGGACTGTTGATGTCACCTGTTCGGTGCTGATTACCGCGTGCCACAGTGAGTGCAAGTCCCTAACTGCAACTGGAAAGCAGGGTTTCCAGGAAGAGAAAGCCCGTACCGGAGACAGAGACGGCGTCTAGAGTCAGGCCCCGCATTCCTGTGACAGTCTCAGGGCACCTTATAGGACAGCAGCGCCTGGGTGGCTCAGTGGGTTGAAGTCTCTGCCTTCGGCTCAGGTCATGATCTCAGGGTCCTGGGATCGAGCCCCGCATTGGGCTCTCTGCTTGTCAGGGAGCCTGCTTCCTCCTTTCTCTCTGCCTGCCTCTCTGCCTACTTGTGATCTTTGTCTGTCAAATAAATAAATAAAATCTTTAAAAAAAAAAAAAAAGAAGAAGTCATTCAGGTTCGTTCCTCCTGCCTGCGGCCCTGGGGCGCCGGGAAGGCACGATCCTTTCACCGTTTGCCCGTTAAGCAGCGCGGGTCGGGAAAACAATGCAGTGGCCTGGGATGGTGATCCAGGACAGAAATGACTTCAGAGCGGTCAGGAGGACCTAGAAGCCTAGGTTGTCCAAGCCAGAAACACCTGCAGCAGGGATCTACAGCGGCTGCTCCCAGGAAGCAGCTCACCAGGAGAAGGGCAGAGAGTTTTCGGAAACCTCGTGAAGGGAGTCTATGGTGGAGAACGCAAAGCTTGGAGTGCGGGGAGGTTCTTCAGTCTGGCTGATCCCCAGCAGGGCCAGACCCCATGTAAATAAAGGGCAGGAAGGATGTGTAAGGGCTCACCTTTTGGAAAATGTATTTCTGTCTTCCTTGTTTCCTTTTCTGGTTTGTTGGCTTCGCACACATGCTGATAGTTTTTGCTTTTGGCGGGATGGCAGCCTGGTGAGGGGGTCTGACTATCTGGAGAGGGTTTCTGATTTGGATCTCTTGTTAGGGGTACGTCATGCTAGGCTGGTGGTCTTTGAGGAGGCTGACCTGGGGTTTTTCTAGTTTCAGGAGGTACCAGATGTGACCGTCACAGTCCCCACACCTGCAGGTGCCCCCCAGTAACACCTGAACCCCCGACTCTAACGTAGTAGGCTTTGCTCCCAGAATCTTACGGAAAGGGTGGCATGTTATCCTGTCCTCTTCCAGCCTCAACGTGAGTCGAGTGTCCCCCAGCAGCCCAAGTCATAGCCGTGCAGGGGTGAGGCTGCCGACCCTGGGGGCTCTGGGCTCTAGGGAGTGGAGAGAAAGAGGGAAGACATGGAGCCAGCCAGAAACATTTGTCCCTTTTTAGCCCTTATTGAGAGATGTGTACATGCCAGGAACTACGTAATTCATCTTTTACCAACCTTATGTCATGTAATCCTTACAAGAACCCATAGATCAGGGACACCTGGGTGGCTCAGTCGGTAAAGCCGCTGCCTTCTGCTCAGGTCATGATCCTGGGATCAAGTCCTGCATCTGGCTCCTTGCTCGGTGGGGAGCCTGCTTCCCTCTCTCACTCCGCCTGTTTGTGCTCTCTCTATCAAATAAATAAATAAAATCTTAAAAAAAACCCCATAGATTAGTCAGGATTCTTCTGAGAAACAGAACCAATAGAACTCTGTGTGTGTGTGTGTGTGTGTGTGTGTAGTTATGGACATGATATAGATAATGTCTCTCTATATGCAAAACATGTAGAGTATATCTATCATCTACTATATCTGGATTTCTACTCTCAAATAGGTATGTAGTACATATGTTTATATTTTATATGTATTTACATATTTTTATATACATATTTGAGAGAAAGGGTTTTTTTTAAGATTTTATTTATTTATTTGACAGACGGAGATCACAAGGAGGCAGAGAGGCAGGCAGAGAGAAGGGGAAGCAGGCTCCCTGCTGAGCAGAGAGCCCGATGCAGGGCTCGATCATCCCAGGACCCTGAAATCATGACCTGAGTCGAAGGCAGAGGCTTAACCCACTGAGGCACCCAGGCATTCCGAGAGAAAGTTTTTTAAAGATTTATTTATTTTAGAGAGAGAGTATAGCATGCACAAGCAGGGATAGGGACAGAGGAAGGGAGCCTCTGAGCCAACGTTCCAATGAGCACAGAGTCTGACATGGGTCTTGATCCAATGGCCCTGAGATCCTGACCTTTAGCCAAAACCAAGAGTCGGATGCTCAACCAACTGAGCCATCCAGGCGCCCTGAGAGAAAGCGATTTTGAGGGATTGATTCATGCCACTATGGAGTGGCAAGCCCCAGTTCTATAGAGTGGATGTGCAGATTGACCTGGGAAGGGTTGATGTTGTCGATGAAGTCTGAAGGCAATCTCCTGGCAGGAAGAACTCTTGCTCTGAGGAGGTCAGTCTTTTTGTTCTATGTGGTCCTTCACCTGACTGGGTGAGGCCCACCCACATTATGGAGGGCAATCTCAAACTATAATGACTTAAATGTTAACCTCATCCCAAAACACCCTCATGCACACATCCAGAATAGCGTTTGACTACCTACCTGGGCACTGTGACGCAGCCCAGCTGACATATAAAATTATCCATCCCAGGTATGTATGACTGTGTACATTTGACAGATGAAGCAATTGGGGTTTAGACACTAAGCTGTGTGACTGAGATCCCAAAGCCAGTGAGTAGCAGTTGTGGGCTTTTCTGCCCTCATGGTTTCAAACTCAGGTGTTTCTGCATTTAAAGCCTGGGCTCTTAGCCATTTTGTCTTATTTGTCTTATCTGTCTCCTTACCTGCTGTAGTGCTGGAGAGACCTGATTTGTAGGAAAGTCAGAGGGTATTTGCCTGTGAGCTGACTCAAAAGCTAAGCAGAGCTGAGAGATGTTGGCTGGAGGAGGGGCGGGCGTCAGGAACCAAATGAGAGACAGACCTGAGGCACTGGGGCTAGTCGGACCTGCCAGCCATTGTGGGTTGGTTTCCTGGTGATGAGCTGGACAATGTAGAGTAGTTTAGGCGGGATTAATGACAGGAGAAAATGAAGCAGGAAAAAGACCAAGAATTCCAACATCAGAGCTTGTGAATGGAACTCTGCTGGCCTCTTCCCAGAGGGGAGACGGGTCTTGAGACAGAACCTTCAATGCCGGCTCTCCCTTCACTTACTCCAAGCCAAGAAATTAGACTTAGGAGAAACCTGTCTATGAGGAAACCCTAGCTCCAAAATGTTTCTCCCCTGAGGATGAGGTCATCATTCCCAGATCTGCAACAAAGCCCTATGGACTGAGGTACCCTGATACAAAGCTCCAAGAACATTCACAGAAACTGGAGAGAGGCATGTGGAAAGTTCTCTGAAAGTTCCATGAGGCAGAACCACCAGGCATATTCTTAGGATCATTTGACCTAAGAGAGACTCTAGGGGTTTACTTAAAAGAGATGATCTACAAATATTGAGCAGGCAATTAAAAAAAAATCGAAATTCAAATAAAAATATATATTTCAGGGCTCTTTTTAGAAATCAGACAACTGGAAGGACACAGTCTGCGTTCTTACAGTAGCTGAGTTGAGTTGCTGTGGTTGAGAAGACGTTCTCACCTTAGGAAGTGCCCATGAGGGATCTTTGCAGTCCGCACCACCCCCTATTGCCTTCTGGACACCAGGATTTTCCTGACACTCACTGCGCTTCCTTCCTTTACATCTGCTGCCTGCTTCTGGAATCCCTGCTGTAGCCCAACATTTCCTCCAGTTGAGGAAGAAACGGAGGCCCACAGAGGGGATCCATCTTGGCCAAGATGATGTAAATTAGGACTTGACCCCAGGACTTTTCCCACCCAACCCTACCACCATGAAACCACGCTCTCCTGACTCCAGTCTCCTGGCATCCATTACTATCTTTGGAATGCTGCAAGGACTCCCGGCAATAGGAACCAGAAAGGGAATGTGATGGTGATAAGATTTTTTTTTTTTAACAGTAAGAGACTGTGACTTGGAGAGGGAAAAAATGTCCCCAGTCACAAAGATCAAGGAAGCAAAAATGTGGAAGAGAAAGAGGAAGGAAATTCAAGCGGCCCCAGAGTTGGAGCTGTTAGAAGCACCAAAATCCCCCCAGACTTGGAAACTGACTTGTTACAGAAAGCCTTGCTTAGTTTGGAGTCCGGGGACTGTCAACATTGAGAAACTTTAGAAATTGCAAATATTTTTTGTAGGTGAAAGATAAAAACACACTTGGATGGGGAAAGGGGAAGTTCTATTTTTAAAAGGGACACTGAGTGGGAATAAACACTGTCATAAAATAAGACTTCGGGAAAGGCACCCTGCTTCAATGCCGAAAAAGCAACTTTATTTGCATTATCTTACATGTTGGGAAAAGCTTCTAATTGTTCTATGGCCAAAGGGGTCTGTTCTCTGTTTTGCTCTCCTGACCGCATCCTGTGATCTCAGAGAGATATGTTCCAACTCCAAGAAGCCACTGGGAAGGTCTCAGACCGAGCATCCCTGAGAACGGATGATGTTGGTTGAAAAGTGTTTTACTTCGCATATGGGTGCTTTTTGTTTTTGTTTTTTGGGGGGAGAGGTGTTTTGTTTGTTTGTTTGTTTGTTTTTTTGTTACTTTGTTTCTAGCAAGTGTTTGTAGAAATTAGCTCCTCCAGGACAGGAGTCTTCCCCCTTGCTAGTTAGTACTGGTCTTTATTGAGCTCTGAAGGGTGTAGAGGCAGGCAGTGCCCTCCACCCTCAACCCCCTGGGGGATAGTGCAGACTCTGAGCTTTGTGGTCCCTGCACTCCCAGAGCTGACTCGGGCCTACTGAGCGCTGACTCACTAAGGCTGGATACACTATGACATTTCGACAATTTCTACAAATTTTGCTTCTCCTAATATTACTTTTTAGTTGACCTGTAACATGGCCCGGGCAGTGGGCCTCCAGTACACGTCCCTCCGAAAATGCCGCACTGTGTGCGAATGTCTTACGATTAGCAAGACTTGAATTTACGTAGCGTGCACAAATGATCTTGAAACTTTCCCTGCTCCCGTAACCTGATTTTGCACAAAGTCAGCCTCCGATGGGTCCTCAGAAGACTCTCTTTTGCGGTTCCTTCCTCACTTTCTCCTGCAGGCCAGGATCTCCGGGGAGATGCTGAGAAGTGGTCACAGTTATTGGCATGTCCCTGATCGTCAAGGAGCTGCTTTGGGCCCGCCCAGTTTTGTGGACTCACTGCTTGCTATTATGCATAGGGTAGGTTTTAAAAAGAGTATTTTCTTCTTTTTCTAGTTTACTATTTTTTTTATCATGATCAATGTTGAATTTTATTGAATGCTTTTCTGTATCTATTAAGATATTAATATCAGGAGAGATTTTTCTTTTGATCTGTTATATAGTCAATTAATTCTGTTCTATTATCCCTTTTATGATGTGTACGTGGATTCAGTTTGATGGTATTTATGATTTTGGTGTCACATTCATGAGTAGAATTATCCTGTGGTTTTCTTTTTCCAAACTGACCTTGGCTGTTGGTACAGGTTATGGCAACCTCATAAGGTGGAAAGATCCTACATTTTTCTTTCTTTCTTTTTTTTTTTAAGATTACCTCACTCACAGGTTGTATTACATTCATACTGTTTCTTTTTCTTCCTTCCTTCCTTTCTTTTTTTTAAAAGATTTATTTATTTATTTATTTGGCAGAGAGACACACACACTGAAAGAACACAAGCAGGGGGAGTGGGAGAGGGAGAAGCAGACTCCTAGCTGAGCAGGGAGCCCGATGTGGGACTCGGTCCCAGGACCCTGGGATCATGACCTGAGCAGAAGGCAGATGCTTAATGACTGAGCCACCCAGGCGTCCCTTTCTTTTTCATTTTTAAAGATTTTATCTATTTATTTGAAAGGGAGAGAGAGACAGAGAGAGTGCACAAGAAGGGGGAAGGGCGGAGGGAGAGGGAGAAGCAGACTTCGGCTGATTGGGGAGCCTGATGGGATCTGGGATCATGACCTGAGCTGAAGGCAGATGCTTAACCAACTGAGCCCCCCAGGTGCCTCTTCTGTTTCTTTAGCCTGGAAAGGCAAGGGAGCGGAGCTGGGGAGAGATAAGGAATAGGAGGAGAGGTGGTTGTAAAACACACCGTCCCTCGCAGCCTGTCCCTAGAGCTCTGAGACAGTCTGAGTGCTACTCCACATAGCGGAAGGAGCCATTCTAGACCAACTTCACAGGGCAGACTTCTCCCTGAAGATGAAGCAAAAAAAAAATATCAAAGGCTGTCCATTTTTTTTTCAATTAAACTTTTAGGTAATAAACACTTAGTTTCTTTATATATACATGAACTGAATTTTTCATAAATGTGAACATATTCTGTAGTCTTTTTTTGTTCTCGTCATTTTCCTTGTTTTTGATTTTCCTCTCCTGAGCTCTTCCTTATTCATCACCCATGGATCTCAGCCTCCAGCAAATAAAACATGTAGCCCAGGATGTATTTGTCTAGCTTTTTCTCCATGCACATGTAATCATACCAACGACGATCCGCCATTATTTATTCTACAAGAATGGGTTCGTATTATGCACACTTGAGTTTTTCATTCAGTAATGCCTCATGGAAATCCCTCAAAACCAACCGATACAGCTCTAATTCATTCTCTTAATGGTTATAAAAATCTCCTTTTGTGAGAATATACATAATTTATGGGATCATTCCCTTACTGATGGGCATTATTTCCGGGTTTGTCACTACAAACAAGGCTACAATAAATATTCTTGTAAACATGTCTTTTGTACCAGTAGTTTTATGTTTACGGGATGGATTCCCAGGAGTGAAATTGAAGGGGAGAAGGGTATGTGATATTTATTACATTTTAATAGACATTGTCAGATTGTTTCCAAAAGGCTGTGACAATTTACATTCCTATCACAGGATAGGAGAGTGCCCTTCTCACTGCAGCCTCTAGTTTTTACTCCATTTGTAGTCACTTGATGCTTTCAATTTAAAAACATTTTGGCATATAATGGGAGTAAAGTGATATCTCATTGTAGCATAAATTTGCATTTCCCAACCATAATTAATTTAAATAGTGTTACTATTTGGATTAGCTCTTTCCTGAATTGTCTCTTTATTATTTTTTGAGGGGGAGGGTTATTTTTCTGAGTCTTTTTTTTTCTTTCTTTTTGGCAGCTTGTCAATGACCTTTTTGTCCTATAGGTGTTAATCTTTGGTCTGTTCTGTGTATTATATTGTATCCCATATCTTATTTTTCTATTAATTTTACTTGTGGCACTTTTTTTTTTGGCCCACAAATGTATAAGGATGTTTACATAGTAAAATGTGTTTATCTTTTATTTTTGATGTCTTTCTGGTTTCCAGTCTCAGTTGAAAGGTATTTGTCAACTTTAGGGTTATAGGTCAGAGCAAAGAGGCCCCAGGGCCATTGGGTGAGATGTATTTACTCCAAGATTCCCCAGCCTGGATAGGGGATAATGAAGTGAAGAAGTTTTGCTTATGATTGGGTAGACTCAGTTCTCATAAGGGTGAGAGAATCTGCTTCTGGCTAATGGACCAACCAGTGAGAATTAACCAGTGAGATAATATTGTACCTGGGACCCATCCCATATTCAGGGACAGCTCACGTCACTACAGACTGACCTGGAGCCCAAGGTGAGAACCGAAGGAGAGGGAAGTAGACTGACAAGGAAGTGCCTTCCCTTTCCCCACAAACAGGGTAGGACTCGAGAGATGAGAAGTCCACGTATGGGTGAGGAAGTGAAGCTCAGAGAGGGCTAGGATTGGCCCAAAGTCACACAGCTTGTTTAGAGGCAGAGCTGGAATTTACTTATTTTATTTATGTACCTACCTATCTATTTTTTCCTCACCATAGCACATACCCTCCCCAATGTCCATTACCCAGCCCCCCTAACCTTCCTACCCCCTTCCCCTCCAGCAACCCTCAGTTCATTTCCTGAGATTAAGAGTCTCTATGGTTTCTCTCTCTCTCTGGTTTCACCTTGTTTCATTTTCCCCCCTTCCCCTATGATCCTCTGTCTTGTTTCTCAAATTTCTCATATCAGTGAGATCATATGATAATTGTTTTTCTCTGATTGACTTATCTGACTCAGCGTAATACCTTCTAGTTCCATCCACATCATCACAAATAGCAAGATTTCATTTCTTTTGAGGGCTGCATAGTATTCCATTGTGTATAGATACCACATCTTCTTTATCCATTCATCTGTTGATGGACATCTAGGTTCTTTCCATAGTTTGGCTATTGAGGACATTGCTGCTATAAACATTCAGGTGCACATGCCCTTTTGGATCACTACATTAATATCTTTGGGTAAATACCCAATAGTGCGATTGCTGGGTCATAGGGTAGCTCTATTTTCAACTTTTTGAGGAACCTCCATGCTGATTTCCAGAGTGGTTGCACCAGCTTGCATTCCCATGACAGTGTAGGAGGGTTCCCCTTTGCGGAGCTGGAACTGAAGTCCCGTCTGCTAACTCAAAGGCCTGTGCTTTTCCCAGATTCCATAGACTCAACTCTTGGTAGAATTTTGGTCATAACCATACAGTGTCGTTGAAATCTAACTGTGGGCCAGGCACTGTTCTGAGCACCTAGCATGCACTGCCCTATTTTGCCATCATAAAAGTCTAGGAGAGGGGACCTCATATTTCCTCAAGGAGAGAACTGAGGCATAGAGAAAATGAAATACTTCATCCAAGGTTTCATGGTTAAAAATTGGCAGGGCTCCAATTCAAACTGAGGGTAACTCCAACAACCTATACTGGTAGGTAAGCTTATGTTACACAGCCTTTTGACAGAAGTTCCCCACCTCTCTTCCTCTCTTTTGCTTTCTATCCTTTGTAAAATTGATTAGTGCATATATTTTTTCTGTTTGCTTCTCTGCTTTCCAGCGGATCACTTTCAAGGTTGTTTTTCTGCCACTGTAGTGAGTTCAGCTGAGTAGAGTTTGTTGGGGGATTGTTCCTTGGCCAGGTCTTGGTTATCGATGGAGTAATTGACCTCATGAAACGTATTTGCTGATGTTCTAGATTACAAAGATAAAGCAAACAAAGGGGACAAGTTGGAGAAGAGCGACCGTGGAGACACAGTTTTCCTTCTATCTCCACATGGGGTTTGCTGGGTTCCCCAAGGTTCTCCCGGACCACCACGGTTTACCACCGATTATTCAGAGTTGATCAGGGTGCCAGTCATAAGCTGTACTGGTTCTTGCTCAAGAGTAGGGAGAAAAATCTAGAATACAAAATAGGTACATCCGAGGTTTTCCCACTCTCCGTTGTCATGCTCACTTTGTTGAAGGTGGTGGGAAAGTCTTTTCTTCTAGTAGAGTCAACAAATATTTTTAAGCCTGTGCTGGGTGCAGAGCAAGGTGCCAGGCATTGCGGAGACTCCACATACCCTAGCTTTAGTCCACGCCCGATATCCTTATGGAGGCAGATACGGATCCTCTTTGACTTAAAATTGATAGCATGAAGGTCCTACTCAGGGTCAGATCCAAATACACAGGAAATGCAGGAGAGAGGTGAGTTTTCAGTGGAAGAGTCTGGGAAGTCATTCTAGCGTGATGTACTAATAAAAACACCACTCTATTTGAACAGACGGATTTGTGGGAGGTGTGGGAAGGAGACACAGGTGGTGTTTTTATTCAGGAGTTCAGAGACCTGGGCTCTGGCCCCACGTCTAATGTCCTTACCAGTTGTGTGACCTCACCCAAGTTACTTAATCTCTCTGATTAAATTTCTTCATCTCTAATGTGGGGACATTAAAAAGTACCTACCTGGTAGATTTGTTGGGAGGGTTTTAGCCCAGTATTTGGCCCATCAGAGGCTCTCAGTGAATACTTGAAAAGAAGTGTGTGGGCACCGAGCACTCATGGGTGTGTGTTGGGAGAGCGTTTGCGGGTGGGCAGGTGGGGAAGGGCTGAAGGTGACTGTGGGCGCGGATGGGTGGGGATGACAAAATTGGGGGAGGATGATGGGGTGAGCGATAAGACTAGAAAGCTACATAAGAATCAAAGAGTGGAAACTCTTTAGATTTTACTCTGCTAGAAACAGAGCTCACCATGTTTTTGATCTGGCGATTAGAAAGTGCCCTCAGGTCATGGAAGAAATGACCAGACCTTGTGGTTGTAGACTCAAATATTTACTTAGTGTCTACTTAGAGCAACAGATTGTACCGTCCCTGAAGCTATACCCCTACCCCATCCTTCTTTCTGTCTTAAAGGCTGTCCTGCCCCCCAACTCCCTAACCCCCCCCCACTCCCCCCGCCCCGACTCCCGCTCTTGGAGACCTAGAGGACAAAGGTGATTTGAGCTTCAGGGTGGGGAGGGGAACAACCCCAAATCATATCTCATCCAGTCACATCCTCCAAACCAGCTCCTTCCGGGTTTCTTCATACAGGCTCCAAAACATAATGGGGTTAGGGGGAGAGGCTTGCAAGGTCAGCCAAAGATGTCAAACCACATGAGATCTGATTCCATGGAACCATCTTTTCTTCCCTGGAACAACAGCCTGCAAGATTGTAAAGAAGGCAGAGGAGCCAATAAATGGGGCACAGAGGGGCCTTCCTGCTGCCAACCCATCCTCTGGAGAATGGAATCCTGAGGGCAGATTTAGGGACTGAAATCCAAAGCTGGGGAACTGCCAAAGTGCCCCGCCTGGGCCTGCCAAGTTCAGGGGGACCTTCTGCAAACTTTCTTTGCAACACTTACAGTCAGCTGTCGTGGTGGTGGCAATGCTGTCCCCATGGAGGGAATTACTGACTATGGGGTTGGAGGGGAACTAGCCTAGCCGGGGTATTTATTTAGCTCAGGGGGCTTAACCACCAATGTTAGACCCATGACTCCAGCAATCTTTTCTGATTAAAAAGCTGCTGGGAGCTGCTTTGTCCCCCCACCCCTCACACACATTCCTTTATTACTGTTCTTTGGAAGAAAGTCTAAGAACTGAACCTATCCTGGGAGTTGATTTCAAGTCAATGATTAATGGCACGATCATAGTGTTTTCTTTCTGAATTAACCCATGTGACCCATGGCATTTGCCCCTCGTGTTAACCATTAGACACAGAAACGAGTCCTGTATTTATCTGGGTGGTGGAATCCTGGGGCCGGTTGTCTCACTTTGTAGTGAGAGGACTCTGCAAAGGGCAGGCCTTTTCCTGGGGCGTGGTGCCGGCCTCCTGTCCCTCTGGAGGGAGTTCTGTTGGCCTCTGTTTGCTCTGCGCCACTGAGGCTTGTCACAGTGGGACCTTTCAGTGTTTCGTGTAAAAGTCCCTTGATGATGGATTGCTAACCAAATCTAGACCCAGCCCAGGCCGTGGTGCACTTCGAATGAATCAGGCCTCTTTCTTTAAAAATGTCTGCTTTTCTTACAGTGAACTGAGAGTTTTTACCCTTCGAACTCTGTCCGTGCTTAATGGGAAAAGAGGCGATCTGTAGAGGCGCTCTTGCCAAGTGATTAGTTTTAGGTAAAGTCAGCTTAAATTTCAGCAAGAAAATGAAGTCTGATTTTCAGTTTCTGTGGTGCCCTTCCTCCTGCCAGGAACTGTGTTGAGCCCAGCATCCTTTGCCCCACCCCCCACTCCGCCCCTCCCGCCCCCGTTGCCTTCATTGCATTGCCTGAAATTGTGTGTGTGTGTGGTTTTTGGTTTTTTAAGGGCTTGTGATGCCATGGAGAGGTAGGGAGGTGGGATGGGAGCTGTTCATACTTTTCTGGCTTTGGAGAGGATCACCTTCACTTTATTTGTTCCTTTAATAAGAGTCGTGTGGGTATACGACGAGGGAGAGAGAAAGACAGAAGCAGAGAGCCAGAGCCAGAGAGAGAGAATGTTGGAGGGGGTAGGATTTAGTTTAAGGACTTTGTTTTATTAATTATTTCAATTTTTTGTAAGTGTTGATATATAATTATTATTTTTAAAAATATATATTTATTTAACAGAGAGAGCACAAATAGGCAGAGAGGCAGGTAGAGAGAGAGGAAGGGAAAGCAGGCTCCTGCTGAGCAGAGAGCCCGACATGGGGCTCAATCCCAGGACCCTGAGATCATGCCCTGAGCCGAAGGCAGAGGTTTAACCCACTGAGCCACCCAGGTGCCCCAATATATAATTATTTTTAAAGACTTATTTATTAGAGAGAGATAAAAAAGAAAAAAGAGTGGGCGAGGGGCAAAAACAGAGGAGAGGGAGAGAGAGAATCCCACGCAGACTCCCTGTTGAGTGTGGAAGCCCACATGGGGCTCAACCTCATCACCCTGAGAGCATAACCGGAGCTGAAATCAAGAGCAGGATTGCCCAACTGACTGAGCCACCCAGGCCCCCCGATTTTTAATTTATTTCGAGATTCAAATAACATTAAATGAGGATGTGGCTTTTTTCTGTTTATTGAAAGAAAGCATGCATGAGTGAGTGAATCCTGGAGTCTATCTGACATGTAACATTGTGCCAATTTTAGGTGTGTAACGTGCTGACTTGATACATTTAATGTCTTGTATGATGATTGCCACTGCAGCCATCATTAACACTTCTATCACTTTACATAATTACTGTCTCTTTTTTTTTTTTGTGGTGGAAATAATGAGGATCTAATTTCTCTGCCGGTTGTACAATCATAATACAATATTGTCTAGATTCACTGTCCTGTGCCCTGGGTCTCCAGGATGGATTTATCTACTAGCGATGAGTTTTTACCCTAAATAACAAGGCACATGCCACCAAGAAAGCATGAATTTAAAAAGTCTGGGGAAAGTAAGTATAAAGTCTCCTGATACACACTTGGATCACACCTCGATGGCTCTCCTCTCCCTCTGTCTTCTCTAAAGGCAAATGGGGAAATGAACTCATTTCTTAAAGCCCAGCCCACTGGGCATCCCTCTCAGAAGTCTGCCCTGATCATCCCAGCCAGGAATCTTCCCTCTTCTACAAACCCTCCTGCACTTTGTTCAAAGTGTCTCTTAAACCTGTTTCCGATCGCAGTCCCGTCTCTGAAGGCTGTTTTTGCATCGCTGCAGTGTCTAACACGGGTTTTGTGTAGAGGTAAGCAGGCGCCTGAGGGTATCGATTGAAAAAATATTTACGATGTAAACAAAAGGATGATCTGGAAATTCTGAGAAAAAGAAAAGGATCTTGTAGTTAGATGGATAAGAGGAGACCTCTCACGTACCCGCCTGCCGCAGAGCCACACCCTGCGGTCACAGTGTCACCGGAAGCTAGGAATGCGTTTACCCAGGAGGAGGAAGCAAGAGAACAATCTGCAAGGTCCCTGGTGACCGGCGACCGGGCCTGGGAGGGGTCAGGCTTCCTCTGTCCCTGGGGCTCTCAATGGCCAGTCTTCCACTCTTCTGGCTTCATGTATTTGATTTATTCGAGGGTCCTCGAAGCCAGATGTCCTGTCTGTAGATCCTGACTCAAGTTTTAATTTATCTACACTTTCTTCTGAAAACCCGCCATGGACAAAGCCTTGGGACCCTACGGTGGACTGTGTCATGCTGCTCCCTGAATATGTCCCTCGCCCTTTAGCGCAGTCCTCTGGAGCTGGGGGCAGGGGCCAAGGGCGCACTTTCTGTGTCCATTTTGTATCATGGGAATGCCGGATTCCTATTTCTGGCTGCCTATCTAATATTTTCTGGTGGCTGTCTGATAGGCAACTTAGGGTTGATGTGTCCAAACCCTACCCTTGACCTTGTGCAGTGCACACTTGCTTCTCCCCTAGCTGCCCTTCTCCCCCAGATGTCAGATCCAGTCCTCAGCGGTTCAGCCAGTTATCTGGCAGTTCTCTGGATGCTTCTGTCGCTTTCCAACTCCATATCCATGTTAGGGTCCGTGATCAAAGGAATGAGACTGATGCAAAGCAAAAGTCAAGCAAAGCTTTATTTTGCGCCAAGCATAAGAAACCAGACCGACCGGTAGGGGCCATCTCTCACGAAAAGGCGATGACGACGACCCCGACAAGGCTGCTCCCCAGACGAGGCCGCTCGGGATGAGGCCGCTCCGGATGAGGCCACACGCCGACAAGGCTGCTCCCCGGAATGACGCTGTTCGCAGCCGGGCTGGGGCTCTGGGAGGCGAGGCCGCTCAGGCGGCGCTGCTCCCGATGATCACTCCAACGACTATCACTCCAACGACTACCCTGAGGGCTATTCTAACTCCTCCTACTACTCCCCCGCCCAGTCTCACAGACCAACCTTTATAGAGGTGGTTGACCCCGCCCACACACAGGTGGCCAATGAGATTGCAACACACCACAGTAAATACATGCGCGCCCCACTGATTGGATGTCTCCATCCCGCCTGACCCGCTCCTATATCCGGGGTTTGCAAGTAAGTTCCTCTGGGAGGGGCGGGGTCAATCTAAGTTTACAACCAAATGGCTCCCTCTGGCTAACCAGGCCCCTACAGTCTATGCCTCAGCGGTACGGGGGATACAGTCCTAATTCACCCCGGCACCTCTCCCCACCCCTACTGTGGCTTCCAGCCACCGCCATCTTTTGTGCAGCTCCTTGCAATGGCGTCTAACGGAGTTACCTGTATCTGTCCTTGTACCGCCTTCACGACATCTTCTCAGCAGGCAGAACGATGGCCAAATCTGTCATTCCCTGCTCTGTATCTTCCAGGGGTTTCCTTAATCTTCCGGGATGAAATGAGAAGCCCCTCCTATTGCCTTCAAATTCTGACATGATGCCCCTCTCCCCCTTCTGGATTCCATCCCCTATCATTCTCACCTCCACACAGACCTTGCTGTTTCTGAAATGTGCTGTGCGCCTGCTTCAGGTCCCCTCTACACCTAGAATGTTCTTCCTCCAACTGTTCAAATCATGTCATCAGAGAGGACATCCTTACACACTCTCTCCCAGACGGCAGACCTCTCATCACCATCTGTTCCCTGCTCTTCCTAAATTTCCGTAGTCCTTTGTGTTTGTCAAGGTGTTATTTGACCACCCATGTGAGTAAAAGCTCTGTGAAAGCAGTGACTTTCTTTTGTTTGCTTGACCTAGCACTGTGCCTAGACCTGGGAGGGACTCCGTAAATCTTGGCTGAATGAACTGCGTGAGGTCCGGAGAGGAACACTCTGGATGATGGGTATTATGGGATGCTGTAGCCCATGGCTGCTATTGGGGTCTAAGGAATGAGTAAAAAGGCCAAGGAGGATAGGGTAGGACAAACCCACCTCTGAGTTAAATTCTTCTGTTTCCTACTATGAATGGCTTAGCTCTTTTGTATTATTTTCTCAAGAGAATGAGACAAATTTAATGGCTACTCAAGGTAGTAGGTTCTTGTGCCATGGACATATCCATGTGTGTAATATCCTAGCCACCTTTCCCAACTGTTTCCAGCCATGCCAGAATGAATAACTGTTCTATATTTGATCTTGGTCCGACAAACACCCTCACCGCTGCCTACAATCACAATATGATCTGGATTCTCCCGTCAAGAGACTAATAGTCTATTCTGGACACCACCAAGAAGATCCAATGATCTGGGCACCTGTGTGGTTCAGTTAGTTAAGCATCTGCCTTCAGCTCAGGTCATGATCTCAGGGTCCTGGGATGGAGCCCCTCATCGGGCTCCCTGCTCAGTGGGGAGTCTGCCTCTCCCTCTGCCCCTCACCCTGCTCTCATGCTCTCTGTCTCTCTCTCAAATAAACACATAAAATCTTAAGAAGAAGAAGAAGGAGGAGGAGGAGGAGGAGGGTAGGGGAAGAGGAGGAGGGGAGGAGGAGGGGGAGGGAGAGGGGGAGGAGGAGGAGGAGGAGGAGGAGGAGGACGATCCAACGTTCTGATGCAGTTCTAAACCATTCTGAACCATGGGTTAGGAACTCTGGTTTGTATTGCATTTTGGACTTTCTTATTCTTTAAGAAACAACAATAACAATAATGCTAATAACAATTTCAAAAACCCTTAAAGATTGTTTAAGAGAACCAATTACTAACTATCTTACTGGGAAATCTTGGAAGTATAGCTAGGCCTAAAAATGGAAAGGATTGTGGCTTCATGTTCAGAATGGTGGACTCAACATACTTATCTAAGTTAGCTTTCTCCCCAAACGCAACTGAAATTAAAGAAAAGACTTGAAAAAAAAAAAAAACAACCCACAAAACTCCTAAGGACAGAAAATAGGAGAGGAGACAGTAGCAACAGAATTTTGGAACCTGGGCGATAGATGGACATGTAATAACTGAATTAGCAGATTGGAAAAAGCCATAGCCCAAAATGGCAGTGAAGAAAGTGAGGAAGCCAACCTGTACAAAAGGCATAGATACTTCTAGAACTATGCATGAAGGAGGAGCTCGTATAGGAAGTAGGGTGAACGAACTTGAAAAGGTATTGGATCTCTAGATCACCTTCTCCAGTCCAAGTCTCTGAGCATTACACAAACCTGAAAGATGTTTAGAACTTTATTATCTGGAAAAATAGGGGATCCTTCTCTAGTCGAGAGATATCAGGTGGATGGGCAAACATGGCTGAAATAGGGGGATTAAGTGATTGTGTGCAGATTGAATACCAATGGTACAGATCCCCACCCCACCCCCCAAACTGGCAGAAGAAACTTTAATTACTTAAAGGGAGAATGAGCAAAAAATTAGAACTCAGTGTAACCAGCAGGATCTTGGGCCTTGACAGAGTGATAATCATAAAGTTTAAGAACCAGCAAGGGCACCAGACAATCGGAAAGATGCCAGACATAACCAACTGGTGAGCCTGCATGGTATGGTTGTGTGGTCTGTGCACTGCACAACTGTGGGCCCTAGCCTGGCCATATCAGGGCAACCAAGCTGTACATGTGTTCTAGTCTTGGGTGTTCTGTCCTCACTTTTGATTTGACTTGAATGGCTTACAGGTAGAGCCAAGGGTATCTCCAGAATGATGTCTTCTCTAATTGGTTATCCTAAGAGTGGAAACACATTCTGCAGCAGGATCATCCTGCTGGTCCCAATTTTTTTCCCCTGACATTTCATATTAGTCAATTCATTTTGGACTCATCATTGTTAATGAAATAAATACAAAAAGCGACTCCTGCTGGGAAAAGAAAGATAAATACTCCAAGCTTGTCCCCCAATCAGTGTAGTTGAAAAGCAATGTTAATTGAAAACAGTTTAACTAAGCAAAACTCACAAAGTTCTCTCAAATGTGTTTGCTAAATTAATCATTTGAACGTTTATCCTGCATTCTTAAAACAAGATCATTTGCAAATGGGTGACCTGACTTGCAACTTTCCATTGTTTTTCAGGATGGAAGAGAGACAGAGAGAGACAGGAGAACCAGAAGGATCTAGAATTCTGGGATAACGAGGCACCTCGCTCTTCCTTTCCTGATTAGCCTAGTCCTTACTCTGAACAGTGCTTCTGGTTTTAATGAGCTCCAGGCTTGTCTGAGAGAATACCAGGGCGAATTTCTTTAGTTTGTGTCCGAATTTAGGCAAAGGTTAAAAAAAAGTTGCATTTGGTAACCCATTGCCTGCTCTAGAGTTTAAGCCTTCTGGAAGCTTGCATTTCAACTATGTTTTCTTAATTTATTGTGGACAGATGATCCAGAAAGTTAATGTGCTCCTTTCTTATAAACAGTGAGTTGTAAATCATTCACTAGTTCCCTGACTGGTCTCCTTGTAAGGAGAGAAGGAAATGCTTCAGGGCCCGCTAGCCCCTCCCTTTGTCCCAGGCTTTCCCCGTTACCCCCTGGATGCCCAGAGAAGCCGTGCTCTCTGGGGTCTGGCTGCAGACTGGCACTCTGGGTGCAAGGCTTTGGGCAGGGTTCAAACTAGATCTGGGGCTGCTGCCTGTTGTGGCAGCAGGTGGAACCGTGAGTGTGGCTGAAAACAAAAATAATTTCATCCTGATGAACCGGACTGTCAGGACTGGTGTCAGCAGGGTGGGGCCCTGCTCGCTGGTGGCCAAGCTCAAGGTGAGAGCCTGGAGTCACAGTCTTTATCTGTGGCTCCTGACCCCGGGGTCAGCGTGCCAGCGAACCTGGCTGCTTCAGACACACCTCGTGATGCATCTGGACGCTGGACTGTGGAACGTGGTTCTGAAAAAAACAGATGTTGGTCATCATTACAAGGATGGAAGCCCAAGCTTCTTTCTTGGAAAAATCTGGAAGGGTTATGGCTTCACTTCTTGGTAGATTCAAAAAGACTTCCCTGAGACAAATGACCTTTGGAATATTCATGTGAGCGTGAGGAAGCCGATATGCTTAACTCCGCTCTCATGTGAACCTTCAGCCTGTGCTTTGAGTTTCTGTCCAGAGCCACCTCCTGCCCTTCTCCCACCAATGCTATCCTGTGACCTGGGTTGCTGAGGCATCGAGCACGTGTTTGAGGCCTGTCGGCTGGTCAGCAAGTCCTTGTCACTTGTCTGGACCCCTGGTCTTAGCTTTCTTGAGGGGACTTCTCTCCTGGCCTGACATGTGTAACCCTCATGAATAGAATGATGGAGCAGCCCTTGTACACTCCCTAGAACGCAGCCTATGGATTCAATTTCAGTTTTAAACAGAGTTAGAAGTCAATAAGCAAAGGCCCTGTATGTCTCTGCTAAACATCAGCCTGTGGTGAGCTCTCTGAGGACCGGTCCTTGAAGGAAGCTTTCTCTGAAAAGGTTGATCTAGTAGGGACACTCTAAGTCTTACTCTTCCAGAAATGTGGCTGTGAGTTCAGTTTAATGGATGTAAACCTTCTAGAACAAGGGCCTTACACATGCTCTTGGCCTTGGTGCCATCTTCTTGGAAACCTCCGCACCATGAGAGAAAGAAGCGAATGTGCAGTTTGCAGTGTAACAAAGATGAGGCCCAGGTCTGAGTGGACCGCTGGCTTGAGCACCCTTGGAGGCCGTAGGGGCAGAAATAAGGAAAGCCAGAGGCCAGGGATGCCAGTTCCAATCGTTGGACAACATGCCTACTTTCTAGAGCTTGCCTCCAGGGATTTAGAACATCCATTGCCATCCATTGACTGCAAGGATCACCCTTAGGAGACCTACCTTGCTCAAACTGAAGCCATCTTTTTCGGTTCTTTGCTCTGCACCTGGGACTTTTGGGACTGATCCTGTTTTCATCTGTGGCTCAGTGTAACCTGCATACAATAAATCATCTCTTCTGCTGTCTTAGCTGAAGGCAAAAAAAAGGAGGGGGGGTCCTTACACTGGGGTAGATCTTGCTGCTCCACTCCCCAGCTGCATGATCTTAGAAAAATTACTTAACCCTTCTGAGTTTCAAGCTCCTTATTTTTTAAATGGCAATGTTAATGCCTGTCCTGTAAGGTTGGCTCACTGGAAGATTCAATGAGATCATCTATCAAGGGCAGGTGAAGAGATAGCATCTAATACGTGAGAAAATGGTTTACTACACATGTGGTGTCCATGGACAAGACATGGGGCATAAAGAGAAGAAGACATGGCCCTACCAGTCCACAGGCATCGGGGGAAGGTGGATCCATGACCAGGTCATTTCAGTAGGGTGTGGGAGCAGAATGCTCGCAGCACACAGATGGTGTGAGATGAGCTCAGAGGAGGCCCAGAACCTGGTACTACCTGAATATCTTTGTTTTGTTTTGTAATCGCCCGATAGTGATGTTTTCTGGCCAGTGGGAGTTATGAGTGTAATTAGGTGGGGCAGGGGAGACCAGCGGCCAGGCACAGCCTGGGGAAAATGTGGGCGTGGGGGACGGGCGTGGTGGGGAGGGCTCTACATGGTCTACAGGGGTGCTACTTGCTGGTCTACATGGTCTACAGGGGTGCTACTTGCTGGAGAGGCAAGAACCTGTGCTCAACACCAGCAGTAAGGTTCAAGACAGCCCATTGCGCTACTCCATCTCTCTTTACCCAGCCCGTACAGACAGTAGTCCAGATTGTGGAAATACTCGCAGGCATACCCATTGCTGAGACATTCTTTCTCTTCTTTCCCCCAACACACAGCCTGTTTATAGCACTTCTGCTTGGTCGTAGTCATGGAAACCATCTTGTTGTCGTATTTGCTTTTGGGCGGCATCTTCTACCTCTGCTTGTTTTTGTGGAGCTTCAAGCTGTTAGCAACTTGACATTCTCAGAAAATTCCAAATTCTGGGCCCAGTGAAGGGTGTGGTCAACATGGACGTGATGGATTTAATTACATGTTCAGTCATTCTTGGGTTTGCCAGCAAACTCACCAGCCTGGCATGGGAGGCTGTTCACAATTGGCCTTTATTCCTCTTCCCATCTTCACTCTCCATCTTTCACGTTCTGTTCCACGCAGACTGTCTGCATCTTTGTTCCTTTGGTGTGAAATGCTCTCTATTCTTGACCCCCTCTGATGGATACAATCCTTTTCTGGCACTTCTTTCAAAATACCTTACATGGCCTTGTCCTTGATTCTAGTTCTGTAAGTGCTCATTCTTGCCGTGAGATGGCAAGTGAGTGAGCTGAGGGTAGGAGCCTTCTCCCCTCCTTACACAGCGCCTTACATAGAAGATGTACTCGATAAATATTTGTTGAACTGAAAGATATTAAAAGAACATGATTAAATACCTAGAGTGCACCAGATGGTGACCAGAGAAGGGTCTAAAGCCAGAGTGCCCGTTTTTCTGTCTTCCTGAAGAGCCTTGGTTTGGGGTTATAAACATTAAACTGAGTTTGGGCCTTCAGAGATTTTAAACAACTGCTTGCCCTTGACGTGGTTAATGTTAACTTTAGAAACTGATAATGAACAATAGAAAACAAAGTGTCTGTGGGTATCCATGATTAACAATAGTCCATGGCTAAGGGCTGCTCTTGGCTCCATGGGGTTTCTGCAGGAACTTCAATATGACACGAAGATCAGTAAGTTTTGTTCAGCTTCCCCCACCAGACTAGCAGCTCTGCAAATACCCTGGGTGGAGGAGGGAAACTCACCACTATAGGATGTTGTAGATTTCAATCCAAAAGCAAGAAAAAGGCCAGAAGATGGG
This sequence comes from Meles meles, assembly GCF_922984935.1. Classification (NCBI taxonomy): domain Eukaryota; kingdom Metazoa; phylum Chordata; class Mammalia; order Carnivora; family Mustelidae; genus Meles; species Meles meles. Next base: position 37,188,107 of record NC_060067.1, on the reverse strand, counting down.
TGTGGAGTATTGCCCCGTATGGAGCTAGGTGACTCAGTTTTTGTTGTGATAATATTGTGGAACAAACAACCTCGAAGTTTCAATGGCCTTCAGGAACATTCAGGAACAAACATGTATTGTTTGCTTGTGTAATTTGGCTGTGGCCATGAGTTGGTGCTGTGGCTCGGGACTCCTCCCCTATGTCTTCTTCTTTGGAGACCCAGGCTGAAGGAACATGGCTCCCCAGTGGCCAGCAGTGTCCCATATTGGAAGGCAAGTGTTCCAGTCCGGGTGTGGGTGGCAGATATTTGCAAAGCCTCTTTAAGGCTTTACTTGAAATTGGCGTGTTCTCCCTTCCACCCACACCACATTGGCCAAAGTGCTTTACCCGGCCAAGTCCCAGTTTGGTGGGGCAGAGAATGGGTGAGGGAAAGGGGAGAGGGAGTATTTGCTACGTTATAATTCAGTCTACCGCAGGAACACATCCTTCTTCGGATGGCAGCATGAACTCCTGGAAGAGAGAGCCCCATACCTGTGCGTTGCCTGGCACACAATGGACACTCTGTACATGTTTGTTGAGTGAATGATTAAACTGTCACGGCTCAGTGTAACCAGGCGCATGGCCTTTCTCTGTTTGCATCGTGGAGAAAGTCATGCCTTTTAGAAGCACAGACCAGACGGACGTTCTCTGTGGTTGGAAGCTCTGACCCTAGGCCAAGGTGAGTGTTCGCTGCCATCCGCGGGATGACGCTGTCAAGAGGGGCGCAGTCTGCAGCCAGAGTCAGCCTTGAGACTCCTTGTGGGTGAGCAGATGTGAGGAGGCTGTTTGGGGTGGCTCCCCACACACGGCCCCACCCAGCATGGGGCCAGCCTGGGATGGGGAGTAACTAGGAGGTTTCACCTGGTGAGGCTTCCCCCACCCAGCAAGGAGGATGGGTGTGCCTTGCCGAGGGAAGCTCATTATTACATAAAGTTTGAACTTACAAAGTGGGAAGCTGGAGAGGGGCTACTTCTGCCGCAGAAGCTGGGTCCTTTCAAGAGAAGTTAGAACAGGATCCCTTCCGTGCAGCAGCGAAGGCAAGGATGTTGGAATTTGGAATTTGGAATCTAGAGGCCTGAGTTGAAGATCCAGCCCTACTGCTTGCTGCGTGACCTTGGGCAAGTCACAGGCCCTCTCTGGGCCTGTTTCTTTGACTGTAAACTGGGCAGAATGATGGTATTCACTTCTAGGACCCTTGGAAGGATTAAATAAGCCTATGCGTATAAAGTTCTCAGAGAAGTGCCTAGGATGGAGGAAATGTAGTGACTGAAAGCTGTTATTGTTATTATTATCAACATCAGCATCATTATTTTAAACATGTTGACCGAATTTCAAAGGTTTTCAACTTTGCTTTTTTTAAAAAAAGATTTTATTTATTTATTTGACAGAGAGAGAGAGAGCGCAAAAGCAGGGAGGAGAGCAGCAGGCAGAGGGAGAAGCAGGCTCCCCACAGAGCAAGGAGCCCAATGCAGGACTCAGATCCCAGGATCCTGGGATCATGACCAGAGTGGAACGCAGATGCTTAACCGACTGAGCCACCCAGGCGTCCCTGCTTACTATTTTTTAAAAAATTTTATTTATTTATTTGACAGAGAGAGAAAGCACAGGCAGGGGGAGTGGTAGGCAGAGGGAGAAGGAGAAGCAGGCTCCCCACGGAGTAGGGGGAGCTTGATGTGGGGCTCGATCCCAGGACCCTGGGATCACGACTTGAGCTGAAGGCAGTCACTTAACCGACTGAGCCACCCAGGCACCCATCAATTTTGCTTACTTTTAATCTCCAGGAGAATCTTTTTTCTTCAAAGCAAAGAACTCCTGTAGCTCTTCTTAAGAGAGTGAGAGGCAAGAAATAGAGAACGGAGAAGAATATAGACAGGAGGAGGACTTTTTTTTTTTTTTTTTTTTTTTTTTGAGGTATCGGAAGAGGAGATATTAACAGGGGATTGACTTAAGGAAGAGCTCTTGGGTTTGGGGCTTCTCGGAGAGGAAGGTGGTCCAGAGCTTGTGCTGGGAGCTGGGCTTCAAGGGACCAGGAGGAAGAGATTAGGAAGAGACCCCAACTTCCCTAACCCTGGGAATGGTAATGGCTCCTGAAGACACAGGCTGGGAGGGAGACCATGTCAGGAAGAAGAAAGGGGGTACGGGGCCATCGCTGCCAGCATTCTGGGGCATGCACACCTGCCTAACAGGCTGGGCGGGCAGGGGTGAGAATGAGGCGGACATGGGAAGAGCCAAGGCAGGGCGGATGGCACGAAGGTGACAAGAGTGGCGCAGCCGTGCCAAGACCCATCAGCCTCATGGGCGCTCCAGGCAAACCTGGACCGCAAGGACATGGAGGCTCTCCTCCCTTCCACACTTTTCCTTTTGTTCAGTTGCATTACCTTCCTATCTTCGGAAGTTCTTTTCGGATATCACGAGATGTCGGATATAAACTCTCAGAAGCAAAAGGCGTTGCTCAGCTTCGACGGGTGGGAGGACATCTAACACAAGACATATCTCTTTGCAGGAAGCAGTTCTCTGGGGGAACATTCAGGGTGACTGGTGTCACGGCGCCAGCACGGAGCAGGTCCGCTTTGCTCACAGATGTGTGTGCGCTGTTGAGCTCAGCGTCTGGCGCATTGGAGGAGGTGCTCAATAAATATTTGTTAAATAAATGCACGGAAAATGCTCGAACACCTGCAATAGCTCTTGTTAAGAGAATGTCAAAGTTCTTTTATATTAAAAAAATATGAGAACTCCAAAAGTGCTAAACATTTGTGGATCTGAGAGAAAGAGGAGAGGCTCAACTACAGAAGGGATTTGGGCTCCCTGCAGTCTGTCTGACGGACCTTGGCCACGTCCAGCCCAGTCCCCTAATAGCATTATCCCAGCCCTATTTTATCAGTCAGGGTTCTGGTAAAAAACAGATGGCACTCTCTTATTGGGTAACTTGAGGAGAGTTCAATAAAGAGACTATTTACAAGGGATGGGCAAGATATCGGGGAGCCCCAGGGATGAGTTGGAAGCCTGAGGGCTTGTACCATCCCTGGGCCCGAAAGGGCAAGGAGAGGGTGTGGGTGGAAAAACCTAGAGAGAGAGCTGAGAGAAGAGGGCTCCCTGACAGGGCAGTGACTTTTGGTGGAAGGACTTGGCAACAATTCCAAGGGAGACAGTTCAGTGAATGGATGCCCCGGCCTCACGCTCCTCCCTCCCCCGCATTCCCTCTAGTGCTCGCTATTGCGAGGATGCCAGAGGGCTGTAGAGTCTGTTGAGGACAGCCCCCGTAGGTCTAGAGCAAGCAGGGAGAAGGACGGAGTGTGCACATGGAAAGGTTTCTGGAAGGTTTGCAGGCCGGGGGCGGGGGGGGGGGGCAGTGAGGTGGAGTCTTCAAGTTCCTAGGTGTGGTCACCACTGAAGGCACTCGGTGGGCTGACCATGAAGTCCGGCTTCTGCAGTCCGTGTGGGATCACTTGGGATGTAAATCAGAAAGCACACCAGTGTCCTAAGTCCCGCCTGAAACTGACGCAGGGTGGGGCCCTGGGCGGGGCTGGGGCGGACCCGCGTAGGTGTGGCCCATTTAATCTGTGTTCTTGATCCATAAGGTAGAAACACCTTGATGAAATTGGCCAAGGCGACCAAATTACAAGGTGTTAACAAACTCTGGCAGAGAGAAACTAATGACAGACTTACCAGTGGAAAATGCCCCTGGCCTTAAAAGACAGACTAGGGCCCAATGAGATGCAGAGATCCGGAGGCCAGCGTGACTCAAACACACCCATCTACTAGGAGGCAGAAAGCAGGATGACCAGGTCGTGAGCAACCAGGAGGACTCAAGAAACAGGCTGCCGGAGACGCCAGCCTTCTGGAGACTGTTGGCAGAAGGGAAAAACCAACCTGAGCTAAGCTTGGGCCTGCGGGTGCTAATGAAGGCCTCTCACGAAATCTGAACGAAGACATTGTCTCTCCTGGAATAAGAATAAAAGAGTAGTTTCAAATTTTTTACATACCTGTTGACCCAGAATTCTACTTTAAGGAGTTTATCCTAAAGAAATAATCAGGCTGATTCTTAGTCCTACTGGTACAAGGATGTTCCCTGGAGAATTTGTTACAGTGATGCCAAATTAGAAAAAAGCTCTATGTCCGGTGGTAGGGGATTGTTGAAAAAAAAAATTATAGAAAAATTTTAATGACATTGGAATAAGCTCAATATGTGGTTTAGAGAGGAGAAAACAGATTCTACAACACTTCAATCTCATTTTGGTTGTACACACACACAAGTGATCAACTCTAAAAAAGATGTTATTAATAATAATTTCACTGTTTTTTTCATTTTCTTATCCAAACTACCTACATTTTTGGAGTGGATATTCATTACTTTATGGTATGAAAGCAAATTATTTTTTTTAAACCCAGAGAGAGGACTTTCTTGACTCTCCTGAAGCCAGTTAGCTCTCTGGTGTTTACCCAAATCAGTAAGGTGGGAAAGGGAAGGGAGTGCACAGGTGCTTACAGGAGGTTGGGCAAAGGACTGAGGTATGTGTGGGGGAGGGGGTGGCTGGAAGCACAGAGGAGGCCCTCATGTATTTTAGGGTGTCGCTGAGGAGTGTGTCTGAGACCAACAGAAGATCATGGGTTACTGAACCTCAAGGAGAACTATCATTTGGCTCATGCACTCTTTATTAGTTGGCTTTGAATAAAAATCATACCAAAGCCAGTTGCAGGAGAGGATTGGAGTTGGGGTACATCTATTACTGGATGGTCAGGACTGGAAAGGATCATAGACCTCATTAGTCAGACCTGCCAGAGGCCCATTCTAGTACCAGATACCAAAGCAAAACCTTGACAAACATCTGACTTTCTAATAGGAGGGGATTTTAAATGAAGTTACAGGGAACGATCTCCACCAGTCCCGGCAGGTGGCTTCTGGGGAAACTCCTCAGGTTTGCAGAACACGATTTGTCAACATCTGAGGTCCTCGGAGCTCTAAAATACTATGGTTTCACGACTCTAAGATTGCCGATTGCCCTGGAGAGCCTAGTTTAAGAGACACCAAGAGGACCAGGCTATAATTTGCATTCCAAGAAGTAAAGAAGAAACGTTTCTTCCTCTCCACGTATAAACATTTATTGAGCATCTACTCTACACCAGGCCTTGTGCTAGGTGGTAGAGGTAAGAAGAGAAAGAAGACAAAATCTTCTCTTTCAAGGGCTTATATTCAAGTGGAAGAAACTGACCCTGAGACAGACGATCATAAGAAAGCAAGGCAAGGATAAAAGCAAGCTAGGATAAAAGCTCATACAAAAGAATATGGAACAGCATGGAAAAGAAGGACCTTGAGTATGACTTAAGAGAAGGGACACTGAACCTGGGCCTTGAAGGATAAGTGAACTTTAGGCAGTCAAGGAGGAAGGGTGTGTGCATGTGTGTGTGTGTGTGTGTACGCCCATGTGCATGCACCTGAGGAGAGCGCACTCATTAAGATTGAAAAAAGCATAGCATTTTTGGATATATTTTCTTCGGTAAAGTGTCCAATCTTTTGCCCATTTTTATTGGGTTGCTTATTTCATTAGTATTTAGTTTTAACGTTATTTATATTCTGGAGTCAAGTCCTTTATCAGAAGTAAGTATTGTAGGGGCGCCTGGGTGACTCAGTGGGTTAAAGGCTCTGCCTCCGGCTCAGATCATGATCCCAGTGTCCTGGGATCGAGCCCTGCATTGGGCTCTCTGCTCCGCAGGGAGCCTGCTTCCTCCTCTCTCTCTGCCTGCCTCTCTGCCTAGTTGTGATTTCTCTCTGTCAAATAAATAAAATATTAAAAAAAAAGAAATAAGTATTGTAAATATTTTCTGTGCATCTCTGGCTTGCCTTTTCATTAATGTATTTGAGAAGCAAACATTTTTAATTTTGATGAAGTCAATTCATCATTTTTTTCTTCTGTGATTCATGTTTTTGTGTCCTAAGAGATCATGGCCTGCACTAGAATTACAAAGATTTTCTTCTGTGTTTTCTTCTCAAGGCATTTTTATACTTTCAGCGTCTATTAGCATTTCCAGTTAATTTGGGGATATGGTGTAATTACAGGTCAAGTTTCATTTTTCCCATATGACTATCCAGCTTTTCCAACATTATGTGTTTAAAACACGGTTCTTTCCACCGTAGGAAATCATTGTCGAGACTCAATCGACCATATCTGTGTGGGTTTATTTATGGACCCTCTTCTGTTGCATCGATCTGCCCCCTTATTCTTATGCCCAAACCAGGCTCTCTTAATTACTGTAGCTTTAGAGTAAGTGTTAAAATCCTGTATCGTCTCTAACACTGTTCTTCTTCTAAAAAGCAGCTTGGCTAGTCTCGATCTTTTGTCCTCACACATGAACTTTAGAATTCGCTTGTTAATTCCTATTTTTAAAAAATGGCAGGAAGGATATTGACTGGCAGATTGTTGAATCCATAGATCAGTGTAGAGGGCTGACAAAGCTATTGGGTCTTCTACTGCGTGAACACGGCATGTGCCTGCCTTTCTTTAGTTTTTGTTTTTGTTTTAAGATTTTATTTATTTTATTTGACAGACGAGATCACAAGTAGGCAGAGAGGCAGGCAGAGAGAGAGGAGGAAGCAGGCTCCCTGCTGAGCAGAGAGCCCGATGCGGGGCTCGATCCCAGGACCCTGGGATCATGACCTGAGCCGAAGGCAGAGGCTTTAACCCACTGAGCCACCCAGGTGCCCCCTTTCTTTAGTTTTGCTTTGACTTTTCTCAGCAAGGGTTTTGTACAGGTTTTACACATATTTTGTTAAAATTATCTCATATTATTTTTCTGATGTTATTGTAAAGTGATTTACCTCAATTGCCAATTGTTTTTTGTTCGTACCTAAAAATATTTCTATACGGATTTTCCATCCTGCAGCCCTATTAAACTCGTTTATTAGTTCTGGTCATTTTTTAAAAAATAGGTTCCCCCGGGAGCGTCTGGGTGGCTCAGTCGACTGAACATCTGACTCTTGGGTTCCTCTTGGGTCATGATCTCAGGGTCGTGAGATCGAGCCCTGCCTTTGGCTTTGTGCTCAGCACAGAGTGGGCTTGTCTCTCTCCCTCTGCTCCTTCCCCCAATCTCTCTCTATCTCTAAAGTAAATATAAAATCTTTAAAAAAAAAAGTCCTTAGGATTTTTTTTTTACATCCAGAATCATGTTGTCTTCAAATAAAGACAATTTTATTTCTTCCTTTCCATTCTCCATGCATTTCCTTCCTTCCTACCCTGGCTAAGATCTCAATACAATGTTGAATAAGGGGTAAAAGTGGGTATACTTTGTCTTGTTCCTGATCTTCAAAGAAGATCATTAGCAGAGATCTTTGAGATGGACACCAACGCACCTACTTCTCACTTCTTCACTCTGGACTTTGGTGCCCACGGCTACCATCTCCCCACAGAACGCTTGCCATAGCTTCCTGACTTGTCTCCCTGCCCCCACTGCATTTCTCTTCTTCCCACTCCCAGTTCTCATCTCCATACAACTGCCATGTTAGCCTTTTAAGACACAGGTCAAACATGGCCCCAGGGGCTCCTCTTCTCTCTCCTCCCCTATGTTATGGCAGGGTCTTGATTCACCTTCCCCAGGAGTGATGTGCCTGCTCTTTCTCCGTGGCCTAGAACACTGGTTGGTCTTGCTTCTTCTCTCTTAGCATCTCTTGAAGCCTGGGATTTGGGTCACTGCACCCAACAGGGTGGTTGGTGAGGCCCTTAGAGCCTCCTACTGTCTGCATCTTGGTCACCAAGTACAGAAAAGTCTAGGAAAGCTGGTAGACTTGCCAAGTCTCAGAAGACAGACGTTCCCTGGGGCTTCTCACTGAAAACCCTAAGTAATGTGAGTGCTTCCTAAAATGAGACATAATGACTTTTTATCTTTCTTGCAAGTCTTTAATTAGAGACTCCATCACAGACATGTCACATTAAATGGGTCAGGAATTCCACAGGAGGAGGGAGTGAGTAGGAAACTCCTTGGCCAAAACACCATCAAACCAGTTTGATGCTTGTAATAATGTTTTTCCCCTTGAAGACTATATCCATTATCCCTTAGCTTCTGGTAAAAAGTGTTTTTTTAAAAAAGCAAGAAGGCCTTGTCCCCCAAGGCATTATCAATCATTGGGGCAGTCAGTCAATCAACAAAACATTTGCAGGGTACCTATCATCAGCTCGTTTGTGGAAGGCACTTCCCTATGCCTTATCTCATTTTTCCCCTTAACCACCCTGTGAGGTGGGCAGGACACATGTCACTTTCAGACAGATAAGGAGTATGAGTCCCTAGAGGCTGAGTGGCCTGACCACGTTGCTGGATGGTGACAAAGCTGGGGCTGGAACCCCGTGATGGGGTTCAGGGCTGGCTGCCCTCAGATACAGTGTTCTGGCATCTTGATTATTTTGAATTCAATTACTTCAGAAACAGCCAATGCAGGAAGGACACTTTGACCCTCCTTTGTCCCCCAGAAAGCAAAAAACAAATCTCCAGCATGAAAGGTGCCTTACCTGTACGATGGGGAATTCAGGGCCAAGAAGGCATATAAACAAACACTGTTACTTTACCAATGTAGTACCCCAAGCCCAAACTTCTTTGTCTTGTCAATTCTTCACAAATATATTATTTCTTTGTCTAAAAGGTAGAAAAGCCATCTGCTTTGGTCACTTCTTTGAGTCTCATATTTCTATGAGCTCCCATACGTACAGAATTACGATTTGTTTTCTCCTTTGTTAATCTCCTTTGTGTCTATTTCATCAGACCAAGCAAAGAACCTAGAAGGGAAGAAAGAAAATGTTTCCCTCTCCTCCAGTTTTGGTGCCCAGTGGGGGGCACTTCACAATCTGGTCACAGCTCGTTCTGCTGCTGTGGCCGCTGAGAAGTCCTAGGACCCCAGATGAGAGCAGGCAGAACGTAAGAATGACCTTCTTACCACACCAGCCTTCTGCATTTCTGTCTACAAAGTATGGTGTACACACGAGTGGCTGCCAGAGTCTTTTTTTGTTTGTTTGTTTCATTTACCAGGATTACCAGGGGAAGATTTTTGTGTTAACTAATTCTTTGTGTATAGTGAATCTGGTAAAGATTTGATATAATCAAATTGATATAGTCCTCTCGATTTCTGTCAATCTCGTTCTTTCCCGGAGATGGTCGTTGTTTTCTCTTGTCTCTGTCCTTTGTGTCATTTGTCATAAGGAGGAAAACCAGAGGGTAGAATGGAGGCATAGGCCCTATCAGCCCATTGGAACCGCCCTCATAGATGGGTGAACTCCCGGCTCTCACCAGGCTGGGGTCTGCTCCGATGAACTTTGCTTTGGGTTCCCTCTGTAAGAAACTGGATGAGGTTTTCCATGTGTTTTGTTCTATGGATTGAGAGCTTGGCTTTGTGGCCAGTGAGAATATTCTCTCTGGCCGCCACCATCTAGAAGGTTCACAAACTTGTGTACATCTGGTAGCCAGTCCAATAGACTGGGGTTCTGAGACATGAGTCCCAAGTGGCCCTCTCTCTGTCCCACTGTGCTAGCTCTCAGGGGACTTCATCATGAGGGGTCCCAGTCCACAGGGGCCTTTGTCATCTCAACCTTCGTTGTCTTGTTAGTGCTGGGAAAGTCCTGTCCCAGGAGTGCCTGCTGGGTATCATAGACTAGTGGGTCTGTGATTGGAGGCATCTTACCGTTTCATGAGAGACTGAAGACACAGTTTTCACCACACATGCCTTTGCTTTCTTAGGCTAACCAATCCTGGGTGCGAACTTTCTGGATCTTGTGGGGACTGCATCTCTTGCACTCTCCTTTGGGTTGCCTCTTGCCTCCTCTGTTGAACTATAAGAAGCCATATTGGTCTGAATCACTATTGAAATGGGCAGATGATGGATATTTTGCATTGGAAAAGTTTCGAGTTTGAAATATTTTCTTTAGAGAGTTCTCATCCTAAACAATTGTCTTCTTGGTACCTATGGAAAGTGCAAATTAAAGACTGGATACAAAGAAGTAAAACAGCTAGACTTAGGGAGCCTCTTAGCAAGATGAAAGAATGGAAATTGAACTTAAAACTAAAGTCCACATCCAATATGAATTCCCTTTCTTAAATTTGGTCTCCTCCAAGGCAAATTCCCTGAGCTCCCCAAGAAGCTAGCTTCCCTAGAAAAATCCAGAAAACACCCAGCTGCCAGTTCTACCCGTTCTTTCCCTACAAGATTTTTTTTTTTTAATATTTTATTTATTTATTTGACAGACAGAGATCACAAGTAGGCAGAGAAGCAGGCAGAGATGAGGAAGCAGGCTCCCCACTGAGCAGAGAGCCTGATGCGGGCGGGGCTCGATCCCAGGACCCTGACCTGAGACCAAGGCAGAGGCTTAACTCACTGAGCCACCCAGGCGCCCCTCCCTACAAGATTTAAGAGAGCTCTCCAGCCTAATCTTTCTGCCCAGGGTCTGCATTCTTTCTGTCCCTTAAAGATGTAAATCTTACCAGGTCTTTAGAATGTAAATGCCCCAGGAGGTAATGAAAACTCACTTGAGAATGGAGAAAAAAAGTAAAAGATCGGGGGAGCCTTTTAAAAATACAAACTGCTATTTGTTTTTTGGGTGTTGAGTTTTATAAGTTCTTTATAGATTTTTTGGATACTAACCCTTTATCAGACATGTCATTTGTGGGTATCTTCTCCCATTCTGGAAGTTGACTTAGGTTTTGTTCACTGTTTCCTTTGTCGTGCAGAAGCTTGTTATTTTGATGTGGTCCCAATAGTTCATTTTAAAATTTTGTTTCCCTTGCCTCAGGAGACATACCTAGAAAGAAGTTGCTGCTGCTCCCGCCGTTGTTGTCAAAGAAGTTACCACCTGTGCTCTCTTCTAAGATTTTTTTGGTTTCGGGTTTCACACCGAGATCTTTCATCCATTCTGAATTTATTTTTGTGTCTGGTGTAAGAAAGCGGTACAGTTTCATTCTCCTGCATGTGGCTGTCCTGTCTTCCCCACGCCATTTGCTGAAGAGACCGTCTTTTTCCCATCTCATTTTCTTTCCTGCCTTGTCGAGGGTTAACTGACCACACAATTGCGGGTTTTATTTCTGGATTTTCTGTTCTGTTCCATGGATCTGTGTGTCTGGTTTTGTGCCAGTACCATACTGTTTTGATGATGACAGCTTTGTAACAGAGCTTGAAGGCAGGAACTGTGACGCCTCCAGCTTTGCTTTTTTTTTTTTTTTTTTCCTTTTCTTTTCAAGATTGCTGTGGCCCCTTGGGGTCTTCTGTGGTCCCATACGAATTTTGGGATTGTTTGTTCTAGTTCTGTGAAAAATGCTGTTGGTATTTTGATAGCGGTGGCATTACCACATGATTTTACTCACATGTGGAATTTAAGAAACAAAGCAAACAAGCAAAGGGAAAAATGAGAGCGAGTGAGCAAGAAACAGACTCTCCATTATAGACAACAATCTAATGGTCATCAGAGGGGGGAGGGTAGGGGTGGGGGAAATGGGGCGTGGGGATTAAGGAGGACACTTATGGATGGAACTGTTGAATCACTATACTGTACCCCTGAAACTAATATAACACCGTATGTTAACCAACCGGAGTTAAAATAAAAACTTAAGAAAAAATAAAATTACAAACTGTTAGACAGGCTCTCCTGCCCACAGCCTCCTTAAGATTACTTGTCAAGGACAAATTCAAATCTTAAAAGTCTTCTCCACAGATATTAGCAAACAACAACAAATACCCCCCAAACCCCCTTCAGTGGGTAACCTTAATTTGTTCCGTCTGCCAGAGACACGCTGCTGCTTCTTCTTTTTTTTTTTTTGGACACACTTCTTTTAAAATGAGTTCAGTTTTACATTATACCCCATTCACGGCTAAAGTTTTGGGATTAAAGCTAGGAGATCATTGTTGGAGTGTGTCTGTCTGTTTATGCATGTCTATGTATGTGCGTTCCAAACGCAGTATCTTTCTACCACTGCATGGTATTGTGAAAATTACTCTGTAAAATATCTCAATTTAATTGGCTTAAAAATAAGTGTGTATGAATTAAGTATTTTTAAATTTTAGAAACATAATAGAAGCTCACCCAAGTGTTTTTCAAGTGCACATGATCCAGCATAAGTTTTGGTAAACAAAAGCTAGTTTAAGTTTGTTGTTGTTTAACTAATACAGGCATGGCTTTAAACTGACCAGCATTAAGTATAATACGTTTATTCTACATAGATTTACTAGAAGTCAAATAAGCGGGTGCTATCTCTGTTACAAAATTGGTCAGCAAAAAAAAAAAAAAATAATAATAATAGGGGCGCCCTGGGTGGCTCAGTGGATTAAGCCTCTGCCTTCAGTCCAGGTCATGATCTCAGGGTCCTGGGATCCAGCCCTGCATCAGGCTCTCTGCTCAGCAGGGGGCCTGATTCCCTCCCCCTCTCTGCCTGCCTCTCTGTCTACTTGTGATCTCTCTCTCTCTCTCTGTCAAATAAATAAATAAAATCTAAATAATAATAACAACAACTTAAGATGAAGGCTAACCTCTTTAATATTTCATGAAATTTGAACAAATGAATTAAATAGATGTAAGGGAGGTAATAGTTTTTAAGTGAATTTTTTACAATGATTATTTCATGGTATGAAATACCCAAATTTCTTTGGTAACTTCCACTATTAAAAGTTTTGCTATGTTAAATTAAATGACAGAATTTTATTATCTAGATCATTTCCAAATAAGATAAAATACTAAGACATTAATTGATAAAACCAGGCTTCCTTTCTACAGAGAAACTAAAGGTAGTTGGGTCCAACTGTAAATACACCCTATGACATACTGAAAATTTTACTATGAGAAAACATATTTCCAGAAACTGTAAAAAAGTATTTGTAAATTTGCCAACACACAGAATGCTAATATAAAAGTTAATAATCATTTATTTCTTTATTTTAACTAAAAAGTTAAGGTTTTTAAGGGTTAAAAATGCTAATATATGTAATTAAAGCCACTGGAAATAATAAAGGAAACATCTTTAAATGCCAAGAAAGCAGAGTGTGTGTTTTCAGTTAAAAAAAAAAAAAAAGGTATGAGGAATGGGATATGTATTTTGCTGAGGGGAATTAAATAATTCTGTCCTAAAGAGAGGCTAATTATTTCAAAATGGAAAAGAGGAAAAACATAGGACAAAATCTAAATGTATGAAGAAAGTTGTAGAAAGTTTATGGAAAAAGAAATCTTTGGAAAGGACTTTTAATGTGTAGTCAAGTTGACTAAGATTAGAAGGAATTTAGTTAAGTTAAAGAAATTTTAATATCAAAAATAAGTTGGTACGAAATTAGAATTTGGTTTTCTCTCTGTTAAAAGGACAGAGTTTTCTTGAACTACTGATCTGCTATTTATAAGAGATTATAAAAGTTTTTCTTTCTTTATTTAGAACTTTAAAAAACATTTTATTCATGCGACCTACAGAGAACATTCTATGTACCTCAGTGTGCTAAGCATATATATTTCAATGAAATAGTGCCGTACATATTGTCAAGTTCAATCGACATTCTTAGAAACGAAGGTTTTGCATGTGTTTTTAAAGTATATGCAATTAGGCACTTTTGGGTAAATGTATCCATTCAGTGAGGCACACTGTACTTATTCACCTGCCCAAGTGCTAGTCCTGGAAATATATTTCTTTTCTTTTAAACGTAATTTCCCTAGAAAACAAAAATTTTGTATCTTGTCAAAATAATTTCCTGTGTCTTTAGCAGCCCCTTTAATTATTTAAGACAGCCGAGTCTTCCCTGTTGAAAGAGCTAAGGTTTTTGTTTGCTTTTTATAACTATTTAACTTTCTGCATTTATTTGCCTGTGAAGTCTTTACTTGCCGCTATGGTTAAATGGATAACTAAGTATTGTTTCCCAGTGACCTAAGATCCTATTTGACCAAATGTTTTAAAACCTCTGTGAATTTTTTTGCCAACTTCCCCCAGATCAAACGCTACATTAAGTCTTTTTAATCTTGAACTAACTTCGGGATATTTCTGAGGGTCCCTAGAACATCTCAAAAAAGGTGTTTGCTCTTCTCATAAAAAAAGAGATGTTAAACTAATTTGGCTTATTTGGTATGTCAAATGCATGAGAAGCATTGCCAAATAAAAAGTCGTACTAAGTCTTCTTCATGTTGTATGGTATAGGGATTCTACAAATTATAGGAATTTCCCACAAGCCCAATACATCCTGGTCTTATGTTATCAGTCATAATTCCAGTTTTATCTCAAAATGTTACGTGTCAGAGACATAAGCAAATTTCCTTGTCAGTTGCTCCTAATGAACTCTGAACAGATCTTTGATTATGGCCCTTTTTAGGTCCTTTGTCATTTACATATGGTTATTGTTTCACTCTGATACTCTTGCAAAAGTGTTTGCAAAAGGCTCATGGAGAGCATTCTAGAAAACAGGTGTCTGACATCCTTACTCTATACTAAAAAACCTCTGAACTTGATAAGACTTTGCAGAACCAGTAGAAAAACTGGATTCAAGCAAAACGAAGGACTGAATAAACTGAGAAGGATGTTGATAATTTTTTTGACTTTTTGCTTAAAACATAGCTTTTATTTTTAATATGTCTTTCCAATTCAAAAAACACTTTTTCTCTTTTCTCTGAAGTTAGCTGTGAGTTAGAGCAATTTGGTAAAATAGACCTTTGTGAACAAAGAGGAAACGTTTCTCTTTTTCTCCCTACCTGATCTCCCCCCCAAGAATTCAGAAACTCTCAGGGAGGAAACTCATTTCCAGGCCGCTACAGTTACTTACATGCATTTACAAAAACCATTGTTCTTGTAACAGGACACAATTGGGAAACATTGATTACATTACCAAGGCTTTAACCGGAATGTTGTGTTTGAGGGAGATCTACAAAGACTCAAATATGACCAGATAGGTTTAAAGAACAAAAACTGACTTTATGGAACAAATAAATTCCCCTAGAAACATCAGCCTTGTGCCTTGTTTACAGGGTTACCAGCAGCCCTTAGTAGGTGAGCAAAGAATGTCACTTCCTGGCGGATGCAAGAACCTCAGGATATTTTGGGAAACTTGAAAAGAGAAATGAACCCAAATCTACAGGTATTTTAGGCAAAGTCTGATGACAAGTCCTTGGCTTGGTTTCTTAGCTTCGAGAAGCTTTTATTTTATTTTTTAATTTAATTTTAATTTTAATTTTTTATTTATTTTTAAAAGATTTTATTTATTTATTTGACAGACAGAGATCACAAGTAGGCAGAGAGGCAGGCAGAGAGAGAGGAGGAAGCAGGCTCCCTGCAGAGCAGAGAGCCCAATGTGGGGCTCAATCCCAGGACCCTGAGACCATGACCTGAGCCGAAGGCAGAGGCTTTAACCCACTGAGCTACCCAGATGCCCCTCGAGAAGCTTTTGGAAGTCCAATCTGAGGGGCGCCTGGGTGCCTCAGTTGGTGAAACGTCTGGCGCTTGATTTAGGCTCAGGTCATGATCCCAGAGTCCTGGGGTTGAGCCCTTAAGTCGGTCGGGCTTCTTGCTCACCACGGTGTCTGCTTGAGATCTTCTCTCCCTCTCTCTTTGCCCCTCCCCCTGTCTTTTTTCCAAAGCCATCATGCAAGCTAAATTACACAACTTGATATAAAGTGCAGAGAAATTACCACGGCAGCTCATAGAGACAGAGACTGTCTTCATGGCTGTTGACATGTGCGCCTGCCACCTGGAAAGGTCACCAGAGACATTCAGACTGCAAACCTGGCAAATCTGTCAGATGGCCGCTGTCTGCCCTCCATCTGAAGATGCCGCCAGCCTCACATTTAGAAATCTTCTCCTCTAGCTACCCTCAGAATTCAGAAACGGGCTTCTACTTTGCTCTAATAACGAACGGTTATTTTTCTTTTGTTTCCGTAGACATGCCTCTTTTAAATACCTCACTGTCTGGACAATATAGGCCTATCCTTGGGAAGCCGCCTGCCTCACTGCTCCTGAAATGAGTCACAACGTTCTCAGGACTGAGACTGGTTCAGTAAGAGACAGAAAAATCCACTACTGAGCTCCTAACCTGACCCTGCTCTCCACAGATGTTAGCTCAGGTTTTAATAGGCAAGACGTCCAGGGAAGTTTCTGAGGAGGGAACTGATGGGCTTCAGAGAGGGCTGACCCCAAATAGGCCACTTTGGGATATTGATAATTTTGAATTTAAGTTACTCAAGAAACAGTGCGTGAAGGACACTCTGACCCTCCTTCGTTCCCCTGAAAGTAGGAAATAAATCTCCCCGGTGAAAGGTACCTTCCTTGTACCAGGAGGTAAAGAGACAGGCTTATCACCAGGGATATGGAATTCAGAGCTAAGAAAGTGATATAAACCTACTGTCTTACGTCACTAATTTACTACCCCAAACTTCGTTGTGTTGTCAATTCTTTTTCTTGTCACAAACTCACTGTTTCTTTGTCTGTAAGGTCTAAAACTGTCCACTTGGGTCACTTCTCGGAGTCTCATATTTCTATGAGCTCTCTACATCCAAAATTAAAATTTACTTTCTTCCCCCTCCAGCTGATCTGTTTTTGCATCAAATGAATTATTAGACCAAAGAACCTAGAAGGGAAGAAAGGAAGTTTTCCTCCCCTACACCGGGTCTCCTGATCAGGATTTACTCTTCTTGACATTCAGATAAGCTCTCTCTCAGGGTGCCTGACACTGACGGGCTCAGCACCCAGGACCTGGCGCAGGGGGAGAGAGGCCACGCTCCCTGGCGTCAGACTTGGGCTTTGTAATGACCTGGGATTCGAGTTTGCTGTAGATACTATCTTAAAAAGACATTCTCACTCAACACAAAGTCAAGTATGACAGGAAAAGCCTGAGGCGTTAGGGGTGACCACCACCCACTGCAGAGAGAGGACAGGAAGGAGGGCATGGTGGGCTCCCCAGGGGCGGTGGGGGGCAGGGCAGAAATGCAGGGAGGCCTCCTGCAGGGCTTTGCTGGCTTCCCAGGCTGCCGTATCCCTCTGAGCTGTCAATCTTGGCTCCTTTCTGCCCACTAATTTCCCCTTAAAGAGTTGTTTCCCCCACTGCTCCCCCTCTGCCTTTCTTGGAGAGCCCTTTAAAGCAGACCCTAAGTTAAATAAACACACAAGGAGACAAGCCAGGGCAGTGTGATGTGAAGGATGCAGGCAGGAAGGTCAGGGAGACCAGGGTTGCAAGCATGGGTGTGTATGTGTGAGTGAGGGTGCGTATGTGCATATTTGTGTGTGTGTGAATGTGTATCAATGTGTGTATGGATGTGTGTGCATGTGTTTGGATGTGTGTCAGTGTGCATGTATGTACCTGTGTGGGGATGGGTGCTGGGTACCCCGTAGCCCTTTGCCTCCTTCTCCTCTGTTCTGTTTCCTGGGCCTCCCATGAGTCTCTTAGGCAACCGCCATCTTCCCTGATAGATATGCCAAGCTCATCTTCAACTCACTCGATTTTAACCTGCTCCTGCCCTCTGCCCGCTGGCCTTCCCACTCTTCCTTGCTCCCTCCCTCCCTGTTCCACTCCTTCCATTCCTTTGTTTACTTTTCCAGTGGAATAAACTTCCTATGATTTTAAAAAATGAACATGCGGCTACACGTAGGAATGGACAACAGGAAGGGAATGGGCCGTGTTCTGAGCTCAGCTCTCCACACTTTATGTGGGTTACGGGCTTAACTGTGGTGACCCTATGGGCGGCTGGGAAGATGCGATGGGATAACACACATAGAACATTCAGAACATGCCTGGCACGCAGTAGACATTGAGGATTACTGAGCACTCCCGTTATTGCAGGATTTCCCATCAGCAGGCGTGGTGGCCACAGCCGTAGGTCCCACTCTGGATCCACACACCTGGTCTGCCTCATAGTCTATAAATGCTGTTTTCTGTGTGGTCAGTTTTTTGCTTATCTGACTTGGAAATGGCTGGACTACATACATGATTTTCATGAGATCCCTAAATCTAGTGAAGAACAGAGAGACTTCTAGAAAGATCTAGAGCCCAAGAGTTGGCCCTACCTACCGTTGGGACAAGGCCCCTCAGAAGGAGATAGGAGAACTGCCCCTGCCTTTTGTGAGAACTTCATGACTGGGGAAATCCATTCCTCTTTCTGCATTTCAGTTCTTAAGCTACAGAACAGGGACAATGAACCAAAGCCCAGTATTTTGTGAGGGCCAGCGGGCTGATGTCTGTGACAGCCCTGGAAAGTCTGAAAGCCAGACAGATGGGGGCTGAACTGGCAAAGCTATTCTTTCTCACCCAAGGAAAGAGCCCGAGGGAAAATCACAGTAATTTGGAGCTGGACTGAACTTGACATTTATAGTTCAAGTGAGGCATTTTACACATGAGAAAGCAGGACAGGAAGGAGAGGGTGCCGTCCCCACTCAGAGCAGACACCAGGGTCGCTGCACAGGCTCCTCTCACTAGACCACGTGGAAGATCACCCAGGGAGTCCAGGTGTGGCTCCGGTCCCACTGACAGACTTGCCTTGGGCAGTTCTCAAGGCACCCGTTGGTACTGACAGGTGCACATGCTCAGGAAACCGCCACAACTGAGGCATAGAACCCTTTCGTCACTGCACGAGAATTCCCTCATGCCCCTTGGCCGTCAGCCCCGCTCTCCACCCCACTCCAGTAACCATTGCTCTGGGTTTTGCCCCTCTATCATTCTGACTTTTTTCAGATCATCCTATGTCTTAGTCCATCATCAGGGCTCTTATAACAAATATACCACAAACCGAGTAGCTTAAGCAGAACAGAATTCATTAGGTCCCGTTCAAGAGATGAAAGTATTAGGAGATTCAGCCTCCTGGGAAAGCCTGCTTCCTGGTGCTTCTCGCTGAGTCCTTGCGTGACCCAAGGGGCAAGGGCCCGAATTCCCTTCATGCCAATGCGCCCCGCTCCAAATACCATCACACTGGGGGTTCTGGTTTAACACATAAATTTCGGGGACACAAACTTGCAGTCTATGGCATCCTATACGTGGAAAATAGAGCGTGCGGCCTTCTGAATCTGGAGTTCGTCACTCAGCCTGATGCATTGGACATTCATCAGTAACTGTCGCATGTATCAGAGGGGGGCATTTTATATTAGCAAAGCGTTCATGCACGGAAGCATTACAGACTGTTTAACCACACACCAACTAATGTACATGTGGGCAATTTCAAAGACTTGATAGTCAAGTTTTTGACTATCAAAACAAGGCTGCTACCAAAAGTCACCTACTAGAGCCTTCCCCTATCCCTTCCTCCCCAGGAAAATACCTAAAAGTGAAATCCTGCGTCATCGGGCAAGTATATGGTAGGTAACTTTAGAAGGAACTGCCAACCTGTTTTTTCAAAGTTTTGCATCCTTGCCAGCAACATAGGAGAGTGCTACTTGCTCTGAATTCCTACCGGCACCTGGTCCTGACAGTCATCTTATTCATTCCGTTGTCAGAGGTGTGAAGCCCTATCTCAGGTGTGAAATGGTTTTAATATTTGCCTGGTAACTGATGATGCAGAGCGTCTTTTTGTATGCTAATTTGCCATTTTTAAGCCCTCCTTGGTAAAGCGCCAGCTGAGATCATTTGCCCACTTTCTAAAATTGGGCTTTTGTTTTCTTGAATTTTGAGAAGTATTTAGATTTACTGGATATAAGTCCTTTAACTGATTTATACGTGGCAAATATTTTTGTCCCTGTCTGTGCCTTACCTTTTTATTCTATAGCAGTGTCTTTTGAAGAGCAGAAACTTTGTAGTTTTGGTGAAATCCAATTTATCAGTGTTTTTCTAGATTCTGCTTTTGGTGCTGTATCTAAAAAATCTTTGCCTAAGATTTCTAAAGTCATGAAGATATTTCTCCCATATTTTCATGGCTTTAGGGTTTACCTTTATGTCTGAGATCAAGTTTGAGTTAATTTTTGTATGTGTGCAAGGTATGTACTGAAGTTGCTTTTTTGCATAAAGAAAATTTGCATTTGTTGAAAACACTATGTTTTCTCAACTGAATTACTTTTGCACTTTGTCAAAATCAGTTATTCCTCTATGTGTGTCTATTTCGGGGTATTCTGTTACTGCTGTGCTGAACTATTTATCTACTGCAATTCTAATACCACATAGTCTTGATTAGTGTCAATTCATAACGTCGTGAAATCAAGTAATGCTAACTCTTCCAACTTTGTTCTTTTTAAAAGTTGCTTTGGGGGGGGCACCTGGGTGGCTCAGTCTTTAAGCTCGGCCTTTGGCTCAGGTCATGATCCCAGGGTCCTGGGATCGAGCCCTGCCTCGGGCTCCTTGCTCCACAGGAGACTGCTTCTCCCTCATCCACTCCCCCTGCTTGTGTTCCCTCTCTCCCTGCCTCTATCAAATAAATAAGTAAAATCTTTTAAAAAATTGCTTTGGCTTGTCCACATTCTTTGCCCTTCACTGTAAATTTTAGGATCAGTTTGTCAATTTCTATAAGAAAGAATAAAAAAACAAGAACAAAACCAAAAATCCCTGCTGCATTTTGATTGGAATTGTGTTGAATTGATGGATCAGTTGGAGCAGAACTGACTTCTGAATAACATTGAGTCTTTTGACCCTTGAACAAGGTATCCTGTACCTCTTTTTAGGTGTTCTTTAGTTACTTTCAGCAATATTTGTAAGTTTCCAGATCTATTGGCACGCATTTCATATTTGGGTGCTATTGTAAATAACATTTTTAAAAATTCAATTTTGCATTATTTATGGCCAGCGTATAGACATACCATTGCTTTCTGTAGATAGATCTTACGTACTGTGGTCTTGCTAAACTCACATGTTCTACTAGTTTTTAACAGATTCCCTCAGATTTTCTACACAGATGATCATGTCATTCAGGAATAAATACTTCTACCTTTCATAACTCAGTGACTTTTTATTTTTCTTGCCTATTTTCACTGGCTAGATCTTCCATAGAATGTTGAATAGAAATAGAAATAGTAAATATGTCTTGTTCCTAACCTTAGGGAGAAAACATTTACTATTTCATCATTATGTGTGACGCCGGCTGTAGTTTCCATTGCTGCTCCTCGTCACATTGAAGAGGTTTCTAGCCTCTGTGAGTTTTTGTCAGGAATGGATGTTGGAATTAATAAAATGTTTTTCTTGAGTCTACTGAAGTGCTTATATAATTTTTCTTTCTTTTTTTTAAAGATTTTATTTATTTATTTGACAGAGATCACAAGTAGGCAGAGCGGCAGGCATAGAGAGAGGGGGAAGCAGGCTCCCCCTGAGCAGAGAGCCCGATGTGGGGTTTGATCCCAGGACCCTGAGATCATGACCTGAGCCGAAGGCAGAGGCTTAACACACTGAGCCACCCAGGCGCCCCATACAATTTTTCTTTTTCTTTTCTTTTTTTTTTTTGTTAACAGGGAGAATCTTGAATGTTAAGTCAATCTTGCTTTTCTGTGATAAACCCCACCGAGTTTACCCAATTTTTATTGATTTGTTAAAAGTTTGCTTAGAATTTTTGTATCAGTTTTCATGAGGGATATTGAGCTATAGCTGTCTTTTCTTGAAATATCATTGGTCTGGTTTTGGTATCAGAGTAATGCTGGCCTTATAGAATGGATTTGAGAAAATATCCTCCTCCTCAATTTTCTGCAGGAGTCTGTAGAATTGGCATTTTTCTTCCTTAAATGTTTGGTAGAATTCCAGTGAAGCCATATGGACCTGGAGTTTTCCTTGTGTGAAGGTTTTGAAATTGAAATTTCAGTTTCCTTAATAGATATGGGGTTATTGAGGTTATATTTGGAGAGTTTTGGTGGTTTATCTTTTTTAAGGAATTGAACCATTCTTCTATAACTTGTCAAATTTATTGACATGGAATTTTTCACAAGATGCTCTTTTTCTCCTTTTTGTGTTTGTGGAATCCTTAATGATACTGCCTCTCTTGTTCCTGATATTGGTAATTTGTATCTTGTCTCTTTTTTCTTGATCTGTCCAGCTAGATGCTTAGTTTTTTCACTGATCCTGATGAAGAGCCAACTTCTGGTTTCATTGACTTTCTTTTCTTTTTTTTTTTTTTTTTTGCTTTTTCTGTTTTCAATTTCATTGATTTCTGATTTTATCTTTACTATTTCCTTCCTTCTGCTTTCTTTGGGTGTAATTTGCTCTTCTTCTTTATAGTTTCTTAAAGCAAAAAACTTAGATAAATGATTTGTACCCTTTTATTTCTAATATAAATATTTAATCTTATAAATTTCCCTCTACACTGTTTTCGTAGCATCTGCCAAACTTTATAAGCTTTATTATTTTTGTTCAGTTCAAAATATTTTCTAATGCCTCTTGTGAAATACTCTCCAATCGATGAGTTATTTAGAAATATGCTGTTTAATTTCCAAGTACTTAGGGGTTTTCCCGATATATTTTTGATGATTTCTGATTTAATTTCACTGTGGTCTTAGGAATTATTTGCATGATTTAACTTTTTAAAAATTGTCGAAGTATGTTTTTTCCCATAAACATTGTTTACCTTGGTGAGTGTTCTATGTGTATTTCACAAGGAAAGCATATGCTGACATTTTGGAGTCTTCCATAAACACTGATTAGGTCAAGTTGGTTGATAGTGTTAGGAGGTTTCTTCTGGCCTTACTGATTTTTTCTGTTTGTTTATTCTACAGATTACTGGGAGAGGAGTGTTGAAATCTCCAACTATGATTGAAGATTTATCTATTTCTCCTTTCTGTTCTAGGAAAGTTTGCTCTATATATTTTGTGCCTTTAAAAAAAAAAAGATTTTATTTATTTATTTCAGAGAGAGAGAGAGAGTGCAAGCATGAGTGGGGGTAGGGGCAGAGGGAGAAGCAGCCTCCCCACCCAGCGGGGATCCCAGGACCCTGGGATCATGACCTGAGTGAAGGCAGATGCTTAACCAACTGAGCCACCTAGGTGTCCCATACTATTCATTGTAAATCTCTATTGCCATCTCTGGAACACAAGAAGTGCTCATTAAGAATTTGTTGAATGAATAAATGCCTAAACTTGAGAAAAAAAGAATGTTCCCTCTATGTCCTATCCACACTGTGACCATGTCCTTTTCTTTGAAAGACATCCATTAGTCAGCTTTTGCTGTGATAATAGTGTATAATAAAGAATTCAAAAAACCTCAGTGGCTTACAACATCAGCTATTTTGCTCAGTGATCTGTGGGTCATGGGTCTGTAGGATGACTGAGTGACTCTTTTATTTGGGGCTTAAGTCTGTTCTCCAGATCTGGTGTTGGGAGAGCAGCAGCTGCCAGAAACACACATTTCCCCAGGCTGGATTCAGAAGCTTAAGAGGCCAAACCAAACCACAAAGGTACATTTAAAGTACATCTGCTTGTATCTCATGTTCTAACATTTCACTGATAAAAGTCATAAAACCTTGGGGTGCCTGGGTGGCTCAGTGGGTTAAGCCTCTGCCTTTGGCTCAGGTCATGATCTCAGGGTCTTGGGATCAAGCCCCACATCGGGCTCTCTGCTCAGCGGGAAACCTGCTTCCCCCTCTCTCTCTGCCTGCCTCTCTGCCTACTTGTAATCTTTCTCTCTGTCAAATAAATAAATAAAAATCTTAAAAAAAATTTTAAAGTCATAAAGCCTAAAGTTAGCCAGGGAGATTTTAAACACACACACACACACACACACACACACTTTACATTGTCCTTATGGATACTCTGAGACGTACAGCAAAGCCATATGGCAGAATGTGGACCTATAATTCCATTGTAGGGAGAGAGTGAAGAGCCAGTAATGCAACTGGCATGGATGCCTTCAGTAATAATTGTGAACACATATGTGTCTATACATAAGGCATTGTTCTAATCATTTTGCCCATATGGACATATCAGGTTTAATAATGCCTTTTATACGGGCTTATGGGTGGATGGAGATGAAAAAGTTCAAACTGGTTTTTGTATAGACTTATAGAGTTGTTTTTTAAAAACATATTTTATTTATTTACTTACTTATTTTGTGTGTGTGAGAGAGAAAGAGAGCAAGCGCAAGCGCCAGCAGGAGCAGGGTGGGAGGAGCAGGGGAGGGAAAGCAGACTCCCCGCTGAGCTGGGAGCCTGATGTGGGGCTCGATCCCAGGACCCTGGGATCATGACCTGAGATAAAGGTGGACATTTAACCCACTGACCCACCCAGGTGCCCTAGACTTATAGGGTTGTAAAGGATACTGAAAGTTATGTATGTTATAATGTTGCAAAAGGTGCTCAAATTTTTAAATTCTATGTGAAAAACAAATCTGTCATGGGAGGAGTCCAAATACTTCACATTGTTATTCAAGGAGTTGTCTGGAAATATTGCCGTTAAAAAAATCCATATATACCCTTTGTATTTATATCAACGAGTATCAATCAGCAGATATTTATGGCATTCCTATTGAATACAAGACTTTAGATGGTGTACTGTTCCTGTCCTTGGGGAACTTTAGATCTAGCCAGGAGGAAAAAGGCATTTCCATGAAGACAACGAATTGTAACTCAAGGCAGAAAATGCCAAGTGCTAAATAACAGCTGTGAGGACAATGGAATTTCAAGGAAGGCCTGGTCCATGCCTTTGCCCTACAAAAGTACTGACAGGTCTGCTATTAAAGGTTCTATAAAGACTAGTCATCATTAAGCCCAGATGCCTTCCCATACTTTTCTATTTGGTCATGTCCTATCTGAAGATTTGTTTCAGACATTCATAAGAAAGGTGGATTGTTACTGATTATAGCACTTTCTAGAACTCCAAAAGTGTCCTAGAGAAGCAGGGCACAGACTGTATTACACTTTATTGATTTGGTGAACATACTTAATACCTCTGACCCTTCTTCTGTCTTCCACTCTCTCTATTTTTTTTTAAAAAGATTTTATTTATTTGTCAGAGAGAGAGCACAAGTAGGGGGAGCAGCAGGCAGAGGGAGAAGCAGGTTCCCGATTAAACAGGGAGCCATGGATGGAGCTCCATCCCAGGACCCAGGGATTTGACCTGAGCCTAAGGCAGACGCTCAGCCGACTGAGCCACCCAGGAGCCCCTCCACTCTCTATTTCTAGGTATTAAGAGAGTGCAGCCCACAAGAAACAGATGTTTGTTCAAAGTCTTCACACCAATGCTCACAAAACCATTGCCTCCTTATACTTCATTCTTCAGTCTTGATTCTTTTTGTTTATCCAAGGGTACTAAGGCAATGTCTGTCTACACACGGAAATTTCTGTTTACGATAGAAAGGGAACTAGAAGTTCATTTCCTTTCAAGGTCATACTGTTTTTGCCAATCCCAAATCTAAGACTAGGGTGTGGGAGGGTGTTATGATTCCTGAAATATAAGTGCTGTGAAAAGTTGTGTTTGACCTTGAGTTATTCTCTTTGAATAAGATCTTAGAGATAAGGTATCTTTTTCCCATTCTGATTTTTCTCTCAGCCATTGATTTCAAGGTTTTTGTTCAGACACATTATACTTTTCGTGATATATATGTACATATATGTATATACTGGCCCTTAACTCATAGGACACATGATGTAAAATTGAGGTCAGTTTGAGAACTTGAATCCCTGTGGCTCATAAAACACTTACAGCATGGATCTGGTCTTATTTGATCCATGAAATAAGATACCTGTCCAACACTCCATTTCCCTGGAAATCGGGTTATACTGCCTGGGGTTTCAGTTAACATCCACACTCAAATTTTTGGATTGAAAGTGATGAAATATGCCTTTCAAAACCAAGTAATAACAAGTTTCTTTGTAGTCACTTATTTCCACAGAACCATCCCCATTGTATTTAAATTTTGAGGTACAAGAGGAAAAAATGGGTGCCCATGTCACTTTTGAGAAGTGACTCTGAAGAGAGTGAGTTTAATAATCCCTTAACCCTAAGGCTGATGTTGCATCTTTCTGTGATTCTACCCACCAGCTTTGCTCATCTACCTGTCTTATGTTTTTGATTTATGTGCAAATCCCAGTGCGCAGAAGCCTTCAAGAGGAGCGGGGCATTCATTCACCATCATCTTACACTCTGTATGTGTCTTTGGGCTTTCTTGGCTGGCAAAGGAAGGAAGGAGGGAAGAGGGGAGGAGAAGGAAGGCAGGGAGAAAGTAAAGAAGGAAAAAGGAAAAGGACAGAGAGGGAAGGGAAGAGAGAAAAAAGTGTTTTGTGTTTTTGTAAATATAAAAGTGAGGATATTCACACAAATCATAAAAACTGGTTAATTTCACTTCATCAAAATTAAATACTTCTTTTCATCAAAAGATACGATCGATGAACACGGAAGAACAGGGCACAAATTCAGAGAAAATATTTGCAATGCATATGTGATCATAGACCTGAGTAACAAAGCTCTGGAAGAAAACACAGGAGAAAATCTTTGTGACCTTGGGAGAGAAAAGATTTCTTAGATACCAAAGAAAGGCAAAATTCATAAAGAATTAATAAATTGGGCTTCAGCTGTAATTTGAAAAATACTGTTACGAGATGCACCATGAACCAGGAGAAAATATTTACTGATCACATATTGATAAGGGATTTGTGTCTAGAACAAATAAGGACTCTGGTAACTCAGTAATAAGAAAACAGTCCCTCCAAAAATGAGTGGAAGATTTGAATACACTTCACCACAGAAGACACACAGATGCAAATAAGCATATGAAAGGACACCCGGGAGAGCATTAGTCATGACAGAAATGCAAATTAAAAGTGTAAGATACTCCTACATTCTTATCAGAAAGGTTTTTGAGAAATAGACAAACAAATCTGGCAAAACCAAGTGCCCATGAGGCTGGGGGTGGTGCAGCCCGTCTGGAAAACAGTTTGGCTACTTCTTCTAAAGGTAAACATTTTGCTTGACGGAGCGATCCTGCTTCTAAGTATTGATAAAATACACAGGAAAACATGTCCACACCAAGCCCTAAATAAGAATATCTACAACAGCTTTTTTTCATGGAGCCCAAAACTAAAAACAACTCAAATGTGCCTCAACTCATGAATGGATGTACAAACTAGTGTATCCACGCTGTGAACTATCAATTTATGCAAGAGTATGAATTAATTCCAGAAAGTTTGATGCGATGTTAAAGAAGCCAGACCCAAAAGGTTACACATGATGTGATTCCATTTCTGTGAGAGAAACAGGTCAGCAATTGAGGCAGGTGAAGGGACTGATGACAGAGAGACTCGAGGGAACTTATTTGGGGGTGATGAGTGACTTCTATCTTGATTGTGTTTGTTGTGATTGATTATATCGTATGTGTTTGTCAAAAGTTATAGGATTATGTACTAAAATGTAATCTATATATCTAAAATATATCTCATTAAACCTGATTAAAAGTAATTATCCTCTTTTAACCATAACATTAATAGATGCAGTTAAGGGGATGCCTGGGTGACTCAGTTGGTTGAACATCTGACTCTTGATTTCGGTTCAGGTCATGATTCCTGGGTCATGAGAACGAGCCCTGTGTAGGGCGCTGTGTTCAGTCGGGGGAGTTTGCTTGAGATTGTCTCTCCCTTCCCCTCTGCTCACATATGCTCTCTCTAAAATAAATAAATCTTAAAAAAAAAAAAAGTAGATGCAGTTAAGAAAAAAAAGATAGCCAAGCCAAACTGAGTATAAAAAGTTCAGAAAATAAATAAACAAGGGAAAAGAAATAATCACCTATAACTATAGCTCCTACAGATGATCTGTGTTAACAGCACGAGGTACATATGTTTTTTAATATAAAGTTTTAGAGCTCACTTGGATTTAATATCTTTGCATGACCATTTTCTCCTATGCTATCATTCCCCATGGCCACAGGGTACTCCACTGTATAAACATACCCCAGATGATTTGACAAATTCTCTATTATTGGACATTAAGGTTATTTATAGTTTTTCACTTTCATAAGTGGTGCTGCTCTAAGCATTCTTATATGCATATTTGTGGATAACCGTGATTTATTTCTTTAGGATAAATTCATAGGAATGACATTGCTGGTTCAAAGGAAAGGCACATTTTTAGGGATATTTATATAAGTGTTATCAAATCGCCCTGCAGAGAGTTTGCACCAGTTTCCCTAAGCCTATTTTTAGGTTCTCTTTCTTTTTATCCCCATTTCACAACTTTCCTTCTAAATTCATCCTGTCCCTCTCTTAATAGAAAAATTCCAGCCCAGAAACTACTCGTCGGAGGACTTTCTGAGGGGCTGCATGTGGAAGAAGAGGGCCTTGTGAAAGGATCCTGTTGTAGTCCCTGTCTCTTCTCCTGCCCTCCTCACTTCCTATGGGCTGGAGCTTGCCCCCACCAACTAAATAAGCTTAACTTATTAGTTAATAATTCTTTTTTTTGTTTGTTTTAAAAAATATTTATCTGAGAGAGAGTGAGAGAGAGAGAGAGCACAAAGGGAGGAAGAGGCAGAGGGAGAGGGAGAAGCAGACTCCCCCCTGAGAAGGGAGCCTGACGTGGGGCTCGATCCCAGCTCCCTGGGTTTGGGAGCTGAGCTGAAGGCAGATGCTTCACCACACAGGTGCCCTAATAATTCATTTTTCTCATAGAATAATTTTAATTACCAAGCTAAGAGGACTGAAGCTCAATGGGAAAAAAAAAATCAACTTCACACTTAATTTAGTATACAAACCTATGCTAATGTGTGATTTCTGATCAATGCCATGTGTGCTGAAAACCTCTTATGGAGCCCAGTGCGTCTGTCAAGGACTTTCAGAGGTTTGAGACCCCAGGCTTAGGCTCACGGGTCTGGAGGAAACAACCAGGAATAAGGGGCCCCCCGTTCTAGGGAGCACCCTTTCGCTGGTCAGTTCTGAGTCCCACACCCGTCCACTCACCATCCGGTAGCCCCGGGTCCTTAAATAATTACTTTAGTGAAGCCTAATAATGTCCCTCTTACCTGACGTTGTGAGGCCAAAAGAAGACATTGCTTCTAAAAGCATCTGAAAAGCATCAAGTATGATTTGAAACTGCCTATGAGTATTACTATTTTTTGTTGTGATAACACTGAAGAACATTCCAGAAAGGATCAGATCAAGGGTTCAAGAACCCTCAGTTCCACTCCCAGAAACCTGAATGAGTGCGATGACCCTTTCCCTTGCCAGGTCCTGGGGCTAATCCGGGGGGGCCGAGGGTGGTGTTCTCAGAGAGTTCTTCTCCGACCAGCCTCTCAGATATACTCCTATCTTTAGTTTTATCCCTTCAGAAACTGGTCTTAATCCTGGAGATGGCAAGGAGCTGTTCTGATTACATTTCGGGGATCTGGGGCAAGAAGTCAGGTCTGCATTTTGGAAAGAACGGTGGGGCGGCAGGCTGGGGAGGAATGGGAGGAGCGCCCACAGGTTGCCTGTCTGCCTCCAGTCCTGCTCTGCACTGTTATCGCTCCCTTGCCACCAGGTTTCCAGGTAGATGGGGCCCTTGGAAGGCCCCAGAAGCCTGGTGGGGAGCAAGTAAGGGAGAAGGTGGGGTACTTCCACTCCTTCCCTCTCTGGCAGCATCTCCTTTAGACACTGCATCTCTCCAACCATTCCAGCTCCCGCGGAGTTTCAGCCCTGGTCACGCCCCTGACCCCGCCTCTGGGCTCTGGCCAACTTTTCTCCTCCCTGCCCTGGGAGCCCTAGCAACTTCCTGCAGCTCTTCGAATTGCCTCCAGTCTCCTGTGGGGCTCCCAGCTTTTCTATCAATTGCGAACCAATTCCCTATGCTCAATTTCCACTTTTGGAAACACCTAGAATGGCTTCTGTTATCTGGATTGGATTCTGAGGGACTAAGAGGGGAGCTAGAGCAGGTAGCAATTCTGTTCAACAGGCGTTCATGAAAAACTCAGGGTGCAGGTCCAGTCCCCAAGGGGAAGACAGGCAAGCAGATGGACAGTTGCCTTGGATTGTTGTACCAAGTGCACCATGGGGGTGTGGACAAGGACCTGGCAGCCCGGTCACAAGGTCATGGCTCTCGCTGGCATCTGGACGTCAAGACTCAAGAAGAGCTTGAACAAAGGCAAGGGTGATTGGAGAAAGGAATTGATGGGCAATTGGATACGAAAGATGAGAGAAAAGAGGAGCTGGAAAAGGTCCACAGGAAACCTTGGAGAGTTTCTCTAATTCTGGAGGGGACCTCCAATTCTGCTTCTACCCCCTTTAGAGTGTGGAATTCTCTCCATCTTTCTAAATGTAGTTCAAAAGCTATCTCAACCATGATTTTCTCTGCTGTGAACACGAATTTTAAAAGCTTTATTTAAGGGGCACCTGGGTGACTCAGTTGGTTAAGCACCTGCCCTCAGCTCAGGTCATGATCTCAGGGTCCTGGGATCGAGCCCCACATCAGGCTCCCTACTCAGCCCAGAGTCTGCTTGTCCCTTTCCCTCTGCTCCTCCCCCCTGCTTGTGCTCTCTTACTATCTTTCTCAAATAAATGAATAAAATCTTTAATAAATAAAAATAATAATAATTAAAATTAAAACCTCATTTTTTTGTTTTTGTTTTTTTAGTAGCCTCCAGGCCCAACATGAAGCCTACCCTGTGGTTTGAACTCAAGACCCTGAGATCAAGACCTGAGCTGAGATCAAGAGTCAGATGCTTCACTGACTGAGCCACCCAGGTGCCTCCTGGCTCTTTTGTTTTTTAAGGTCAACACCATTGACCTCCCCAGTGGAAATTCCTTTTCCCACCTCTGTACTTTCCTACCACTTCCTCTTGGCACTGTTCAAGCACACCCCCCACTTCTCTTATATTCTAATAAATGGTCTGTAAGAAGGACTAACACTTAAAAAGCACCTGCTATGTGCCAGAAAAGTATTAGCTTGTCCACCATTTTGTTCCCACAGTGACCTATGTGGGGAGGGAGCGGCTATTACTAGTCTCTGTATTACAGATGAGGAAACTGAGCTGTGGGAAGATTTAAGGATTTGTGCAAGGATGCACAGCGATTGAACAGCAAAGCCCAGACTTAGTGTGTCTCCAGGGTTTACACTGTTAATTACCCCATCACATAACGCCCTCTGTACACTCTCTCTCCATACTATGTTCAGACTCTTTTCCTACAGAGAACATGAAACTTCTTGGGATGCTGGTCTTGGATATGAAGAAGCATATACTAAACCCATTTCTTGAACCCCCAGGCCTTTGCACATGCTGCTTCCTTGTTGAGAACATGTCCTCTGACCTTTGCCTGGTGGCTTCTGCTCAGTCTTCGGGTCAGGTTTGGATACTACCTCCTGAGCAAGATCCCTCCTGCCCATCCTAATAAATCAGACTCCTCTCCCCTGCTCATTTCCTTCAGAGCACATTGTTCAAGTTATGTATTTGTTTGTTTGCTTCCTTGCATGGATTCTGCCTTCCTCAACTAGATTACAAGTCTGCGAAGGTAGCACACACACCCGTTGTACTCACCACTGGTTGCCCATAAGGGCATCTAGCACATAGTAGAAGGCAAATTAACAAGGAAGGATGATATCTTCTCACTGGAGTACATAAAATATGTTCTCATCCTCATGTGACACCCTTATTAAGAAATAATTCTGAGTAGGAATGCGATGGAAGGAGCAATCATACAGAAATTGGAAACTGGGAGTTTTTAAAAGATCCTAGAGGTAAGAAATGTAGTGATCTGAAGGGGCACACGTACCTGAATGTTTATAGCAGCAAGGTCCACGATAGCCAAACTATGGAAAGAACCTAGATGTCCATCAACAGATGAATGGATAAAGAAGATGTGGTATGTATATCCAGTGGAATACTATGCAGCCATCAAAACCCGAAATCTTCCATTTGCAACGACGTGGATGGAACTAGAGGGTATTATGCTAAGAGAAATAAGTCAGTCAGAGAAAGACAATTATCATACGATCTCTCTGGTATGAGGAATTTGAGAAACAAGACAGAGGATCATAGGGAAAGGTGGGGAGAATGAAACAAGATGAAACCAGAGAGAGAGAGAAAAACCATAAGAGACTCTTAATCTCATGAAACAAACTGAGGGTTGCTAGGGGGTGGGGGGTAGTGTTAAGTTGGCTGGGTGATGGACATCGGGGAGGGTATGTGCTATGGTGAGTGCTGTGAGCTGTGTAAGACTGATGATTCACAGACCTGTAACCCTGGTGCAAATAATACATTATATGTTAATAAAATTAATTAATTAATTAATTTTTAAAAAAGATCCTAAAGGTAAGAAAAGAATGATACAAGATATTCTCAAAGAAAACAGTTCCAGTGAGCCCATCAGTGGAATATATAACTTCCCTTAAAAAAAAAAATGACTAAGTCTGTTGGGCCTGCATTTACTTAAGTTTTGTTATCACTTTCATATCTGAGATGAACCCAACCCGCATTTTGGTTCACCTGAGTCATGGATGCTTTCCCAAAAAGTCCCTTCACACCCTGACTCAGGCTCCGGGGGAGATGCCATGGAAAACTAAGACATCAGGGTACAACTGGTGAATTTCATGGTTAGTCACGAAGCCCCTGAAATTTAACACCTGTTAAATTGCAACTATAAATTTTGCAATTTTGAGATGAATGATAAGCCATTGAACCTGAAAGCAAATTATAGCAAGAAGGCCTTATGATAACAAATACTTGTCACTGAGTTATGAAATCAGCATACACAGGCCCTGCCTTTGCTCACAGATTATTACGTGTGTTGGTATATTGGTTAGCCTCCCAAATGACAAGATCCCAGCAGCTTTCAAATTTTTCTTTGAAGAACTTTAACATTTGAAATAATTCAGTTCCTTTGTGTAACATATTCTACTTTAGGAACGGATGTCTGGCTAATAATAGTACAAAACCTGAAATAGGAAAAGGATTTTAAAAACTTTTCTTAACTAGGTGAAGAAAATACCGACGAGATGTAAGCAGCAGCAGCTTGGCAAGTCTCCTCGGGATCTTTAAATACGTGTGCGCACACGCGTGGGCACATACACTATCATTCAGTCACCAAGTATTTGGTCAGCAGTGTGATCGAGTCAAATATGCAACAGATGGACCCATGGTCATGTTTCTTTGATCCCTGGAGGCGCATTTTATAGACTAGGAAACTAAGGCATAAAGAAGCTGAGTACTTTAGAAGGTCATCTAGCACAGTGCTCCTCAGAGAGGAATCCTTGGACCAGTAGCATCCCTTGGAAGCTTTTTATGAATACAAATCTCAGAGCTCCCAAGACCGAGAGAATCAGCATCTACATTTGAGTAAGATCCCCTGGGGTTTTGGGTCTAGTCCTCACAGTGTGAGAAGCACCAGTGTGGTGACTCATACTGGAGGTGAGATGGCCATCCTGACCTTCTGGTTTAGATACAGTGCCCCACCTTGGGTCTTGGTTGGGATGTCCTCTCTTTCAGGGAACTTCCCATGACCTTCCTCATTCTATTTGTTGTCCCTACCATGAGATTTCAGGGTACCCTCTACTTTTGAAGTCATGGAAACTGCCACATTTTATAGCCAATAAATGCAGACAGGCAATTCAATAGGCAACTACAAGAAGCTCCATGAGGGCCAGGATCCCATGTTTTATATCCTGGTGCTCAAGGCACACTGGATAGACAAATGAGAGACATGCATTCAGGGGTATCTTCTTCCCCAGAATAGTTTCATTACAGAAACACCAGGTACATGTCTGTATTTGAGATGACCTTT
Organism: Meles meles; assembly: GCF_922984935.1. Lineage (NCBI taxonomy): Eukaryota > Metazoa > Chordata > Mammalia > Carnivora > Mustelidae > Meles > Meles meles. Next base: position 37,154,552 of record NC_060067.1, on the reverse strand, counting down.
TGGGTCTGTCTTCATTTAAAAGCTTCAGGGCAGTCTGTAATACTCCCATTTCCCTTTAGAGCCCTAGCTGGCCATTTATGAGGTCTAGTGAATGAACTTCAACAGCTGGTAATAACCACACCTCAAGTATCATCCCAATAAAATCCAGTAATTAGGGCAGCACCTTTCCTATCATTTTCAGGCCAGAGGGCCTCACCCTGTCCCCTAATTACCATGATCTGCAGGGCACAGCCCCAGGAAACAAACAAGGAAGCCCTTTCTACCAGCTCTTCCTCAGTCTGTTGTCAATTTACAGAGTGGCCCTGTCTCTTCCTGCTAAATAAACTGCTGTGGTTTGGTAAGGAATTGTTGCCTCTTTCTTTCTTTTAAGTAAGATTTTATTTATTTATTTAGCAGAGAGAGACACAGCAAGAGAAGGAACACAAGCAGGGAGAGTGGGAGAGGGAGAAGGAGGCTCCCCACTGAGCAGGGAGCCCAATGGGAGGCTTGATACCAGGACCCTGGGGTCATGACCTCAGCTGAAGGCAAAGGCTTAACGACTGAGCCACCTGGGCACCCTGAATTGTTGCCTCTTTTTAAATGGTGTTTGAAGCTCTGGGTATGACAGTATTTGCAGTCATTAGAGGTCACTCGCTGGTTGGCTAACTCACAAGCTATTTCAGAGGGTAGGATCCTTGAGGAAGCAGGCAGTTAGTAAATGTGCTGTACACTCACACACACAAACACACTCATGGAAGATGTGTGAATTGGCTTTGGAGGCTTTCCAGCTCTTCTAAGCAAAGTGGTCAGTTCTCTAGCTGACTTTTAAAGTTTCCCTGGGATTAAGGTACCTCCATACCAATGTTGGATTTTTTTCCAAAGTCTGCTTTCCATGTTAGTCTGGCACGTACATAACACTTTCTTGAAGACTGGAAAAAGAAGTTCAGATGATAGTGTAAAAAGAAACGCAGAACACCATGTATGATGCGTGAGTGAATAATGCTGTCCTACGGGCATAGGATTGGGGTGGGGTAGTGGAGCTAAATTGCAGGTAAGAAAGCTATGTTGAAAGCAGAAAGAAGGGGAAGGGTGGTTCAGTTAGTTAAGCATCTGCCTTCAGCTCAGGTCATGATCCCAGGGTTCTGGATTGAGTCCTGCATCAAGCTCCTTGCTCCGTGGGGAGTCTGCTTCTCCCTCTCCCTCTGCCTGTCACTCCCCCTGCTTGTGCTCTCTTCCTCTCTCAAATAAATAAATAAAATCTAAAAGAAAGTAGAGAGAAGTGCTTGAATGCACAGGCTTACAGATAAAATTTGAGTGGCTCTTGAAAATATTACCTAGGTAGCTTATGGGAGACTACTCTTCTAGAAATTACTTTAGAAAAGAGAGTATTCTCTGGACTGGCTTATGTTTAATTCTCTGTAGCGGGAACAGCATGAATGGCACAACCTTTATATGGACACTTTTTCCCCCCAGTCCTCTGATATCCCCTTCTGCAGTGCCTGAAGGGGTTGTGATTTCTGTTGGCCCCTCCCTTGTCTACTCCAAATCCATTAAAATTCTCACCTCCACAAAATCTTTCTAGACAAACGAGAATTAGACACAGGGATGCCTGGGTGGCTCAGTCGGTTAAGCATCTAACTCTTGATTTCAGCTCAGGTCATGATCTCAGCATCGTGAGATCGAGCCCCACACCAGGCTCTGTGCTGCGCATGGGGCCTGCTTGAGATTCTTTCTCTTTCCCTCTCCCTCCCTCTCTTTGCTCCTCCCCACTCTAAAAAAAAAGGCGGGAATAGACTTCAAAGTCTATTTTTTTCCTGAAAGCATAGCAGAATTGATATTTCATGAGGTGCCTCCAAAGTACCCACTCAGCCTAGACTCTTTTATCTGACTTTACTGAATCTTCCTGACAGCTGTGCCTCTTTACCTACATCTGGTATATTTCATTTACTTTATTTCTTTCTCAGTCCAGGCAATTTTAGGGGGATTAAGTCATTTACCTATGGTCATGCAAATTAACCCAAATAATTAACTCTAAAACTCATACTCCTTTCCTTTTTCCTTCCTGCTTCTAAATGTGCTCATTTTTTTTTTTTTTTGCATGCACGTAGACATGCAGGCACACAAAATCTATCCTCAACATTCAATAAAACACAATATTTTAATTTATATCTACATTAGATGTCTATACTGTTTGTAATAACCATCTCTTAAGTTTTACATGATTGGGCTCAAATGTTGAAAATATACATTTTCTTTTAATGATACTGAGAATTCCTCAAGGGACAAGCCCAACATTTTCATTGGTTTCCATTCCTCCTCCCATCTGGCCCCCTAGCTTTAGCACAGACAGTTCTGGCACTCAGTAGATATTAGTACGTGTTTGATGACCAACAGAAGACAAGAGGTCTATCTATTGAACTTGCTTTTTCATTCATCTTCAAAAAATCCTGGCAAGGAAACCCACGAGGTGTCCTATTCACAAAGGAGAATCCACTGCAAATGCCTTTCATCCATCTGTCATCAACACTGCTTTTTAAAAAATTAAGCTTCCTACCTGAGGTTCCAACTTAGAAATCTGCCCATCCTAAATAGAACCAGAAGTCTTTGTCAGTAGCTAAGGATATGGCCGGCATGGGTGGACTTGGCCTTGGCTCTCAGAGCCCATTCAAGGCTATGGGATTATAATGCATGATGAGTCAGGACAGGAGCTAATGGCCCAGTGACATCAGGCTGAGCCATTTCAGGGAGCTAAATATTGCACCGACAGCCTATGCTCTGTTTTGCCTCTCTTACAGGATTTTAACCGCAATTCACTATTGACTACTTTTTAAAATATTTCTCTTCTGTTGTCATGTTAGATTTTTTGTTAGGCCCCCACGGACTGAAAGCAGTGTGTTAGTCAGGGTCCTGGCAGGAAAAGGTGGGTATATGCAAATGAGGTAATTCAGAAAGTGTTTTCGAGGGACATTTACCTAAGTACAGACAGAGTTAAGGAAAACTGAGCAGGGATGGAGCAGGGACCTGGGATAAGCAACTTGGGGGAGCGGGTACCACTCTTGGCCTAAAGGAGCAGGAAGAAAAACTGGTTACTAGAACCTGGAGAGAATAACTGTGAACACAGGGCAACATGACCTTTAAATGGTAACAGACAACATCCTTGAAAGGAATGGACTGGGGAAATCAATACCTTGACCTCACTCTCTGCCTGCTCTCATGTCTCCTCCCATTGGGTGGACCCAACTAAAAGTCAATAAACAAGAGACTCCTGATGCAGTTCAGACCAGTCAGCCTTTTGAAGGACAGGGCAGCAAGAAGAGGATGAGGATAGACCTGTGGACACACTGAAATGTCTGGCCAAAGCAGCATCCCTCAAATCATCTTGTTTGGAAACTATCTCTACTGGATGGTTTAGAAATAGTTATTTAGAAATAGATAGTCTTAGAAATAAGAAAGTTGCATGAAAGGATAAGTTTATAAAACACTGACCTCTTTACTCTAGGACTTCTTTGGAATTCTAAAATGCAAGCACACAGTACGTTTCTTTAACAGAGACAGTCTATTTCCCAAAATTAGTTGGCCAAGACCATGGTCCTTTATTTTAAGAAGCATCTCATAGCTTTTGCCTCATCAAGAATTTGCTTTAGTTAAAGACCTATTGAATAAAAGCAAAAACAAACAAAAAGACTGAAACAATAATAAAGAAATCAGGAAGTCTTGGAGTTTGGTGTTGCTAAGTTACAGGCAACATGATAATTTTTAGTTGTCAATGAACAGTGACCCCAAACCCAAAAAGGAACATCACCTGGTGTTTTATTAGTCTCGGTCTGGCTTTGACATGAAAGAGTATAAAGGAGGCCTGGCCAAGTCCCATGACCTCAGCCTCCACATGGGTCCAGCTGGTGACACTGTCACCCTCTTCTTTTTCTTTGAAACTGGAAAATGCCACTAGCCTCTCAAGACCACCCACAGTTGCACCATGAGCCTGTACATGTGGGTGGTCTCTCTGTACCTGGCAGCAGGGCCGCCTCATGCTCAAATCAGCATGGGACAATCTGGCCATTTACTCAACTCATTTTGGTCTTTCTTGCCACTCAACTCTCTGAGGCACAGTGTGAGAAAACCAACCAACCAACCAACCAACCAACCAACCAACCAACCAATCAACCAACAACTTACCTTGTTGATTGATCACCAACTGTATAAATAGTAGTTTCCTTGCCACAGATCCTAACAATCCTCCATTCATCTATAGTCTTTTGCCACTCTCAGTCTCCCACAGGTTTTCTTATTTAAACACCACGACAGCTCTGCGAGACGTACTTGCAGCTCTTTACCAGTGGGGAAACCAAGTCTCAAAGAAGTGAAGTGACTAACTCAAGGTCACCTGGCAATGATGGGACTGGAAACTAAGTATTTTGGTCCCTAAATTGCTGCTTTCCTTACCTCGTAGTCTAGATAATGTGAGGAGGAGAAATGGTATTTAAAACCCAAAGCATCTATGGGATACCACCTACATTCAGACAGAAAATCTACCACTATACTCTTCCTTTTCTCTCACAGAGACAGAAGAGATAGAAAGAAAAATCCCCTTTCAAAGCCTATGTCTAGTTTGTTGCTGCTGGAGTGGACTGGCCAGGGCTTGGTAGGACACAGCCATGAACTTTCAGTGATGCAGTGAAGGTGGGAGGAGGGGGTAGAGACGAATTAATCCACATTAAAAAGTGCAGAGAATTGAGTTCAAAAGTGAGAGGAAACCAAAGAGTGGTGGTGGGAGGACAGAGGATAAGGAAGTCTAAAGCAAGATGGAGGACACAAAGACACATGGTCATGAGACAGATTGATTTGTAAGGATAGGATGGTCCATTGTCCGACTTGAAGCTGTTTAGAGTTTTGGTGCCATAATTCTTTTCTGACCCTCAAATTTGAGTCTTGTGTGGGTGTGAGAGTCCCAGAGGAACTCCTGGCTCACAGGCCCCTACTTTCTAAGCTTCAAGCACTCAAGGGGTCTCCCTTCCTATTCCTGTCAGCCCCCCGGGTGACTGTAGGACCCCCCCCCCCCCGCCCCCCACTGTTCCTGCCTCACACTTCTGACTCCAGGAGCCCTTTTATTCGGTGATTCCTGCAGTTACAGAAAGCAGAAAGCTGTAGTTTTGGGAGGGTTGGTTTACTTATTTTTAACTGCTCAGTCTCAGCTGACCTGAGCAGGGCTCCCAACCCCCTGATGGGAATTGGCCTCCTCTTGCGCGAATACCAAGCCCATTGGCGGCCCCATTTCTGTTGTTTCCCAGGAAGCATGGACTCTGAGCGCCAGCTGTGACCCAGGATTCCGCACTGTTCCGGGGATGCCCACTGGCCACTCACCTGTCCTCGGCCGGGTTACAGCTCTACTTTTCCCTCTCTTCCGTTCTCCTGTTCGGTTCAGACTTCCCTGGCATCGTGCAGGAACATGGTACCCTGACAAATGTGAGCATAGCGTGCCATGGTCAAATGATCTACCCATGGTAGGTGAAAAATGGTATCCCAGGGACATCCATGCCCTCGTCCTGGAGCCTGCGACTATGTCACACCATGCAGGGAGAGGCCCTCTGCAGGTATGATTAAATCAAGGACCTTGAGATAGGGAGATTATCTTGGATTATTCAGGTGGGCTCAGTGCAATCACGAGAGTCTTTACAGGAAGGAGGCGGGATGTCAGAGTCAGAGGAGATGGGCCATTAGATCATCACTGGGGACAAGAGCCACAGGCCAAGGAATGTGAGCAGCCACTGGAAGCCGGAAAAGGCGAGAAAACAAAGCCTCCCTTAGAGTTTCAGGAGGAACACAGGCCCGCTGATCCTTTGATTTTAGCCCCTTGAACTGTACTTTGGACTTTGACCTCCAGAACTGTAAGATAATAAGGATGTGTTGATTTAAGCCACTACGTTGGTAACAGTTTGTCACAGACAAAGCAGGGAAACTGGAATCCTAAAGAAATAAAACCTGGGTCAGAATACATTTTCTGGATGTTTGTGTATTATAAAGAGAGAAAGAGTGCTGAAGAAGAAACTGCAAAGTCAAAATAAAATGTATTCAAAGCTTATCACCCTCAGATGACATGTCTGTCATTTGGCCCTGTTCCCTTTCAATAGTTGGCCCCACGGATTTTTAAAAATGGAGTTAGAATTGGAATGCACATAAAACTTTGTGATTGCTTCATCATAAACATACTTCCAAGTTGCTACCCAGTCTTTATAATTATCATCTTAAAATACTCCACAGTCCTTCCCCGAGAGAATCTGCCGTAATAGACCAAATGTTTCCACATAATATACCAAATATTTTGGCTGAAGCCAGTGCTTTGCTATCCCAGCAAGCCAGCCAAATGAGTTTGTATCCTAGATGAGCACAAGTTTTGATGGCGGAGCCGTGGAATGGCCTTCAGAAAAAGTCCTTCATGCCTCTGGGAGCCTCAGTGAGAAAAGGGACTGAGAGCGGCTCTCTCTGGAGCTGCGAGGAGATGTCGATGAGCTCCTGAAAGTCTCATGTCTTGCAGGAGGTTGAGCACACAGCAGATTCCCGGTAAGTAACGACTGGTATGATTTCTTTCTTCAGATGGCAATCATAATTTGATAATAGTTCTTATCATCTGGGGTCCAAGTTTCCCCAGCCACTTCCTAATTACTACTGTTATTGAAATCAGTTGATAAATCTTTAAAGCCTCTTTACGTCTACAAAATCCCTCTCCATCTTCTTTATTTTTTTCTTTGCAACTTATTTGGAAGAAACAGGCTTTTCTGTCTTGGAGGAAATCTCTCTGTCTGTTCTTGCCAAGTGCATTTCTACGGTGTCATGTGGCATGTTCTTGTGTCCTCTATTTTTTGTATGTTGGCAATTAGGACTAGAGGGTCTATCAGATTTCCATTCAATTCTTTTTGTAGGAAGACTTCCTAGACGGTGTTGTGAACTTCCATAAGGGGATACGTGAAATCTGCTTCTCTCCTTTCCATCGCACCAACTTCACAAATGCCTAGATCCATTCATTTGTTAGGAGTTGCAAAACAATATTTTAATTTTTTTTTCATATAGTAGCTTGACTAATTCTTTTTTTTTTTTAAGATTTTATTTATTTATTTGACAAAGAGAGAGAGATCGCAAGTAGGCAGAGAGGCAGGCAGAGAGAGAGGGGGAAGCAGGCTCCCTGCTGAGTAGAGAGTCCGATGCGATGCAGGGCTCGATTCCAGGACCCTGAGAGCATGACCTGAGCTGAAGGCAGAGGCTTAACCCACTGAGCCACCCAGGTGCCCCAGTAGCTGGACTTAGAGTTCTATAACTCTATAAACCTCTTCTCATCAATTCTTTGGTACCCTGAAGAACATTTTGTAAGGAAAGGACAGATAAATACTTGATTCTTTATTTACTAATCAATTTTAAGTTAGTCAGTTTCCTAGTATCTAAGAGGAACAATGAATTTTCAAAAATAGTTATCATTATGAGCTCATGAATTTAGTTATGACAGTAAAACTTCTTGATGCTCAGATTTTCCCATTTTTTGCTATTTTTGTGTCCATTGTTTTTGCCATTATAATTAACACCAAGATGAGATTTTCCCTGTGTACATATTTTGTAATTTCTGACTGTTACTAGGAGGGATTCCTATCAGAAAAAAGTTATTTAGTATATCACATAGCTATTGCAAAAACAAATTAGCCCAAAGCTTAGTGACTTAAAACAACTGTCATTTGTTGAGCTCATAATTCTTGGGTCAGCAGTTTGGCTTGGCTTCATCTAGGTGGTGCTTACTATCTAGACTGACCTCAATTAGACATTTGCAGTTAACTGCTAGATGGGGCGAAGGTCAGCTTATTTTAGATGGAATCACCTTAGGACAGCTCCTCTGCGCTTCACGTGGTCTCATCTGCTAGAAGGGTGGCCCCAGCTTGACACATGATGACTGGACAGAACAAGCAGAGCGTGCAAGACTTGCAGTCAGCACACCACGATTTCTTGTACATTCTACTGGCTAAAGGAAGTCACAGGGCCCGCCCACATTCAAGGACTGGGGAAATAGACTCCACCCTCAGATGGGAGGAGCTGAAAAGTCACATGGCAAAGGACATGGATAGGGGAGGGGTAGAGAACCGGGGCCATGTTTTAAAGAAATCTACAACTTTGGGTCAAAGCATATGGACCTTTAAGAGCCTCTAGTATATGCTGGAGGGTCTCATTCTTTTATTCTATTTCTTCCCACATGATTGCAGTCATATATTCTGTTTCTTCTCAGATGACTGTGGTTCCTTCAGTGTCAATAGACTGGGTATCATTTTTTTTTTTTTTTTAATCTGGGCATAAATCTCTAGGAGTAATCATGAGTAAAATGATAGGGAATATGTGTTTAAAGCCTCATTGACTGCAGCATCTGTGAGGCGAATCTATGTAGTCCATATCCCAACAAATTCAACCTGGTAATTCCGTTTGGTTTAGGGTCCAACTCGGCAGACTAGATTTATGGGGGGGTGGTATCAGGATTTGGATTGGATTCGGAGCCCCACAATTACTCTGGAGCTACTCCAGGATACAACTCAGCATCCATGCCCCCTCCCGCTTCCCTAGAAACTTCCAGATTCTCATGGGCCAGAGTGGGGGTACTTCTCAGCCGGTGTGGAGGGAGCAGTGCCCGGAAAGACAGGAGAGAGGGCTTCTGGCCCTGTCTCTGCTGCTTACTAGCTTTGGGTCATTGCACAGTCATTCTCTCTCTAAGCCTCAGTTTTATCATCTGTAAAATGGGGACAAGAATCCCCTCCTCATAGCGTCAAGGTGAGGATTCAATGTGATATAACTTAATATAACGTAGAAAGCGTAACTTCTCGACTCACAGCTTTACTGCCTGCGGACCGCTGGGAGCTGACGGAAGAGGTGGGGACGTCTAGCAGAACAGATCCTTCATTAGCCGACAGATACCTCACGCCTCTCAAGGCCCCGGGGCCCCGGGCGTCCCTTCGTCTAAACATCGGGCTTGTGGCACGAAGCGTTTTATCGGTGTAAGTAGTTACCTGAAGCGAGAAGGCTGGCGGTTGCTCAGTTCAAGTCAAAGCTTTGAAGCACACGGTGCCTGTGCCAGTACCAGAGCTGGCGGTCGCTCTGCCGCCTCCGGGATTGGGACCAGCTCTGCCTTCCTGGGTGCGCGCGCACCACCCCAGCCAGCCTCGGGCCGCCAACGCGCAAGCCACGCCCTCCCGCCAAGCCCCGGTCCCCTGCAGGTGTCCAGAAGCACCCGGGGAGCAAAGCTGTTTGGTGCCATGTCTGACTCATCACTCACTCAGAGCTTGACGGCCTTCTGAGCGTGTTCCAGGCTTCGGGGGGCGGGGGGGAAGGTGGAGGGTGGAGTGGAAATAAGATCCTTTTATTAGGGAACACTTTCCTGAGGGGTTATTTTCTCGAATGTTAATCCAGACCCGGGTTGTTATTCTAAAGGTGCACTGCCGCTAAAACCGCAGTTTCGGGTTTGGCTGTTAACCTGTTCCTGACTCACTCGGCGATGGCCACCCAGGGATTCGTGTAAGGGCTGCGGTGCCCGTCGACCGCCGACTGGGAGCCTGGGACCTGATTTTTCTCTGCACCCTGAAGGGCCACGTTTACCATTTGTCCTTCAGGCCAGGAATTCTTGCTTATAGGTGGGAAGGAGCTGCGAGAGCCCTTCCAACATCCCTGTTGTCTGTCCAGTCTGATACTGGATCTCTTCTGGAATTAAGTTTGCATCCACATGGATAGCCATTTGCACGGGGTGCATGTTAGCTACGGATGGGGCGAGTGGGGGGCTCATGAAGTCCCAAGCAAAAATGCAGGCCTGGGGAGTGGGGATTAGCAGATAGGATTAAGCAAGTGTTGGCAAAGTATGTCCCCCAGGCCAAACCCAGTCTGTTGCCTGGTTACATTGTGTTTTTTAAAAAATAAATACAATTTATTTTTTAGAGTGGTTTTATGTTCACTGCAAGATAGAACAGAAAGGACAGAGATATCTCATATGCCCTCTGCCCCACACCTGCACAGCTGCCCCCACTATCTACAGCCTGCACCAAGGGGTACCTTCGTGAGATTCAGTGAACCTATATCGATTCATCACTATCAGCCCAAAGCCATAGTTTGTACTGGAGTTCGCTGTCGGGGGTATACATTCTATGGCTGGACGGACAGTGGCATGTGTGGTCCATTGTCGGGCCATACAGAATAGTTTCCCTGACCTAAAAAGCCCCTGTCCTCCCCTGGTTCATCCCTCCCCTCATTCCTTGGCACCCATGACTCTCTTCACTCTCTCCCTAGTTTGGCCTTTTCCAGAAGGTCATATAGTTGGAATCTAACAGCATGTAGCCTTTTCAGATCAACTTCTTCAACTTAGCGGTATACATTGAAGAATCCCCTGTGCGTTTTCATGGCTCGATGGCTCCTTTCTTTTTTGCGCTGGATAGTTCCAGTCTCTGGGTGTGGCGCAGTGTACATACCCATTCACCCACTGAAGGCCATTTTAGTTTCCAAGCTTTACCAGTTAGAAATAAAGGTGACCTAAGCACCTGCCCGTAGGTTCTCATGTTGACGCGTGTGTCCAGTTCCCAAGGGCCCGGCCGCACAGTCCCCAGGCCTGGATAGCACAGCCCGCAGCAGCACCGTCAGGAAAACCAGCATCTCCCCAACCATGCTGGGCTGGGGCTCGCTGGGCATTTTCAGATTCCACAAGGCAGTTTGTCTCTGCTCTTGATCCTTCTAGAATTTTTAAAGATTTTTTCCTAGAATTTTCTAGAATTTTTTTAAAGATTAAGATTTAAGGGGTGCCTGGGTGGCTCAGTGGGTTAAAGCCTCTGCCTTCAGCCCAGGTTGTGATCCCAGGGTCCTGGGATCAAGCCCCACATTGGGCTCTCTGCTCAGTGGGAAGCCTGCTCCATCGCCAACCCCCCCACCCTCCGCGCCTGCCTCTCTGCCTAATTATGATTTCTGTCTGTCAAATAAACAAATACAATCTTTTTTTTAAAAGATTAAGATTTAAGATTTTATTTATTTATTTGTCAGAGAGAGAGAGAACATAAGCGGGGGAAATGGCAGGCAGAGGGAGAAGCAGGCTACCCTCTGAGCAGAGAGCCCAACACAGGACTTGATCCCAGGACCCCAGGATCATGACCTGAGCCGAAGGCAGAGGCTTAACCAACTGAGCCACCCAGGTGCCCCTCTCTAGAGTATTCTAATTAGTAAGTAATGAAGACACAAAGAAATGACTTTGAAGGGGGCAATGTCAGTTTCCTAGGGCTTCTGTGACAAAACACCACAAACTGAGTGGCTTAAATAACAAACATACATTGTCTCGTAATTCTGGAGGCTAGAAGTCCAGAATTGAGGTGTTAGCAGGGTCCTGCTCCCTCTAAAAGCACTAGGGAAGGACCCATCCCAGGCCTTCTGTTAGCTTCTGGTGGTTTTTGGCTTGCAGATGGTGTGTTCCCTGGGTCTTCACATCATCTTTTCTCTGTGCATGACTGTGTCCAGATTTCCCCCTTTTTATCTGGACACCCTTAGACTGTGCTAGACACACACTAATGACCTGACCTTGGTTAATGACATAGGCCATGACTCTATTTCCAGAGAATGTTACATTCTGAGGTAGTGGGGGTTAGGACTTCAACCTATGAGTTTTGGAGGACACCATTCAACGAATTACAGGGACTCCTTCAGTCCAGTGCATGCCTCTGCCACATGATAACGTGAAGATGACCATAACGAACAGAAAATAACCCAGGACCTATAGCCCCATAATGTATTACATTTCTCCATACAAACCTCCATGGTGAAGTCAGAAACATTTATACCTTCTGAGAGCCCTTTGCCAATGAGCAAACTGGGTCCCAGAGTGCTTCAGTCATTTCTCAAGTAGAAGAGCAGGTTTCTGGTCCCGGCTGCCTGCTTCTGAAGCCCCCACCTCTTCCCAAGAGGCTGCCAGGTTGCAAACTATGATGCCGGAACCAACAGCATCAATCTTACCAGGTGACTTTTTAGAAATGCCAGCTTACAGGCCCTAGCCCAGACCTAACGAGTCAGAAACTCTACCACTGTAGTAGAGGGGATTGTGATATTGAGAAAGTTCTGGAACATTAGCACTGGGTTGAGCAAGAAAGCAGGCAAGCTGACACTTAACTAGGCATTTATGTGCTGGCATGTGGCTGATTGCCTCTGTTTCAGTTGTTTAATATGGTTCTGGTAGGCACATTAATGCCCCAGAATATTCACATCCTCATCCCCAGAACCCATGACTATTACCAGACGGAGCAAAAGGGACTTACTTAGGGGATGTGATTAAGTGAAGGATCTTGAGATGGAGAGAATAGCACGGATTTATCCAGGTAGATTCAGTGTAGTCACAGGGTCCTTAGAAAAGAGAGGCAGGAGGGTGGGAGTCAGAGAAGGGGATATGGAAGTGATACACTCTTGGCTTTGAAAACAGAGGAGGGGTCAGAAGCCAAGGGAGGCCGGTGGCCTACAGAAGTCGTAAAAGGCAAGGAAGTTCTTCCCTGGGGCCTCCAGGAGGCGCACAGTCTGGCTGACATTCTTGATTTTATCCCAGGGACACCCACTTTGGCCTTGGGACCTCCGGGGTTAGCAGATACTAAGTATGTGTTGTTGGAGGTCCCCGTGTTTGTGGTGAGTTTGTCATAGCGGCTGGAGGAGACTGATACAGTGATGCCTAACAGCCTACTAGCTCTGTAAAGGCGTCTCTCGTGATGCGAAGAAAGTTAAGGTCTGCGAGATTAAGGAACACCAAGGTCACGGAGCCAACTCCCCCCAGGTGATGCTATGGGCAATCAGGAACCCATGAGCAGCGAACGGGGGACACCCCCGGAGACCACCGCCCCCTTCAGGATCTTTCCTGTATTACACCTCCAGGCACAGGCTTCCAAAATCTCACCTGGGTGCCTCTTAACAAAGGTGGCAGAGCGGAGTGGGGCGGGGCGGGGGTGCTCCACCCTGGGCCCGCAGAGTCAGGAACCTCCACATTGACCAGGTGCTCTGCTCTGAGGCAGCTGGTCCGTGCACAGATGTTTCGAAACGGCTGCTTGAAACCACCAAAGCGAGCAAGGCCTCCACTCATCACCTCCACCTCCCGATTTTGCATGGACGCAGTGCCATTGCTGGGAACCTAAAATGCTCTCCTCCTCATCTTGGTCAAGATTAAGGCCCTCCAAAGGCCTGACTGGACGGCCCTGAGAGGGTGTCTTGGCTGCGGTGGAACATGGGCCAAGGCTTCAGAGGGCTCTGGAAACCTTAGCAGAGGGCCGCAGAGTTCCCCACTGGAGGTCCGTGACAGACCGACTTCATCTCCTCCTTGCTCTCCGATCCTGTGCTCTTATCTCCTGATGGATATTATCAGTGTGGATTCCACCAGCCCTTGCCAGGGAGGGCAAAGTGCAGCAGCCCGCGGGTACAATTTACTCCCCACATGTGGTCATAAAACATAGGCAATGAAACTTCAAAGGTGCTGGGCGGGCACTGCCCATGGGCCCACCTGCCCGCTGGAGCCTTTGAGAGCCTCCTGGGGTGACCTCAGCTCCCCTCCCAACCGCACCCTCGAACAGGGCTCCCCTTCAGAGTGCTGCTTTTATGACATCAGCGGTGATTAAACTGACCTAATTTCTCCCAGACAGGCAGAGTCAAGAGCCAAAGTCAATAGAGAAACTATTCTGCGGGGCCTAAGCTGAGCCACCTGAGAGAAAAAGACCTGTGCCCTTTTCTGAGAGAGAGAGAGAGAGAGAGAACATGGCGGCAGCAGCCATTAGCCCCTGGAGCTCTATTGCTCATGCTCAAGAGATGGAGGAGAGACCCAGCCTTCTCACAGCCAGCCGCTGTCTCTGCTGGGGCCTGGGGTCCTGGAAACGCCTTGTCCTTTCCATGGAGGGATGTCTCTTAAGTGGGGTTGGTATAGTCATCGAAACTTCCCTTGGGGACAGTGTGGCGTCCTCCCCTGGCAGCCTGTTTGCTGGGTCTGCTCAGGGACTCACCCGCCTTCTCTCTTTGACCTGTGCTGTCTCAGACCCAGGGAAGCTACTTCTGGCCTCTTTATTCGGATTTTCTCCCCCATACCTAGGGTAGACTTTCTTTTGCCCTGTCTGTCTAAGGACATCCCTCAAAACTCGGCTTAGACTTGGGTTCTTCCAAAAAGTCTTCCTCCCCATGGGTCAGCATGACTTTCATGCATATGATTCAGCTCATTCCATGGCTCCAGAGTGTGGTCTAGAGTCTGGAAGCATCAGCGCCAACCCGGAAGCTTGTTATATGATGCAAATTCTCAAGCCTTACTCCCAAAGTATGAAATCAGAACTCTGGGGGCAGGGCCCAGCAGCCTATTTTGTAACAAGCCCTCCTCAAGATACTAATGCATGCTAAAGTGTGGGAAGGATGGAATTTGTTCACGCATTGTGCTATATTATGTTTTCATTCTTTCTTTTTTTAAGATTTTATTTCTTTATTTGAGAGAGAGAAAGAGCAAGAGCAGGGGGAGGGGCAGAGGGAGAGGGAGAAGTAGATTCCCCACCGAGCAGGGAGCCCAACATAGGGCGTGATCCCAGGACCCTAGGATCATGACCCAAGCCAAAAGCAGATGCCTAGCCAATGGAGCCACCTAGGCACCCCTATATTGTGTTTTCATCTGCAGTCTTTAGCGGTCGGTGAGCCGCTGAAGGCCAATAGGGAACCCTATTCATCTCTGCATCTCTAACTCTTAGTCCCAACCTAGGCACAGAGGCAGGATGATCATTTTGAAGGAAAAATCTGATAGGTGAGCTCTATCCATCTCTCCTTGAACCTGTCAGTGCCTTCCCATTTCTCCTTGCCATAACATGAATTTCCCTGTGCATCTGGCCTCTGACTCTCTCCCTGGCTTACTATGCTCTGACCATCCCACCTGTTCACTGTCCTTTAAATATGCCCAGTGCCTCCTTGGTTCAAGCCAAGGCCAAGTTGCTCCCAACACTTTGCCCCCCTACTAACCTTCTAATATCTACCCACCTTCAGCTGTCAGTTTAAATATCACTTCTATATGCAAGCTTCCCTTCATCTTCCCCCACAAACACACAGTTGAGGATTCCTGTGAGACCTCCACCCCTGTAGCATCCCGTGCTTTTCCCCTGTGGCATTGGTCACCATTGTCATTGGTCTGGGTGGTTAAAAATGAAAGCTGCCGGGTAGTTTCCAAGTGGCCCTTTGATAAATTAGTCTTCATGGCCTGATTTCCATTTGACTCCCCCTGATCTCTTTCGGTTTCCTGGCACATAGTGAGTGCTTTCATTCCTGACTTTAGGTTTTCTGGAATGATCTGATCAGAATGGGGGAATTCTTCCTGATGGCTGGCTGATTCATTCTTCAAGGAAGTGCCTGAGCTCCTGTGTGTCGGGTGTCTCCCGCATGCCATGCCGAGGACAGAGCGGTGAATGACACCGAGAAGCCCAGCCTCATGAGGCTTCCGTTCCAGTGAACATCTTTGCATTGGTGTGAAACGAACACAACGACATGTTCCCAGGAAGCAACATTTTGCGGGATATTAGAAACGGTGTTTCTTGGAAAAGGAGTTATGGGATTAGGGTTTTCTGAGAGATGTGGCCTCTGTCTCTGAGAGATGGTCAGTTTTCCCTAAGGGCTCAAGGAATCTGTCTTAGGATCCCAGACGCTGTAATTCCCTGAGATTTGGGTCAGTTTCTAGCTTCTAGGGTGTGGTGTTACAAGAGAATGTTCTATGCTTGAGATCTGGGGATGGGAAGGAAGCCAAGAGCAAACTTCCTCATCCTCCACTGTAATCCACCTGGTTCCTATTCTCCTAGCAGCCTGGGCTATCTCTTCAAAACACTTCATTTTATATGATTATTAGTTTCATCTTGCTCTCTCTTTCCCTCCCTCCTCCCTCCCTCCTGTCCCTCACCCATCAGTGAGGTCATCAAGGGCAAGGGTTCCTCCATCTAGCTCACTGCTTATCTCCAGAAGCCTCTTCTCTGCCTGACACACGATGGCACCCTCACATTCAGGGTTGGGTGGTAGAGGTGGGGGAGGGAGGACGAATCCCGAGTTCGTTCTCAGACCTGCCACACTTGTGTGTTTGATGGTTTTATTTTAGGGCAAATGAGTTTTACTTTGGGGATTTATGGCTGAATGTAGCCTTTCCCCCTATTTTGAACACTCTCCTTTCAAGTTCTTGAGTCAGTCCATTTCGTTTAAAGCGGCCACAGCCTTTTTAAAGAGTTTTCCCCAGAGCAGGGAATTCATTTTCTGCTTTGGGCTCTGCCTCTAATGAATTAAGTAATCTGGAGTAAGTGTCTTTGCTTCGCTAGCCTCTGACCCATCCTCCTTGTGAAAGGAGTTGGCCTGTAGGATTCCTCCAGTTCTAAAATGCCATGGCTCTTTGGCCAGACCTACCACCTCGGCAGGGTCTCTGCCAGGTGGTGACAGACCATGGGAGTTTTCCAGGAGTTTCTTTTCTGGAGCCAGGGGGAATTATAGGCATAAAGGGTCACCTCTTCCTACCTGAACTGCTCGCCCTGGCCTCCACAGGGAGGTCCGGGGAGGGCCAGCCAACCCCAGAAGTCTCGTCACTTCCAGTTTTGTTAACGGACATGCCATTGAGGTAATTTTCCAGGCCTGCTGAGATGTAAGTTCTCCTCACCTACAGGTTAGCCACTCGGCCCTCCTCAGATGCACGACGCTTCCTTAATGCCTAACGAAAGGACGCTCTAACACCTCTCGAGGGTCATGTGTCTAGGTCTCTTCTAGACCGTGCCACCTCCAGAGGGGTCACAGGGATTCATGGACAGTGCATACCCACTGTCTGGTTTTATTTATTTATTTATTTTAAAAGATTTATTTATTTGACAGAAAGAGATCACAAGTAGGCAGAGAGGCAGAGAGAGAGGAGGAAGCAGGCTCCCCGCTGAGCAGAGAGCTGGATGCGAGGCTCCATCCCAGGACCCTGAGATCATGACCTGAGCCGAAGGCAGACGCTTAACCCACTGGGCCACCGAGGTGCCCCGCCACTGTCTGGTTTTAAAGCTGGACTTCTGACATCCTGTGGCTTGTCCCCGCCTGGACCTCACCTGCTGACTGGGGATGGAGATTCCCTCAGGAATCTCATTTCAACTCAGCTGTTCATTTACTTCGAGCGAGATGTCACTTAACCACTCTCCATGCCAGGGTTTTCTCACCTGGAGAACTGGTGAGACTCTGGCTTTAGATTTTCCGTGAAATAGCCATTTGCTGCCAAAGTGCTTTGTAATGGGGAAGTCGTACTGCGTGGAACTTCCCCTTTGTCCTTCCTCCTCTTCCCTTCCTCCGCTCTCTCCCTCCCATTCTTCCCCCTCCTTCCTTTTGCCTCTTCCTGACAAACTTTTTCTAATGTGACATTTACAAAAAAGTGCAGAAAAATGCTCAGGTGTTCAGAAAAACTTAATAAATGTTCGTAAAATGAATAGTTGTGTCATTACCACGCTGGTCAAGAAACAAAATATCAGCTCCAGAAACGTCCCAGATGCCCTTTCTAACAGCAAGCTCGTCCATCCCCCTAGTGGTAACCGCTATCCTGACTTTAAAAAAAAAAAAAAAAAAAAAGACTTTTCCTTTACTCAAAAGCCGGACATCGATTTCCATATTGTTTCCACGGACTTCTTCACGCACTACTAATACTGTCCACCACCTACACCATGCTCCCTGGGCGGTGGGTGTTGGTCAAAGCACTTGACAAATACCAGCTCTTTTCAATCCTACAATGACCTCAGCAGATAGGTCTCGTGATTGTTACCCCAGTGGTGCAGATGAGGAAACTGAGGCAAGAAGGTTGAGCAACTTGTCCAAGTTCTCGTGGCTAGGAAGGAGTCCGGGTTGGAAATCAAGTAGTCTGGCTCCCAAGACTGAGTGCCTAATCCAGTATACTCTTCCTCACCAAACAGGATCTGAAAGCTGCACTGAACGGTGGTGATATCTGAGAAGTCTCTCCCACAGATGTGTAAGAAGAGTCTGAATAATTATAGCAGCAGTAGAATAGCCTCGTGACTGAGGCAACCCAACCTTGCTTTCATTTCTGTAGTGAAACCAATTTAGGGGTGTTGTGTGTATGTGTGTGTGTGTGTGTCCTTTCCAGACATCATACCCATTTCAAGGTTAAGTTGTCTAGTGATCTCTAAAACCAACAATGCCATATTTCCAGGTGCCCAAGGCAAATTCTGGTTCTATGCACCCCACAGAGTGACCCCCATTCCCAGAACGGTATAACTCAGCTCTTGCCAAACTTTTTGGCGTGAAGAGCTGCTTGTCACTATTCTTTGGTCTTGACTAAGGAAAAGCCAACATTCTCTTTCCTCCCATGATTATCAGCAAGGGCATGTTCCTCTGTCAAACATTGCTTCTGATCACCAGGCCATAACTAGTCATGACCAGTGAACTTCAGCTCTTACACTTGCTAGCTGTGTCACCTTAGGCAAGGCTGCTAACCTCTCTGTGCCTGTTTCCTCATCTGTGAGAGCAGAACAATGTTCTCTCCCTTCCTGGGGGGTTTTGAATATCAGAAGAGCCCAGAGAAAGTGCTCAGGAAATATTTGCTGTTGCTTTTGTTCTTATTAAATTGGAGGTAATGGTAATACGTCACATGGGTTTGTCTTGAACTCGAGCCCAAAGCCAAGATCCGTGGACATTTCTGTTGTCTGGTTCCTCTTAAGATATGTGAATCAGACGGACTTGTTAAAATACTGAAAATAATTGATGACGGCTCCTTGCCTTATTCCTTTGTGGAAACCCAGTTGTCTTGGGACCCTAGGAAGGAAACAACTAGCCTAAGTGTCAGCCGTGGAAGGTTTTGGGTATTTACAAATTCTGCACTGATTGACTTTTTACCTCAGTTGCACAATCAACTCTTGGTTACTTGGGGACTACATTTCACATGGAAGAAAGTTCTTAGCTTCCTTCTGCTTCCATAGGCTCCTTCCACATCTTATTGGCTCCTCCCACCCAAACTCAAGAGGATTTTGAACAGCAGAGGATAGAGAGAGAAAAACTGATCAGTTAAATTTATTATTTGTTATTAATTAAGGTTGAAAAATACCAACCAGTACATATTGGGAGTTTTAGTCCCCTGTGTTGTCTCCGTCTTCTGTTGTATTTCACAATTAGGATTTGTCTGTGTGTCAGCTGTTGGGCATTTGGGCAGACAATATTGCAGTGGGAGAAAAGCCCAGGAGTCACGGTCAGTTCCACATGTGGAAGGTGGAACCTCTACTCCCTACGACCTCTGTGAGCTTGACCAAGTCTCTCTGAGCCTCAGTTTCCTCATCGGTCAAGTGGAAACAATGTCCATCTCCCTGTGAATAGTAAACGAAATGATGTACATAAGATGCTGGCACCCAGCAGGCACTTGATAAAAGCTAATTCTTTTCTTCTGGCTCTTCCTCGTTGGTCTGTGAAAACAAGGTGGTGAGTCAACTCTGAAAAAATGAGAAGTTAGTGAGCTGACTCCACTTAGCCGAGTACCTTATTCACCGACTCTATTGGCATCCTCTTACCAGCATTCCAAAATTGTTTATGGACAGCTTAGCTGTTACAGAACAGTAACAGAATTTTGCAGGAGGGAAAATGGGGGAAATTGTTATAAAAACACAAAGACGTAGGTCCCCCCTTACATCTCCAACATACGTCTGGCACTATCTTCAGTGAATGGCTCGGGACGATGGCAGTCACCAACATCATCAGACCATCATTTTTCAGTGTTCCGACATGTGTGTTATCTCACTGCATGCCCAGTCATAGCAGCCATGTGGGATAATGGATTACATGGTATTTTCTCCATTTTCTGGTGATATCATTGAAACTCAGGGAGGTCAAATGACTAGCCCAAATGCACGCTTCCAACTGGTGGCCGGAAGAAGATTTGAACACATGACTCTAGAATGAGTCTTTTTATCAGTTAATGTTTCCAGACACAAAATAATGATCCTAATTAATTTCTGATTATTTGATGCATATTTAATTCTGCCCTTAACTTTTCACTTCCTTACAGAAGATGTACTTCTCTCAAAGATGTACTTCTCTCAATGCAATCATATTCATTTTATTATTACAGATCAAATCCTGTGGTGACAAGGTTATCAGAAATCTGTGTGTATATATGTGTGTGTATACATTTTTTTCCCCTCTAGAAACTATCTAATACCTCATTGAAAAGAAAAGGAAATACATTCAACCTAAAATCCCAAATGAGCTTGGACAATGTTTTTGAGTTTGTTGTGGTGGAATTTAATTTCTCTCCTGTTTGGGACTCATATTACTTCTTGGTTCAGAAAGAGTTTTCCAGTAGAGATAAATGACCTCTTCTAAGAACAATAGAAATGAACAGAGAGGAGGAAAAAACCCCAGACAATTGAAAAAGAGTTACACACAGAATGGCTTACTTTAAAATGTTGGGGTAGAGATTCATAAAATTAAAAAAAAAATTAAAGAAGGAAGGAAGGAAAGAAGGAAGGTAAAAGGAAAGAAGAAGAAGGAGAGAAGGAAGGGAGGGAGGGAGGGGAGGAAGAAAAGGCAGGCTACTTATTAGAATAGTCTTCAAAGAGAGACTCTAAATTTAAGTCAAAAAATATATAAATATAGCAGTCACAAAATTTTCTCACCCCAACTGAGATGTGCAAAAAAAAAAAAAGTGCTGTTTTTTTCTTCAACACTGCTCATAGTTCTTCATAAACCTCACTCCTCAGAATATCTAGGAAAATTCAGACTTGCCAATAAACAATATTCCAACTTCTGGTTTAAACAGTCTCCTCTCCATTTAAACAGTCTATTCCAAGTTTAGTTGGGTATCATCTGGAGTTTTCATGATACACCTGTCCTTTGGGATAAATCACCTCTCAGAGTGTGCTCTTTGCTTTCCCTCCCCAGCATGGGGGACGATAGGGACCTAGCTCTCTCTGGGTAGATCAGCTACCTGGACTGGAGACTGTTGAGTGGGATTCTGTCTGGCTTCTTGATCCTGCCATGCTGAACCCTCTGCTGGAGCCTATAGCTTGATCATTTGTCACTGAACACTGCAAACTCTCCTCCAATCCCATGGGTTTGCTGGACCGCTCATCTACGCAGACACTTTGGGTCCTTTCTCAGGACACAAGGGCTCCTCTGTAGTAAGGAAAATGAGAAATATGGTCTTGGACTCACGGTGATGAACTGCCTTCTGTCACCACCACATCACTGTCCCTGGATCATGTTAAACATGTGCCCACCCTATTGATGAGCGGACATCAGGCCTGGGGAAGTTGTCATCCACCCTTTCCTGCAATATCCCCAAGATGGTCTGAATGTTTCTAAAGCAGCCCACGCTTGCTCTTTGACCATCTCCCATGTTTCTTCCCATCTTGGTTCATAAGGGGAAGGAGCATTTCCTTTGCAATGGGAAAAAACCAGAGATTAGAATCTTCCAAGCTTCAACCTGATAAGTACTGGGAATTAACAGATTTCAGACTGGCTTTAAAGAGTATTGTCTTGGCCATTACATTTCTTTTGAATCTCGAAAGCTGCCCTTTCCTTCTTGAATACACACTAGAGTAAACCTAAACCTTCTTGAGACAAATGGGTACCTATGGCAGAACAGGGAGAGAGATCAGTACATTAATAAAATTTATTTAAAAACTATTCTAAAACACTGTTGTATTAAAGAACTATAGGGGTACCTGGGTGACTCAGTCGGTTAAGCATTTGACTTTGGCTCAAGTGATCTCAGGGTCCTGGGATCGGGCTCCATATCAGGCTCCCTGTTCAGTGGGGAATCTGCTTCTCCCTCTTCCCTTGCCCCTGCTCACGCTCTCCCTCTCTCTCTCAAATAAATAAATAAAAATCCTAAAAAATAAAATAGAATAAAATTTAGAAAAATAAAGAAACATGAAATGCATTCTTGTTATAAATCTTCAATAACACAAAGTATATGGTAAAAAAAAAAAAAATTCTATTTTGCCTTATGCCCCATATTACCATCCCACTTTCTTCTCCAGATATACTCATCATTGAGTTTAGGGTATATCCTTCCAGACCATTTTCTATTTGTTCATATGCATATACATGTAAAGGTACAAACATAAAAGTTTTATTTTTGAGAGCGACTTTATGATATAGTCTTCTTTTACTTAACATTATAGTTGTAAATAATTCCATAATCATACCTATAGGTCAACCTGACTGAAAACTTGATGTGTAGAAATCCATAATATACTGTATATTCAACTCTTTCTGTGACATATGGTTAGATTGTTTTATAACTCTTTGCTTTTATAAATAGTACCACAGACAATATCCTTCTTTACCTCTCGTGGTACAGCATTTCAAGTGTTGCCAACCTGTAAAGCATGCATGCTTTAGAAGAACCTACTATGGAAAGTGGTGACATTCCTTACCTACTCTCTGACCAACTGGAGACATGGAGAGCAACACTATCAGGACTCCCTATTTCCAGAGGCTGACACTCTGTTTTCATTTGAGCCTTTCTTCATTTTTACCAGTCCGCCAGCTCCGCTGAAATGGCACTGAAATTCCACTTGTTTTTCTCTCTATCAAAAATGTACCACGGGGAGCCTGGGTGGCTCAGTGGGTTAAGGCCTCTGCCTTCGGCTCAGGTCATGATATCAGGGTCCTGGGATCGAGCCCCGCATTGGGCTCTCTGCTCAGCAGGGAGCCTGCTTCCCCTTCTCTCTCTGCCTGCCTCTCTGCCTACTTGTGATCTCTGTCAGTCTGTCAAAAAAAAGAAAACTCTTCTTTGAAAAAAAAAATTGTACCTCAGTAGCAGCAGAATAAGACAAATCCAACGTATTGGTCAACATGTATAGGGGTGGGCATTTTTTAGCATCAGTACTTCAGAGAGTAAAGTTGAAACTCACAGTGCTTCATCTCAATAACTGTGGGAGAGTGGTGTTGGACTTGGTGATGCGGTCCTGGCCCTGGGTTCTCTCCGTGGCAGTGGTGTGCCCTGTGGCAGCCTGCTTGGGTTGCTGTGGTCATGATGAAGACTTGAAATGTTGGCTCTCATTCCCTGCACGGTGGGCTTCTACAGAGCACTGGCTTCTAGTTCAGAAACTGTGGCCAGTTCTCTTGTCACCTATCTCTTGTCACCTTGTTGCTTCCCAGTCTAGAGCTTGGCCGCCATGATGACTCCACACTTTTTCTCTCTGCTTCCATTGCTTGTACCATTCACAGCCAAGTCCTGTGCTCTCTTTTGTCCAAACCACCCTCCCACAGAGCATGTCCTCGGCACTTGGACCAGGCAAATCTCCTGGCCAGGCTGTCTCATCGGTCCCTGGACAGATGAGCTCCTTTGGGTCAGGCGCTCACTCCTGGTCCTGTGAGCTGTGGCCAGGGAAGCATGATCGCGTGATACAAGGCTTGCATATTGAGGCATTTCGAGAGAGGGGGACATGGTGGACAGGCAGAGGCACCTCAGAAAGGGGCAGAGTGACTAGCAGGCACTCTGAGAGCCTGTCTGGTGCGTCGGGCGAGGACATCCTGCTAAAACTTTTGTCAGAAAACTCTTTGTTCAGGGTTTTCAGCCCGCCAAGAGCCACAGAGAGAACCACTTAGATTCCACACGATTCTGCTGTGTTCCTCAAAGAAATAAATAGCCCAGACTGAAGCACACTTCCAGTTGTCCATTTTTCACAAGCACCCTGGAACTCAGTGACAGTTCCTGAGGATCGATCGGGGCCCTCCGACAGTGAATTGATTGTTCCCACAGAGATCTTTAATGAGATTGTTCACACTCTTAAGGAACCACCATACCCAGCGTATTAAAATGATAATGGCAGGACCTTGTGAATACAGAAAGCAGAGCAACTTTCCTGCTCCTTTCTTTTTGAAAGCACCAACCCTTAGCAGCAAGGCCTTCTTGTTAATTAGTTGTTAATTATGGAGACAGCTCGTGAAATGTTTATTAAAGAGCTGGCCCACTGGTAAAGAAAAGAACTCCCAAGCAAGAGACTGAATTGAAGCGTCGTGAAAGGAGCAAGTGAGCTTTTTACACAGTTGACTGGCACCAAGGAAATTCTAGCAACTTAGCCTCTGGTACCAGAGGAGAAGGACTGTAGAAATGCATAGTGAACAGACCAGCATAGACAGAGCTATAATGGGTGCGTAGAGCTGGAAGGAAATCATCTTCCCTCGTTTTACAGATCGGGGAACGTGTGTGACCAAGCATCATTGAATGGCCCAAGGTCACATTTCTAGCTGGTGTCCCAAGACTAAGGTTCAGCACAGAGAAGTCATCACTTCCATGCACTGTTGAAAGGCGAGTGTTGAGGCATTTGGCGTGGATCCCGTATTCGCGAGGGGCATCTATTTCCAGTGTTTGTACTATACCCTCAAGGGAGGTTATAACACACATAGTCAGAGCAGCACCCGGACAGCTTTAGACTTGGTCTTCAAATAACTTTGAATCTGTGTTCTGTTACTGTGTAACCAGACCGCAGTATTTTTTTTTAAAGATTATTTATTTATTTATTTGACAGACAGAGATCACAAGTAGGCAGAGAGGCAGGCAGAGAGAGAGGAGGAAGCAGGCTCCCTGAGTCTGATGTGGGGCTCAATCCCAGGACCCTGGGATCATGACTTGAGCCGAAGGCAGAGGCTTTAACACTGAGCCACCCAGGTGCCCCAGACCACAGTATTTTTGATGCATCATACTTTTGATGCATTATAAATGAATAGTTTTAAAAGAAATTCTGATAATCTGATATTGTGTGAACAATTATATTGTGTCACTTGCTTTTGTTTTTTGTGGGTTTTTTGTTTGTTTTGCTGCTGAAAGTTAATTTGTCACATGTATCTAATTAGAACATCAAAGTTTCTATAACCTTGCTTTGACCTTATGGGGTTTTTTTAAATTATTTTTTTAATATCCTGAAATCTCCAAAAACGGAAGTGGCCCAGGTCTCCAAAAACCTCTTCGAGGTCTTGTTCACTGCTCCACACCCTTTCTTGGTAGGCTATCACGTTCATCAAGAATTTAAGTTTACACAGAGGGGTTCTACTTTTCTGAAGAGCAGCGTGTCTCAGTCCGTTTGGGCTGCTGTGTGAGAAAATGAGGGAAATGAGGGCGGGTTAGAGTTTATAAACAACACACATTTATTTCTCATGGGTCTGGAGTGGGGAAGACCAAGGTGCTGTCAGATTTGGTGTCTGGTGTGAGCCCCCTTCCTGCTTCATATATGGCTCTTTTTGCCTTGCACGGTCAAGGAGTCTCAGGAGTTTCTTCTAAAGGCACTAATCCCATTCATGAGGGCTCCATCCTTATGACTCAATCAAGTCTCCAAGGCCACACCTCCAAATACCATCACCTTGGGCCTTAGTACCTACCATGTAATTTGGGGAGTGTCATCATCATGAAATCGATCACACAGGACGTTCTGTGGCACACATCTATAGCGTTAGCATATGGAGCCCAGAATATCGCTATCCGTCTAGGAGACGCAGGCTACCTGGACGCTATGCTTGATAAACCCTTAGGGAAGTTTATGTTTTCATTCTCTGTATTACCCACGGTGATCTACTGAGACAGCTCTGCGACATGCCTTCCAGCTCATTCCCGTGCGCCATCATTTTTAAAGATTACATTGCAGGTTAAAAAAAAAAAAATTAAAGTAGGAGCAAAGAAACGGTGGTGTGAAATACATTTTCATCCTCCCTTGAGAAGCTGCTGTAAAACGTCTTTTCGCTCCTGCCTTCTGCCTTCAGAAGCTATGTGGAAAGCAATGCTGGATCGTGCGACCCTTCAGATGAAAACCGCAGGCTCTATGCAGCGTCTGAGAACTAAAAGGAAAGATGTATATCATTCTTAAGGGAACCCCAAGTCCCCGCGGGGAGCCTGTTACGGGGTCAAGTGGCCAGCTGCACCTGAGTCAGCCAGCGCTTCTCCCCTTGTGCTGTTTCTCGTCCAAGGTTTACCGCACGGACTCGTGGTTCCCAAGCTTGAGCCCGCATAAATGTCTCATGGACAACAGGTGTAAAACTCAGAACCCAGTCTTGCTCCTAGAGGTTCAGATTCATGAGGTCTGGGGCGGGGCCCAGGAATCTGCATTTTAAAGACACAGTGCAGTAATTTCTCTTGCAAGCATCCTAGGAATGCTCCTGAGAAACTCTGATCTGCCCTCATCTCCCGCACTAGGTCCCTTGGACGGATGCATGTCCTGTTTCTCTGAATTATGAGCTTTATCTCTCCATTCGGATGACTCACTCTTGGGGGACAATCTTGATTGATGACTCTCTCCACTCAACCTGACTTCCAAGATTTGCCCCCCCTCTCCTTGCCTCTGGCAGGAAGAAAGGAGGGGGCCTGGGAAAGAGTAGACCCTCCGCCCCCATCAGAATCTGCACACCACTGGAACCTCTCTTCTGGGCTCACTTGCTTTGCCTGCAAACGTTCTTTCAAAGGGATTTGGAAAGATCCCAGACCATTTGGGGCCAGTTCTGGTGAACTGAGTTTATGATCAAGTGCGGAATTACTGCCCCAAATCAAAAGCTATGCCTAACTAGAACACATATCACAACTGACATTCTGGCTTGAGTCATAAATGCATCTAAGCCACAAGATGGAGAGTTTCCAAAACATTCTCTAAAGGGATGTGGATAGCACAGCCAAGCACCTTCCAAATGGACGCCCAGGCCGCTTACACCCTCCTGAGGTTCTGATTGGTTGGGCGGCCAGTTTTATTGGTTGAGTGTCTCTCTTGATTGGTTGGTACCTTTGTGATGCCGGTTGTTCAATATTTGCACTGATGGGATCAGTATATGATTTTTTCTTTTGCAGGATAAAACTGAGACTATCTCAATTCTGAGTGTTTTTTAAAAATCCAGCCTTGTGAATTAATAGCCACATGCCCTAAGTCATACGAGTCACTCGGCACACATTCTAAGTGAAGGGCTGCCCTAAGCCAGGTTAATATTTGTTTTATCACATTTATTCTAGCCATTAACTCACGATGGGCCAGATGCATGAAAATGTACATGTTCCTGTGTCTATTGATACAGGCATTACCTTCCAAACCATGAAGTTTGGTGATTTAATACCCCAAATGCTCCAGCAAAAAGAAACCTTTAACTTTCTTGGCCACATCCTTCGCTCAGTTTCCTACAGGTTGGTAATCTGCTGATTCATTTCCTGATGGTGCACTCACGTCGATTGTTTTATTCTTTCGAAGAATGTCTTGAGCGGCACGGCTTGCTTAGGGTTGGAGACTGAGGGCGTGGGCTGGGGTTTATTGTTGAGAAAGACCATTTGAGTTTATAGGGAGAAGTATATGATGTAGGTTTACGGAACATGCTGAGGAAATATTTATAAATAATTATATGTCTGGGTATGTGTGTCTGTATACAGTTACACTTATTTTTAACTATCATAGAATTTAAATGGAATATGAAAATATTCATATGCATGGGAATGCAACACTTTACACCATTTTAAAACTTGTCTATTTACACTCCAATTTGGGGAGTAAAAAGAGTGGTCAATTCTCAGTCTTCATCTTACATGGCTTATCAGTGTAGCATTTGACAAAACAGACTCCTATTTTTTTTTTCATTTTCCTTCCAGAACATCACATTAAGTTGTTCTCCCGTCTACCTCCCTTGTATCTGCGAGTCGCTTTTGCTTATTCCTCTTCTGCCCAACCTCATAGCATAACTAGTGTTTAGGATTTAATCTTGGGACCTTACCTCTAGCTACACTTATTCCCACTAGTTCCGAACTTGCATATCCCATTGCGTTGTCATCTTTTCCACTTGGATGTCTAACAGACATCTCAAGCCAAATTTGTCTAAACTGAACTCGTCATTTACAACCCCCTCTTCCAATCTACTCCTCCTATTGTTTTCCCCAACTTGCAACCCCGTTATTCTTCTTGTTCAGGCCAAAACCTCAGGCTTGTAACTGACTGCTCTTCTGTTCTCATGTTCCATCTGGAATCTGACAACAAGTGTCATTGGAGAAGACTTGGAAATACAATCTGCCAACCTCACGACCTCCATCACCTTCCTGGTCCAAGCCTCCATCATCTCTCTACATCATAATGGTCATGGCCTAATTACTGAACTCCCTATCTCCTGTCCCTCCTTAGTCTCTTCTCAGCACAGCAACCAGAGTGATCCCGTTAATGCTTGATTCCAATCATACACTTTTTTGCTCAAAACTCTCCAGTGGCTTCCCAGATCACTCAGCATAAAAGCCAAAGCCCTTTCAATTGTCTATAAAGCCTTATCCGTCTCTACCATCTATAAGCTCATCGCTGCTACTCTCACACTTGCTCACTGAGCCCACAGGCTCCTCTGCTCTTTCTCTAACAACCCAAAGGGACTGTCACCCCAGTGTCTTTGCATGTTGTCTCCTTGTCCTGGAAAGCTCTTCCCCCAGATATCACTCCCTTGCTGCCTTCACATTTTTGATGAAATGTCACCTTCTCAATGAAACTACCTTGACCGTCCTATTTAAAGCACAGTCCTCCACTCCACCCCGCACAGTCTCAATCCTCTTGCCTTGCTTGGATTTCCCTTCAGAGCTCTCATCATCAGAACACTGATATACAATTTATTTATTTGATTTTTGTTTATCTCCTCACATTAGGACTTGAGATCCATGAGAGTAGGGGTTTTTGCAGTCTTTGGAAATCAGTACTTTTTTAGCTCCAAGAACAGCATAGTAATGGATATTCAATAATTCTTTGTTGAAATAGGTTGCAGAATGTCATGATTAACATAAATAAGCACATGAATTAAATATACATAATGTGGTAACCAGTCTCCAAGACAAGTCCCAATGATCCTTATCTCCTCCTAGTCATGTCCTTGTAGAGTCTCCCTCCCTCATGGATCAGTGTTAGTCTGGGTCATCAATAGAACATGTTATAATCTAGTCTCTTCTGGGACTAGATTATAAAAGCTAGCACAGTTTATAACTTGCTATCTTGGATCATTGAGCCTAGGGGAAACAGGGGACCATGTCAACTGCTCTATGAAGTGGGTTACATGGCAGATAACTGAGACCTCCAACCTACCGCCAACACCATTTTGCCAGCCATGAGGTGAGTCATCTTGGAGGTGGATTTTCCAGCCCCAGTCAAGCCTTCATGTGCCTGTGGCTCTGATCAAGCTCTTGACTACAACCTCACAGCGCTCCCAAGCCAAACTACTCAGCTACGCTCTTTCTGAATTTCTGACCCACAGACTATGTGAGATTTTTAATTTCTTACTTTTTGTATATTTTTATGTGAGCTTTTAAAAAATAAACATTTATTGTTGCTTTAAGCCTTTTATCTCGGGATAATTTGTTATGAAGAAGTAGTAACCAATACAGGTTTTTGTACCTGGAAGTAAGGTGTCACTATAACAAAAATCTAAAACATAGGAGAAGCTTTGGAACGGAATAGAGGGTAGAAGTCACAAGGATTTCAAGGACAATGTTAAGTGATCTAAAGGATTTTGGAGACTCTGTTAGCCGAAGCCCAATGACCTTTGAGGAGGCTGTTGGTGTGAGTTTAAGGGAGACTGTTACTGGACATCAGAGAAAAGTGAGTCCCTAGGTAATGATATATTTGTGACAAATGTATTAATTTTTTAAGGCTTTGGCTTAAAGCAACTCACATATTTGGGATTCTGTTGGATTCTTTCTTGCCTCTAGATTCCAAAGCAACCAATGATAGTTCTTCTAACTTTAGACTGCCTTTAATAAGATTTCTGTATTGCAGAAATTCACACGCACACGTACACACTCTCCCTATGATTATATGTGTAGAGTTTTATGATAATAACTATAATTTACTTTCAAGAGTATCTGATTGCATAATCAGATACTATTTTTCTTTAACTTCAGAAATGGTACCCCCATAGTAATCTTTCTTTTCCAAGTCTAGCTCTCATGCATCTTGCTTACATTGTTGGTGATCTTTCAATAACTGTGAAGTGAATAAATGAATCTAAGATTAGGTAAATATTTGTGGTTTGGAGTTATTTTGAAAAATACCCAGCAGGTTTTCAGTTTATGAAAGAGCGACCTACTAGTAATCAAGAGAATAATAGAATGAGGTAGGAGCCGTGATAGGATGAGGGAAACGTGTTTGAGGAAGACTCTTCAGGGGAGCTGCTGTGTATTTTATTTTGTTTGACATTGCTGTTGTGCGTGACTCTGACACAACTAAGAAACACATTCCCCGGTTAAATGTGAATGTGATTGTCTTTGATTATATTATCTGTGCATGACATCATGACATTTAAGGAGTCCGGACAAGATTCTTTGAGCTCAGTCTGCACAATTAGTAAGTAGTGGGACTCTTCTGAAAGGACTCAAGGCCCAGAGTTCTAGAAGCATGTGAAAAGTGCCAAGGAACAGGCAGAGAAGGAGGGTCACAGCTACAACTTTTTGTGCCTGTGCTCGAAGTTGATGCTGTGAGAAGATGAGTTTACTCCAGATCGTTTCTTGCAAAGACACGCCATGGAGTGCCCCTACCATCAATTGTCCAAGTCGGAGAGATGTGGAATGCCCCAGTGTGACAAAAACAGCTCTGCCTTGTAACTCTGGCTTCCTCATCTGTCGAGTGATGAAAACGAAGGCAGTAGCTACACACCTCTCTCACTTCCTCTCTCCTGTTCAAAGAGGACTGTGAGAATTTGCAGTTGACCAGAAAGCAGAGTGACAATGGGATGTCACAGAAGAGCAAACTAGCAGTGAGATCCCTGAAATCTGGCAATACCCCGCCAGTGTCCCATCTAGCTAGACTGGATGGGTGTTAAGGCAATTCCCATCTTCAGAGCTTGAGGTTGTCCAGAATCCTTTTTGTTAAGGAATGCCACTGGTAAGGGGAATCCCTGCCTCACTGTTTGCATATAGATTGAGAAGGAAATGCAGATTTGCTCGCTCAGTTTCTGTGTAAGTTTAGAGTCAAAGCGAAACTAGGCTGTGAATATTAGTGTGTGAACCTTCTTAGCATGAAGCCTGGCTGCTGTCGCATTTAGGAAACCTGCTGTGTAATAGAGGCACTCAATGTAGACATTGTCCCTGCAACGAGTGACAACACGACCACTCATGCTCAGACCTTCGTGTGCTGTGGAATCCAGCACCCCACTGTTCGCACACATGTGTGTGCGAATTAACAGTAGTCATGGCACGTTTTCTTCGTGTTTGCATTGTAGTCCTCTGTGAATGGATTTACTTTAAAAAAGTAGTTTCAGGGCACCTAAGTGGCTCAGTTGGTAACATCTGCCTTTGGTTCAGGTCATGATCCCAGGGTCTTGGGATCGAGCCCCACATGGGGCCTCCCTGCTCAGTGGGGAGCCTGCTTCTCCCTCTCCCTCTACTGATACCCCTGCTTGTGCTCTCTCTCTCTGTCTCTGTTAAATAAATAGACTCATTTAAAAAAAAAAAGTAGTCTCAAATATATGAAGTGTTGGCTTTTTTTCTTTGGTGGGCTCATCATTAGAACAAAGTGCTATCCAAAAAAGGCCACCCCAGTTGACCCAATACACCAGGTTTCTCAAATTAATCTCCATGTAAGCCACCCACTAGATTAACGGACACAGCCACCACCATACCTGTGAAACATCTGTCTCCCACCTTCAGGGGACTGAACACACTGAACACACGCACCACTGGCATTCCCAGCCTGCATCTCGGCCCTTCTGTCACCACTTGTCACGTCTGCCCGCCCACCAAGAGTCAGTTTGGTTGCTCCCAGACATATTTAAAAAGGTTGCAGTTGAAAATTTAGAGTGTGATTAGGAATTATGCAAATGATGAAAAAGAATGCAGAAAGAACATTCTTAAGAAAATCCGGTTGCTTTGGAAAGACCTGAAAAAGGTGAGGCACACACACACACACACACAAACCCCAAAAAACAAAAAGGAAAGAACTCTCAGATTAGGTGTGTGGACAAGCAACTATAAAAGACAGAAAGTTAATTGCTAACTAACATCTAGCAGGATTGCCCTCGAATTGCTTGGCAAACGTCTTTAAGGTTTTGCTCCACTTGAAAGAAACTGGAATACTGCAGCTGATGCATTAAGGGTGAGAGACTGAGTAGGTGGGTGTTGTGATATTGTGATTTTTAATAAGAAATATATATTTAGTCTTTGTCTGTTTTTGGAAAAGCACTCCTAGAACCCTTAGAATTTTCTAAGACAGGAGAGCACTGAAGGTGTCTCTTGTTATGCTAATGAGGTGACTTGGGGAAAGCACCTAAGGAGGGGGCTGGCTATGGGAACCAACCACATGATTAGTCCCACAGCCTCCTGGGAAGGGAGAGCACCTGGAGATTGAGTTCAGTCACCAATGGCCAATGAGTCCATCAATCCTACCTAAGTAATGAAATCTCCATAAAAACCCAAAAGGAAAGGGTTCAAGAGTTTATGGTCGCTGAAAATATGGATGTTCAGGGAAAAAACTCCACACCCTTACCCCATACCAGGTCTTGTTCGTCTATCCATCTGGCCATTCCTAGATCATATCCTTGTATAATAAGCCAATAAGCTAGTAAGTAAACTGGTTTCTCCAGTTCTGTGAGACGCTCTAGCAAATTATCCGCACTCAGGGAGGGGGTCATGAGAACCTCTGATCTATAGCCAGGTGGTCAGAAGCATTAGTACCAACCTGGATTTGTGACTGGCATCCGAAGGGGTGGGGGCAGGGGGCGGTCTTGTAGGAATCTGACACCATCCATGGGGCATAGTGTCAGAATTGAGCTGAATTGCAGGACACCCGGCTGGTGTGAGAGAATTGCTCGGGTGTGTGGGGAATAGCCCACGTGTCAGAATCAGGAGCAGAATAGTTAGTTCGTGTGAGGACTAGAGCTGGTGATCTGAAGTGGGGTGAAAGTCAGGATCATAGGTATAAAATGCAAAATGGGTAGAGACACTCTTGTCAGGAAATTTACGTCCAAAGACAAGGAAGGAAGGAAGGGAGGGAGGAAGGGAGGGAGGAAGGAAGGAGCCCAGTAAAAACAATAAATCTGGGGGCATCTGGGTGGCTTGGTTGGGCAGCTGACTCTCGGTCTTGGCTCAGGTCATGATCTCGGGGATATGGGATTGAGCCCCATGTTGGGCTCCAAGCTCAGCTTGGACTCTGCTTGTCCCTCTCCCTCCCACTCTGTCCCTCCCTCCTCTCTCTCTCTCTCAAATAAACACATAAACAAAATCTTTGAAAAATATAGTAAACCCATATAATGCTTGATATGTGCCTTGGACTGTTTAGACCCTGGAAACATTTTACTCATTGCAATGTCATAATAACTCAGTGAAGGAGGAAGGGGGGGTATTGTTATCCCCATTTTACTGAGCTAGAGTGATCTGGAGTTCCTTACTCTAGCTAACCCAACCAGTAAGAGAGTCACTGGCGTTCAAAGGCAGGCAGTCTGGTCCTTAGTCTGTGCCAGCAGCCATGGTCTTCCACTAGTCTTCAATTCTATGGAAGAGATTTCAATATTTTAAATAAGAACAAAATTAAGATATGTTTGAACCGTTAAATTTTTTTTTTATTATGGGAATATGAGAGCTTGTATAAAAGTAGACAGAAGGGTATGCTGAGTCCCATGCACGCATCACTGGGTTTCAACATTGACCAATTCATGGCCCGTCTGTAGTGTATCTATGCTCCTCCCCCAGTCACTTCCCCCCGTTCTTGGACTACACTAAATTGAATCCTAGAAATCATACTTTTACCTATAAATATTTCAGAGTGCAACCCTAAAAGACAAGGGCTTTTTTAAAAAACTGTAACTAGAATCCCATCATCACACTTGAGAAATGAACAATAATCCCTTCACTCCATCGAATATCCAGGCAGCATTTGAGTTTCCCTGATTGTCTCAAAAATGTTTTGAGAGATTTATTTTTTTCCCTCCAAATCCGATCCAAATAAGATCATTGCAATTAGTCTCTCTTTAATTGTAAGTTCCCCCTTGTCTCCTGAAGAAACCAAATCCCATGTCCTATAGTTTCCCATAGTCTGGATTTTGCTGATTCCCCCACCCCCACTGAAGACACTGAAGACACTTCCCTGTTTTCCATATTTCTTATAAACTGGGAGTCCAATCTAGAAGCACGGTCTGATTCAGGATTTGCATTTTTGGTACGCCTGCTTCATAGATGGCGATGGGCTAATTCTGGCAGGAAGCCCTTTCTCTCCCGCTGTGTCTGTTTCTCTAACCCTGGCATCCATTGTCTGATGCATTAACTTATCAGGGGTTATTCTGTTATTCCCTCCTTAGTTATTATCTGGAATGTTTCCACAAGAACACATTTGACCTCATCAACATTTTAGTTGCCCTACAGGGGAAGCAGGATAAACACTCAATTTCTCTCCATCTTCCTTCCAGTTTTCGAAATAATGACTTACTTTCTAGCTCCTCGAAACGTAACCAGGGAGGTTCTTTTTCCGAGTCATTTGAAACCTCGAGGTTTAAGATACTGATGTGTTTCTGTCCAGCACAGTTACTGTTTCTCAGATTTACTTTTCTGTTGTCGATGGAAACCTCTTCCATTTGGCTCTAGGGGCTTTTGACATGACCTTCCAGTCTTTGCTAGCTTCCTTGCCCCCCATGATGACAGAATGTTCTAGGCTCATTCTATTGTATGGAATATCTTGAGTGGTGTCTTTCCAGATTAGTCTTTTTCAGTGAGCTGAGCCACAGCCAGAAGGCGGGATTGTCAAGGTCCCCGGATTCAGCTTCCGGCTTTTACCTCATTTGTTTTGCTACTTGACTTGGGCATCTTACTTAATTACCTTTGCTTTGCCTCAGTTCCTGTAAAATGGGGGGTCATAATAACGGTACTCACCTCGCATGTCGCTACAAGGAGAAACTGAATTAATAGATGTGAATCCCTTAGAACAGCCGCTGGCACATAGGAAAAACTCAACAAATGTCCGTCATCATCATTAGGTCTAATCAGACTGCTTTTGGTATATCATCCTCTGAGTTTTATTTTTAAGTATGTCTGACATACTTGTGATCATACTTTATATTGACTTGTTTTCTTCTATTTTTCCCATAACAACACAGGCATTTCATATCATTTAACACACCCAAGTTCTAGAAACCGTATTCTAGAACTAGAGTTCTAGAAAACTCTCCTGTGGTAGGTACCATAATTTACCAACTTATATGCTCTCTGATTAAGATCAAGTGTTTTCCATTTTCCCCCTATTATAAATAATAGAGCAGTGAAAAATCTTTGGGAATAGACATTTCTGTCTTCCTTTGCATTTAGCCTTCTTAACTACAAATTTCTGAAAGTGGAATGACTGTATCCAAGTTACGACCCGGCTTATTTCCCAGCAGTCTGTACTGATTCATATTCACCTTGAGATTTGAGCACGGGTTAAACAGTACTTATAGACTGCCAATTATTTTTCCTGTTCTCTTACGAAATCCAGTGACAAGATTAAGCCATTTCTATCAGTCAGTTCTAAGGGTAAGAGACAGAAGAATGTGGTCGCCATCTCTAGGCTGCTCACATACAGAAGTGTCATTTTGGCCCCGTGAGTCAAAATGAGTGAGGTTTGGGGGGAATCTGACTGCCACGGCCTTGAGTGCCGTGGGAAAAAAAAGAAGAAGAAGAAAAGAAAAGAAACCCCACCCAGCACTTTGAGCGATCTAGTAACTGGGTTCTGCCCTCTTCTGAGCTGACTTGAGCCCGCAGTCACGTGACACAACCAAGAAAAGGTGGTTAACAGCTCAGCAAGTGTGACTTGGGCTTGACAAGTGTAAAGCGTGCTGGGCGGGGGAACCGAGTTTAACCCTTGCATGGCCCTGCTGCTGCGGGCTCTCCGGCTCTGGCAGCCAGGTCCGCATGCCCGGGCTGCAGGGGGACTCACCGCTGGCCAGAGCGGGGGAGCCCCTCTGCAGATGTCACCCGATGTCACCCGAGGGGGGGTTCCCCAGAGGGGCGAGCTTATGCAGTGTCTCCACCCACGGGTGGTGTCACTTTCGAATTCACAGGAAGGCTTTGTGTGGGCCAGATGTGCCCCTGATAATGCTTCCCAGTCTGGAGCCTTAACCTTGACAAGAGAGGGAGCAGGAGAGCGCTTAACCATTGCTTCTCCAGTCCGATGCTCCCTGTGCAAACTTTCCATCCCTTCCTCTGTGAAATTTGCTTAATGGAGTTTGGATACCTGTGTTAAAACAGAAGATGATCCCAAAGGCTGGGGACCCCAGGGTGCCTTACCTTGCCTTACCTTACCTAAACCCTACGTCCGCTCCCTTCTAAACTGCTACCCCTCCCAGATGGCTATCTTAATTGTAGCCCACCTTGTAACCTAATGGCTAAGCCCCAGAAACACGTCGGAAAAATGCGGAGTGGAATTCCGCCTTCACTAATAATATCTTTGTGATCTCACGTTCCTTCTCATCTCAGATTTGGGCAATAAAAGCTTGGACCTTCTGCCTTGCAGGGGTGGGTAGGAGGATTATATAAGATGCTGCATACAAAGTGCCTGGCATGTTCCAAGTGTCCCATAAAAGTGAACTCACCTGCTACTGTGCCTTTGAGTCCCTTCTCTCCCGCTCCCTGCCTGCTCGGCTCCAGCTTGTGGTGTGGGGTGGGTTTCTTCCTTTGTGATGGGAATAGTTTTGTTTTTCTGTGTTACACTCTTGGTTCTGGGATTTGCACGCCCGTGGAGCTGGAATGGGGGGGGGGGACCTTGCTCACTTCTGAAATGCAGGGACAGGGGCCTCCTTTCCTAGCCCCCAGACTGGAATCCCGTGGCTCTCGCAGGCATCCACGGCTGTTCCAGCGCACACACCTCTTTCCCTCAATTCACATAAGTCAACCGGGTGAAACGTTCCTGTCAGCGCTCACTCTGAGAAATTGGTTCTCAATATATGGAAGGGGGGAGAGGGAATAAGAAGAATGTTCCGTGCCAGAGTCCTGGCTTAAGTGCTTCTAGTCCTCTGGCAGAAGCAGAAGGTGCGGAGCCCACCCAGCCTTGGGGAGACCCCTCCCTCCTGCCATCTGTTTAAAATTAAAATACTGCCTTCTGCCAAAGAAGGGTTTGAGCTTCCCAATGCTCCTCTGGGCTTCTGTCACAGGCGGAGGTAGAAGAGGAGGAAGATGACGTGACAGCCAAACCATCCTTCCATTCCAAGGACAAAAGTCCAGATTCAAGCCCTGCAGTAGAGTTACAGGGCAGAGGCTGAGAGTCAGGAGACTTGAGTTCCTGCCCTAGTTCTGTCCTTAGCTTTGTGAGCTGGGCTGGACTCTGTCTTCTGGAAGAAAGTAGATTTAAGCACAGGGTTCTCTACTCTGAAGCGCCTGCAAAGTACCTTTGCCAAACAATTAAATGTGAATTGAGCCAAACAACTAGATCTAACCACCACCTTACAGGAAATACAGGGGATAGAGGAACATGTTAAGTGACACTCCAGTGAAAGTCAACACATGAGCAGCTTTACAGGGCAAAAGACTTTATTTCTTCAACCAAAGAATGACAGGGTGAGAAGGGACCTTAAGTATTAGTGATTTAAGAGATTAACCAAATGCAACATGAGGACTATTTTTACTTCCAATGCAAATAAACCAGCTGTAAGAATACATTTATGAGACAATATGAGATACATGTGAACAGTGTTTGGATATTTGATATTAAGAAAATACTGTTATTTTCTTTAAACTTAACATTGTCAATATAATTGTGTTAAGAAAGCCCTTTTTACCTCGAGGTATGTATTAAAGTATGCACAGGTACCAAAAGGATGGTATGATACAGAAACAATAAGTATGCGATTTACTTCAAAATAATCTACTAGAGAAAGTGTGGATGGGAAAAGGATGATGAAGCAAGATCTATATTGTGTTGGTAATTACTGCAAATGGTCAATGGATTTATGGGGGGTTGTGATAATATTCTCTCTGATCTTTTGTGTGTTTGGAATGGTTCGTCATGCAAAGTTAAAGGGTATGAGAGAATGTGGGTTGTGGGGAAGGACCATTGCCTGGATCTGCCTCTTACTGGGCCAGTTAACCTTGGACTCAGTTTCTCCTTGGAGACAAAAATAGCACCTATGTCATAGGATGGTTGAGGACACAAGGAAAGCATTCTGTATATGCTTGGCCCATAATAAGTGCCGTTTTCATGTTAGCTCTCATTATGAAGAAAATAAAGGGTGGGCACTAATTCGTCACTATGGTTCTTTCCTGTTGAAAGAATATCTGATTCCAGCCTGTTCCTATTCATACCTTAGCCCACGTTCACCTCTTGGGAAACTCTAACTTCCTCATGTGTGCACCTCCCTTTGCCCTGGGCCTTCCAGACCCTTGACCTGGGTGACCAGGTGTCAGTTCCATAAGGCATGTTGGATGGATTCCTAGATTGGCAGGTGCAGGTTTCTCATTTCCTCACCTGCTCACTCACTATCTGGCTTTTTTTCTAGTAGCTTCCTGTTGCCTGAAAAGAGAGCTTGAAGCTTCGGGGGGGGGGGGGGGGGGCGGGGGTGGGGAAGGTGAGCGAGGAAGCAGTCATATCTTCACTCCTAGACTCCTTCTCAAGCTCCAGACCCCTGGTGGGGGAAGGAGAGGTGAGGGGTCCAAAAGGGAGGTGCTGTCTCCTCTGGGTTCTTTCTCCCTGGCAGTGTGGGCAAGTTGCTTGTCTACACGGCACTCCAGTCTCCTCATTTGTAATATGAGGACAATAGTACTCATTTGTTTGTCAATACAGTGTGGTAATCAAAGTGCTAACTTCAGAGTTGGACTTGTGGGGTCAGAGTCCCGGCTGGTTCTGCTTTGTATTGTCTGTGTGATCTTGGACCTCTCTGTGGCATGGTTTCCTCGCTGGTCAAATGGGACAGTAATGGTACCTATGTCATAGGATTGCCGTCAGGACTAAATTAAATGACACAAGGCGCATAGACAATGCTCAGCCTGTGTTATTGCTATTTTCATCTTTGCCATCCATCCGCACAAGGCACTTTGAGAGCTCACTCACGTGCCTGACACCTCACCTCAGGCCTGCTTTCAGACCTGCTGAATTCCCACCCTAGCCCTGCGGTCCTCCCTCAGGCGTTCAGGCCAGCCCTGTGTCCAGGGGCTGTGCCACAGACCTAGGTCACACGAGAGAGGAAACCCTGTGTCGTGCCCTCCTGATTTCAGCTCTTTCCTTCACTCCAAGGCAATCTGGGGCTAAAATACTTCCAAAGGGGGAACCTGGGAGGTGATGGGACAGGGGAGAAAAAAGGAAAGTATTGGAGGGTCCTATTTTGTGTGTGCAGTAAAAGAACTTGCTCAGTGAGACCGATGACGGAGGTTCAGCTAGGAATATCCTAGCTTCTCATTAGTCTTGGCAAAGAAAACCGATGGCCCCACCCTGGCTACGCCCAAGCCCTCATTAGAGGCGCCTGAGCCGGGAGCCTGTGGGTCAGGTAGGGGCCCGTGGTTTGGTGCCTGGAGCTCTTAGTTACTCTCCCTTTTGGAGTGGCAGCTTAACACCTCCAAGTTTTTGGCTCTGAATCGTTACTCAGCATTGGATGGAGCCCAATAAACATGCAAAATAAGGATGGAACTCAAGAAATGTGGAAAATAAGAGTGACGAGAAGAAGCAATAAGAGAGCAGAATCATGAATGCAACAACCCCCTGGAAAATAGGCCCTTGGTCTGAGTTCAGTGGAGGGGGTTGATATCGGCATCCCCGGGCTGGGGGTGGGGTGTCACCTATTTCTAAATATCATCTCTCAGAGCTACAGAGCTGGACATTTGGTCGCTCAGCTCCCCTAAAACATCAGATCTACTTCCTGACTTGAGACCCCACGCTAATAAATATCCATTCCTACCCACCCCTTTCCTTCTTCCGCTGTACCCCAATCCAACTTCCCCAACTCTAGAACTGCAGGCTGGGAAACTTGTAAAGACAAATAGCCCTTGTGCTCCCTCCTCTGGGTTAGATCTTGAGAAAGACCTGGAATAGAATGAGCTTCGTGGGGATTTCCAGGTGCTCAATCCCTCAAGCATGTTTGAACTGAGCTTGGCTGTTTCCACCTGCCTGACAGGGAGTGGGCCAAGCCACACCTGTTCGTGCCAAGTCCTGGGTCCAAAGTGTTTGTTACAGTGTCTCAGTGAATATGTCAGGCCAGCTTTAACTGAAACAATGTTGAAATGGTTAACAGCCACAACACCAAAGGCCCAGAGATAGTGATACGCCGTTTACACTAGTGTATCTTCCAAAGGGCGGGTAAAGAAAAAGCTTACTTCTTAGTCAAAAGAGCATGGGGTTTTATACAATTTGGGTGTCAGAATCTCAATATCAGCGGTCAGGTGTGTGTATGAGTGGAGAGAGGGTGAGAGGGTGGCGAGGCGAAGTAGTTGAAGGAAATGGTTTTTCCTGCTTTGGACTTCATAATGACAAAGATAGGATTTGTTGAAAATGACAGGGCCCACTCTCCATAATGAGAGCCATGGTAGACTTGGTATACATCAAATATATATGCAACAAACTATAAAGCAAGGGGTTTCAAACTGCTTCCCACTTTCCATAATATGTGTATGTCTAATCAATACAACACTTCCTGTGTGTGGCTTTGCTCTCAATAGTGAAATGGGAATGTGAGGCCCCAGTACTTCTGGAAATGGAGAGGACACTGGTCCATCTGAAAAGGAATGCTCTACACTGAGTGGTGTCCCTGCAAAAAAGAGAAGTTAGAATCTGACAAGGGATTTGTATCCTGAATACAGAGTCAACTCCTACAAGTCAACATCAACAACAAAAACAACCTGATTCAAAAATGGGCAAAAGACTTGAACAGACACCTCTCCAAAGAAGATATATGATTGGACAGTAAGCATATGGAAAGATGCTCATTACTAATCATCAGGAAATTCAAGTCAAAACTCAATGAGATACCACCTCCCACCTGTCAAGATGGCTGCTGTCAAAAACCAGAAAATAGCTAGTGTTGGTGTGGATGTGGAGAAAAGTCGAGCTCTTATGCTCTGTTGGTGTGGGTGCAAACTGGTACAGCTGCTGTGCAAATAGTATGGCGAGTCTTCAAAAAATTAAAAATAGCATTTTTTAATACAACTTAAATTATTTTAATTTTACATATTTTAATTATTTTCTTTATTTAATAATTTTAATTATTACTAAACTATCACAAATTATTTTTAATATGATCCAGCAATCTCACTACTGGGCATAGATCCAAAAGAATTGAAAGCAGGGTCTTTTTTTTTTTTTTAAATATTTTATTTATTTTTTAGACAAATGGAGAGAGAGGACGAGTAGGCAGAATAGCAGGCAGAGGGAGAAGAAGAAGCAGGCTCTCCCCTGAGCAGGGAGCCCAATGCGGGGCTCAATCCCAGGACCCTGGGATCATGACCTGAGCCAAAGGCAGATGCTTAACCGACTGAGCTACCCGGGCACCCTTGAAAGCAGAGTATTAAAGAGATATTTGTCCACCTGTGTTCATTGCCACCTTATTTACAGTGTTTAAAACATGGAAGCAACCCAAGGGTGCATTGGCAGAGAGAAGGATAAGCAAAATGTAGTGTACACACACACACACACAGAGTAGAATATTATTCAGACTTTAAGATATTTTTCAACATATTCAGCAACATGCTACAATACAGATGACATTTTAGGACATTATGCTAAGTGAAACAACCAGTCACAAAAAGATAAATACTGGACGATTCCATTTATATGAGATCCTTAGAGTATTAGTAGAATGGTGGTTGCCAGGGCTGGGGGAAGAGTAGAATGGGGGTTTACTGGGTGTAGAGTCTCAGTTTAACAGAACGCAAAGAGCTCTGGAAAGGCAGAGCGGTGATGGTTGTGCGATAAGATGAAGGTATTTAATACCACTGAACTGATACTTAAAAATGGTTATGATGGTAACTTCTAGGGGAGCCTGGGTGGCTCAGTTGGTTAAGCATCCACCTTTGGCTCAGGGCATGATCCCAGGGTCCTGGAATCGAGCCCCGCATCGGGCTCTCTGCTCAGCAGGAAGCCTGCTTCTCCCTCTCCCACTCCCCCTGCTTGTGTTCCCTCTCTCACTGTTTCTCTCTGTCAAAGAAATAAAATCCTTAAAAAAAAAAAAGATGGTAACTTTTACAGTATGTGTATTTTACTATGCTCAAAATAATTGGGGGGAAAAAAGAGAAAAATCTTCTCTAAAATTTTACGGTCCTGCGTAAATATCATGAGAATAAAATATGTAGACTAGGCTTTTTCAAGTTGTTCCTATTCAAAGTCAGAAAGCTTTTTTAACAAACAGTAAGTGGTACATACAAAATAAATAAATAAATAAGTAAAATCTTGGCTTTCAAAATTTTCAAAATTTAAAAAGGTAAAAGAAACTGTGTTACTATTAACACTGACTATAAGGAGCAAGTTCTAATTTAAATAAATTCTTTAAACCCTAAAAAAAAAAAAAAAAAAGACAAGTTGGGGTCCTAATCCCCAGTTGGTCAGAATGTGACCTCATTTGCAGATTATAAAGGTAATCAAGTTTCAAGGAGGTTGTTAGGGTGGGCACTAATCCAGGATGACTGGTGTCCACACAGAAAATGAAATCTGGCCACAGATGGACATAGAGTAGAGACAACATGAAGAGACACAGGGAGAAGATGGCCACCTACCAGCCAAGAAGAGAGGGGCCTAGAACAGATTCTTCCCTCACAGCCTACGGAAGGAACCAACGCTGCAGACACCTTGGTCCCAGACTTCTGGCCTCTAAGACTGTAAGACAATAATACATTTCCATTGTTTCAGCTCCTCAGCTGTGGTACTTTGTCATGGCAGCCCTAGCAAACCAATACAAGGGACAATAGGTGATTCTGTGATGTGCCCCTCGGCTGTCTCCTCAGGGCCTGCCTGATCAATAGTGTGGAGAATTCTGGGGCCCCCACTCGGTCTCCAGACCCTCCTCATGAGGAACCATTGTAAACCCATGAGTTAAG
This sequence comes from Meles meles, assembly GCF_922984935.1. Taxonomy (NCBI): domain Eukaryota; kingdom Metazoa; phylum Chordata; class Mammalia; order Carnivora; family Mustelidae; genus Meles; species Meles meles. The sequence continues at coordinate 37,111,645 of NC_060067.1, read as the reverse complement.
GGCCTGGGAAGACAGTCTGTATCTGTTGGTCTGGCCAGAGTCCCTCCCTCAGTCTAGAGCAGCTGTGACCCAGGTGGTCTGACCTACACGGGACCTTCCATTACCTGGAGTTTCTGCTCACAGAGATCCCCTGGTCTTCCTCTTCTTGGAGTGACCCGTGCTTGATCCCCTTTGATTTTCTCCGTTCTTTCAGGGCACGGTGACCGTGAGAAAGAAGTGAAAGCTCCTTTGGGGGAAGAATCCTACTGAGGGTTGCATGGAAGGTGACCTGTCTGTCTGTAACTCTGTGACACTTCCCGGGAATGGTCACTAACTGTCCTCTGAGCAACAGTAACAGACAATTACTGCTTAAACATTTGCCCTACCGTATCATTTGGTTTTACCAGAAATCTAGATGGAACCGCTGGTTGCCCCAGTCCATGACTGGCATAGAATCCGAGGGTTGACTCGCAGCCACCATGGCTGGTTCTGATTTCATGAGGGACCCAGGATGATGAGCAAGCCTAGCCCACTGAAGCCTCTATGGCTTTAACTCTTTTGGACCCTCCATCACACTCTCACCATTTGCAGATCAATCCCTATAATCTCTGAGCTTCCCAGGCAAGAGTCGGATGGTTCCGCAAGGTCCACCACCACCGCTTTCAGAAAACCAGTTCAAAGTGCACGATAAACCTACAAATATGTAACGTGAACACACACTTGAATTTATTTGTATTTTAATAAGGAAATATAAGTAAGAAGACAACATAAGAATGATGACCAACAAAGGAGAGAAGGAACTGGGAACTGGGATGAAGGGGCAGGAGGTAGTGATAGAGAATTCTCAGGTATACTGAGCTTTAGAGTTCTGATTTGTTCTTTTTTTAAAAAAAGTTTTTTAATTGAAATATAATTAACATAACGATGTTATATTAGTTTCAGGTGTACAATATGATTCAAGAAGAATTCTGACTTTTGAGTCATGCACACAAATTGCCCATTAAAAATCAATTTTTAATTTAGAAAAATGCACCATCTATTGCAAAGGGCCTCAGACTCCCATTTTCGTTTATGAAACACACCCTACGTAATTTGTTAAAAAACGAACTTCCTTTAAATGCTTACAATACTCTATATTTAAAAATGATGACAGTCTGTTTGTTTGGCATAAACGAGAACCTGATGCCCAAATGGGCATTAGGGGCTAGAGTAGGATTTTGGAAGACTTTGACCTCATAGCTGGCGCTTCACAGGAAACTAGCTGAGAGGCCTTGAACTCGTCACTTAACCTTTCTGTTCCTTACCTCTCCATCTGCAACTCTGGCTCAACTCCGCCCCTTGGCTGTGCTCTCAGGTTTGTTACGTGGCTCCCACGTGAAAATACTTTGAAAGCACCATCCCCATCATCTTGACGGTACAGTTTCCAGTCAAAGGTGTGTAGCTGAAGGCCACTGCAAAACATACAAAGCCTGAAATGAGACCCGGTCCAATCTTTAGAATATTCGTGTGTTGTCTCTATGGCAATACCTGGAGACTGGAGTCACTCAAAGGATGGACATGGGTTTTTGTTTTTTGTTTTTTTCCCAACTCTCATTTGCACCAAGCAATCTGTTAAGAGTTGGAGGGGTTGTTTATTAGAAAGGGGTGGAGGCGAAGGGAAGCATAAAGGCCGCTCTCCATCTGGGCCAGGAAAGGAGCTCTGGTCCTAGAAACAACTGACAAGTCGTAGGAATGTTTGCTTTGGGGATGGGGTTGAGGGCTTCAACGATTTAGGCTTCTAATCTTCTCTCTTCCCTCCCCTAAAAACACATAAAACTAAGGAAGGGGCAAGAAAGGTGGTAAGATTCCTGGAAGAAATTTCCAGGAGGAGACAGAAAAAACAGGAAAATAAAGAGCCCAATGTGTTCTGACACGTTGGTGTGCTTCCCTTTAGATTTTTCTTCCCCCTAGAAAGATATCCAGGATTTTTGTCTTCTCTTAACAAAACTTTGGAAGGAAAGTTTGACATAATCCCCAGAACTGTAAAACCTCTTTGTGCGGCCGTCACCGGAATGCTTTTCTTACATTCCCTCAAGAAGCCAACCTCCAATGTGGCAAGTTCTGGAAGCCAGGAAGGGAGGCGGTAATCTGAGCAGAGCGGCAGGGCGGCTCCCCTAGGCGGAGCCCGGGCTCCTCCCGGCCTCAAGCGGGGCCCCTCCTATCGCCGCAGGGGAAAAGGAGGAGAGACCTACATTTAAAAAGGGCAGGAACCTACCAACTGCAGGAATCCTAAAATGCCCTGTGCCAATTCCCACTTGTGAGGTCAAATCGAGGTCAAAAGCATTACCTAATCATCTCTGAAAACCCCCTATGTGAAGGGGTTGAGCCGGGCCGGCGACACCCCAAGTCGTTAACTATATCAAACTTGGTCTTTAAAACTTAACCCAGGACTGTTGTGTTGTGTTTTGTTTTGTTTTGTTTAATTTCACCTGAGCCAATTTTTCTGGTGGCATTTCTGTTACTTCCTGTTTGTGACTGAGCCTTCCTTGCCCTACTTCCTTTTTTGGGGGTTTGTTGCCTGTACTGCCATTTCCACTTAGTTGTACGGAAAAGGGGTGCGTGCGTGCGTGTGCGTGTGTGCGCGCGCACGTGCATGTGTGTGTGCTCTTGGGTTAGATTGGAAGGGAAAGAAATAATAATTCGCATTTCTATGTTATAAAACACCATTTCTCATACCTTCACATTCTTTCCTTTACTTTCCACAGCAGAATGAGGGGATAAGCCAGATCATTATGCCCCAACTGGAGATAAAGAAACCGAGTCTTAAAAAAAGGTGCGTGTTCAAGGTCACTCATCAAAGAAAGGAGCAACACCTGAATCTATCTGACTCCCTGCTTCCGAATCCAAATCCAAAGTTCCTTTCCTTTCACTCTTGGGGGTAGGGGTGGGGGGGCCAAGATTTCACTCATTGGCCTAATTTTATTCAGAAGGTTTATTTGTTCAATTTTAACTACAGAGTTTTGATTTCTGAAATGTAAAGAAAAGATAGCTGGGGCCCTGCCCGGGAGCAATGGAACACTTCTCAAGGCTCAGCTATTTCGTTGTTTGGGCAGCCCCCCTTTTCTGCAATCTTAACAACACGGCTATTTCCAGGGCCAGACTGGGGGGTTCCTGCTCCCCCGGTACCCCAGGGGTGCGCTGTCCGTGGCAGGCATTAGGGGGAGCATGTGTGTAAGAGGAGGGAAACCACTCAGGCCCAGGCAGGAAATGTCTGAGATCATGTGTCCTTAACAGGCCGGGTTGGAAAAGTTGTTCTTTTTTTTTTTTTCTTTTTTTCTCTATCCCTGACTGAATGCTTAGTACTCCAGCCTTCTCCACAAAGATTTGTGCTTTCTGAGTTGTAGGGTGGGAGAAATCAGCCTGGGGGGATTGTAGAAAGAAGTCACCTATAAGCCTATGGGTCCAACAGCTCAGTCTCCACATTACCACTGAGGAAGCCCCCGCCCCAGGCCTCTGCAAGCCAGAGAAGGCTCTGGAGTCTTTGTCTGGGTGTCACCAGAGAAGACATGGAGGCCCAGATAATGGGTTGTCCTGGGTCCTGAAAGGAGAAGAATTTGTACAGTTGGTAGCAAGAGAATTAGAATGTACACTGCAGGAAGGGAGAGCTGTGTGTTTTTGTTTTGTTTTGTTTTTTGTTTTTTGTGTTTTTTTAAAATTCTATATTTCTGCTTTCCAGAACAGTGCAGGTGGCTGGCTGGGTTCTCAGGTGCCTTTCCCAGGCACTCACTTTGACAGATCCTGTTAACTTAGGCTGCATTTTGACAAAGGCCTTGAAGTCAGATGGAAAAGAAACAAGTATGTCTGGCATCGCATGAGTGCCCAGAGTGAGGCTGGGGAGAAGCTTCTGAGGTGTTCGCTAGTTCTGGAATAGCTTGGAGTGCTGACAGGCCGCTTGGAATCTAGGGTGTAGCGTTCTCTTTTTTTTTTCCTTTCTGGACCCAAACGGTAATTTCTAAACCTGGGAAAGAAAAGTTGCAAGGGGTGGGGGGTGGTGCGGGGAGATTCCCTGAGGGCTGGCTGGCAACAATTTCCTTTCCAGCAAAAGAGAAGCACCAAAAGTTGATGTTGGCCTACACTTGGGACCTGGTATGTAGAAGATAATTGATCTTCTGTAGTGAGTGGGGGTTATGTACAGAAAACATTGTTTTGGTCTTGGTTCCAAATACACATGAAATGTGTACTCTAATGCACTTTCTCCTATATTTTTTCTTGTTCTTTCCTTTTTTGGGGTGGGGAGGTGGTTTCAAATGTTGACTTCCTAGGGTATTTTCCAGGAGCAGTAGAAAAGATGTGAACCAAAATTTCCTGTAAAACTCCTGTGTAGGCATCTCTGCCTTCATGCCGTGCTGAGGATCAAAACCCCCTTCACTGTCAATAAGTTAAAAAAGACATAATCAGGGTGACCAAAATGAAAATGGACAAAATGGCAATCTACTGTAAGTAGATGGTACTAATGGGCTTTGGATCTCTATTCCCGTCCTGGTTTCCCCTAATATAAAGTAATACCCACGCTCCACGTATGCCTCTCATCATAGTGACACCCTATGTACTTATGTACACCATAGGTACCCTCCAATATAAAATGATACCTACACGTTGAGTTGGTGTATTATAAGGAATTTAGGTTATCTTCTGGAATGTTTCTCCCTTCTCGTGGCCAATCAGAAAATTTACATTTGCATACACCCTAAGTAATTCATGTATTTAATTACCTTTATTGAGAACCCACTGTGCTAGGCATAGGAAACAAGAGTAAAGATCCTTCCTTGAGTCATTCACCGTCCCGTGCGAGGCCTCGTGTTCCCCTGCGTGTCTGTTCCCACCTGGAAGTGCCTGGAAGAGAATTCCGACGAGGCCTGGAATCCTGGCTCTGCCATTTGCTGGCCATGGGACTAAGGAAAGTTTCTGAACCGATCTGAGCCTCAGTTTCAATAGTTTTAATATGGGAAGAATAATGGTACCCACATCATGGGTTTGTTGTTGTCATTTTTTTCTGTGAGGATTCGATGAACCGCCCCCCACTCAGTGTGGTTGCTGGTGGTGGAGGTGGGGTGAGGCGGAGGGAGGTGAGATGGAGGAGGCTCCTAGGAGAACGGTGGGTCAGGGGTTTCAGTGGGGGAAAGGAGCAGAATGTCAGAATGTGGCCGGTGAAGAGCATTCTGGAAGAGCCACCATCCCCCCCCCCCCCCCCCCCCGCCGCCGGGCTCCCACAAGCCCTCCAGGTGGTTCTGATTTGCAGTGGAGTCTAAGAACCACTGAACTGTGTGGTAAGCTGTGGAATTTTTGTGTTTTAAGATTTTATTTATTTGAGAGAGAGAGTAAGCAAGCGAGTGAGTGAGAGAACAAGTGAGGGGAGAGGCAGAGAGAGAAGCAGACTCCCCTGCCGCGGGGAGCCCAACACAGGGCCGGATCCCAGGATCCCAACCACGGAGCTCCTTCCCAGAACCCTGGGATCCCGACTTGAGCCGAAGGCAGACGCTTAACCAACTGAGCCACCCAGGTGCCACCCAGCTGTGGATTTTAAGGGGATGATACGGTTGGAATTCTGTTTTTGGAGAGAACACAGTCGTGGCTGTCTGTGGGATGGATCCGAGATAGGGGACAGGAGGCAGGACCAGGGGTCTGAAGGAGACGGGATGAGGAGCTAGAGCTCGGGTCACGGTGGTGGGAACACGTAGAAAGGGTATGTGACGGTGGGACCACAGAGGCAGCAGAAAGGGGGCCGGCTAGAGGACAGAAACGTTAAGCAGACCAGATTTAGTCACTGGACTTTGGGGCGAGGAAAAGCAGGAGGCAGGGGCGAGTCCAGGGACTGTGAACACAGGGCTTTTAATCCCAGTGACTAAATAGTGCCTCTGTGGTCTGGCTGACACTGTTCACACGCCCCTCCCTCTCCCTCCTTCCTCGCTGCCAAGGTGACTGAGAGCGCAGACTGGCATCTGTGCAGGAGGTCTGGTTCCCCTCTGGAAGGCACGGCGCTCTCCAACCACAGACATCACCTCCCCCGTTGCCCCCCACGGCCGGCCGACGGAGTCATTCCACCAGCCGTGGTTCCTGCCACATCTGCGGATGACTCACTCTCCCAGCACAGCTGGTGACCACTGTCCTTCTCTCTTCCACAGTTTGGGAGCACTTCCAGGACCTTCCCCTACCCCCCAAAAAGCACTGGGACTTACCCTTTAGGGCGAGTTCTCTTAGAAGAGCCGGCCACCCACATCTCTGGGATCGGAGGGGCACCAGTCCAGAATTATACTCACATCATTGCTCTCTCTCTATCTTAACAGATTATGGACCCTTACTGCTTTATTATTGCCACATCTAGAGTAGAAAGATTGCAAGAGGGAAGGTAATGCTGGACACATCTTTCCTTTAAAGCCATGTTTCTCAAGTGTACCACTCTCTACATCAAAATCACTTGAAGATTTGGTAAAAATGCAGATTCCTGGGTCCCACCATACACACACTGAATTGCTAGGAGTGGGGAGTGGGGTTAGAAACCAGAGAATTTCTATTTTTCATAAGCATCCCCAAGTGAGTCTCAAATTACCTACTGAAAACCAACAGTGGTGGCTCTAGAATTTTCTTTCCTGGTATTTCTGATGTGCGATGCAGCGAGAATTGTCTCAGTCCTGTGGGCTTGTCTAGCTCACTTGGAGGAAGACACTGCCTCCTATCCTGGGGAGAAACCCACTCTAGAAGCTATGAAATCAGTGCTACTGATTTCAACACTCTTGTGTTCATTTCCTTGAGGCACGGGGGCGGGGGGAGGGCAGCATACAAATTAAGCGCAAGCACAGAAGACAAGTCGAACATACCTGTTTAAAAAGACAGACGCAGGGTGCTTGGCTGGCTGAGTCGGTAGAGCAGGTGACGCTTGATCGCATGGTCATGAGTTCGAGCCCCGCGTTGGGCATAGAGTTTACTCAAAAATAAGGAACAAAGACAGCTTCTTCGTTCTTTACGAGAGACAGAGAGAGAGAAATGCATTCTCATATTCAAAATAATAGTGTTGGATAACATTACAGTATTCCTCTTTCAAAAGACAAATGAAATGAGCTCCCAAATTCCGGATAGTGGTATTGACTCACCGCCCAGAAAACATTTTTAACTGGGGTGCCTGGGTGGCTCAGTGGGTTAAGTCTCTGCCTTTGGCTCAGGTCATGATCTCAGGGTCCTGAAATGGAGCCCCACATCGGGCTCTCTGCTCAGTGGGGAGCCTGCTTCCCCACCCCCCCCGTCTGCCTCTCTGCCTACTTGTGACTTCTCTCTCTCTCTCTCTGTCAAATGAATAAATAAATAAGCTCTTTAAAAAAAGCATTTTTGATTGTTTATTTTGGTTGGAGTCATGGATTTCTCCTAAATGGAGTCCTCTCTCACCTCTTCCTTCTGCCCAATGACTGACCAAGGTCTGCAAAGCCATCTGTGGGCTTGGACCTAAGTTGGACGCTGTCTAGAGTTAACTGAACCCCGGATAAAATTCCAGGAAATCAAATGCCATCAAAGTGCTTTGAACTCTGAGGAACATAGCAAAGCAATAGGCACATAGGTTCAAAAACTGTTCTGAAAACCAAATTAGTTAGAGGGTTCTGGATAATTGGATATGGTTTTCCTTGATCAGCAAGTATTCACAGAGGTCTGGACGTATAGCATTGACCTAAGGGCTGAGGGGATATGAAGGTGGAAAAGGCAGGAACTACACCCTCGGAGAGCCTGCGGTCAGGCCAGCAAGATGAGACAAGTGCCTCGAGCTTAAATGCCAATATGCGGCAGTAAATGTTAATAAGCAGTTGGACATCAAGTTCAGAGGAGAGACAGAGCGGTCACCCCAGGCTGGAAGTCACCGAGGGCCTAGAGCTGCCCTGAAAAGTTGCAAAAGATAAGGAGAGGCAGACGGAAGTGGTGGGTCTCTACCTAGAGACCCAGTGAGCAAAGGCACAGCACTGTGGAAAGACAGTCCCCGCTGGGGACGTTCAGTGAATGTGTTTGGAGGAAGCGGGGAGTGGGAGGGGGGCAGCTCGAGTTGGAAAGGGGAAAAGAGGAGGTGCAGGTGCCATTTCCAAGCATTTACCAAATATTTACAATGTGTTAGGCGCTGCATTCAGACCTGGACTCACATTTGCTTGTTTGTGTCTTACAACCGCTCTGTGGGACCAAGTTATCCCATGTTCCATTTTAACATGAGAACATTGGGACTCAGAGAGGCCATAACTAGTCCAGAGTCACCCAGCTAGCAGAGGAGAAGCCAGGAGAAAAATCCAGGTCTACTGACTTTCAAAGTCTGTGTATTTCTTGGGGCTTTTTTGTCCCTTTTCCTCTTCTTCAGATCCTATCGCCGCTGGCAGGAGAGGCTTAACAGAGAGAATAAATTGAGGCCAGGAAGCTAGGTGATCTCTCTTGCCCTGGGGGGCCCATAACCTTTGCCTGGAGAAGGTTATATTTCTTGTCCCACTCAGCACCAGAGTGGCACCAAGGCCAGGAAGGGGTGGGCCAATATTCCCTCTCTTGGTCCTTCTGCTTTATGTCTGCACTTTTGAGATCTTCGATATGTATTTCCTTAAAAGCAGAAAAAGGAGATGTTACCTACACTGTGCTAAACACTCTGAGTGTTGTATAGACTTAGATTTAAATTCAATAATGAGTAACTGAAAACTCCCTCAAAATGGATTTTGTTCAAAAGTCAGTTCATTCTTCTCTCTTGTAATCCAGAGGTAGGCAGTTTAAGGGCCATATAGCGGTTCCCTCAAACTTCACAGGAGTCCCAGTCGTTCTTCTTGCTCTTCCACCATCTTTAGTGAACTGCCTCCCAGTGCCAAGAGGGCTGCTTGAGCTCTAGCCATCACTTCCACATTCCAACCAGAAAGAAAAAGAAGAGCACAAGAAGCCATTTCTTTTCCAGTTTATGGACCTTCCCTAGAAGTCGACCACCACATTTCCATGTGTAACTCATTGGCCGGAACTCCAATGGAGCAACTAACTCCCGCGATACTCGGAGATGTAGTCTTTATTTCAGGCTGCCATGTGCCCCGATAAAAATCCATTACTAGGGAAGAAAGAGGAAATAAGTGTTTAGGTACATATGGAGCAGTGTCTGCTACAATCCTCCTCAGGTACTGGATCCTTATTATCTTACAATCCTGTGCGTTGGGTGTGGTTGACATTCCCATTTTATAGAGGAGGAAACTGAGGCTCCCAGAGTTTCACGTGTCTAAGGACACACAGCTATTAAGGAACGCAGACTTTGGAACCGAACAGCTAGCCGGCTCCCAAGCCTGTAGGACCCACACCCCCACCCCCAAAACCTGGACAGAGAATAAAGAAATTGGATTATACATTCATCATGCCTAGATCATAAATGCTTTTTTTCCTTTTTCTTTTTCCTGACGAAGATGGAGGCATACCCTTCGTATCTTAATTCAGATGAGAAAGGGTTAACATGTTCTCAAAATAAGTGCTGCGAAGAAACCAAGGAGACAAAGAAACCACAAGGTAAAGGTGGCGGAGCCTGGAACCACAGACTTAGTGTCCGGACAGCCCAGAGGACGCACGGGCTCCGTGTAAGGGTGCACAGGGATATGCACCTTGCCCAGCCTTCACCCGTAGTCCTTGAACTTGCCTGAGGCACGTTCAGCTGCTAGATGTTCCCTCTGGCTCCCCCTCGCTTGCAGATACTGGGCTTAGATTAGGCTGGTGTCTCACCTCCCCTCACTGCCACCGTGTCCCCTGGCCTGGCTCGCTGAAGGAAGGCCACCTCTACCTGGGGTCCTACCGAATCAGCACCAGCCCTGAGTCCCTGAGTGGGCCAGACACCAGACCTCTAGCTGGTACTCATTAGCATAGCAAAGGGACCACCACACCCAGCCCAAAGCCTGGTTTCCTCTCAGTTTACCAAGGTTTCTTCCCCCAGGTGCTTTCTGTGCCCAAGGTAGGTACTTCACCTTCCCTCTGGGGGATGATTAACCAGAGGAAAGATAATCTTAGTTTATGTGGTGGCATTGATTCAACAAAAGGCCAGCTCTCACAGAGCCTCACAGAAGTTTCCTTTTGGAATGATTTAGCTCCCCCTCCCCCTCTCTCTTTTTCCTCTCCCTTCCCTTTCCACCTTTCCATCCTCCTTCTCTTTTTCTTTCTTTCTTCCCATCTTTGTTTCTGCCCCGCTCCATGAGGTGTGTCTGTGTGTGTCTGGAGGAGAGCAGAAAGAGTGCCCATGCCCAGCCCAGAATGGGATTCAGCGTTCACTGTGAGGCCCAGCAGAAGCCCTTCCCCCCTCCAGAAGAAGCGAGCACGGTCAGAAAAGGGCCCCATGGAGGGTGTGGCCCAGGGGCCCCCAAACAAGCAGGTATGGAGACAAGAAAAGTCTTCTGAAAGCAGAATGATTCGTTCTCCTGCTCCACCTGCAAATCGCTCGTCTCTTTTCCTGTGTCTAGAAGTCACCGCCCTTCCACAAAGAAACAAGCAGCTCCTTTAAGGCTAAGAAAGTCATCTCAAGATGACAGCGGGCTCCAGCTCTCTCAAGCCTGTCTCCCTGGTTAGCTGGAAAATGCATAGTTTGTTTAAGAAATGAATGGCTTAGGATCTCATGGGCTGTTTTTCTCTTTGCAGAAGGCTTGGGCTTCTGTGGGGAGGGAATGTTCTGGAATGGACTGAGTTCTTCCATGTCCCCATTCAGGTCTTTTGGAACTGGGGAAGTACTGGGCTGGACTATACACCTTCCAGACTCAGACACAAATACCTTTATCAGGCCCAGCCCTACGCATAACCCTAAATATGAAATAAGAGAACACGGCTGACTTCCTCCTCCTGTGTACACAGCCGTTACCCAGATTGGATGCCTATCTCTCTGTTGTGCTCAAAAGAACAGATGCTTTGTTCTCCCCTCTGTGTTGAACGGCTTTTATCCGCGTGGACTTGAGAAGGCCCAGGACACGTGGGACTTTGCTCATTCTCAGGGCTTCCATTAGAACCCTGAATTCAACACTTGGAAGAGACGTCACGCCGCGGGTGAGAGCAGGGGAAATCTTTTCTCTTTATGAAGTGTGCCACGAAACAAAAAATAAAACTCGTGTCTGTTGGGTAGCTGGGAAGGGCTACCCATATGTCACGTACCTACCAAATCTGGCTTCTTTCTGAAGACACGGTGCGTTCCCACATGCACATCACACATCATCCTGTCTCTAAGAACGTTTGCCAGGCTGCCAGAAGAAGGAATGCCATGGATTTTTCTTATTTCACCCTCTAGGTAAATTTCTTGCTGCTGGTTTTAAAATAGAAGATTAAAAAAAAATGTTTTAACCCATACCCCAAGACTGCATCTGACCGCCACCACGGGTTTCATGTTGGAAAAGGTAAAAGTTAATGACTCCCCTGAACCCTAGTTATCTTCATGCCAAGCACTGAAACTACCCTCACAACAGCTGGAAGCCTCAATTATATTATTTTGACCTGCTCCAGGTCAAAAAGCTACCGACCACAAGAGCCAGATTTCAAATCCGGGGCTGGAGGCCTCCAGAGCTGCCACCATTTTCCTCCAGTCTGTAGCTTCCGGTTCAGCCAGGGAGCCTTCTCGGTCAGGGTCTTTTCAGGAGACAGACACCAGACCCCTTCTTGGAAGCTGTTCCCTAGGGCACCAGAAGGGTAAAAGGGAACTTTTCAGGTAGCATGGAGGTAGCAACTAAAGGGAGCAGCTCCTGCCCCCCACGCCCCCAAGAAACAAAGAGGTTGTCATGACTTGCAAATCTTAGACAAGGGGAGAATGGGCCTCCTAGAACTGAGGCCTGGGCCTCTGGAGGAGGGAGGCCACTTGCTGGGTCTGGTGGTCCCTGAGCCCAAAGGAGCCTTGGGCGCAGTCTCTCAGAAACCCGGCAGAGGTATCTCTGAGGATAATAGCAGAAAGGGGGTTCCGAATGTCTGGAATGTACAACCTGGAGTCAGCTTCTGTGATAGGAGGGAACCGTGTCTGCTGGGGCGGCACACGCAGGGCCAGGGAGCAGACAGGAAAGAGCGTCTCTCCTCCTCCTCCCACCCTGCAGCAACCCCCACCTTTGCCCCCACAGCCCTCCTGTTGGCAGGACCTCCGTGGGGCTGGCTGGTTGAGCAGAAACACAGTCTGCAGGGACCCAGGGGTAGCACCGCAGCACAGAGACGAGAAGGATGGGCTTCGAGTTGGAAGGCCATTACCAGGAGGCAAGACGTGGACTTAGGAAAACATCATCGTAGGTTCTACACAGTCATGGCTCTGATGACTCTACATGTTGTGAATTTTATAGAACTGAGAAGCCAGTTGATGGTTACGGGTAAGGCTCTTGCTGCTGGGTGTGGATGTCCTGGGGGCGGGGACTGTGGCTTCTTCATGCTTCCATCCCCGACAGCTTCCTGGCACTAGAAGGATGCCCAGCAAGGGCGGGTTAAGCAAAGGAGCACACGCTATTGTGAGAACCCTTGTAAGGTCCGTGGATTGTGTCACTGGAGTTTCTGGAGCCAGTTCTGAACCCCAGAGGCTGGTCTTACTCTGTGGAGGATAAAAGGCATTGGTTGCTTTAAGTGACAGCAGATTACATGGTCCTTGCTAAGGGATGACAGAGTTGGGGGCTGTCCGCGGCAGGCTCTTCTGCTCTGATTCCCGGAGGGAGTAGCCGGTGAGGGAGTGTTTCCTCAGGGCTGTGTTTCTCTTCCAGATTGTTCGGCCCTGCCTCCAACACCGGCACCATCTTCTCCCTGGTTCCTGTCCCTTCCTTGTGTCTCGCTATTCTTAGCCCTGGGAATATGTGCATTTGCTCGAAGTCATGGACACACACACTTCCGTAATCACAGGACTTGCTTAGAAGCCTGGAGTGGAGGCAGACTGGAGTCTGGATCCTGGAGAGGGATGTGGCCAGATTCCTGGGAGCTCAGCACATCAGCTCCGGGTCAGGTTGCTGGAAGGGGACTTTGAGGGCTCCTCATTCTATGCCCTCATCTTACAGATATAGAAACTGAAGACTCAGGGGTGGAGAGTACCCTTCTTCCTCAAACTCTGCAGTGGGTTAGCTGGGCCAGAGTTTTTGCAGGGTTTTTGCACAGTACTGCGTACATGGCTCCCTGCCCCTCTTTCCAGCGCATTTTCAGCTGAGGGCAAACGTTTCAGTAGAACTTACTTGATGCAAGGCGTAGAGCTTCTATACCTCGTCAGGGTCCCGAGTTGAATTAAATGAAATAAGTCTTCTTTTGGAAAATACTTGGACATTCTGAATTAGTTTCACCTTTAAGGTTTTATTTAATATAACACAACGCAACAAGATCTAGTAAAGTATAATATTTTGGTGTAAATATAATTGTTGCACAATGCACAAATGCGCATATATAAACACAGGTATTCGTAATAAAAAGAATAAACGTCTATAATTTAGATCCTTCCAAACATGGCTTCCCCAGCAATATTTCCAACTAAATGGCAATATTAACCATACAGTGGCTAACAGAGGATTTTTCTTTAAGGATGTAGCACTGCTCAGTCACAAAGTGATACTTGGTGAAAGTTCTTTGGGTCGCCAAGATTTGTTCCACTGTTTCATTCTATTAAATGAGTGGGCCTCACAGCCACATGGCAGCTGGTACCAGGACAAGCAGAAGCGACTAGAGGAGAGAAGGGTCAGGTCATGGGAAGTCTCTCAGGGGCCTGAGAACAGCTGGTCAGCATCACAGTCCCCTCACGGCTTGCTTCCTGCCCCTCCCCCAGCTTCTTAGACTCCTCCCCAGTACTCTCCTGGCTCAGCCAAACTTAACTCTTGAGCTGACCTTGCCTTTGCACGCTGAGTCTTCTGGGCAGATAAACCCACAAGCCGTTCCTGGAAAAGCTGTGGCAAGATGAGGCTGAAGGAGAAAATTTCCTCCTATGCTTCCAGCAAGTTTTCTTGAGCCCTTTGCCAGAATTCATTCCCACCCTTTCTAGATGGGTGTGGTTCTGAGATCACATGGGATCAGAGACCCAGGAAGCTTACTGAACTAGAGAGTAATTCCAGTTGCCCAAAGACACTTGCATTTCAAACCCCAAAAACATAACAACTGTGGGCTCTAATCTAGTCTCTAAAGCACGAGGATGAAATTTTAATCTAACATTAATTTTTGAAAATTCTCTTTTGGAGACCCAGTAGTATGTAAGTCCAGGACAAAAAAGATAAAAGGAGGGTTAAATATAAAACAAGATGATGACTGAGAAAAATAAAAACACATCCCCCATCTGTCCCTTGGTATTCATCCCTTCCCATGGGCATTTTCAGTGTTCTGTGTCCACAAAGACAAATAGATCTGTAGCCAACATGTTATTTGGGGGGCAGGAGAGCTGAAGTTTCCTTCTGATTATAAAAGTAATAAAACCTTGCTGTAGAAATCTAGAAAGCACCAAAACATGTAACAGAAGAAAAGTAAACCATCCACAATTTTGTGATCATTTTGGTATTTCCCTTTTATATCATACTAAATATACCACTTTATATTGTCTTTTTTTCCTACACACAATATTTATAAATACCACATTGGCAAGCCTGTGTTTTGTATCATTGCATGTATTTTCTTAATTGTTTGCATTGTTACACTTCCCTTAAAAAAAAACAAAACTGTTATAAAGAACTCTGAAATGAACATCTTTGTGCATGGAAAGATTTCCAGAAGTGAGACTTTTGAATCAAAAAGTATGATTTAAAGCCTCTCTGTATATTGCAAAATGTCTTTCCCAGAAAGTGATTCTAATATCACAGTTCCTCTTGTAGGAAATTGTATGACAGCATCCGTTTCTTACAAATTCGCAGGTCTTGAGCATTTTCTCTCTTAGTTTTAAAGAACTGATTCGACACTAGAGTAATAAAAACTACACAATTACTGCTTTTCTTTCTGTAGACTTCTGAACGTTAATAAGGTTGAGTATGTTAATCCCATATATACTGGTCATGAGACAGGGACTGTGTCTATTTTGTTCATTGCTGAATCCCTAACACTGGGATGAATGCCTCACATATAAAAGTCATCCAATACATATTTTTTAAATGAATTTTTAAATGATATCCTTTGCCCATTTAGCTATTAGGAAATAATGTGTTTAATGATCTGATATTTGAAAATGATTGGATCTCATACTGGGAAGACTAAGAATTCATAATCCAGTTATAAAAAGTAGTATGCAAGTTACATTCCTACATATATGAATCGGCTTACCTTTTTAATTTTGGAAGATTTGCTTAGTGCTGAGGACAGAATCATGGAAAAAAGTCACTAAAATGTATCCATGCTTGATCAAGAATTAACTGTGAGACTTTGGATCAGTTCTGTAAGTTTTTCGGATCTCATCTGTAATATAAAGCAAAATAAAACAAGGGACAATAAATATGCCCTCTTTCACCTTATGGGACCATGGGTAAAATATAATGGGATAATTATGGGTAATAATTAAAGGTAAAACTTTTAAAAGGCAACAAATCATATTCAAATATAAGACCAAAGTACTAGCATTTCAATCCCAGAGTTTCTGGTCTCACTTTCCTCATTTATAAAAGGGAGGGGCTTAGATTGACAGAATATCTAGTGTATAAGTAGCACACAACAAATATTTGTTGAATAAATTTTCTCTTGCTTTGACTTTGTGATTCCAAAATGCCTCATGGGTAGAAAAAATATGAAATGTGCTTATAAAAAGTACAGTTGCTGGTATGTTTAGAGTAAAATGACTAGTAAAATTAACTCAGAATAAAGCTTTCCTTCTGATCATCTCCCCCACCAAAGAAAGCTTTAATATAATATACAGAACTGTTCATAATATACATGGAAATGACCCCCAAAAGGAGGGAAGACAGTGAAATCCTTAGTGCCCAATATACACTAGAGGAGCTCGCAAATTAGAAATAATCCACATTCTCAGTCACAGAATAGCTAAGATCCCTAAATTATCTTAACGTGATAGAGTGACCCCCATGGTCATTGATGGCAAATATACAATTTGCATCATTACGTGGAAATGCAAATAGAAAGTAGTAGCAAGTGAAAAACAGAACACAGACCAATATACACACCCAGGTTGCTGTCCCATGAAAATGTGCAAATATATGTATTCAAAGATACAAAGATATGACACAAAGGAAAGAGGACCTGCAACGAGGACAGCAAGTCGACGTACCCACTCATGGAGTTCTTCCGAATACAATTGCCCATCTTTGTCACTTTCATAAAGCAAAAAAAATGCCAGGAGTTCAAAGGATAGCTCGACAGTCTTACCCTAAAACACTTCGGCTATAAAATATAGGCAGTTATATAACGAGTCAAAAGAGTATCTCTACAAAAGATACATCTTCTGTCCAGGCTTGCCCATTGCTTCACGTTTCCCTTGACTGAGTAATGATTAATAGGCTGTATTAACAGCATGCCAGGTACTTGTATTTGGTTGTGGACAGGGGAATTATTTATAGTCGCCTGAAGCCAGTGTGGCTGTCTGGTATTTCTATGGGGTTGTCTTCATCTTAGAAGGAAAAGAAAAAAAAAAAACCAAAAAGCTTTGTTTTGTAAGAAGGAAAAAGCACTAAAAGAAAGAAAAAAAATCTGCACGCAGGTTTCTCTGTGGTCAGCTTCTGTAAGGTACAAGAGGGAGAGGCATCTCTGGAGGTAGCCTAGAAAAAGAGGAAAATAAGAGACTGAAAATGTAAGATGCATTTCTGAACTTTGTGGGAGGAACCTTCACATAAACCACAAAAAGTTGGCTTTTGACTAAGTTCCCAAAAGAAAAAGTCAGTTTCCTGTTTGCTTGGGGTTATATTTTCATGTCTTTTTTGGACTTAGTTAGATAATTTTCAAGAACACAGGGAAAGTCTTGGCCAATACCTCTTTATCTCCCAAAGAACTATGCGAAGGAAAAACGGTACAGCGATCAATCAATCAAGGACAACACTCCATCTGATGTCCAAACTTTCTCTGGAGATAACTTAGGACCACAGTCTCGTAAAATAATGCTAAGCAGCATTTCACAAAGTTTAGGACAGGAAGTAAAAATCGTGAGACAATGCAACAGGAGAAAAACACATACAAAAAATAAACCAAACTCTGTTATCTAAGATTAAATCTGACCAGGTTAGTAATAGCAGTAGTAAAGATAGAAATGATAGCTAAAAATTGCAAGTAATACTGTACACATGTTATCTTATTTAATCCCAACAACATTAGATGCTTGGAAAAATAAGTCCCCAGATAGCAAGCCCTGAAGCCAGAATACAGTTCTGGTTTCCAGAAGCGTAGCTCTCAACCACTAGGATACACTGTCTAACTTTGATGCTATGATGATATTTTTTGTTAAACTCTTTGTTTCCCCCCATACCTTCAGTGCTCGTGCATCATTATGTATGGATAGGTAAATGAAAAAGTGCCGTGAAATAGTGAAATGGTTGTATGATTTTACATACAATAAATGTTTCATTATATGACACATCAGCAAAAATGTTTTGGGAAGCAATCCTTGTCAGTTCTCAGCCCACCAGTAAGCCCAAGCATTCTGAATTATGCACCATCTCTATTTTCTCAGCCTCCTATCACTGGTAAAACCATAGATAAGTTGATCAGGAATAAAAAAAGAAGGAACATAAATTGTGAATATTAGGAACTAAAGAGGGAATAACCAGTATAGAGCCTACAGACATAAAAAGAATAAAAGGAGTATTTCAAAGAAAAATTTGCAATAAATTTGACAATTTAAAAAAACTTGAGAAACATCTTTCCCAAACTGATGTAAGATAAAATAGAAAATCGGAATAGCCCCATGTCTATTAGAGAAGCTGAAATTTTATCTAAAATATTTATACAATGAAAACTCTAGAACCACATAATTATGCTTATGAGTTCTATCAAATAGTTAAGAAATCTTAACATAGGATTGGGGAAAATCAATCTTAGATAAGCTCTTTCCAAAACTTGTTTAATGAGACCAGCAAACCATGACACCAAAACCTGATAAAAACATTAGAAATAGGGATGCCTGGGTGGCTTAGTGGGTTAAGCCTCTGCCTTTGACTCGGGTCATGATCTCAGGGTCCTGGGGTCAAGCCCTGCATCAGGCTCTCTGCTCGGTGGGGAGCCTGCTTCTCCCTCCACCTCTGCCTGCCTCTCTGCCTACTCATGATCTCTCTTTTTCTCTCTTTGTCAAATGAATGAATACAATCTTTAAAAAAAATTAGAAATAAAATTACTGACCAATATCCTTCATGAACTTTCCTAGCAGAATGTTGACAAAGTTAATTCAGCAATATATATTATATTAAGTATAATATAATATAATATAATATAATAACCATGTTTAAGAATCAAGGTTCTCCAGAGGAACAGAACTAATAGGAGATATACATATATCTCTATATATAGATATATATATATCTAATAGGAGATATATATATATAACAACATGTATATATATATATATATATATATATACGCGCGCGCGTGTGTGTGTGTGTGTGTGTGTGTGTGTATGGCCATATACAAGAGGATATTTACTATAGGAATTAACTCATGTGATTATTGAGGCTGAGAAGTCCCACACTCTGTCCTCTGGAAGCTGGAGAACCAAGAGAGCTGTGGTATAATCTCAGTGTGAAAGCCTGAGAACTGGGGAGGCTGATGGTGTAAGTCCTGATCTGAGTCTCAAAGCTTGAGAACCAGGAGCGCTGATGTCTTCTTTTTTGTTCTGTTCAAGGGCTCAAGGAATTGGATGAGGTATACTCAGTCATATTGGGAAGGGCTAGCTGCCTTACTCAGTTCATTGGTTCAAATGCCCATTCCCTTCTAGAAACACCCTCACAGACACACACAAAATAATGTTTTACCAGGTCTCTGGGCAGCCCTTAGTCCAGTCAAGTTGATACATAAAATTAACCATCACAAATCAAGTTGAGTAGTCCCAAGAATGCTAGATTTGTCTAAGTTAATGTAATCCACATTTTAAAAGAAAAGAGGAAAAAAAAATCAATAGATGCAGAAAAACCATTTGACAAAAGTCACGCTGATTCATGATAAAAAGCCTCAGAAAATTAGGGATAGAAGGAGACTTCTTCAATCAGATAAAGGGCATCTACAAAAGAGCCTATAAGTAGTTTTGTGCCTGCAGTTTAAGTATAAAATTTCCCCTAAGACTGGCAAGAATTTCTGGTCTTACAATTTCTAATCAACTGGAGGTTGAATCCAACGCAGTAATGCAATGAAAAGAAAAAAAAAAATGCATAAGGATCAGAAAGGAAGAAGTAAAGCTGGTTATATTTGCAGATGACCTGATTGTTCACAATCAAATCTTTTTTAGTAGTTACTAAAACTAACAGTTGAGTTTAGCAAAGTTACAGGGATTTGTACCAATATATAAAAACCAATTTGATATTATGTAATCAAAAGCACACAACTGAAAATTAAAAAAAAATTAAAATTCCACTTCTAATTGTTTCAAAAAGTATTAAGGATAAATTTGGCAAAAGATGTGTAATATCTGCATTGAAAAACTCTGCTGAGGATAATTCTAGAAGATCCAAATAAACAGAAAGCTATACCATGTTCATTGACTAAAAAATTGAATATTGTTAACCAATTTCCCCAAATAGATCCACAGATACAACTCAATTCCAATCATTAACCCACTTGGAGTTTTGCAAAAATGACAAACTAATTCTAAAATTTATATAGAAATGCAAAAAAGAATTATTCCAAGTCATTTTGAAAAGGAAGAGCAAAGTTAGAGAGTTTAATTACTTGACTTTAAGATAATCTTTAAATATAGAAATCAAGACAGGGTGACACGGGAACAAATAAACTAATAGAGAATAATTGAGGTCTCAGAAATTGAGGTCCCAGAAATGATATACATGGTCATTTGATTTTTGGAAAACAGTGCCAAAACAACTCAATGAGGATTGAAAAATATGTTCAGTAAACTACATTAAGAATATCCATGTGGGAAAATTTTTAAATTTCTGCTCACCAAAGACATCATTCAAAAATCAATAGAAATGGCACAGACCCCAAGAAAATATTCATAACATATATATCTGAAATGGGGCTTGTATCTAAAATATATAAGGAACTCTTTCAACTCAAAAATAAGTTGAGCAATCTAATTAAAAGTGCACAAAAAAATTGACCAGAACTTTAGTAAAGGAAAATAAATAAATACAAGAGAAAATGCTCATTATATTTTGTCACCAGGAAAATTCAAATGAAAAGCATAATGAGACACTACTATAAATGACCAGAGTGATTTAAATTGAAAGGATTGATATTGAAAGGCAGTGGCAGGGATTTGTAGCAACTTACACATTGTTGGTGGGAGTGTAAAACTCTACAACCACTTTGGGAAAAGTGTGGCATTTTCTTACGAAGGCAGACAAATTCCTCCTCTATGAACAATTCCATTCATAGGTATTTGTCCAAGTGTATTAGGTTTCTAGGGCTGCCATAGCAAATTCCCTCAAGTTTAGAGGCTAAAAAAATCAGCATAAATGCATTATGTCCCATTATTGGAGATCAGAAATCCGACATAGGTCTCACTAAGTTAAAATCACTAGGGATACAATTCTTTCTGGAGGCTCTAAGGGAAAATATATTTCCTTGCCTATTTCAGCTTCTGAAATCTGTGCATTCTTTGTCTTGTGGTTCCCTTCCTTCTTCTTCAAGCTAATATAGATACCTGGAGTCCTTCTCACAACTGTGTTATTCTATATTTTCTCTGTCCTTTTCAGTCCAAACCAACAGTGTGTCTGCTTGCATAACTTTCTCTCAAAAATTTTGTGGGTCTCCCGTGTGTGTCGCAGAGATTCAGTCCATTAGACACGACCTTCTTCCACAGATCTTTTCTAAGTAACCCATGTCTGCTTTTGCTTCTGCTGGTTCAGGAGATATATGAGTCACAGACTTACTCTCTTCAAAAAGCATTTCTGTGAGTAAATCCTCAGACCTTTTACTTCTTCTGAGGTATTAGCAAAAGTTGTCTTGCCACATCCTCCATTTTATTTCTACAACATGCTTTCCTGATAGTGAATCTCATATTTAGTGTCTTTCGTGATCTGGTAAGCTGAGAATTCCCCAAATCACTACATCCTGGCTCCTTTTGATTTTTTGTATTACCAGTTTTGTCCTCCATTTATCTCTTTCCTCTCACATTTTACTATTTACTAACATCAAGAAGAAACCAAATGGCACCTTCAACACTCTGCTTGGAAAGATCCTCAAGTGAAATACAATTTCATCAATTTTAAGTTCTACTTTCCACATAACTGTAGGACATAATTTCTGCCCTGTAAAATAAAGATCCCCTTTCCTCTAGTTTTCAATGACAAATTCCCCCAAAGCCTTCCTCAGCAGAGCCTTGGAAGTCGTATTTCTGCCAACAGTCTGTTCCTCACAATTGAGGTATTCTCAAGGAAATTTGTGTTTTCTCTGCTGTAGCCCTCACTTCCTCTGAGTCTCTGCTGGCAGAGTCTTTAAAATCCCTATTTCTACTAAGAATCTGTTCAAATTAATTAAGGCCCTTCAATCAAAAATACTTCCAGTCTCTGTCTATTGCCCAATTCCAAAGCCACTTTCATATTTTCAGGTATTTATTATAGCAAAAACCCCACTTCGGAGTAGCAAGATCTGTATTAGTGTTTTAGGGCTGCTATAACAGATCCCCTCAAACGGAGGGGCTTAAAGCAAGACAGATTTACTATTTTACAGTTCTCTAGGTCTCATAGGCTAAAGTTAAAGATAGTAAAAATTGAAGATATATTCCTTTCTGGAAACTCTAGTGGTCCAAGAGAAATGGAAGCACGTGTCTACAACAACAACAACAGAAAAACCATGCAGAAGCAGCTTTATTCAAGATAGTCCCAAACTAGAAACAACCTAAACATCCATCAATGGGAGAACGGTTGAATGAAGTTGTTAAATTCATACAAAGAAATACCACGACATAACAAAAAGAAAACCACTCAATAGGCAATGATACAAATACACCTCAAAAACATTATGCGAGTGAATGAAGCCTTACACAGAAAAGTATGTACTAGATAATTCTATTTATATAAAGTTCTAGAAAAGAGAAAACGATTCTATGATGAAAAAAATACAAACAGGGATTGCCTGGGAGTGGGGGAGCAGGTGCAGGAATTGACTGGAAAGGGACAAGAGGGAAGCTTCTGGAGCAGTGGTAATGTTCTATGTTATGGGAATTATCCAGGTACAGGCACTTGCCAAAACGTGTCACATGAGACACTCAAGATTTCCATGTTTCAAAATACATAAATTTCTACCAAAATAAAACCTCATAAAGAAGTGTAAATAAATATAGAGCTCTAGCTAATTATATGCATGCTGAAATATTGAGAAGGAAATGTACTGATATTACAACTGACTTTGATTTTTATTACAAAGTCATTTGGACTGATGAGTAAATAGAGGAAAAAACAACTATGTGATAAACCAAATAGAGCAAAATACCAATTTTTGCCTCTAGGGATGGGCGTACAGGTATTTACAATAAAAACCTTTTCAATTTTCTCTATTTGAAAATTTACATAGTAAAGTGTTAGAGGGCAAAAGGCCACCGTTCTCCTTCCATCCATCTGGACCACAGAAGCAGTGAACATTTAATCAGAGCTTGCAAAGGCTTTCCATTTATTATTTGCTCCAACACAGGGACTGTCATGTCTCTGACTCCTACGTAGCACACCTCTCTTAAAAACAGATTTCAAAGATTTCTACAAGCTAGTTGGAAGTTAGGGAAAGAAATCGCTGAGCTTTCCAGAAAATGACATTTGTCTCTCGTAAGACAAGATACTAAACATTGAGTGCAATTAATGTGAAGTTATTAGTATTTGCAGTCTCTTTAGAAATTTTTTACAGTTGGAACTCAATAATTGAATGCTGGTTCTAATTAGAGCAGCATATCACTTAAAACAATAAATCGTGAAAAATCAAGTCACAACTAAAGACGCGACTTTTAAAAATAGTGCTAACGTTTGAGATCTTTAAACACTGTAACAGTTTTAATACTGTGTATGTATATATATGCTTTTGTCCTTCAAGTTTAATTTTCTACTGATCGGAAATAAATAAAAAGTTAGCTACTATGGTGATGTTAGATTTTTAAACTACCGTGCAGATTACCTCTTCACAAGACTTCTATAATTTGTAGAACTCCGGCTAAATAGTTCCTAGTATTAAAGGGGCTCCACGTTGATTAAAGCTGTATTTAATTCTCATTCTCACAAATGAAATCATATTCTACTCACAAAATGAATATAGTACTTTAAACTCAAAGGTGATTACATTTGCAAAGCACTTTACCAAATGGGAGACATAAATGGCTATTAATTAGAGTAAGTTATTGTTTGACACTTTCTTTATTCTGTTCCTTTTAGATCTTTAAATTTATTGCTTTCCAATTATACAAATTTATTGGAGGGAGTGAGGTTCAGCTCTTTTCCGACTAAAACACTCTATGTAGTTTGAAAGGCTGAGGAGAGACACAATGAGCTAACAAGCTACCTTGCCCTTTAGCAAATGTAAGAACGGATAAGTACCCTGTGAAACTAATTGCGCTGGAAAGGACCACCCACTGCAGAATGTTAAGTAGGGTTTTGTGGGTTTCGTTTTGTTTTGTTTTTAATGTTAGTTCCCTTCTTCATGATGGGGAGAGCATCAAAGAGACATCAGGGCATCATAATGTCTTCTCATGGGTCTTACTCTCTTAAGAAAAATGCCGGCCCTATCAACCTGGGTGACCCGGAGCCTCTTCCAGATTTTCCTCCATGTAATTTTGCACTGATTGTAACTAGGATGAAGGCTGGGCGGCTTAAAGGAATATGGGTGGAGTGAAAGGAAAAGGATCTGGGAACATAGTGAAGAGTTTAAAGATCAGTGTTCCAAGGATACGGTATGAGGTGGGGGAGACGGTAAGAAACATAGCCTTACTGGTCACCTCTGGAATGCTGAACACGCTTCCGTATGTCAGCGGCCCCAAGTGGGGCCCCTCCTGCTTCCGTAGCCTGGAGGAACCCATTTCCTAGTCAGTTGCCTCTGTCTATTGGCAGTTTTGAGGACATAAACTGCTCAGGACATTAAATCATATTTATATGTCATCAAATGATTCGCCAATATTTCCTAGGGGCCCCTTGCATGCAGGGCACTGTGGGAGACGGACAGACCCAAAGAGGAATAGGATAGCGCCTCTTTCTTAAGCAATTAATAATTTTGAGGGCTTAAACGGAGCACAGATGTGATCCACAGCCTGACCATTTGGGAACCCAAATACCTGACTGCCGGAGACACTGAGATACAGACGAGGGATTCATCCCCGCGTTCAGCCTGCAAAAGGACCCCAGCTCGCTGCCTGAGGCTGGAAGGCTTAACAGCTCGCAGCACCGGTGCAGTATCAGACTCCATCCTTCTCTGCCATCACCTTGACTTCGGCCGGCTTGGGTTTGCAGCCAAAAGCATCTTCGCTGATCCAACGTTACACCCATTGTGTTCCGGTTACAATACTTTAATCACATGTCACTTGTGAAAGGAAGATACAATAGGCCATTCCTAACCCACAGGGCCGTTAACTTTCAGTTGACGAGCACAGTGAAGATCAGACCCATGAGGAAAAGAAGGAATTCCAATATGGCTGCTGCTTCCGGCACCCGAGCCACCTTTCCTTGGTCTACCCCTGATTGAAGCCACAGCGGTGGTGGACAGTTACAGGTGAGTGACGTCCCATCACGTTCTTCTGGGCCCTGTTTTAAGCACATTCTGTCCCAGCACCTTCTCCCAGGTAGGTACGGAGAAGTGTGAAAAGAGTTAATGCCCAGAGGCAATCGTCACCTGATGGTGAGAAACTAGCCCCCTTCTGTCAGGAGGATGATTCGGGAAGGTGTTCTCTGCAATTCCCCAAAGTCCTTGAGGACCAAAGCTTCATTGCCTGCAGCCCCAATGTCCTCGACTGTGCATTTCATTTTGGCTTTTCCTTCTGTCTCCTTCTCTGTCTCTGCTCCCTCATGCCTCCTTTCCAGGATCACCTCTCAAACAAACTACCTGGACCCAGGACCTTGTCCCTGGCTCCGGTTTTAAAAGAACCCACCCCAAGAAATCTAATATGCAAATTCCTTGCATGTTGGCTAGCATCCTGTCTAATAATGGACTATATTTTAGAGGAGCCTGCCCCAAATACAATGTCTATATTTGATAATGATACTCATTTCTTAAAAATCAAACAGGCAACATTCTTGGCAGGGATTGCTCTAAAGCTGGACTCCTGGAGGGGCTGCGATGACAGTCCAAAACCCTGCCTGGTGGCTCATTAACAATGCAGGCTTTCCCCAACATTAAGCTGGAGGAATTCCTAAAAATAGTTTGTAAATTGATTGTTCTCAAGATTGAAATGTATTTTCTAAGAGAAAAGCTTTCATTTTCCAATCAGAAGTGTTCCAAATGGCAAAGCATAGGCCCAAGGCAAAGAATGATCCACTCGTGTTCTGCTTTGCCAAGGAAGAGGTAAAACAACGAAGGGGTGAGCTTCTGGAGTTTTCTTTTGTAGAGGTGAATATGATTCAGCGTGCGGTCAGGGGTGAGAGGGACAGAGAGAGTGCCAGCAGCAGAGGACTGGTACCTAAAAGATAGTGATGACCTGAAGATGTCATTAGGAAACTGTGACTTTAAATAGCTCTGCTGGGTATCTCCTAAAATTCCTGTCCACCGAGAACCTCAGAATGTGACCCTATATGGAAACAGGAGCTTTGCATATGTCCTCTATTAAGTTAAAATGAGGTCATAGTGGATTAGAGTGGGCCCTAAATCCAGGGGCTGGTGTTCTCAGAAGAAGGTCATGGGAAGACAGGGATGCACGCACAGGGAAGAAGGCCATGGGACCATGAAGGCAGAGACTGGAGAGACGCAGCTACGAGCCAAGGGAGATCACCGATAGCTGGGAAACACTGGACTCTGGAAGAATCAGGAAGGATCCTCCCCAGGAGCCTTCAGAGGAAGTAAGCCTTAGCCAACACCCTGAGTTTACACTTCCAGCCTCTTGAATGGCAAGATAATAAATTTCTATTTTAAGCCACCCAGTTTGTGGCAGCCATAAGAAACTCATATAATAACTAACAGATGCTGGGAACTGGGTCTTGGTGAGATGGTGAGATATGACGTAAAATAATACAATAGATTATATACATATATATAGTGTCACGTTTAAAGTCAGGAGTAAATCCATCTCAATGGTTCTAGTAACGGAAATGATGAACATTAGTTGATTGCTTACTCTGTGATGGGAACTGTGTAATTTATTAACCTTCACCACAACTTTTTTATAGGGTTGGTCCTTTTGTATCTCCATCTGACAGACGAGGAGACTGAGTCTTGTCTCCAAGGACACATGGGTGATAGGTGGCCGTAGCCAGACTTTGACCCAGAAGCTGACTCTAGAGCTGGGACTTCTAACCACTCTGCCATATGCCTCAGGAATGTGGGGGTGTCACACAAAACAACTCCTTTAGGCAAATAATGTGTCTCAGGTACTCCCCTTACTCCTGACCCATCCATTCACACTGGCCTGGAGCCTGTCTCTAGTGAGTTTGCTGGACAACTTGTTCTTTTTTTTTTTTTTAATATTTTATTCATTTATTTGACACAGAGAAGGCGATCACAAGTAGGCAGAGAGGCAGGCAGAGAGAGGGGAGGAAGCAGGCTTCCCGCTGAGCAGAGAGCCAGACGCGGGGCTCGATCCCAGGATCCTGGGATCATGACCCGAGCCAAAGGCAGAGGCTTAAACCCATTGAGCCACCCAGGTGCCCCTGGACTACTTGTTCTTGATTAGAATCTTGGAACATCCAAAATCCATCCTGCTTGGGAAGCCAAGGGTTCAGGATTTCATTGCCCAAAGCAGATCGGTACACAGGTAACTCTTGAGACTCTTGGACGTACTCTGGCCTGAATTGTCTTCCCTGAGGTGTACGAGTTCAGTGGCCCATCAAATCATCTTTCCCTTTAAGGAACTGAGCTGAGTATTTGTGAGGTAAACTTGTCATGGGGACCCTGCAGTTCTCTTAACTTTTAAAAACCTTTCACCATTTCCCTTTAAACTACAGGATAAAATTCAAACTCCTTTGTAGGTTCTACATCAGAGGTTGCCAGACTTTTTCTGTAAAGGGCTGGATGGTAAATATTTAAGGTGGCCGTGTGGTCTCTCTCCACTACTCAACCTTGCGGTAGAGAAAGCAGCCTGTAACAATGTGTAAAAGAATGCCCATGGCTGTGTTCCAATAAAACTTTATTTGCAAAAACAATCCAGGGGCCAGATTTGGCCTAAGGGCCACAGTTTGCCTAGGCTGCTGCCATTCAAAAGCTGGGTGTGGCCCCCTCAATCATGTGCTTCCTCCCAGTCACGCTGGAGTGCCTGTGATTTTCAGACTCACGTGGCCATTTATTCCTCTGCACTGCTACAGAGTCCAATATGTGATTCCCTTACTTTGTATGCCCTTCTCTGTTTCTTCTCACTCCCACCATCAGGTTAGCTCACTCCCCATTCTGTATGAACCACCAGCAACATTTATCCCATGGTATCGTAATTATTCATTAATTAACATATAATTACCCTTAGCTATGATCACATATGATGACTGCTAGGACCTCAAGAAACATACTGACTTCCTGAATGTTTCCCACCAGTGCTCCTTCTGCCTCTGTTGCTTTGCATTATGTTGGTCATAGGCTGGTGTACCATGTTTGCTTCCTCTTGCCTGTTAGCTTTGGCCACTGGGAAGCTCTGCACCAAAGGAAAGACTTAATGTTAGCAATCTTAGAAGACTTTACAGTGGGGCGCCTGGGAGACTCAGTTGGTTAAGTGTCTGCCTTTGACTCAGGTCGTGATCCCCGGCACGTGGGATTGAGCCCCACATGGTCAGTGGGAAGACTGTTTTCCCACTGCCTGCCCCTCCCCCTGCTTGTGCTCTCTCTCTCTTTCTGACAAATAAATAAAAATCCTTAAATAGAAAAAAGAAAACCTTATAGCATGTGTATATGTTCTCCTCTACTTTACCCTAGTCTGCCTCTTTACTCTAACTTAGATTTCCCACAATTCTGAGGTTTTGTTTGCATTTTGCTCTTTTATCATAGGCATTTCTTTAAAGCTACATCATGTCTTCAAATAATAGAAGTGGGATTTTTTTTCCTTCACATTTATTCATCCACAAATAAGTTATTTCCCCTTGATCACTTTTTGTACTTTGTCAGGGTAGAAACAACTCTGTGAATGTTTGCCTAGAATGCAGTAATGCATCTCATGTCTTTGATACCTGGAATGCGACATCTTGTAGCACTCCTTCCCCCATATGATAAAATTATCCTTAGGGAAAATCAAGGAATGAAATGAGTAACAATAACAGCCAGCTGAGAAACACAAACCGTGCAATTTTTCTTTTAATAAACTTTGTATCATAAGGACTGAAGAAAGACCTACATCTGAAGTGAGTTACAGGAACTCAGAACCACTAGAAACTTACATTTTTTTAAAGATTTAATCAGTTTGAGATAGAAAGAGAGAGAGAGAGAGAGCCCATGAGTAAAGGAGAGGGACAGTGGGGAGGGGCCGGGGGAGAGGGAGAAGAGACTCCCCACTGAGCAGAGAGCCTGATGCAGGGCTCGATCCTGGGACTCTGACATCATGACCAGAACGAAGGGTAGATGCTCAACTGACTGAGTCTCCCGGGTGCCCTGGAACTTAATTTCAAAATGCACAGTGTAGGTAACTGCATCACTGTGAATTCTACAAATTCATTTCTATTTACAGTGTTTATTAAAGGCGAAATAACAAAACGTGCTAATCGAGGCTTCCTATCTACGATTAAACCTAACGGTGGCAGCTGTGCTGGTCTAGAATTTAGACCAGTAAAATATTTTTTTGAGGAAAGAAATTGTATCTCTCAGATTGTTGAGAGCTACTGGTCACATAGTGATAATAAGAAGTAGCCCACCTCTTAGGTGGCTTTCCTATTTTAACTTCTCTACAAAACATGTCGACGTCCCCCAACCCACACGTACACTGGAATGCGGGTGTTAGAACCCCAGCTGGTGGACTGAAATGTCAGATTTGGAAGGATCGTGTTGAAAGTATGGCGAAGTAGGGGCCACAGTGCTTTGCTGGGGTGCATTTTCCTAAATACATTTCTACTCATGCCACAGTTAACCATATCCAGGTGTCCGATCTCCAAATTTGAGGTCTTCCAATAAGCTTAGATCTTACTGTATTGTAGGGGCATCTGGGTGGCTCAGTTGTTTAAGCCTCTGCTTTCAGTTCATGTCAAAATCCCGGGGTCCTGTGACCCAGGCCTGGCGTCGGGCTTCCTGCTAAACCTGGAGTCTGCTTCTCCCTCTCCCTCTGCCTGCCGTTCCCCCTGCTGTGCGCGCTCTCTCTCTCTCTCTCTCTGTCAAATAAACAAATAAAATCTTAAAGAAAAAAGATCTTACTTCATTGTAAAAACATGGGTAGAATACATATAACATACTAAATACGTGTTAATTGACAGTTTATGTTATCGGTGAGGCTTCCAGTCAACAGGCTATTACTAATTAAGTTTTGGGGGAGTCAAAATTATACGTGCATTTTTGGCTGTGTGGGGAGTCTGCACCCCTAACCCCGTGTTGCTCCGGGAGCATTGTATAAAGGTTCTGTGCAGTAATTAGTGTTCGAGAACTGCATAGACCTCTAGCACATTAATGCTAACACCTGTGGAATCCTATAAATGTGGGGTGGGTGCAGATTGAGTTCCAGGGAATTCACTCTGTTTTCTAAGGATCTACCATGGTTAGGCTGCATGTGTCAGTGTGATCTACCCTAGGACAGACTCTGGTTGTTGGTGAACTATTCTATTTTTGCTCTGTTTAAAAAAAAAAAAAAAAAATCTGGCTCTCTCTCTCCTGGTTATCATTTCCTTCTTTCTTTCTCCTGTAACTGAGAGATGAACAGCAGCCAAGATAACAAAGGGTCTAGATGGCCTGGTTCTATTAAACTGAATCAGATGGGGGACGCAATGATAATTACTTTATACAAATTTGCACATTAGGAAGCCATGTTTGAAACACGCATGCACAAATCCTGTTGATTATCCCCATTCTGTGAAAATTGAACTTTCCCGATATTCTCATACCCTCAAGCTTTAACGGATATAGCAGAAGATCCCAAACTCCTTACATTTCCAGAGGGATATTTGAAATCAGGCTGTCATCAACACCTCTCATTAGTATTTGGAGTACCCTTACTCTGACCCCATGAGCACTCCCTACTGTCCTCTCTTCGGCAGATAGCAAGATGTGGCCTGTACGATATGGGCTTCCTTTCCTCTTGGCAGGTCCTGAATGAAGCCAAGGGGAACAGTTACAAAACAGAAAATTGACTATGATGGAACACTTTTTGGTGCTACATCTGATACGATGAATGATTTATTTTGGCAACACCCGGGATGGGTTTCATATGGTTTTCCTGAATTCGACAGGACTCCTGCCAGCAGAATGAGGAACACTAAGAAGTAATCCAGGCTGAGGGAGGGGAAAAAAAAAAAAAAAAAATATATATATATATATATATATATATATATGCCATCTTGCAAAGTGTTTCATAGCGTTGACTCTGTGATCTGGAAACCAGCCATCGTTCAATCCCTCCATTTCCAACTGCTCTTCAACTATTGCCTGACTAGACTTGGGTTGATGGATGATTTTATAATTAGCAGGGTAGATAGCCTAGAGGAGAATGCACTGTAAGAAGGCAGATGAAACATGTGGCAGCCAAATATTTTGCAACATATAAGTATCCTTAAAATATGGATGTTTTAGCCACGTCATCATCTTTAAGAAGCACAATTATGTGATACTGTGGATTTCAGAGTTAACTCTTCTCAGAGAAATTTACTTTCAGGCTGAAAGAGTGGTTGCTCCGTTATAGCGGAATGCTTCTTTTCGAGAGTTGATATTTCTGTCCATACCGGGGGGGAGTTCCACCGGCATAACATTCTTGGGTTTTCTCTGCTCCCCATTCCTTGTACTTCATCAGGCTGAGTTTGAAAGGAGGTACTGGAAATTCATTCCCGAACTCCTTCCTTTTCTCTTTCTCTTGGGAAGGAGCCCACTTGCCGAGAGCCTAAGTCACCACTGCTCTCAGACTAGCAGCAAGCCTGCAGGGGAGGAAGCCCATTCGCTGGTAGATATAAGGCATGCTCTTAAATATTAGAAAGTATTAGGAAGTTCACTTGTGTATAGTTTTTAGCCACATTATTAATGTTCACATTATCAGTAATAAAGGTGATGTTTTGGTTCTCTACCTGCCCTAACCTCTTGTTTTATTTCTTAGTTGGTTCAGAATAAGGGCAAGAAAAATTGGTGTTAATTATTGGTTCCCTATAAACCCCAACGGATACTTAGCCAGTGGTAGGTTTCAACTGATGGCAAATATGTTTTCACATAGTTTCCTACTTACCTTTCCAGATTTATCCAAAGATGAACATTTCCCTCACTCTCCACCAGATTAAACGAAATAGCTTGGTATTCAATTTTAGACTTACAGAGGCAAACAGACCCCCAGAATCAGTAAGACTGGGACATGGAAAATCATCTGGCCTTTACATTTTGCTATAGCCCTGACACCTTCCTTTCATTCAGAGCTCTAAGAATATTCCATATTTCCCTTTCCTCCTCCTGCGACTTAGATTCTCAGGATCAGAGGGTATAAAATCCTGTATCTCTGGATAGTAGTTAGATGGACTTGAAATTGGCAATGAGACTCTTGTGCTTTGATTGTGAATTGAGAGGTCAGCCAAGAAGGGCATGGCCACAATTAAATAAAATATTAAAACTAGAGAGGAGGAGAGGGAAGCCAAGAAGGAAAGGATCGCTCCCAACCTTGACGTGCAGCTGAGAGATGTACAAATCAGTGTCTGAGGTGAGAATACGCTTGAGATTTTCCAGTGTCAATGAGATACCCATAAATGAGAATATTTGTCCATGATCATAACATATAACCAGCCAACATACAATTTTTCTCAAAGCTCTTTCATCCACATTGTCTCATTTGGTCCTTGCCCTGTGGAGTTGATTTTATGAACTTGGCAAACTGAGGCCCAGAGGGATAGAGTAACTTGCTCAAACTTGCCCAGCTATTAAATGCTAGGATCTGATTCAAACTTATCTTTTCTGACACCATGCCCAGTGATCTTTTTCCTCTGTTGCCCCTGCCTCCACGTCTGTATACTTTAGGATACATGGAAACCTTGATATGTTTAAAAGATGTTGATAAAACAGCCAGGTTTGGAAGAATTAAATTTTCTCATTAAATGTATCCTGGACAACACAACGGGTTTCACTCTGTGATTTGAAAGGTGGCTAACATTCCTATGGTTCTGTGCTGCATAGTGGTCAAGAAAATGATCCAGGTGGATGCTGGAGTACCGGCAACGTAGGAGGATTCGAAAGACGGTAGAGCCTACTTCATAATTTTGTGTCTTTCATATTTGAAAAACTACCCTGTGGAAGATATATCTATTTGGGCAGAAATAGCGGAAACCTAATGTCAGTCAGGTTCCATTTTATCTACATTGAAAGGCGGATTAGGACGTCTGATCCCAATAAATGGAATCCTTGTGCTCTAGGGTACGCAGAGGATTTTTCCAGAACGTTCATTTGCTTAAATGAAGAGTTGTTTGTTTGAACTCGAACGTGCGGAAGACTATCTAGGGGGAGGCTGGCTGTGTGGGGGCTGGAAAACAACATGGCGTACAGGAGGGGAAGCACAGACTTACGTGTCAGATTGTCTGTGGGTGCTCATAGGCTCTCAGCTCTGCTTATCCTCCAACATCTCTTCCAGACAATCCAAGCTCTCCCTGCTCTCCAGGGCCCATGGATCCGGAGAGTCTAAGTGTCCCTTAATGCCTCTACATCAAGCACTAGCCCCATCTCCCCATGCGGTGTGAGGTCAGGGGCTTCCAACGGAAGGATAGTAGTGCTTGAAAACGCTCCTAACTCTGGATGCGTTATAAAGCCCTTTTATGTATAATAATTTACTTGGTGTTCACAATCATTTCATGACATAGGCAAGAAAGATATGGATCCCATTTTATAGATAAAAACTTTGAGGTTCCCAGCCGTGAGTAAGTGGTCATCCCACCACCATTTCCCATATTCTTTAGGATCTTTCTATCTCAAGAGAGATTTATAAGCCTCCATAGCAATGGCTCTTAAATACCCATGGGAATAACTCCATGCTGATGATAAAATAAATCCCCTTCATTGTAAAGCAATTAAAAAAAAGAAAACTCATAAAGTTATATTGTCTATTGAAGCTAACGCTATATTCAAACGCAATAAAGGCACCATATAAATGCTTTGCTTAAAAGGACAGCACCCTAATTAAGAAGATTGTTAAAAGGACGGAGCGTATGAATACATCTATTACACAGCATTTACTAGAACTCACTGTACGCACAGCAGTAAAGTGGGACCAGCTGTTGCCCAAAACATGGAAATAGCCTTATGAAGTGGAAACTGGGTATTTTAGTGATTCTTGTTAAAAATGGAAGGTACCTGCACGTTATCTTAATCCCCCCCTTACATTAGGGTTTCATAGCATCTTCTGTGCTCCAGGCTCTGCACTTCTGGGCGGGCTGTCCTTGAATATCTCTTCCACGCTTGCATTTGTAGGGTCAAAGACTTTACAAACCTGCATGACTCTTACGATCCTAAAAAGTCCACTGCTCCTCTCTGTTCCTTGCAGGGGGATGGGAATCTTGGGGCCCATAAAGCGCTCTTTTTCTGTTGTTGTCATTCCCTTGGCCTTGGGCCTTCAACTAGAGCTGCTACTTGGCTAATGGCCAGCTGTCATGAGCTGTCGCATATCTGCTCCATTAGAAAAGCATTTGTTGACAGGGTGCCCCAGGAAGCGTCCTGCCCACCAAGGGGGATCGCAGGCCTCCCTTCCCCTTGGTGTTGGAGAGTTCCAGCCTGGCACCCAGCGTCCTGGTGGTAAAGGTTAAGTATTACAATCCAGACAGCAAGACAAGGCTTGAAGCCCATCCGCTCCAAGAAGCAACTTCCAATGGGCCCCTGGTTTCCCTGGTGGGAGCAGTCATCTCCCACTTAGGAATTTGGTTCATTCTATGCTACTCTCTGTGTTTCTCTCCAGGTAGGTAACATTTTTCTCCAGTTGTGTCATATGGATGGGTGTGGAGGGCAGAGTCGGAGAGCTTGGCCTCCCTCTTGGGGTGGTATCACCCCAAGTGATATCAGGTTCTGCACAGAAAAAAGAAAACCAGTAGAAGCACTTCAAGCAGAAAGAGACTGGCTGCATACTTAATTGGAAATTAAGTGCTTGCAAAATTTTTGGAAGGGACGGAGGAGTAGAAATCAGGGGACCTTTTGGTCTCAAGACCAATCACTGTGGCTACAAGGTGGAAGTCAGGAAACTGCTGGGCCTCCCGCCACCTTTGTCTCTGCTCCTGGTGACCTGCCAGGGGCCGTGGAGATTGGCCACCTCTGTCTACTTTTGCTACTGCTTGCTTGTCCACTGTCCCGTCGCAGGAAAACAGTCTCCATCTCTCTTCTGCCTTTGATATTTCTGAGCCTCATTTTCTCATTCGAACTGTGGAGAAAATAAGCAGATGATTATAAGACTTCAGGGCAAGAAGAGATTTGCGAACTGTTAACGTTGGTTGTGGAGACTGGGAGTAAGGGACGCTGACCTGTTTCCATGGGATCGCTAGCCAGGAGTGGCTGTCCTTCTGAGAGTCACCTTACCCAAGGACATAGCCCTCCCTGGGGGAGCCTGTGCCTAAGGACTGGGCAATGGGAGAGGAGGGGTTAAAAAAAAAATTCTTGCCCCTTTGGCTCAATTCAGGACAAACCCTGAAGGACTCCCCAGCTCGAGAGTTCTCTCAGGATCAGATGAGGGTTCTACCGGGACAGCAGCGCCTGTCCTGTCCTTCCACGGCTCCGTCCTGCAGCCCTCACCCTTCACAGATGTTGACTCTGAGGCCACTCCACCCAAAAACCTCCTCCACATAAATCTCTTGGTTTCCCAGGAAACCCAAACATCAACACAGGCTTAGCGAAAAAGGAATGTATGAAAGAGTATGAGGTAGCTCCCAGAATCCCCAGGAAGAGCCAGCAAGCCAGG
Organism: Meles meles; assembly: GCF_922984935.1. NCBI lineage: Eukaryota > Metazoa > Chordata > Mammalia > Carnivora > Mustelidae > Meles > Meles meles. The sequence continues at coordinate 37,076,469 of NC_060067.1, read as the reverse complement.
CATGGAGAATGTGTTCTAAGAAAGAATGTTCCATGACTCCATAGACAGCTCCAGTGGAAACGCTCCTGCTCCCTGCTGTGCGAGGACACTCCCGTTTGTACCACGGACACCACCAGGGCACCGGTCACCACCGTTAGGACTTCTGTGCCTCCTAACTCTGGTGTGAACGTGGCCCCAATGACCTTCTCCAGAATGGATTGGGTTTGGCCTCTGCCCCTGGCCTCTCTATGGGCGTGTCTGATTGGCATCACCTGTTGGCACTGGGAAATCGATAGGGGAAGAGAGGACCCAGAAAGCTGGACTTCTTCCGATGCAGGAAGGAGATCCATAGCTGCTCGACTCCAAAAGTGAACAGCAAGTGCTCATGAAAGCACCCTTGTGAGGTTATAGAAATAGGCAGTCAGGGATCCTTGCAAATAGGGGACTTGTAATTCTATTTTATCGGAAGCCTTGGTGAGGTCATCATTTTAACCTCTAGTCAATTTGCAGATCAGCAGCTGAGCTATTTTGGTCAGAGGGACTTTATTGCCTTGGGAAGTACAAACTAACCTGAAAGTAGAAGCCAAAAAAGGGAGCACAATACATAATAATACATAATAATAATTTTAAAAAAAACCCGAATCCTAAGGACTTGATTTCCCTAGACCCTTCCTTTTCTGTACAAACCCTGTTGTTGGTTGACCTCAATCCCGTGGCTTAAGTGCCATCTTTCTCATGGTTTCTCATTCTCATGAATCCAACCCTAATAGCACAAATCTTGACTAACTGACTAGCACAAATCACTGAGCTTCCGATTCATATATTCATATATCCATACCTCTCAGGCTCCAGCTTGGGAGGGACCCACCTATGTCCCAGCATGGCCACCATCCCCTCTGAAGGCAGGGCACAGGTACTGGGGGCCCCTCAGGAAGACACAGCCTTCTGTCTCCACTTGTCCCATTCTGAGCAATTCCTCCTGTCTTCAATTATTCTTAGTGGGGCGCCTGGGTGGTTCAGTCAGTTAAGCATCTGCCTTCGGCTCGGGTCATGATCCCAGGGTCCTGGGATGGAGCCCCACATCGGCCTGCCTGCCCAGCAGGGAGTCTGCTTCTCCCTCTGCCTCCCCCCTCCACTTGTGCTCATGCACTCTCTCGTTCTCTCTCAAATAAATAAATACGATCTTTAAAAAATTAACTATTCTTAATTATGTCATCTGTTCAAGACCAGGACAGGAGCCTGGGGATGACATGAAGTAGGTACAGTCATCCTCTCGCCCACGGTTTTGCTTTTTGAGGTTTTGGTCCCCACCCCCCTGCCCTTCCACCACGGTCTGGGAGCAGATGCTCCTCCTTCCGGGAGGGCACTGTCAAGAGGTCAACAGTAACCTAATGCTGCAGGAGGAATTGCTCAGAATGGGAGCCTGAGAGGAAGTCCCAGCTAGAGTGCCAGGGAGGGCTGGGGCGGGGCTGAGTCAGCAGCGAGGACCTGGAGCCCTGACCAAGCCAGGAGAACAAGACTACAAGATCCCCAGCTGCACATGTCGGCAGTGAACTTCCTCCAAACAGTCCGGACTCACAGACCAAACACTCCTACACACCCCAGCTAGCTTGTACCTATAAAGTCGCCCAACTCCAGCGGCCTCCCTCTCCATCAGTGGCCCAAAGTCTTTGAGCTTCCCACACGCCCAGATACCATCTTGAAGAGAAACAGTAAGAGTGATGTAAATTGGAAAACACTGACTCACTCAAAAGAGATTGCTTCCTGGAATGGCCCAAGTCTAGCAGATTGGACTAAAATTCGGTTCTACCCACACCCCTCATTAGTCAGGGGTGTGAGGATCAGGGGACACTTAAGGACAATGGGGTCAGTCATAGAAAGTGAAGAAGTTATGTTCTCTCTGCTCATGTGAGCCTGGAGTGAGTACTTGAGATCGGACTTTCCCTGTGCTGAACCACACAACCCTGCTTGGCCAAAGACACCTTCCGGCAGTGAGGGAATGTCCTTGTAAGACCTCCTCAACTAAGGAAATGAGGAGTCATCTACTGGAGTAGCGTTCTGATGTCCCTGTACCCTGGGGTGCGTGCAAGCATGCATGGGCGTGTGTGTGTGTGTGTGTGTGTGTGCAGGATGCTTAGGAAGGGGGGTGATTTGAGATCACCGTCAGCAGGAAGGTACAGCATGTTGCTTGAAGTGAGGTCTGCTGGCTAAGGAAGGACTAGAGAAGTTGAGTTTCCAGATCGATTCCTTTCCCAAGCAGAATTTCATTGGCTTTGTTTCTAAGTCTAACCTAATAGAGCACAGAGACCAAATTTAATTGGCTAATAGTTTCAATTGTATGGGTGTGTATTTCTCTGTATTCTGTTTTGTCCTGAGTTGAATAGTGGCCCTCCGAAACTCACATTCAACCAGAACCTCAGAATGGGCGGTGATTGGGCAACAGGGTCTTTACAGATGTAATTAGGTAATATGACGTCATACTGGGTTAGTACTCCCTAAACTAATATGACTGGTGTTTTTGTAATAAGAGGAGATGATGCACAGAACACCACACACACAAAGAACACATGTGATGACGGAGATGGAGGGTGGAATGACGTGTCTGGAAGCCAAGGAGTGCCAAGGATTTCTGGCACCCACCAGAAGCTAGGAAAAGGCAAGGAAGTATTCTCTTCTGGGTTTCAGGGCGAACGTGGCCCTGCTGACATTTTGCTCTTGGACTTTCCCCCGGAGCTCTGAGAGAAGACATTGCTGCTGTTTCAAGCCACCCAGTTGTGCTACTTTGTTACGGCAGCCCTAGGAAGTACAGGCTAGGATGGATGGATCACAGTAATACCTGCTTATACATCATAACACATGGGCAGGGATCAGAAGGATGTCACACGTAGCCCAGCCTAAACCGCAACATTAGTCTTCATGAACAATTCCTTCTAACGTTCAAGGGGATCCTATATAAGGTCTAGAGCAACTGTTACCAAAACCTCCTCCCCTGCCCTATTCTCTAGCTTCCCCCCACCCAATTCCTAGCCCCTCCAAGTGCCTTTATCCAAGGGCACTCTGTGTCCCTCCTTGGTTCCTTTCTCATCTTGCCAATCAGTGAAGAGATCAGTTTCCCAAACACAGTTCCAGCGGGAGCCATGGAACCATTCTCCCGCCCCCAGGCCCCTGGGAATGTAATTCTACTTTCTTAAATCAGCTTTCCTTCGGCAGATCAGACTGCAACGTTTTTCCCTTCCTTGGAGGATGGGGCGGAGCAAGAAGCTAAGCAGCCAAGAGGGGGACAGGCTCGGAGCCCTGCATATTGAACTGGCTTCGTGCATCATCACCGTCCTCACTGAGCACACAGTATTTCACTTTGATCCCTTTGAAGGAATAGTTTGATTAATGAAGCCTTATAGAAATCTGTCCAGTATGCACTGAGTGACCGAGGCTCCCACTCCTCTCCAGTCGTTTATGGTTCTTACCCATGGACCATCAGGCTTTGTTTTTCTCTAAAGGTAGGTCTAGCAAGGGAACCAGTCTCAGGAAGACAAGGGCCTAAGAATTAAGGACTTCAAGAAGAATCTTCTTCCTTTCCTTCTCTCCCATCCCCGGTTTTGATGTACTCACAAATGTTAATTCTGAGTAGTGATAAGAAGATAAATGAAATACGCAATGTTGTCCCCAGAAAATGTTGGATTACGGCTGCTTTTCAAGTAAGGCAATAATTAGAGTAAAAAGAAGTATGAAATGTAGAACCTAAACTCTCTTTGGAGTTTAAAAAGGAAGATAAAAATATGGACATATATAGGGAATTCCTTTCACGTTCATTTTTAATAACATAATTCATATTACTATTTCAAAGAATATGTTGAACAGCCTGCCTCCTTTTGTATTTAAAACATTTTTTAAAGTATTGTGGAAACTCATGGCTAGGTCTTGGGGGAGACATAGTAATTAGAGATGTAAGAATAGCTAGCAGAATTTCACATGGAAAATGTCTCAACTGTGGTCATCGTGACATGGGTTTGGGAATAAGCCACCTCATTCCACAAGACAAAATTGAAGGAAAATAACTTAGTCATAGGGAAGTAGAACCGAATTCCCAGGAAAACGTAAAACACATGTTCCAGAGTACACCTCTGAAGACGCCACATTTATCTCGGGCCAACCGTTGTTTGCACAATGCCGCATTATTCACCTCCTGCTGAAATGAGAGGAATATTTTTAGGTCAATGAGTTTCATATTTTACATTTTCCCAAGTCCTTGGCTCCCTTGATTATTCAAGTGAAAAGGAGTGCAAGGAGAGAGATTTCAGAGTTGTTCACTATCATGTACAGACCCTAAGGTGGTCCACACGATCCTGGCTCCTGGTGTTCAGGCCCTTATGTAATCTTCTCTGGAAGGAGGAACTTCAAGGTCTTCAAGGAGGTGATAAAGATCTGCGACTTGCCTCTCATTGATAGAATATGACGAAGGTCATGGGATGCCACTCTAATCATTACAGTACGTTCTACGGCAAAGTTAATGGAGTATCATTCCCACAATCACATCACATTATGCAAGACCTGTCTTGCTAGCGGATACACTCCAGAGTCTTGCCCTTCTTGCTGGCTTTGAAGAATCAAGTTTCTGTGAGTCTGACAGCTGCAAGAAAAGAAATATGCCAACAAGTGGCATGAGCATGGGAGCACCTTTCCTTAGTTGAGCCTCCAGATAGGAAACCAGCATCTTGATCACAGCATAACCAGTTAAGCTGTGCCTGGGTTCATGACTTACATAGACATAGACCTTGAGATAGCAAGTAGGTGGTGTTGGAATTCACTATGTTCATGGTAATTTGTTAGACAAAAAGAAAAAAAAAAGAATATGCTTACCTTTGATAACTTACTTTTCTGGCTGGGTAGACTCTTGACGAGTTTGAAAACCACCGAGTTTTGGCTTTTTTTCTTCAATATATATTATGTCCACATATACGAGGATACTCTTTTCCTTTATGGTAGAATTGACCTAGGTCACAGCATCAAAGATCCTTGTGTGAACAGGAGTATTTTCAACTTTGTGTATATATCAAGCCATTTTGTGATTTTTAGCTGCAAGTGATCCTCAAACTTCTTCTTGGACTTGAGCTTGGCCTGAAAAGTTTGTTCAAAAGTCCAATCGAGGGGCACCTGGCTTGCTCAGTTGGTACAGCATATGACTCTTGGTCTCAGGGTTGTAAATTTGAGCCCCACATTGGGCTTAGAGATTACTTAAAAATAAACTAACTAAATAAAAAAATCCAATCTGACTGCTGGTTGACCATAAATTGATTGAAACTTTCTGAGGCTATGGTTGAAGATGTATCTAAGCTCTAAATATATACATGCTGCTTGATCTAGAAATTTCTTTTTTAGAAAGTTATCTCAAATCAGACAAATGTTCAAAGATGTATGTATGAGGATGTTTATTACAAGCATTATTTATAATAGTGAAAAACTGAAAACAACCTAACTGATAAAATAGGTAGTAGGTTAGTTAATGGAATACCATGGAGCCATTTAAAATTTTATCATGGGTATATAATTTTTGTTCATAGGACTGTGTAAGCAAAATTTCAAAAGAACATACAAGAGAATTTGTAATATGTTCCCATTTGTGTGTGGATGTATTTGTGTACATCCATACATTGAAATACACATTGAAAATAAAACTAGATATACATCAATATGGTAACAATGATCAGATCTGGGCAGTGAACTCATGAATACTTTTTTCTTTATTAATTTCCTGTCTATATTTTCTAATATTTCTAGAATGTTCACACATAATATATGCAATTTAAAAAGAATTATACTGAGGCATTTTGGTTTATATTTTGTTTCTTAAGTGATGCTGCTTATTTCTAACTGCTGATGTCTCCATGGGCTGGGTCTTGTTGATGGTCCAGAGACCAAGACCTTGCTGCCAGACATTGAGAACACAGTCTTTACATGGTCTGCATCCATCCCTCAAAGAATATGCCACATGCATGGGTATCCAGCTGTCACCCAGTATCTGCCCAAACTCACTCAACTGACTCATACTTCAACAATATTACCTGAAAAAGAAATATTTTACTATAGTAATTTGTCAATACCATTCACTATACAACAGAGCCAAACTTCATCACCCAAAACTAATTCTGTGCTGAGTGTTGGTGGTAGAGATTGCTTTTTAAGAGTTTGAATGTTCATTGAATAGAAGGCTGCGGAATACAATTATTTATCCTGCAAACTCTTATTAGATTATTATTGTCATCTGTAGCATTGTAATAATTTACAAAAAAGTACACATTATGTAGTTTCATTACATAGAAAATAAAATTATGCTGTATTAAATAGATTTTAGTGCTTGCTTTTATTGTCTTCTTCTAGATTCTTCTTACGTGCACTTTAAAAGTGAACAGGGAGGCAGAGAGTATGGGAGAGAAGGGTTAGGATTCCATCAAAAAAGAAGGGTAGAGTACAAGAGTCCAGGATTGTATAGTTGCTGAGTGCCTACCAGATACCAGTTGCTGAATCAGGTCCTGAGAAGTTCTCTCCATTAATGAAGGGGGCATGGGATCCGTAGAGAGGACCAGACAGTAACAGAAGGATTAGGGCATAAAGATAAAAGAACAAAGACAGTAACTGCGGACATTATCAGCCCATATACAGCATGCTGGGGGTGGGGAGGTGGGGGAAGAGCAGAAGAACAGGGATGGAGAATCTTCAGTAGGCTCCATGCCCAGTGCAGAGTCCCAGGCAGGGCTCAATCCCACGACCCTGAAATTGTGACCTGAGCTGAAATCAAGAGTTGGGTTCCTAACCGACTGAGCCACCCTGGCGACCTTCCACAATTTCTTCCAGGGTTCCCTGCCTCACCTGCTGCTTGAGTTAGGCCTGGTCCTTTCTACCTTTCCTTACCTGCTTCAACGGTTACCTGCTCTGAGTCGTTCTCTCTTTTGACTTCAGGATCTCTCAACAGTGTTTTTATTTACTTATTGAACACACAAATTCATGCTGCATTATAACTATTTTACTAATATTACCTCATACAATGTTTACCCCCAGTCATATAAGGTGGGTGTTACTACTCTCCCCATTCTCCAGATGAGGAATGTGTGCTATGACAGTTATTCTAACAAAATACATGCACTTTTGCAGAAATAGGCAGGGATGGCCACAGCTTTAAATGATTCTAGAAATGTTTCAAGGACTTGAAGAAAAACAGGAAGCAACTAGAGCCATTCTAACTGTATTCTCTTGGTAGGAATTTCAGGATCCATTGGAGAGAGGGATCCATTAGCATTCTTTCAATCATTCTCCCAGAATTCTTGTACGTGGTCAGGGTACAGGGATGCTCTAGGACTATTTAGTTCAATCCATCTTTAACTGTAGATGAGACTCCCATTGAGTAATTGGCTGGTTGTTTTTCCATGCCAGGACCCTGTCTAGCTGACTGCTGTATCCTCAGTATCTAGCCAGGGCCCAGCGCTTTGAATGACTGGCTGAACGGATGAACGAATGACTGAGACCCAAGAAGCTTTGACATTCACTTAAGCAAACCAGTGTCCCTGGAGTAGAAACAACAGATGGAATTGAATCTTCATTCAAAAGATGGGCTATGTCTTAGAGCAAAAAGGAAGTTATTCCAGACACACAAGATAGCAGAAGAAAAAAGGGATCAAAAGGATATTTTTAAAATAATGTGACCAGGGAAAATAAACCCAGTAGGAGATTAGAGAGAGGGAGGAAAGAGGATGAGGTTGAAGAGAAACCGGAAGCTGCCTAGGTCAATCGGAATAAATTGAACGTAGAGTAAAAGGCCAGGGGCAAAATTCTCGGCAACCAGAATGGTGTGGATGTTCCAGTTCCAGGAAGGATGTTGAGAGAAGGTGGGGAAGAATACCAAGGCGGAGAGTAGCTACCATTTCTGGATTGTTCTATTCTGGGCTGGATTCTTACTGCTTTGTGCTTATCGATTCCTTGCTGCACAACTCTGTGAATTGGATTCCATTATTATTACCACCATCACTCTGTAAATAATAAAACTGGATAACGGGGAGGGGAAGTAACGTTTTCAAAGTCAAGCCTCTTGTAGGGAGCAAAGCCGAGGTGTGATGCTAGACAGTGTGCTCAGAGTCGGTACTGGTCACCATTACCATTTGTCCCCTTGCCTGTAGTATGGACTGCCTCTATGTGAAGGGAGCTACCATGTCAAATAAATGAACAGTTTTTTTAAAAAAGGTTTATTTCTTAGAGCGAGGGAGAGAGAGAAAGAGAGCATGTGTGAGTCAGTGGCGGGGGGTTGAGGGAGAGAGAGAGAACGTCAAGCACACTCCCCACTAAGCACGGAGCCCAACATGGGGTTCGATCCCAGTACCCTGAGATCATGACCTGAGCCAAAATCAAGAGTCTGCCGCTCAACCACCCCAGTGCCCCACTCGTTACCCGAGTGCTCCAGTATAAATCAATAATTTGAGCTGGTTCTTTTCTAAGTGTTTCTGTTCCCAAAAAGTCCTCTCACCACCACCCCAACCCCCACCTATAACCAGATTGCCCTTGATCTCAAGCCCTCCCATGGGGAAATCCTAGAGTTCCCATCTTACTAACAGCTGGCTAAGAACTGAAGGTAGAGACCCGTGAAGACCACTAAGACTAGGAAGCATTTGCAACTATGCAGAAATGAGAGAGATTCTTCAAAAACTAAATGTAGTAGAGGGGGAGAAAAATTGTGGAGGGGAGCTATTGTAGATTACAAATGCCTAAAGACTTACCACTACCAATACAATGCATGAAACTTGATTTTTAAAAAAATCTAATTTAAGATGTTAAGAAATGGATCATTGGACTACATCCTAGATGATGATAAGAGATTATGGTTCGTTTTCTCAGGTCTGACCATGGTGATATGGTCATGCAGGAATGCTCTGTATTTTTTAGAGCTGCACGCTGAATGAAGCATCTAGGGCTGAAGGGTCATGAAACTTAACTTTCTGATGGTTTAGAAAGAAAAGTAGCAAGAAAGGTTGATTAGTGAATCAAAGACGGCAACACATGAACAGTTGTGGAATTTGATGGAGGCGAGGTGGATGTGCACTGAAATACTCTTTCAGGTCTTCTGTATCTTATTTCCATAATAATGAGTTTCATGGGAAGGAACCCAGACGGAGGGGCAATGGTTGCTTCTGGATTGGCGAAGAAAGCAGGGAACTTGGTCAACGTCAAGGCCTTTGGGGATGAGTTCTACAAATCTCGAACTTGACCTCCTGGGGTTGAATGCGAGCAAGCACCTTCTCAAAACAAATGCAGAACTGGCCGGAGGACAGGATGGGAGATTTGGCAGCCTTTCCAATAAAGATACCAGGGGCAGCTGGAGAGATCATAAAATGCCTGAACTCATCTGGAAAGTCAAGAAGTCCAGACTCAAGTTGGGAGTTGGGGGAGAATGCATGTTCTAGGGATTTTCTGGGAACCGCTGGAGCTGGTCTGCCAGGCTCAAAACCCTCTCTCCACTGGTCACTAGGGGTGAGACCTTGGACAAATTACTTAACTTCTCCGACACCCCCGTTTCCTCTACTAGCACTTCACTCATGGAATTGTGCGTGCGGATGAAATGAAACCTCGTGTATAAAATGCTTAACCCAGAGGTAAGGCCCATGGTGAGCACCAGACAGATCTCTCGTCCTTTTGATCACACCTCCGGGGAGAAGGATAAGGTTAAAGAGAATCTGGTCGCCACTGACTCCAGGGGCAGAAGCTTTCCAACCCACATCTCCTGCAACTTTGTTTACTGTTGCATGTACGTTCAGGTTATTTAATTTCTTTCTTTTAAGTGAAATTGCTCAGCCCGGGGTTAGCAGTGATGCTGATGAAATTGATGGTGAAGGAGATTATGTTGCTGCATGGAAAATAAACATTGAGGTCTCTCCTTCAGTGTTTATTTATCTTCAAGGATACCTCCTCTTTGCCCGGGTAATTATCTCTCCACGGCAGACAGTTATCCAGCATCAGCGCATAATTCCATTAACATCGCCACTTAAACCCCCGCCTCTCCAGGCTATTCAGGGTCTCCTGGTGCTTGTGAAATCTTCCGGACCTCCTATCATTTTGGACTTAAAAGAGAGAAAGTGAATTTTTCAAGCACATTGTTTGTTTGTTTGTTTCCTCTTTCCCTCAACAAACCTCATCACACTCTTGACTCCTCGTTCCTCAAAAAGGATTGCCGCCAAGAATATTGTCTGTCGCATTTCGTGCTAGCTGTATGGTGGATTCAAAGATTGGTGACAGGAAAACACTCCGAGTCCCTGGCGAGTTGGTTTTTAACTGTTTCATTATGACGACAGATGCGGCAGAGCCTGGTGGGCTTGGAGACTTTGAAATGCCAGGAGAACATTCTGGCAACAAAATCCAGATCCTAACACTTAGCAGACTTGATGGTGACCCAGAGATCTACCAGAGAAAAGAAATGAAGCAAATGTCGTGATAAATTCTACCTAAACTACCACTATTTAAAATAAGAGTGCGTACCGTCTGCCTAAGCCTTTGATGGGAAGCCCTGTGCTTTACTGGTCCCACGACAGGCTGGTGCTTTGCACAGAGAGGGCGCGAGGTTAATTAACAGCAGTGTCCTAAGTGGGAGGAGCCTTATAGTTCATAGGGCGTGTCCCTGCAAGTCCTATCACTTAATCCCCAAATCCTCCAGATAGCCTTGCTGGGTTAGTCTCCTTGCTCGCGTTTCCCCCCTCTCCCTCCCCCCACCGTGCGCACACCCTGCTCCTCATCTCAGATAAGAACCCGGAGGCCCAGAGAGTTAAACAGCGTACCTGACACCGTGGGTCAAACATGGCCCAGGAAGGACTTGGATGAAAGTCTTTGGACTGAAGCTCTGAGGGTCCTACGTGGCTTCTCTTTGAGAGAAGGGAAGTGCTTCTCATTCCATGTTCCTGTGCGCAAGGGGCTTCAGACTTCCCGTCAGTGCCCAAGATTTATCTTCTTTCCAAGATAGGAAGTCAGGGTGTCTGCAGAGCACACATCCCCCCACCCCCCCCCCCCCACACACACTGGACTGACCCCAAGGTGACCTTAACGCTCCTCTCCACTATCTGCTCATTCCTTGTGTCCGGTTCCGATAGGAATGAATGAAGTGAAATAATGCAGGCATCTCTCACATAGCTACCTTGTAGTAGGCATTCCAAAATGGCCTCTTCTGATTTAAAAACAGTATTTATTTACTAGCCATAGCCGCAGATTTGGTTAGGAAAGAGGTCAAAGGGTTGACTTAAATTAGGTTTGAAGGTTGCCTGGAATTCAATTACCCATGACCCTCCAGTCTCTCCTGCCAGCCGTGATTAATGGAGGCTGGGGAAAGTGGGCTGGGATTAGGAACAGTGCAATCAACCCTTCCTAGAGAATGAAGACGTGGGAATCAGCTAAGAAGTGTTCTGAGGCTGGATGAGATTTCTTAGGTTGAAATATCCTTGTAATTGAGGCTAATGACAGCAGGGCTCAGATTTGGAGACAAAGGGGGTACCTAGGCGGTAAACCCGGGGCAGTCCATGCTCCTGTTTTCCCCACAATTACACTGGCCTGATGTGGATAAACTATCATTAAAGGCCGAGGAGGGTTTGGTTCCAGATCTCTAAAGAACACCTTGCTCTTGGATGTTTGGGACGTCTGTTGGTGGAAGAGACCAACCAAAATCAGAGAACTGTATCAGTTAAAATAAGAAAAGAATCTACCCTGATCATCAATGCTTTCCTTTTTTCTGGGATTTCCCTTTTCTGCCTCACCCTGTGGTTTATGTAATCTCATTCTAGCCTTGGAAGAAGGCCTTGAGAACCTAGGACCCAGCTCCAAGTTTCTTTTCAAAGAGCTGATCTCTGGGAAAGTATTTTGAAAATACGATCCTCATTGCTAGCTTTTTTTGGTTTTTCATTATTATCCACCAACTTTTGAAGCAGTTTTTCAAAGACTTCCAGTCCTTCTGCCTTGTCTAGCAACAATACATCTTTCGTTGGTATGTGAGAGGAGCCCAGAGAGACACAACATAAATTTTCCTTTCTTGTTCTAATTCGAACTCCACTCTTCAATTTCCATCCAGCCTTGATTTCAGAGCCCAAGGCCCTAGCCTGCCCTAATGTGCATAGTCTGCTTAAGCGGGCAAGCTAGGGAGTCATTAAGTCACCCCTCCTTTCCCCTTCTTTGACCAAGTTGCTGAATGAACTTAGTTAAAATGCAGTCTACTGTTAAGAGAATAATTGCGTTTATGTGTCTTCATAACTTATCTGTCCCTATGCAAAAACCCATTTCACTGGAATAAAAAATACATACATGTGATTTGATGTATGGGTCTTGAAGCTCACAAAATGAGCTCAAACTTGAAAGGGATCCAGACTCCAACAACGCTTATTATTTTTAGAGCATTACCTAGTCATTTTGATTAATTCACTTGGAGTGCTTTTCCCTGCAGCACCCCCAGGGAGAGGTGGGGGGGAAAGATGGTAAAACATAAATTTCCTCTGGTGACGAGTTCACATCTGTTTAGAACTGTAACATGGCAAATCATTGTGAAATCTTCTAATGGATGCCTGTCCCATGCCAAATAAGCCCAGGACGGAAAGCACATAAAGAAATAATTGTAAGACACTGGACCGAGTCCAAAAGGCCGGTTTCACCTAATCTCTCTCCCTGTCTTCCCCTCTCCTGCCCCTCTGGCCAGTGGCCCTAACTTGCCAGACATTCACTTCAGAACTTCCTGTGGCTGCTTCTGGGCCGTTTGTACCCTCTGAGCCCCAGGCAGAAGAATGACAACCATTCTGAAGCCAAACACCTAAAAGAGGGGTACAAGATTAGCACCTGTGGTAGGGAGGTTAGCACACGTCTTTTTCTGAAAGGGTTAATTCCCTTCTGAGCGTGGCCAGGGCTGACCCCAGATAGACCTCCACCAGCACTGAATTGGCCCAGGTCCAGGGAGAGCCCCCTGGGTGGGGTGTGGTGGGGCGGGGTGGGGCCGTAGCAGAGCCAGGAACTGAAGTTTCTAAAAAAGAAAAAAAGAAAAAAAAAAAAAAAAAGAAAGAAAGAAAGAAAAGAAGAGGAAAGGGGAAAAAAAAGCCCTTTTTGTTTTTAATACTCTTTATCTTGGCTCTATCTCCTGCACCAAGGACTCCAGAACTTTAGAAGCAAAGGGTGGGGTTGGGTGGGGCTTAGTGATTTTTTTTTTTTTCTTAAAGGGAAAGAACAGGGAAGTGTCTGAATATTTACATTCTACTCGGACTTGATTGCAGTCCAGAAGAAAACCACTGAGTGACTTCTGGGTGTTCTCTGTTTGGAAACTGGCCTTTGCAAAGGTGGCATGGACAGATCAGAGAGCAGAGAGGAATTCGGGGCTGCTCGCAGAGGAACTTGGACCCAGAGATACTCATGATGTTAATTATTGATGATTTCAGCTGGCCTGAGCAGGGCTTTGATCTTCAAGATAATATGCCCGGACTTGGCAACCCAACGGTCATTTAGTGCTAGGAAGGGCTACTGAGCTCCAGCTATTTCGGAAAGACACATCCTGTATTTAGATCCTGTATTCCACCCTTACAAAAAAAAAAAAAAAGACACACACACACACACACAAGGAAAAAACAAAACAAAACACAACAAACCAACATCTTCTTTCCACCCCACCCCCCAAAAAGAGTTTTAGCTGTGTTTCAGGCCTGGAATCTATTTTTTTTTAACAAAAGCGGTGGGCTACATATTGTAAGAAAACACAATATGTGAAGATTCAAACTTGCCAAACTGAATATAGGGAAATAAAGCATTTTGCAGAAGTATTTGTTATAAGGCCTTGTAAATAAAAACTGTTTTAGTCTCTTTAAGGCAGGGATGGACGGAAGTGTTAGCCTTTTAGACTCACGTACAGGGAAGTTCCCCGTGTCAACACCATTCCTAGGATGCAACAGGTCAACTTTGGTGCTGCACACACTTTGGGTCAAATCCCAGCTCTACTACTCGCAGAACTGGGACTGTGGCCAAGTCACTTCAGCCTCCGAGCCTCGGTTTCCCCATCTGTAAGAGGAGGGCGGCATGCATTTAAAAGAGCTGCTAGTGATGCATGAAGTGCTTGGGACCCTCCTGCCACCGAGAAGGTGTTTCATGGCTCTCAGCTTCCCATGGGTTCTCCTTTCCTAGCACTGGGACCACATGGGGGCAGCCAGCACAGAACAAAAGAAAATTCAGCCCTTCTTTGTAGTTTTAGATATCTCAGATTTTTTTTTTAACATTTTATTTATTTATTTATTTTGAGCGAGAGAGTGAATGGGAGAGCACAAGCTGGGGGGAGAGGCAGAGGGAGAAGGAGAAGCAGGCTCCCCGCTGAGCAAGAAGCCCAATGCAGGACTCAGTCCCAGGATGCTGGGATCACAACCTGAGCCAAAGGCGATGCTTGACCAACTGAGCCACCCAGGTGCCCCTAGATGTCTCCGATTTATGTCAAGGAAGATGTGAGCTCAAACCAATAGGGCCCAGACAGCTATGGCTGTTTCTGCCTTTCTCATATTTATTTATTTTTAAATACTCACAGAGCACTTACTGTATGATACGCACATTCCAAGCCCTTGACAAATACTGACTCATCTTCATAACAGTCCTATGAAATGTATACTATTATCATTCCCATTTTACATTTAAGGAAGCAGAAACAGAGATCTCTGAAGTAACTGATTCAAGATCACCTAACAGGTAAGTGGCACAGCCAGGATCCAAGGGCAGGTAACCCGGCCCATTCCCTCGGTGTGCGGATCAGGGGCAGGCTCTTGCCTGGGGAAGCCCTGCTGAGACCAAGGCAAGGCAGATGGGATGCGGGGCCGTTTCTGCACACTCTAGAAAAGAACGGCCGGACCAGAAGTATTAAAGTTGCATAAGTCTCCACGGGTAAGCTCCACAGAGCCCAGACCTGAGAGACCTAGATGAGGAGAGCTGAAAAAGCAACAGGTAGGTTTCCCGGGCCCTGGCGCTCTGCCCACTGCCCCCCTCCCACGGCCTCCAAGCATAGCCTCGGGTTTTGGTGCCCTTCCTCGTCCCCAGGCTTTGTGAACAATGAATTTGCTGGCTGTGGCAGCCCGAGTGCATGGAAGCCGGCAGAAGACTGGATCCATTAGAGTCATCAAGGAAAAGAGAAATCTGGTTGATCTTTGAACAATCCGGGGTTGGAGTGCCCACCCTCCACAGAATGAAAAATCAAATATAACTTGACTCCTTCCAAACTTAACTACTAATGGTTAACTGTTGATTGCAAGCCTTATTGAGAATATAAATAGTTGACTAACACAGATTTGCATGCTTGATGTATTACATACTGTACTCTTACAATAAAGTAAGCCAGAGAAAGGAAAATATTAGGAAAATCATAAGAGAAAATTCATTTACAGTGCTGTATCATATTTCTCCAAAAATATTCATGTATAAGTGGACCCAGGCAGTTCAAACCCACGTAGTTCGAGGGTCAACTGTAACTTGTTTTAAAATTTCAAGCACTTTTAATTTTTTTTTCATTACAAAAGCAAAATGAGTTTGTGGCAGACATTGTAAAGGGGCCAATTCAACCCGATTTTCCAGCCCTTTCTCCCTTCCATTTTTCAGCTAGGTCATAGTATGCAAATCCCACCATTGCAGCCTAGGTCCATCATGGAGTTCCTGGGAGAGCTCTTGTTTTCCTAAGACAGGCTCTGGGGCTTCCAGGCCCTCTTTCTTCTTGGATGACCGGAAGGACACTGGCCGCTTAAAGTCCACAGAGGAAAAGCCATGCCAATTTCAGACAAGCCCTCCTTGAGCTGCTGAGCCCCTCTGTTCAGATTTCTGTCACTTGCGGCCAAGGCAATCCTACCTGCTTGATGTTCTGTACCATGTTCATGGTAGAAAAGTGAGAAAATACAGAAAAGAAAAATTAAAAGGAGGGGGAAATGACCAATAACCCTGTCATCCGGAAATACCTAAAATGTTATCTCGATATATATCTCTTCAATTTTTCCTCTTTTTATAGATCCACAAAAATAGGGAATCATGCTCTATAAGCACTCTTGTAATGGAATCTTTTATTTACCAATGTGCTAGGGCCATTTCCTACACTAATCAGGGTAATCTACTTGTCACTGTGTCAACGTTCTGAAGTTTATTTAATCGATTCCCTATCGCTGAATATTTGTTATTGCCAATTTTCAAGCATTATAAACAACAACAGTGTGAAGGTGTTTGTAGGTGCGTCTTTGTCTGATTCATTCCTTCAGATTATTTCCTTAGGATAAATTCCGAAAATTGCTATGAGTTGCTGGATCAGAGAAAACGCACATTTTGTAGGCTTTATATCCTAAGATAAAATGCCTTTCCAAGGGGCGCCTGGGTGGCTCAGTGGGTTAAAGCCTCTGCCTTCGGCTCAGGTCATGATCCCGGGGTCCTGGGATCAAGCCCCGCATGGGGCTGTCTGCTTAGCAGGGAGCATGCTTCCCCCTCTCTCTGCCTGCCTCTCTGCCTACTTGTGATCTCTCTCTGTCAAAATAAAAATCTTAAAAAAAAAAAAATGCCTTTCCGAAAGGTTTTACCAAATTTTATACTTTCATTTGAAGTGTGTACCTTCCCCCCCCAACATCATTGTCCACACTGAGAGTGATCATCTTTGTAAAAATGTCAGTTTAATGGGCAATATATAGATTACTCATTTAATTACTGATTTTGACATATTCCCATGACATCATTTGCCATTTCTAGCTCTATTAATTATTTATTATGTGTCAAACATGTCATTTACCTTTGTTATTTCTTTTAATCCTCACAAATGCATTATCTTTTGTTTTATGAATGGGTAAACAACAGCTCAGAGAGATTAAGTAACTTGCTCAAGATCACACAACTAGTAAGTGATCAAACTGGGCTTCATACCTAGGTCTTCCAGACTCCAAAGTGGTCCTTATAATAAATAGAGTTTTTTAAAGATAGGAGATTGGATGGGGAACTGAATAAGTTCTTAAGTCCTAGTTGAACCGGCCAGGAATCACTAGGAAAGAGATGGCACTTTCCAAGGAATAACTGAAGAGAGATCACAGAAGGAATTATCTATGGGAGTGTGGGGAGGTCCAAGGGACCAGTCAAGGGTTAATGATGCACCAAGAGTCTATCATTGGCAGGAAGCCCTGGTCACCCCAAGCCTGGCGGGGCAGAAAGAGATACCTCTTATGGGAACCTGAGGGTATCTATAGCCTCAGAAGAGTGGCTGCCTGGCCAAAGCTGTGACCATCCACAGAGGAACACGGCCATGGCCAAAGAGAAGATAGGACACAATTATACACCCAACTCTGATCCTTGGCTCATGACTCCCATTGGCCGAATCCAACTGGAAGCCAGAAGGTAAGGAAGCCTGGATGGGTCATCCATGAGAAACAAGCTTTGGGACACACAATAAGGAAAAAAAGGGTGGAGAATGGCCTTACAGGGACCCTATTGTTCTTGATTACCATTAGAAGAGCAGAGCTCCATCATTCCACAACTAGCTATCGATACACTTTAAAACCCATGCGAGAGGCTACTATGGGATTCAAGGCAACCATGTAGTACAGTCTGGTACATAGCAAATAGTCAATAAAAAAGAATTATTTTTGATTTCACACTTAGAATCAGCACTGGACATGGATCACTCTAAAAGATTCATCTTTGTACGTTTTTTTTCCATTGGCAACCCAGTCCTCCAACCACTGGCCATAAAATAACAAGGACAAGCCACAAAAATGAAACAAAACAAAACAAAACAAACAAACAAACAAACAAAAAACCAAAGTGGAAAAAAGAAAAGGAAAAGAGAAAAACCAGTTTGTTCTTGAGTACACAGCTGGGTACGTTTCCCAAACTCCTTTGCACTAAGGTAAGGGGCTATGACTGAGTTCCAGCTAACGGAATGTGAGCAGAGGTGATGAGCACAGCTCCCAGGCCTGGCCCATCTTCATGCTGTCTCCTCCTTTGCCAGCTCAGGGTCAATGAACAGGATTTCCTCAGAGTTGCTGTTTCTAGAGACAGAGCCCCTGTCTGTCTGTGTTTGAACAGAGCCCTCATGCCATCCCATTGCTCCTGACTTGGAAGTCCCTTAGCTCTTTATGGAAATGCAAAAGAAAAGCTGACACTGTTTAACTAATGATATATTAGCGCTTCTTCGCCATAGTGCCTAGTGGTTCCATCATGAAGACAAAGACCAAACATATTATTAGAGCAATATTCAGACAAGGACCCAGACCAGCAGGAGCGACAACAAATGAATGCATAGTGGGTCTTGTCAGGAAGCAGCCCTCCTGTTCCATGACCCCCCAGTCTTCCTTTCCCTGATGAGAACTTAATTTGGGTTTACTTGAATTATTATGCTCTACCAGGTATTTCTGTCAAAAATTCCTTAAGATGAGTGGAAGGTTCCAGAAGTGAGAGGCTGGCACTGCATGTCATCAGTTGTATAGGGTTTGGGTTCACATCCAGTCCCCACTCCTTTATTTTTTATTTTTTTAAGATATTTTATTTATTTATTTGACACAGAGAGATCACAAGTAGGCAGAGAGGCAGGCGGCGTTGGGGTGGGGGAGAAGCAGGCTCCCTGCTGAGCAGAGAACCCGATGCGAGGCTTGATCTCAGGACCCTGAGATCATGACCTGAGCCGAAGGTAGAGGCTTAACCCACTGAGCCACCCAGGTGCCCTTCCCCGCTCCTTTAGAGCAGTGGACCTTGGCAAGGGACTCAACCTCTCTCGGTTAAAACATACAAAAGGCTGAAAACCCGTGTCAGAAACACAGAAAACAATCAACACCAGCTTGATGAATAAGAAAATAAAGTGAGAAGAGATAGCTATTCCATCCCTCTCCTCTCCTCCCTTCAACCAGGGGGTCTCCGACTGATGGGGTTTCTTCTGTCTCAGGAGGGGGTTGGTGCCTAGTGATCTGGAAGAATTAGGGAGACAAAGAAGAATAGGGAATGCATATGGTGCATCACATATCTCTTTCTCTCCTCTTCTGAGGATGACACAGACCGAACACCCTGATCCGCACTCCATGAGTGAGCATCCCCCTCTCCCCTTTCCCCCTGGTGGCTCCGAGTATAGCATGGAGTTAGAAACCAGACTCTGGATTCCAAATGCCTGGGTTTGAAGGCTGACCATCTCACTCCCACGGAGCCCCTGGGACAATGTCTGACAACAGTGGCCGTTATCGACATTAGCTGTTCAGTACCTGTCCACACACAGAGGTATTCTGGACATGGTCATTACCTCCCCTCCTTGGAAGATGCCATCACTGGTCCTCCCCTAAGGAGGCACCCTGTCTTGAAGCCTGTGTTTCCACCTATTACCCTATTTGACTGAATGTCATCAATTCAGGACAATTTAAATGATTTGTGAGCCTCTCAAATAGACTAGCAGAAAGGGGAACACTTTAGAATGACTGGGGCACAGCCCACTGCTCTAGTCTGATGAAAATAGTGCTGGAGGGAGAGATGACCTGGTGACATCAGGTTTCAACATCATGGCAGGACCAATCTCGCATCAGTTAAACAGGAAATCATCCCATTCCGTAGTGACAAGAGAGAGAAGTCGTGGCTACAGAACACGAACATATATAAAACCAAGAGCCTCACAAAATGCATGTAATAGGCAGAACCTATTTCAGTTATATATTCCACCAGTTTCAGTTCCCTACAACCTAACATCCCTATACAACGGAATTCTGATATAACATTTGTACATAAAGAGGGCATATAACTGCAGAGCCTCAGGGGTTCACCCCAAGTGCCCAGACCTAAAGTCTTGGTGTCAGGGCATGGTATGGATCAGGAGGAACATTCTAGATTGACAAGGAGGCTGAGAAATGGAGACAGACTATTCAGGCCCACCTACTATGTGCCAGGTGTTGAATGGACATCCCCTCATTTACTCATCACCAAATCTATGATGTGCAAATAGCTTTCAGGAAACCATCTGTGCCTGGGATGGAGCCTGGACTTTGCCACTTTCCAGCTGTGTGATTTTTAGGAAAGTTGTACAACCCATCTGAGTCCAGGAGGAATAAAGGGGCCAACATCCATAAAACACCCTGTACATAGTAAGTGTCTAATCGATATGATTTTTCCCCCCTCCTCTTGATTCTATTAGTGTTTTTCAACTCTGGCTGCACATAGCAACCACTCGAGGAGCTTTAAAAAATATTCTTGCCTGAGACCTTCCTCCAGAGATTCGGATTTAATTGGTCCAGGGTGTGGCCTGGACAAGGGCTTGGGGATTTTTAAAAGCTCCTCCTGGGAGCAGCTAACATACAGCCAAGGTTGAAAACCACTTGTCTTAATTGAATCACCCAGTATCAAGCAGGGAGGTAGGAGGTGGTACAAGAATGGTATTGTTAATCACACTGGCAGAGTTATAACTGGGAATTTGGGAACGCGGACATTTCCTCCTGCCATCAAGGGAAAAGGACACAGCGATGGGGGCTCCCTCAGCCCCGTGTCCTCCAGGGGGGGCGGGTCTAGGCAGACCAAGGAAAAGCCGGACAAACAGTTTTGTCTGGATGAGGGATACCATTTTGGGAAAAACAATTCTTTTTTTTTTTTTAAGATTTTATTTATTTATTTGACAGACAGAGATCACAAGTAGGCAGAGAGGCAGGCAGAGAGAGAGAGGGGGGGAAGCAGGCTCCCTGCCGAGCAGAGAGCCCGATGCGGGGCTCGATCCCAGGACCCTGAGACCATGACCTGAGCTGAAGGTAGAGGCTTAACCCACTGAGCCACCCAGGCGCCCCGGGAAAAACAATTCTTTAGAACAAAGTCTATGCGTTAAAGAGCCTGGGGGTGTAATTCCTCAAATTAAATGTATGTTCTGGGAACTGAGATAATAGTCCTTTTGTCTTCATGGAGGACTAAAATTCCGCGCACCGTTGTTGCTTGGCTGTGTGTCCTGTAAAGCGAGTTCCTAAAACGCGCTGAGTTCCATTTCCCAATCTGTGAGGGACATACCCACATTTTTTTTTTTAAAGGATTTTATTTATTTATTTGACAGACAGAGATCACAAGTAGGCAGAGAGGCAGGCAGAGAGACAGAGGAGGAAGCAGGCTCCCCCTAAGCGGAGAGCCCGATGCGGGGCTCGATTCCACTACCCTGGGATCATGACCCGAGCCGAAGGCAGAGGCTTTAACCCACTGAGCCACCCAAGCGCCCAGACACACCCACTTTTAAGGAGAACTCTGCTAAAGCTTGACCTTCTCAGAAAAGAAAAAAAAAAAAAAAAGCCATATCCATCCAGATGCACAACTTTACATATATTTTACATTTAAGGAAGTTCATGGACCCTATTAAATTTTTCTTAGCTAGATAAGCCCTAAATCCCCTTCCAACCTGATAACATTATCTTACTCCAATTAAACTATTGTTTAAAGGTTATTCCCTATGGGTGGGCTCCACACGAGGGAGAGGGACACCTGAGCCCTGCAGGACTTGAGCCGGAAATAATGGTGAGAATCTCTGGGCAGAGTGAGTCATTTCTAAGACCTTGGGTTTTTTCTTAAAAAAAGAAAAAAGAAAAAAGAAAAAAAACTCCTCAGGAAAAATAATCAGGCAAAAGAATTACAATCCTAACTCTTTCTTTAGGAATTAATGCCTTTAACATGATTTTCAAAGTGCAGTACGGAAAATCCACATTTCATTATCTGGTTCAAAGCCAAAGGGCTCTGCGGAAACCCCAAGCAGGCTGGAAGGCGGAGCCTGGGCACGCAAATCCCTCTTCTTCCCCAGGCTCTCTGTGCGATCCAACAGGGCAAATTGCTTCTTTCACCTCTCCGTGCCCTCGCCTGGAAAGCACAGATAACAGCGCTAACCTCACAGGGCTGGTATGAGGAATAGCTAATAAAATGTGATAGCGACACGCCCAATTTAAATGCAAACGGCTGTAAAACAACAAAAAGCGTATTTAAAGATTTCCACAGCTGGGAGATTGGGGGAGATGGGGATGGACACCAAGGCTTTGAGAGGAGGCTGTTTGTTTTTCTCTCTAGGGTATACGTCCGTGAATTGATTCTGCCATGTGCCAGACACGGTGCTAGACTCCGGGAAACAGAGAACAGTCTTGGTTCTCATGTCGTCTGCAGCCGTTCCAGGAAAGTCATGCGAAACCTGTTGGAAAGTGTTCTAAATCACAGGACTCTCTCTCTCTCTCTTTCTATGATAGTTACCAAACTCTGGCTGCAGAAAATAATGCTCGGAGCTTTGGGAAAGGCAAAGGCTTATAAAACACATCAATACCCTTGAAGAGAAGACACGTGGGAAAGGGGAAATGGTCCAAGGGAAGGTAAGACCCAAAGCCAAGTGAATACTCAACTTCTTCTTTCATTTGTGTTTCTTTTACCTGGGAGGGCCTCCCTTGGCCACAGTCTCCTTCCAAACTCTGGGAGTCTCTTCCACATCCACTCCCGGATTTCTAGGTCTCTCTCAAGACCTGTGTAAACCAACTGCCGTATTTGGTACACTATAAATCGCCAGGACCCAGAAGGTGCTGGCTCTGTCGAAAGCGTCGCATTTATTTTTTATATGGTTATTTACATGCAATAAAATGCACAGGTTCTAAGTGTACAGTTAAATGAGTTTTTGACAAATGTAAGCACCCTTATGAATATATAGAACATTTTTATCCCCTCTGGGAATTTTCTACAGTCCCTTTCCATCAATTACCCCTCATCTAGAGGCAATTGCTGTTCTGATTTCCATCGCTGTAGCTTAGTTGGCCTGCCCATCTTCATATTAATGGAATTCTACTGTAGGGGCTCTTTTGTGTCTAGCTTCTCTGATGAAACTGAAGTTTTTCAGATTCATGCATTTTCTTGGATATCTCAGTAGTGGGTTTGTTTTTATTGGCGAGTAGTATTCCTTTGTATGAATTTATTGTACTCAATGACATTTGGTCAGGGACTTTTGGCTTGTTACCAGGTTTTTTCCATTTTGATGAAGTTATCGTTATTCTTGTACAAATCTTTTGGTGGACATATGTAGAGTTTTTTTTTTTTTCCAGCTTTACTGAAATGTAATTGACATAATATGGGTGAGTTTACGATGTACACTGTGGTGATTTGATACACTTGTATATTTCAAAATAATTACCACTGCAGGATTAACACCTCCCTCACCTTACATAATTACCTTTGTGTGTGTCTGTGTGTGGTGAGAACATTTAAGATCTACTCTCTTGGCAATGTTCAACTATATAACCCAGTATCATTACCTGTGATTGCCATGCTGTGCATTGGAGCCCCAGAAGGTGTTCATCTTATAGCTGGAAGTTTGTACCCTTTGACCAACAGCTCTTCATTTTCCCCGACCCCAGTCCCTAGTAATCATCATTCTACTTTCTATTTCTATAAATTCGACTTTTAAAAATCCCACATGCAAATGAGATCATACGGTTCATGTCTTTGTCTTATTTCAGCAATTTCTCTGGTGCCCTCAGGATCTATTCATGTTGTCTCAAAAGATAGAATGTCCGTCTCACGGCCAAATAATATTTCATTGTGGTACATATACCACATACTCTTTATCCATTCATTCATCATCCTAAGAAATCTTTGCCTACCCCAAGACGTTATCTCTGTTCTATCTTGAATTACTTTTGGAGGTTGGTATGGCAGGGGATCTTCTATCATTTTCTGGAAAGACTATCTTCTATATGGGTGCCTTTATCAAATATCAGTTGAGTACAGGTGTGAATCTATTTCTGGATTCTATTGTGTTCGTTGATTGCTCTGTTCATCTTCACATCAACCCCACAGTGTCTTGAGTACTATGAGCTCAATGTAAGTTTTTATATTCATTAGCTATTTCACTTTTTTTTTAGATTTATTTATTTATTTATTTGACAGAGAGAGATCATAAGTAGGCAGAGAGGCAGGCAGAGAGAGGAGGAAGCAGGCTCCCTGCCGAGCAGAGAGCCCGATGTGGGACTCGATCCCAGGACCCTGAGATCATGACCTGAGCCGAAGGCAGTGGCTTAAACCACTGAGCTACCCAGGCGCCCCGCTATTTCACTTTTTTATGGGGACAGGGGGAGGGGCAGAGGGAGAAGGGGTGAGAGAATCTTAAGCAGGCTCTATGCCCAGCATGGAGACCAACAGAAGGCTTAATCTCACGACCCTGAGATCATGGCCTGAGCCGATATCAAGAGTTGGATAATCAACTCTTATCAACTCTTAATCAGCTGAGCCACCCAGGTGTCAGTATTCATTAACTATTTCTGCATAACAAATTGCCCCCAAATTGGCAGCATAAAACAACAAACCTTATTATTTCCTACGGTTTCTGAGAATGGGGGAATCTGAGAGGAGCTAAGCTGGTAGTTCTGGCTCAGGGCCTGTCATAAGCTTGTAGTCAAACTATTGGCCAGGCTTGAAGTCGGCTGAAGGCTGCATTAGGGCTAGTCGGTTTGCCTGCAAGGTCACTAATGCAGCTATTGACTGTTAACGAGAGGCCTCTGTTTCTTGCTGACTATTGGCCATGGGCTTCGGTTCCTCATTATATGGATTCCCCATAGGATTGTTCATGACAAAATGATGCACCTTCCTCAGAACAAGTGACCAAAGAGAGAGACTGAGAGAGAGGGAGAGTTTTTAAAATGTTTTTTATAACTTACTCTAGGAAGCAAAATCTTATCACTTTTCCTGTATTCTTTTGGTCACAAAGACCAACCCTGAGAGCCTGTGGGAAGGGACTACACAAGGAACAAATACCAGGAAGTGGGGATCATTGGGGGCCATCTTGTAGGGTAGTTACAATCTTGAAATCACGTGGTGTAAGTCATCTCACTTGGGTTTTCTTTTTCAAGATAGTTTTGCTACTTTAGACCCTGCACATTTTCATATGAATTTTAAAATAAACTTGTTGATTTCTAAAAAGGATCTTTCTAGAATATTCACTAGGGTGGCAGTAAGTGTAAAATCAACTTGGGAGGTGTTAACATTTTATCAATTTTGAGTCTTCCAATATGTGAACATCAATAGGAAATTTCTTTCTATTTATTTTATCTTCTTTAATTTCTCTCAGCAATATTTTTTAAAGATTATTTAGTTATTTATTTATTCATTTGATGGAGGATTAAGGGCAGAGGGAGAGGGAGAGAGAGAATCTCATATCCTATGAGCACGGAGCCCAATGCAGGGTTTGCTCTCATGACCCTGAGATCATGACCTGAGCCAAAAATCAAGAGTCAGATGCCTAACCGACTGAGCCATCTAGGTGCCCTCTAAGTATTTTATATATATTTTTTAAAGATTTTATTTATTTAAAAATCTTTTAAAGATTTTATTTATTTGACAGACAGAGAGGGTGAGCATGAGTGGGGGAGAGGGGAGAAGGAGAGGGAGAAGCAGACTCCTTGCTGAGTGTGGAGCCCAACGAGGGGCCCCATCCCAGGACCCTGAGATCATGACCTGAGCTGAAGTCAGACATCTAACCAACTGAGCCACTCAGGCACCCCCCAGTATTTTATGTTTTCTGATACTACTTTAATGGTATTTTTAAAGTATCATTTCCTATTGTCTGTTGCTAATATATAGAAACAAAACTGATTTTATAATATTGGTCTTCTATTCTACAACTTTGCTAAATTCACTTATTAATTCTAGAAGTTGCTTTATAGATTCCTTAGGACTTTCTGTGTAAACAAGAAAACACATTAAAACCAGTCCTTCCTTTTTCAATATGTATTCCTTTCATTTCTTTTTCTTGCCTTCCAGTTGAGCACAGAGTTTGACACAGATTTTTTGTAAATGAGTCTGGTAATAAATATTTTCGATTTTGCAGGCCATATGGTTGAGTAGTCACAACTACTCAACTCTGCTGTTATAAATACAAAAAAACAGCCATAGACAATGTATGTGATTATGTTCTGATAAAATTTTATTTCCAAAAATGAGTGACCAGCCAGGGGTTGGCGCATGAGCCGTTGTATTAAGGTCGTGAAAGTGAAGGAGACTAAGGACTTGTTTTAAAGTGAAGATGACCACAGAGACATGACAGTGCAGTGTTACATGTGATCACAGCCTGGATCTTCTGCTATAAATGACATTATGGAGATAATTGGTGAAACCAGAGTGGGTCTGAAGATCAGATGGTAGTGATATGTCAAGGTTAATTTTCTGATATTTATGGTTGTCTTGTGATTATGTAGGAGCACGTCCTTTTTGCAGAGGAAAATTACATTGAAATATCAAAGGTCATGGGACATTAAGTTGGCAGTTCACTCTCCAATGATTCTGGAAAAAAGTTCTTTGTGCTATTCTTGCAAAACAGGAACATGTTATTGGGCCATAGAGTGTAAAAAGCTATTGTAGACCTACGGCACACAGGAAGGATAAAGCCAGAAAATTGTGACACTATCTAAACCACTAATGTGAGATTTGGGTTCTGCATGGAGAGTTAAGCATTCCCTATATTCCTATATACCATATGTATATGTATATACACATATCCATATTCATATATATATAATACATATCCATATATATAATATAATATACATATATAATATACACAAAATACATATATTATATATACTATTAATGTTATAATCATATATAATATATAATTATATAAAATATAATTTATATAAATCTTATATTTTATGTTTATATTCATTTGTACATTTATTTATAAATACATAATATATAATTATAAATATATACATATATAATTATAATATATACATATTATAGTATATATAACATACTATATAATATATCATATATAATATACATATATAAAAGACATATACATATATAAAATATGGATTATATATATATTTTTTTACCCTTACAAGCACTCAGTAAAGTTAGTGTTCCTACTAATTATTACTAGATATCCTGACCTTTTAAGGTGCATTATAAATGGTCTTGAATAAGCTCTAATAAATTGCATCTGAACTGTTAAGTGTTGCTTTTATATATATAATATTTCATTACATCCCTATAATCACCAGGAAGTTGAGAATTATTAACCCACTTTTACAGAAGAGAGACTTGAGGTTATTAAAGGCAGAGAAAACCACTGTCCAGACCCAAACCAGGACTTTGATGTACATCCTCGGATCTTTCCAGTCACCACAACTGACCCAGTTTTTGCCCAGTATCTATTCCCTGGGAAAAATTACCTAAACTGAGAGCATCTCTCAGAATCCAAGGGACCTTAGAAGTCATGTGATTCAACTTCCAGTGAGGAGAGTTTACGACCCACATATGTGCACAATATGGTACGAAACGCATACTCTCCAAAGACTCTTCCCTTTTCTGGCAATAATGACCTGGTGTGGAAACTCCTTCAGTCAGAGAGTCAGTGTGTGAGAAAAGACCTCTGAGACCGCTTTATCTCCCACCTGAGATCATATGCTCCCATGCAGCCCTCCCGTTTGGCTGTGCCTTTCCTTACTCTCAAGAGCACTTTCATGGGTCTCTTCTAATCCCCTCTTCTTTGCCCTCAGTGATCCCTGGGGTAAGGTTCAGTGCTGTAAGTATATTTCACGCTGTGGGGCCCCCATCACCACCAGCCATCTTGAGAATGTTCTCGTCTTCCCCACCTGAAGCACTGCACCCCTTGAACACTGACTCTCCATTCCTTCTCCCGCCAGCCCCTGGCAACCACCATTCTACTTTCAGTCTCCGTGAGTCGAATTGCTGTGGAGACCTCGTGCAGGTGGAATCAGGCCCGTCTTTGTGCTTTTGCGAATGACTTATTTTCCTCAGCAAGATGTCTTCAAAGTTTCACTGGTATCATAAAGTGTTTCAGAATGTTGTCCCTTTTTAAGGCTGGATAACATGAGACATTGTGTGTTCTTCCCACATTTTATTGTGAGGTTCACCCATCGATGGACACAGACGTTTGGGTTGCTTTGCCCTTTGGCTCTTGTGAATAAGATCGCCACGTGAAGACACAGAGACACACAGGGAGAGCCCTGTGTGACAACAGAGGCAGAGGTGGGAGTTACCCAGATGCAAACGGACGGACACCAGGGATTGCCAGCAAAACCATCAGAAGCTAAAAAGAAGCATGGAAGGATTCCAGTATAGGTTTCTGAGGGAGCAAGTCCCTACTGCCATCTTGATTCTGGGCTTCTCATCTCCACGACTATGAGGTGAGACACTGCTGTTTCTTTAAGTCACCCCGTCTGTGGGACTTGGTGATGACAGCCCTGGGGAACTCTGATGGCCACCTTACCTTGGAGGTCAGCAGTCATATCCTCTTCAGCAATCTGAGTGACCTTCCTTCTTGGTTCTCATGAAATCTGGTTCTCAGACTGCCCTGCCTGCTCCCTCCTGCTTTCAGTTTGGGCTAAAAAAAAAAAAAAAAAAAAAAAAAATCAGTAAGTATGTATTCAGGCCCTCCTCTGTGGTTGGCACTGTTCTAGGGGCTGGGGACGCAGTACCTTCTTTAAAGACCTTTTTTCTCTCAGCAGTCATGCCAAGATTTGACTGCTTGTCTCACTGTATCTCCCAACTTATTAATAAATTTCAAGAGAATTTTATTTCCACCATCTTTCTTCCCTCTTTTCAAAACTTCAGGCCAGTATTAGGACTTTCACACATAAAGTGGCACTTTCCATTTTATAGCTGTATTTCATTGGATGGAAACCAAAGCATGTTCGAATTATGGAAATCAGGTCTATTCTCACACATGTTTTCCCCAGACAAGATGTGCTATGATATTTTACATGGTTTGATTGGTATTCCTGTGAACTGGATGTGAATATTTGGTAAAAGAGACATTATTAATATTTATTTCCCTTTTCATCTTCCTTCCTGGCTGCTAATGAAAGTCAGGTGGTCCCTTGCTCTCATCGTAAGCCTCTAAAACAGAAAACTCACCGATGGATTCTGGGTCCTTGAGGTACCGCCGCCATGAAGGAACTGTGCTTGGGGGTGGGGCTGGGGATGAGGTGTGTGGGGAGGGCAGAGCTGGGCGGTCTGCTTCTTCTGCTGTTTCTCTGGCACATTCTGAGTTCCCTCGGAGTTCCCAAAGAAATATTTGAACAGGAGGATCAGATACCCAACCCTGAAAATTAGACTTTCTGAGGAAACTGAAAAGTTACCTTATTGAGAAGGAACTTGCTATAGACTGAAGGTTGTGCCTTTCCAAAATTCGTAAGTTGAAACCGAATCTTCCATATGATGGTGTTCGAAGGTGGGGCCCTTTTGGAGGGGATGAGCTCCTGTGAGTAGAGCCCTCGGGAATGGGATTTGTGCCCTTATGAAACAATCCCAGAGAGCTCTCCAGCCCCTTCTGTCAGGTGAGTCACAACAAAAAGGCGGCTATCTATGAACCCTCACTGGACACTGAATTGGCCAAGTGCTTGAGCTTGGATTTCCAGCCTCCAGAGCCATGAGAAATAAATGTTTATTGTTTATAAGTCACTCAGTCTGTGGTATTCAGCTACAGCAGCACAAATGACTAAGATAGAACTTTCTGGAACAGCTCCGGGACACATTCAGAAGTCTACCTAAGACACTGGGCCCATTGCCTGGTAATAAATCAATGCATCCAGAATTGTGTTCAACAGAAGCTCTTGTCAAAAGTTCTATCAAAGCAAAAATTGAACCAATAATTTCATGACTACTTTCAGTAGGTCAAGACAGTTCCAAGTTAAGATAGTCTGCAAATAACATTTAACTTTTAATGTTATCTTTAAAAAAAAAAAAAAAAAAGGAAGGGAGGGAGGAAGAATGGGGGTGAGGAAGGGAAGGAAGGAAGGAGGAAAGGAGGGAGATACAGTATAAAGTGTCTGTACTTTAATACTTAAGATAAAATGTACTTACATACATTTTGAGTAAATGCTCAAAAATGAGGGCCATTAATATGATTTATTGATTAAAAAATGAATTATCAAGATAAAATCATCTCCATCTATAGAGGGTTACAGTGTCATTTCTTTCTTTTTTTTCTTTTAAGGTTTTATTTATTTATTAGAGAGAGAGAGAGAGCACACAAGCAGGGGGCTTGGCAGGCAAAGGGAGAAGCAGGTTCCCCACTGAGCAAGGAGCCCAGTGCGGGCTGGATCCCAGGACCCTGGGATCACAATCCCAGCCGAAGACGGATGCCTAACCGACTGAGCCACCTTGGGCTTGTACAGTGTCCTTTCTTAAGACCCTGTGCCAGCCACTAATGATTTTATTTTTGCCAGTTGGCAAGTGTTTCCAGAAAATAACCAATCAGACCCATCACTCTGACCCAGTCTGGGCATCCCTCCTGGCTGGGAAAGCTGGGGAGGAGGTAAGGGGACTGGAGTAAACCAGACTTTCTGCCTGGAGTGGGGCCTACAGGAATAGCCGAAGAAGTTATTAGGTGTACTTTTCTTCTTTCTCTCTTCCTTCCTTCCTTCCTTCCTTCCTTTCTTCTTTCCTTCCTTCCTTCATTTATTCAAGAAACATTTATCGAGCACAAAATGCTTATTTCCTTAAGTTTCTGGATAGAGCATAGAACAGATAAGGCTCGGGGCATTGGTGGCTCAGTTGGTGGAGTGCCCAACTCTTGGTTTCAGCTCAGGTCATCATCTCAGGGTCATGAGATCAAGCCCCATGTTGGGCTCCAAGCTCACTGGGGAGGCTGCTTGTCCCTCTTCCTCCATCACTGGCCAACTGACTCCACAATTTGAGAATCCTAGCTTCTGTAAGCATACAAACATGAATGTTTTCTGTTTTCTTCAGCAAGCAGAACATTGATCTCGGTTCTACTGATACTTCAGGATGAGGTCAATTTTGCAGTGACTGATATAGATCCAAGAAGGAGGACATGGGGTTTTGATAATTACCAAAAGGGAGGCTGATTCATTTGAAATCCTTTATACACATGAGTAAAAACCCCTCATAGATGGTCAAAGACTTGACTAACATCATGTATCAAGGGCCAGAGGGCAGCTGCCATGATCCTGAGCTGGACCCTTTCTCCTGCTCCTGGAAAGGCCTTGGGGTCCAAGCATTTGGCCTTGACCCTGGGAAAGAGGGAGAGAACTGTCCCCAGGGACTTTGCTTCCTTATTTGTGAGCCTATTCTCAATTCTTAGGGACAGACGTGTAGAGGTCCCCTGTTGGACTCCAGCCCAAGAGGTAATAGCCCAGGAAAGTTCAGATCGTCCTCAGGCCAGGGCTCCTGTCCAGCTGTCTCCTGGGCTGGGCTGACCCTGCTAAGGGGGCTGGATCCTTTGAAGCCAATCTCACTTTTTGAAAACAGACTTCCTGAAGTAAGGAATAATTATTTTCACATGTGAACCTGAAAACATAGAGGTAGTGACGACAACGAATAAATTCAGGTTGAAAAACAGAATTTTCCTGCTGCCAAAAGAATTCTTTGGGGATCCTTTCATATTTTCCACGTATTTCTACGACAAGAGAGCTGATGGCAAGGCAAGTTAACCAAGACAGGACAGCCCTTAAAATTCACTAAAATACAATATGGATCCCAAGTTTGTTAACACGTAATAACTCTAAGAGCACTCTGCTTCCCTCTTAGATTCGTAGGAACCGTAATATGCTCCTGGAAATTAAAGAGGGTGTGTGTGCGTGGACTTACACACACACACATGGGATGTTTTACTGAGCTCGAAGATGAATATTAATGACTGAGTCTGCATGGATAGTATTTATGCTTATCTGATTAATTTAGAAGTGTCAGACAATTCGGGGCACCTGGGTGGCTCAGTGGGTTAAAGCCTCTGCCTTCGTCTCGGGTCATGATCCCAGGGTCCTGGGATTGAGCCCCGCATCGGGCTCTCTGCTCCTCAGGGAGCCTGCTTCCTCCTCTCTCTCTGCCTGCCTCTCTGCCTACTTGTGATTTCTCTCTGTCAAATAAATTAAAAAAAAAAAAAGTTAAAAAAAAAAAGAAGTGTCAGACAATTCAAGCCAAATGATTCTCTCAAATCTGATTTGCTTCAAACGGCTTCCCACATTGATCAAATGAACCGAATCATGGTTAGTTCTTCTGCATGTTCTGTGATATATGGGCCGAGGCAGAAGTGATGTAACCAGGTGTATCCTAACAGGATATTAACTTTTATCCGGAAAGTTACCCTTGCTTTACCATTGACTTCTCTCATCCGATTTGGTCCTTTCAATTCTGTCCCATTCGCCCCAGTGAACATCTGTAGTTGTTGAGAACAGGAAATGAGATGTCTTTTCTTCTGGTTTTCTCCTGCAGTGAAGGACTCTAACCGAAACCCATTTTTCTTCTGATAACTTTGTAAGACACCATTTACACATAGACGGTCTCTGCAATTCTCATGTCACTCCTTACTTTGCAAAGCACACACGCATGCGCACACCCAATTCAAGATACTTCAGTGAGTCTGTGGTCAATTGAGATAGGTTTCGATTCCCAAGATTAAGTCACAGAGCTTCGCAGCCAACCTAGCATAGGCACTATATTATGGAAGTTGCAAAGAGAAATGCCTAAAGGGTGAGATAGGTAACAAAAGGGGTTGGGGCTGGCCCGGGGTGAGAGAACAGTGACTCGTGAGACAGAGGGTCGGAAAGCAATGCCATCCAGTGGAACTTTCTGATGGTGAAAATGGTCTTTACCTGTACCATCCAATATGGTAGACACTAGGTACATGTAGTTATGGAAACTTTGAAATGTGGCTACTGTAACTGAGGGACTGAGCCCTCAATTTAACTTTAATTTAAAGAGCCAAATGTGTTCATGGGTATCCCGGGGGGAGCCGGTTCTTGCTGAATCCAGCCAATTATTGCCATGCATGAGTACAGACTCAGAGGAGCCAGATCTTCTGATTTTTCTAGAGAAACTGAAAATCCCGTCCTTTATGGGAATGTCTTAATTTTGTAAAAGCCGGACCAGTCAAAACAAACACATCCACGGTTCAGTTTTGGCCAACAGGCATCTACGTTGCCACGTTTAGTTCCTTCTCCTCACCCTGCTCTCTCCTGTGTATCTGTTCCTTCACTCTTACCAGGAAGACCCTTTCACGAGTTACCTTCATCGGCCCATGGCTTCATGGGTCTTCTTCTCCCAGCCTGTGATGTTGGAACAACCAAATAGCTTCACATCTCTTTCAGAATACTTGACCTAGCCTCAGAAATGCACTCTCCCTGGGACTCCTGGCTGGTTCAGTCTGTGAAGCATTTGCCTTCAGCTCAGGTCATGATTCATCACAGGGTCCTGCGAGGGACTGCCTGCTGAGCAGGGGGTCCGCTTCTCCCTCTGCCCACCACTCCCCCCTACTTGTGCTCTATATGTCTCTCTCATAAATAAAATCTTAAAAAAGAAAAGAAAAGAAATGAAGTGAAAAGAAAAGAAAAAAGAAAAGAAAAGCACTCTCACTAACAAGAATAGAGTCACTCATTCCTGTTTCAATTGATTCTTCTTAGGACGCCCTGTAGAATCATTGGTATGAATTCCCCTAATATTTTTAGAACCTTAAGAGCTGTCATTTTTGGCTTGCAATTTAAGTTCTCAGAAGGTAGAGAAGATGCCTGTGGCTGGTTTTATTCTATAGATCAGTGTTTTACAAACTCGTTTTGAATGGAATACCTAGTAAGAGAGAACATTTTACACTGCAACTTAGTATACACATTCTGTGTATACATAAGAGTTAGGGAGGTTTCACGAAACACTGTCTTCACTCTGTGTCTGCGTCTTCACTCTGTTATTTTCTCTTCTCCTTCGCCTTTTTATTTTTCTATGTCTTTCAATATTGATCTCAGAGCCCACCAAGATGTCCCAACCCATAGTTTGAAAGCATTGTTCATGCCCTATACCTGAGAAGTAGTCATTGGCTAATCTAAATACCTTTAGTCATTCCTTCCAAGAACCTTCAGCCTCCTCCTGTCTCCCCAGCATGCACACCCCGGTCCCCAGTAGGAGTCAATCAGAGACCAGCACAAGTGGAATTATCTTTCATCCTTGGGGGTCTTTGTAGGCTACAGTTAATGAACCTCGTTAGACTCAGATTGTTCTTCCTGGGAAGTGATTTATATTGGACAACAACAAAAAAGACCAGAGGACTATTTTCCCTGCACAGTATATTATTTCCTGCGATTCATCAAAAATCTTTTCATGGGTAAAGGTCACCTTACATTTATGTATGGCATCTGCATGCGTGTTGTTGAAAAGGGTGTGGCTCTCAAAACATAAATCAGGCTTCGCATGTTGATGGAAAAACTCACGAAAAGTTGCCAGAGGGAGGGTGAAGGCAGTGAGAAGTCCACGTGCCATCAGACCTCCCAGCACAAAGAGCTCAGCCCACCTGACTTGGCCTAAAAAAGGGAAAGACGTAAAAAACAAACAAACAAACAAAAAAAACCCAAAATCCGAGCAGGATCATAGGACTCTGCATTTTTGGGGAGTTGTAATGCTTTTTAGAACGTACTTTAAAAATAAAATTAAAAAAAAAAAAAAAAGCACTTGAGTTGACTGTAAACAGAGACAAAATTGCTGTTAGCCCCGGAAACACTGAACCAACTCATGGGAGAAGTCTGAAAGCTAGAACTCTATGCTCTCTTTTTGTCTGGTGCAGTGGTTAGCAGCTTGAAGCCAGGCCCGATGGTCTGGGTTTGAATCTCGACCCTCCTTTTACCAGAGGTGTGACTTGGTGAAATTGACTCGCCTCTCTGTCCCACCATTTCCTCAACCACAAAATACAAAGAATCCCACCATCTTCCTTAGGTTGTCCTTTGGGTTGAATTACTCCCTGTTTGGAAAGCACTGAACACTCATACCTTGGGTACGGTAAGTACAATAAGGCGCCGTTAACCGCCTTGTTGAAAAGAAGACTAAAACGTATCAGCTCTTGGGGGCGGGAGAAACAAACACAAATTTCAAAGAAAGGCGGAAGAAGTCGTGGGGCTGCTGTCCTGTTTGCTCCTCGATGTGCAGGTTTGATACCCAAGGTTACAACGCCGAAGTACCATCCTATGTGAAAACGTAGGAACCATTTCAAAAAAAAAGAAGAAGAAAACCAAGCACCAAGATCTCAGTCCCTCAGCCAGGACAGAAAAATGGACTGTGTGAAAAACAGAAAACAGAGCTGTCAGTGATTCCGAAAGGCCAGACGTGGCTGCGAGACCTCCCAGGGGCAGGCAGAGGAAGGAAGAACTAGTAAGTTTAAAACCCCAAACTCTGGGGAGTGACAACACACCCAGCGCAATTTGAGGAGAACAATTAAAAACAGCGTGGACAACATTTGTTTAAAAAAATTCTCTGGCTCAATCTCATGAAAATGAATGATTATATGGGCAAAAGTCAACTGAAATGGGTAAAATGAGAAACCACAAGAAAGGCCCATCTGAGTGTGGTCTCAGGGCTAAGGAATGCATCTCCTTGTGAGACGTGCTCTTTTGAAAGGTAAAAATAGAAACCAAAGAGAAACTCTGGATCACTGGAAAACACTTCATCGTGCTTTGTGCTCAGTTTCCTAGAAATTGAAACGGAAGCGGGACGTGGTTGCGTACACGTGTGCAGACGTGGTTGCGTACATGTGTGCAGACGTGGTTACACATACATGTGCAGACGTGGGTGCGCGTGCGTGTACCCACAGAATGCTTCTATAGCCAGCAGATCAATACTCCATATATACATGCATACTGAATATCATTTTTTAGAAGAAGAATCTCCCTTTTTTTAACAGGTGCTTTATGAAGTGACATTAAGAGATGAAAAGGTCCCCTGGAACCAAGTGGTTGTAGTAGGCATTACGGTGAACCATGACCCGCTCCACAGAATACATGGACATTATGTACATAATTTGAGCCTACTCCCTTAAAGGTAACTGGTTCAGACAATGGCAAAAATGGCCTAAGACAGAAATGGGCGCCTCTGAGCTTTGGGCAGTGAACAGCACGGGTCATAGGGAGCCAGTCTGATGTCAATAGCAGCTTTGTGTAAGGAGAGCAGAGAAAATGCAGCCTCTGACCATATGGGAGCCTTTTCATTTCTTAGGCTGCATTCTGCCATTGTCTCCTGTGTGCAAATCCCACTGACCATGGCCGCAGTGTGGGGCTCAGATTGATGGCCGCAGATGGCCTCTGGCCCTCAGCATCAGCTGGGAAAGAAAGGAAGGTTATTCTCAGGCCCACGTCTGGTTTTGCTTTTTATCTCTGTTTTCCTTACCTTTCCTTCTGGGTCCTTTCAAATCCCAGATTCCATCCCTTCCTTCTCCTTCCCTTCCCTTCCTTCCCCTTCCCTTCCCTTCCCCCCTTCCCTCCTTTTTTCTTCCTTCTTTTCTATGAACATTTTTTTTCCTTTTTTCTTTCAAGTTTCTCATCTTTATTGTTATTTTTCTTTCAAGATTTTATTTAAATTCAAGTTAGTTAACATATAGTGTAGTATTCATTTCAGGTATAGCATTTAATGATTCATCACTTACCTACAACACCCAGTGTTCATCACTAGTGGCCTCCTTAATGCCTATCACCCATCTAGCCCATCACCCTCCCACCCCTCCTCCAACAACCTTCAGTTTGTTCTCTGTAGTCGAGAGGCTCTTATGGTTTCCCTCCCTCTCTCATTACCTTATTTTATTTTACCTTTGCTTCTTCTATGTTCATCTGTTTTGTTTTTTAAATTCCACATATGAGCAGTGCCTGGGTGGCTCAGTGGGTTAAGCCTCTGGTTTCGGCTCAGGTCATGATCTTAGGGTCCTGGGATCGAGCCCTGCATCAGGCTCTCTGCTCGGCAGGGAGCCTGCTTCCCCTTCTCTCTCTCTCTGCCTGCCTCTCCGCCTACTTGTGATCTCGCTCTGTCAAATAAATAAATAAAATCTTAAAAAAAAATTCCACATATGAATGAAATCATGGTATTTGTCTTTCTCTGACTGGCTTATTTTCGTTAGCGTTATACTCTCTAGCTTCATCCATGTCATTATAAATGGAGAGATTGCATGCTTTTTGATGGCTGAGTAATATTCCTCGTGTGTGTGTGTGTGTGTGTGTGTGTGTGTGTGTGTGTGTACATGTATACCATAACTCCTTTATCCATTCATCTGTCAATGAACTTCTGGGCTCTTTCCATAGTTTGGTTATTGTGGACATCGCTGCTATAAACATTGGGGTGCAGGTGCCTTCCATCTGTATTTTTATATCCTTTGGATAAATACCAGTAGTGTGATTGCGGGGTTGTAGGGTAGCTCTATTTTTAACTTTTTGAGGAAACTCCATACTGTTTCCAGAGTGGCCGCACCAGCTTGCATTCCCACCAAGAGTGTAAGAGGGTTTCGCTTTCGCTGCCTCCTCGCCAACATCTATCGTTGCCCGTGTTTATGTACATCTTTGTTGCATTTTTACAGTCTCCCTTTTTTTGAGTCCCTTTTGCTTGGCATCACCAGGTCTTTCCATGACTTGTCCCTTTTCCGTTCCTCTCCCCTCTCAGTCCCTGTTCCTCTTCTTCAGGCCCCTCCCCCAGAGCTGCGGTCCTCTTCAGATGCAGATTCTGCACCCATCAGAACCATAGGCCCTGGCAAAAGCAAATGGTTCCAGCCAACAATTTCCCTGGCACTGAGCACTCTGAGGGAAAAATGGGTAGACATTGATGACCATTTAGGAGGAGAAGGGATCACTCAGTAGTTGGGCTTGCAGTCTCCTTCATAACCACTTTTAATCCTACGATTCCTTGGAAGTGTGAAAAGAGCTCTCCCGATTTCTCTCCTTCCTTCATCGCACACAGAGGGTGCGGGGCACTGCACACCATGCTGCCTGCGTTCCTTAGCCGTGACCTCCTCCTTTTCAAAACCACTTGAGGATTGCTCATTCTGCACTGCATTCTGCTTCTGCCATCACATCTCCTTCCCTGATTTTCCAGTGAAGACGCTTGGGATTCTACCCGGCTCACTCAAATAGTCCAAGACCTTCTTCCCATGTCAAGGTTCTTCGTGTAATCCTTTCTGCAAGGTTCATGTGGCCATATAAAGGGACATGGTCAAAGTTCTGGAGATTAGGATGTGGACATCTTCGAGGACCATTATTCAACCTAGCATGGGGCTCAGGATAATGTTCCAATTTCTCTTAAAACCAGAAAGGGGGGGGGGTGGAGAAAAAAGAATGTTTAGGTAGAAGAAAATGGTTTACTAGAGAATATTAATAGCTTTGTCTTTATACCAAGAGAACAAGATATAACTTTTACTGTTAGGGAGGAAAGGAACCCCAAAGTAAACAATGCCTACGCTTCAGTGAAGACTGTGGGCACATTCCTGCCAAGTGTCCAAAGCGGTGTCTATGATAAAGGAGTTGCTGTAGAGAGGACCTGTCTCAGAATTCTAAGAATGAGGCCATAGTCCTAGCATTGCCATTAATAATTCATCTCAGCCAAGTTTTTATCAAGGACATAATGAGCTGATGGAAAAAACAACCAATTATCACCCTGTAGGACATCGTAGCGGTTATAGGAAGGGGTCTGTAGCCAGACAGAACCGGATTCACATTCCAGCTCATTCACTTGCTGCCTGAGGCAATCTTGCCAGTTACTTAACCTTCCCCAAACATCAGTTTCATCATATAGGATAATACCTCCTCTCTCATAGGATGAGCGTGAATAGGCAGCATAAGGTGTACAAAGTGCATATCACGGCACCAAGTACATAGTAAGCACTTGCAACGTGACTCCTAGTCTTGTTACTATTTTTATTACATTTATTACGACAGTTGCAATTATTAACAGCTATTACAGTTTAATCCATATACTTGAAAATCACATAATCTGCCTTAAGCAATTTTTGTAAAAAGACTTTATTTATTTGACAGAGAGAGAGAGAGATTACAAGTAGGCAGACAGGGAAGGGGAAGCGGGCTCTCTGCTGAGCAGAGAGGCCAATGTGGGGCTCGATCCCAGGACCCTGAGACCATGACCTGAGCTGAAGGCAGAGGCTTAACCCACTGAGCTGCCCAGGTGCCCCAAGTAATTTTTAATTTGATAAAAAAAAATTAGGGAGACTAAGAGTTTTGAGAGTCCATACTTGGAAGTTGGATCCTTTGTCTGTAGCAATAAACTGGACTAAAGAACATAAAGTGTATCTAGCAGACTAGGAGCCCTCCTCCCTCTTTCATGTGCGGTGCCTGAAGATGATTCCGCCGGAGCGATGGGCATTCCAGCTCAGAAACAGGAAAGAAACAGAGCCCGCCTTCTCTCAAGATACTAGTTCTAGGGTCTAGAGCTCTGCTGTCTAATATGGCAGTCACCATCCATATGCTTAAATTAATTAAATTTAAATGTATTATTAATTGATAATAATTATGAATAATAATAATTTTAAGTTTAAATTAATTAAAGTGAAAATGAAAAAATCCAGACCATCAGTCACGCAGGCTACATTTCAAATATGAAAGAGGCACACGTGGCTAGTGCTAACCATATTGAACAGAGCAGATATAGAATTTTTCCATCATCAGAGAAAGTTCTATTGAACAGTGCTTATATGGATTATTAGTTGCTCTAGATGACCCATATAAATAATCCCATTATTATTTCATATGACCTAACTTAAAATCGTCCAACTACG
Source organism: Meles meles (assembly GCF_922984935.1). Taxonomy (NCBI): domain Eukaryota; kingdom Metazoa; phylum Chordata; class Mammalia; order Carnivora; family Mustelidae; genus Meles; species Meles meles. The sequence continues at coordinate 37,036,988 of NC_060067.1, read as the reverse complement.
CAATCTGGTGGAACATAGGTCTTAGAAACGCCAAGGAGATCGATCTCTTCTTTCATTTCAATTAGATACTCTCATCTTTTGTTACAGATCTTTTACTGGTATTCCCAGGATCCATGTTATTAGTTTGTATGAATTCTGTGATTGTGTTTATATGACAAATACCCCTCCCACCTCTCAGGTTATCTACAGAAAAACAAAACAAAAACATGAAACAAAATATGGCAAACGAAATATTGAATTAAAAGGTTGAATTATTTAAATTTTCACTAGTCTTGGCTTTCACACATTTTTATTGTAACTCACAGGAAGAAAGATATTTTACATTGTAACCTAGTGCAAGCACTCACCAACACAATTGACACAAAGGTTTTACAAACTAGTATACACCCTTGCTACAGATGATATATTCTGGTAGTTTCTATTTGTTTCTCTTTTCCTACCCCCACCCCCACCCCCCACGATTTTCCTTTCTTCAGTGTAGGTTATCCACTATACTGATTTCATGACTCACACATGGACCATGACCTGTAGTATGACAAACACCAATCTACACCAGGGGTTGCTAATTCAGATGCTTGAAATGGTCCAGCAGGTAGCATAAATGGGTAGAAAAAAATAAAAATTAAAAAAAAAAGCATAAATGGGTAAAGAGGGCTGTGCGGGACTATGGGAAATGGAGAAGAGAGGGCCCCTTGAAAGAGCCTACTGGCTACTCAGCTCCAACCAGTCTCCTCCACACAGCAACATAGGCTTCTGTTGCTAGAACTTCTAATTGTTCAAGAGAAGCCAAATACACAGATATTTTTGTGAAGCTTTCCAATTTTAAAGTCTGACAAATAATTTTTTAAAATGCCAAATGCTTGTCAGCCAAACAAAACAAGTCTCTCATATGGTATTGGTCTTAGAAGGATTAATTTTCTAGTTTCAGAGGTAGAACTGGAAGTGGGTTCTTTTTCTTTCAAATGAGAATCGGGACTCCCCCCAGACTGAGGTAGCACAATCCTTCTTTCTTCTCATGACCCAGTAGGGAAGAAAGGAAGAATCTCCAGCTGAAGAAGGGAGTTGAAAGTGACTGTTTCTCCTGGAATGAGGCCATGTTAGGTGCCCAATGGCCGTCGAAATGGGTTGAGGTAGTCAATCCACTGCAATAGCCTGGAGTCCTCAAGAAATTGGGTTTGTCCTCATCCATTCAGAGAAGAAGAGATGCTCCATCCACATGTCTTAGCTCAAGACTATGCCCCAGTAATAGCCATCGGTCTTCTTTGAAGGTTTACTCAGTTACTTCTCACCCTTACTTAGACTGGCCATGCATCCAGGGTGTGAGCAACCTAGGTACAAATAGCTATTCAATCATTAAAAAAAAAAAAATCTACAGATCTGTAGCTTAAAACACACTTAAATTTCAAGCACAAATCCTACAACTATAAAATGAAAAGGTTGAATTAGCAGTCTTTATATCCAAGGCCCCTGGGCTTTATGTATTAGTTTAAACCATATACAATTGCCAGTATTCAAATATTTAAAAAAAAAAAACTATTTTGGAGTAATTTTAGGTTTTTTATTTTGTTTTGCCTTGACAGAGAGAGAGAGAGAAAGAACAGGAAGGGAGTAGCAGAGGGAGAGAGAGACTCTTAAGAAGGCTCTATGCTCAGTGCAGAGGCCAAGGCGGGGCTCGATCTCATGATCCTGAGATCATGATCTGAGCTGAAATCAACAATTGAACGCTTAGCCGACTGAGCCACCCAGGCGCCCCAGGAATAATTTTAAGTCTTATAGAAACATTGCAAAGACTGTATGAAGCATTTCTGTATATTTTTCACTCAGTTCCCCTTAATGTTAACATGCTATATAACCATGATACATTTGGCAAACTAAGAAATCAATATTGGTACATTCCTACCAACTGAACCACTTCCTTTAGCTTCCATCAGTTTTTTCACAATGTCGTTCTGTTTTAGGATGCAGTTCAGGATACCACATGCATTTAGTTCAACTTTTCTGACCCACATAAAAAGGCAATTTCATATGGTTCTCCCTAATACTTTGGGAATCAGTATAGTAAGCGATGAGAAGGAAGAGAAGTCTTATCACAACCTAGGTTTTGGGTCCTAGGGAGGACACCGCCTTGGGGAGCCCTCCTCAACACCCATCCACTTCCAGTTGAAGTCACTAATCTCATCTAGTCTTTGGTTTCTGAGTGTCTGTTCATGGGCTTAGCACAGTTCCTGTGTGAAGTAGGTGCCCAGCAAACACATCCTGGATATCTACTGCTCATCAGCAAACGAGAAACCAGCACCTGCAAGCCCACATGGGGCAGAAGAGCCACTTCCTGCCCAGAACTTACTTCCTGATTAAGTTCATTGTCCACCTCGAACTAACGCCATCTTGAAACATCAACATTTGTATTGGTTTGCTCGGGCTGCTATAGCAAAGTACAGCAGGCTGGGTGACTTAAACAGTGGAAATGTATTTTCTCACTGTCCCAGAGACCAGAAGTCTTCGGTCAAGGTGTTGGCCTGGTTGGTTTCCTCTGAGCCTCTCTCCTTGGCTTGCACGTGGCCATCTTCTCCCTCAATAAAAGATCTTCCCTCAGTACATGTCTGTCTAAATTTCCTTTCTACTTCTTTTTAAAGATTTTATTTATTTGAGAGAGAAAGAGAGAAAGAGAGAGAGCACATGAGTGGAGGGAGGGGCAGAGGGAGAGAGAACCTCAAGCAGACGCCCTGCTGAGTGCAGAGCCGGCCCCGGGGCTCAATCTCATGACAACAAGATCATGACCTGAGCTGAAACCAAGGGTCGGATGCTCAATGTCCTGAGCCATCCGGGCACCTTAATTTCCACTTCTAGTAAGGAAACCAGTCATAGTGGATTGAGGCCAACATGAATGACCTCATTTTTAACTTAATGACCTCTTCAAAGGTCCTACCTCCAAATACAGTCACATTTTGAGATCCTGGGGGTTAGGACTTTGACATAGGAGTCTTGTGGGAAGACAGCGTGGTTCATGGCAATGTTGAATGTATCTAAAGTTTAGGGGTAAAGAAAAAAAAAGTCCAAGAAAGAACTTTCCTGAATCCAAATGTCACTCATCCCCAGAGGTCCAATCTGTTCTCCTCTCCCTGACTATTCTGAACGTTCACTGCATGACAAGGCTTCCATCAACTACTATCTCCTCATTCTATGGCAATGCTGTCCCCTCAGCCAGACTGGATCTCTAAAGTGCCTTCAGCCAGCTTAGTATAACGCTGAAAACCTCTAGGAGATACCTTCTGTATATATCCGTTTGACTGACTAGAGGAAGAGAAACACCCTTCCCAACTACTTGCTAAGCACGAGAGCGAGCATTAGCAGCTGGTCGAGTTGCTGTGAGGACCAAAGGGCCGTGCATGAAACCCTTTCATCATGAAAATTCTGTGCTTCTAAGAATGTGGGTGGGTCCAAAGCACATTTTTTTTTCCACTTGGTTTGTGTGTGTGGGCGCGCACAGGAGCACACGGGCCGAAGAGTGTTATAATTTTTCTAAAAGCTTATCTCCAAGGCTGCAATCTGTGTTTGGAGACTTTCAAAAATGAAAACAACCCCAGTGTGCAGACACTGCCTGACAGGCAGGGGACTGAAAGAAAAATTAAATAATGAACGAGCCGAGGGCACCGGGGGCAGGCATCTGAAGTGTAAGCCTTCGGGAGCAAGCACTTTGACAGAGAAAGACTGCGGGGGGAAAGCAATTAATAGGGAAGAGGCTGGGACAAAACGGGGCCAGGGAAAGCTGCCAGGAGACCGGAGGAAAAGGGAGCAGAGGCGATGGGGTGACCAGTGTGCTCGCCGCCGGGCTGTCATCAGTCCAGAATCATCAGGCACCTGAAACAACAAGGTCAAGAATGTGACCTGAACGATACATGGAATATTTGTTTAGGAAACCACACACTGGGAGAAAGACTCAAAGAGTTAAATGGGGACGCTTACCTTTTCAGATGGCAGACTCCCACAAGGAAAGTTCGAGCAAAGCCCGTGGGGCTGAGGAAATTGTTTTTATGGCCGTGCTGAAGAAAATGGACAGAGACTGAGGGTGGGGAGTGGACGAGGGGGGATCTAGCCGCTGTCTTGGTGTGGGGACCCTCGGAGGGCAGGGGGAGGGATCCAGGGGACAGGCCTCCGTTCAGCCTTCCCTGAAAGGCCAGCAGCCCAGCCCGCCAAGGCATCGGGATTCCAGGCCTCCAGGCCTCGAGGACAAAGGGCCCTTCCCCCCTCCTTGTCAGCCTTCCTGTTCTTGGGGATTGTGTGGCCCCGCTCTTTGATCAAACGAAAGGCATTATGTCTGTGGACAACTGCTTTAAACATCAAGGTTTCAGGGCTGGCTCTCTGGGCCCTTTGGTGTTCTCAGTCAAAGGGATTATGCCTGCTCCTCTAAGGATTTCTGCTTTTCCCAGAAAGGACCAGGTCTTGTTAACAGGACTTTTCTGACGCTGTCCCTATCCTTAGGAAGTGTGGTGAAGGACGGAGCACGGCGGGGGCCTCCTCGGTATCAGCCTCCATCTTTAGTGTGCTTGTGGCTTCAATTTTCTTTCACAGATTCCCACAAGGAAATGAGAATCCACCCATGGCCAAAATGAATCTCTGACAAAGATGCACTTGAAGTAGTGGCCTGGGAAGGAGGACTCTGGAGTTCAAGCCTGCGTCGGCTGCTTACTCGCTGACTCATTTTTAGTCAGTCATTCAGCCCTTCTGGGTCTGAGTTTTCTCTCTTTGAACAGTGAGAAGTTGGAGCTTGGCAAGGTCTGGAGCTCCACTGTGAAATCCTATGATTCCTTCTGAAAAAGGCCGTTCTGTTTGACCCTGCAATGACATAAGTACGATGTGTTTCACTGGGCTCAAAGAGTAAGTAAAAGGAAAGTGGAAAATAAAACCCTTCCAGAACTGTTTCAGATGGTAACACCTCTCTCCACAAGTCACCGATTTAATAGGGAGTTGGTGTCTAACAAGGCCAGATGCAATACCTCTGAGTAACACTTTTCTGATGTTATGTAAGGAAAATATAAGACAACTCTGCTCTAGAAAGACCCATTTTTCTTGTTCTGGCCGCTCAAAGGGAATTCCCTTCCTCACAGTAGTAGCAAGAAAAGTTGTCAGGCGAGAGGAACAGATCAACTTGAGATGTGAGAATTTGGCACAAGAATTGGCATAGAATTGTATCTATTTAACAGAGCAACAAATTAGGATCTATATCTGAAAGTAGTTTTGCTAAGTCATGATTGAATACACGTATTTGAAAAGATGCTGGGAATGTCTTAGGGTATTTGGGTTTTTTTAAAGATTTTGTTTATTTATTTGAGAGAGAGAGAGAGAACAAACAGTGGGGAGGGGCAGAGGGAGAGGGAGAAGCAGACTCCCCACTGAGCAGGGACCCTGACCTGGAACTCAATCTCAGGACCTTGAGATCATGACCTGAGCCAAAGGCAGATGCTTAACCAATTGAGCCACTCAGGCACCCCATCCCCAGGGCTGTTTTGTCATTATCATTGCTGACACAATTCCACTTCTTCTATTCCCACTGAATTCAGTGGGATGACTCTGCATTTGGTCTACGTATCAGAATTTACATAGTTCAGGAGTTCACACTCTATGTCTTTTTCTCGGGATTGTATGGGAGAAGTTTTTCTTTTTTTAAAGATTTTATTTATTTATTTATTTGAGAGAGTGAGAGAGAGCATGAGAGGGGAGAAAGTCAGAGGGAGAAGCAGACTCCCTGTGGAGCTGGGAGCCCGATGCAGGACTCGATCCCGGGACTCCAGGATCATGACCTGAGCCGAAGGCCGTCGCTTAACTGAGCCACCCAGGAGCCCTGGGAGAAGTTTCTTGACATCAGAATTGCAGGGTTTATCTAATTCTTTTCCTGATCTTTGTTTTTATATTTAAAAAAAAAAGTGCTGTGAGACCTTACCAATCTCTCAGACCTTCCATTGCCATTACGTTCAGGATGCTTCTGCATTTCTGAGAGGCCAGTATCTGCCTTTGTCCCGACACCAGGTACTTATTTGGATCTTCAGGTATCATCTATGTCATCCATTCTCATGAGTCTGAATTATAAGTTTGAATTTCTACTTCTAGAGTCAATCTCTTTCTTGAGCCCATCTCATTGTACTAAACATTTCCACGTGGATGTTCTTCAGGGACTGAAGACCCTTCAGGGACGCTAAATTTGTGATATTTCCTCCAAAAAGCAGCCTCCCTAACATCCTTTATTCTGTCGCTGGCAACACTGCTCTGTGGGCCACCAGACTTCTACCTCAGTGACCACTCTGACCAGTCCCAGTCTTGCCTGCATTCAGTCACCAGCTCATGTCCTCTCCTCCTTCTCAGTGTCTTTTTGATATGTTCTTTCTGGTCGGTTCTAACTGCCGTCACCCAGGATGGAGTCCTCACCACCTGATCATCTGACAGCCATTCTGTGCCCAACCATCACACAAATCACTTCAAAGGAACTGATTCCTTCAGCAAATATCTGTTGAGAGCTTCCTGTGTTCTCTTCAAACACCGGCCATGGCCCATTGGTAGAGATCCACCAAAAAAGCTATAAACTCCTGAACCTGACATTCAGCCTCCACTTCTCCACCTAAACTTAATGTCCACTTAGCTTCCTCTGAAAACACTTAGAGCATCCCTCCCTCTTTGGATTCTCTACCTGGAAGTTCTGTCTTCTGCTCTTCTCCTTCACTCAACTCCTATAACTTCCAATTTGCTCTGTTCCCCTCACAACTGGTACCTGAAAAATTATATTGCTGTCTGTATTTCCCATGTCTAATCACCCTAACTGGACTGTGAGGGTCTCAAAAGAGAGACACAGTGATTGAATGCATCTTTGTGATGCCTAGTGGAATGAATGGCAAGAAGGAAGGAAAAGGAACGGTTTTGAGCACCTATGGTATACTGGAAACATTCATATGTTGAGTTTGCTTTTCCCCTTTCCTCCTTTAAATCAAGGGTTGGCAAGCTATGGCGTATGCTCCAAATCCAGCCCATCTGTTTTCATAAACAAAGTGTTATTAGAAGGACAGAGGCACACTTGTTCACTTACATATTATCTCTGGCTGCTTTTGTACCAAAATGGCAGAGCTGAGCACCTGTGACAGAGATTGCCCGACCAGCAAAAACCAAAACAGTTACTCTCTGTGTCTTTAAGGAAAAGTTTGCCAACCCCTAGTCTAAACAACCAGAGGAGGTAAGATTTGTTCTCACCTATTTTTTAGGTGAGGAAACAGAAGTTCAGACAGTTTGCATGAATTGCTAAGGACACACAGTTAATAAGAAATCGAGCAAAAACTTGAAGTCAGGGGCAATGTAATTCTAGAACCCATCGCCTTTGCATTTGACCACAGGAGATAATCAGCGATGGCTAACGTTTGAAGAGAGTATCATCTATGTAATACTCTTTGGCTTTTCTTCATACTTTTGCAGGAAGTAATTCTGGCTGGAATTAACTGGGATTTTTTCAGACATACATTGTATCCTTCTGACTGGCCACAGTGACATTATTTTAAAAGACATTTTCTGTGATTTCCCACCATAACAATTATCTCACGCTGCTGTAATTACCTCCAGAAGGCTATAACTACTCGAGGACAGAGACTGTGTCTCACGCCCTGAGCCTCCGATGTGCTCCTGAAATATAATAACCCCCCAACGTAGGTATGTTGCAGGATAGCAGTCGTGGGAATAACTGTTACTTTGAGAGAGACAAGTTATTTTCACAATTACAAGATTTTGGTAAAAATTAGTATGGGAAACCTCATACTAGGGGTCATAGAGCCCCTAGATTTCAATCCCTATGCCAACACTTACTAGCTATACCACCATGAATGAGATGCCTAACCTATATAAGCTTTCATACATTTTTTTAAAGATTTTATGTATTTATTTGACAGAAAGAGAGAGCACAAGCAGGGGGAGTGGCAGACAGAGGGAGAAGGAGGCTCCCCGCTGAGCAAGGAGCCCGACTGATGCAGGGCTGGATCCCAGAGCTCTGGGATCATGACCCAAGCTGAAGGCAGACGCTTAACCAACTGAGGTACACAGGGTCCCCAAGCTTTCATATTTTTACCTGTATAGTGGGAGTCACGCAGTCTTTGTGATGAGATGAAACAAGACAAGGGAAGTGCTTGCAGTGATTGCTGGCACCCAGTAAGCAATCAGCAAACAGGAGTTGTTACTCTTGGCTAAGGTCTTCGCATCGGTGCTCGGAAACTTGAATTCATTTGGAAGAACCATAAAATTATACAAAGTGGGAGAAGTGACCAAACAGGCAATAAAGAAATAAGGAAAGAAGGAGATAAGAGAAGGACAATGAAGAAAGCAAAGAAGTCCCTCTTTTGCTTTATCTCTGCAAAAATTTTCCAGAAAATGCTTTTTATTTTTCAATCAGTAAATAAAGATACCTGTGCTCTCAAGAATATATCCTGCCCTACAGAGAAAAATGAGGGGAAGAAAACCTTGTCCATATGATAGTTTCCGAAGACAAGCTCCAAATATTAGCACAGAGAGGGGAATAAGAGAGTTTTTAAAGCAACACACTTAATCATATTAATTATTATACATAATAACCAGCAATGCCAAAATTGGCCCCTGACTGAGATTCATATCATTACCCTAAAGTAATTAAACTGCTGCCAAGATCCCACATCATGCGAATCAGTTCTACCTGGAATAGCTATTAAAGCTATAATCATGCCCCATTTGAAGTCTTGACTCCATGAATATGATTGAGAACTTGTTGAATGAGGCAAAGTTTGTCTAAGCCTTCCAGGGAGGAGAGGAATGAATGTGCTGCTGATGGCAGGAATCAATCACTGGGTTACAATCTCGGGTCCTTCGTCCGACTTCCAGAAATCCAATCCGGAATAAATCTCTTATGGATTCTTGGACTGTTTTAGATGAGCTTTTGTTAAGATATGATTCCCATTGATCTCCTGTTCCCTTTACTCTTCGTTTAAGTTCAACCACAGAAGATCACGCTGTACCTAAAATGTTGTTTAAAAGACAAAAAAAGGAAAAAAAGAGGGTGAGGACAACTCCCCAGACCGACTTTCTTTTCCCTATAGCTATTTCTCTTTCTTCTAGAACATAAAACTATAGTGTTTGCACATGCCTTACTCTTTTGTAATTTGGTTTTATGTCTTAATTAAATGATTTCAAATAACATAAAAAGAGGTCTGTGTTTCATCCAGTTTTGTAAAATTTAATTTTGAGACTTGGGAAATCCATTTGTTCTCTAAAATGGATCGTAGTTTGGAGCAGACTATCAGCAAAAGGAAGTGAACTTTGCCAACATGGCAGCTACTCACCGCCGACAGGATGTGAATCCTCACAGTGGGCCCCTGAGAGCCCCAGAGAGACCCACAGAGACCAGCACCTACCTTTTCACACCCTCTTCCTAGGAACTGGAAGTTTGGGTTCTTTCTAAGCAAGTCACTGTGTTTATACCATAAGACCCTATTTCCCTATGTGTCCAAGATTGCACCCAGTATTGGTGCCTTAGCCAAAGGCAACCAAAGGTAGGCTTGACATCAGGAAGACTGATCTATGAAGATACTCTGGCCTTATTACCAGTAGGAGTAGACCATACTGGATGGTGACTAGCCCAAGTAGAGACTCTCTCTTGGAGTCTTATGATGTTGGGGAGAAAAAAAATCTAAGTTATAATAAACGGGGACAGAATTATAGGACCCATGGTGTGAACACATGTAGCCCTGTCAGAGGTTAACTGAAACAAGCAGGAGCCAATTTAAAGAATGCCAAAGTCACCGGAGCCGAATTCATATATGTATCATATATCCATATGCACAAGCATAGACATAGACATATAACTGCTATTTGAATTATACCTCAAAATGCCTTTCTGCTCCTGCTGGGTGTGAAAAGGTGGGTGCAGTGTGTGTGTGTGTGTGTGTGTGTGTGTGTGTGTGTGTGTGTGTGTGTGTTGGTGGTGAAGGGCTGGGAGGTGTAGTTTGCAAATTCAAAGTATGAATCAGGGACGCCTGGGTGGCTCAGTGGTTAAGCATCTGCCTTTGGCTCAGGTCATGATCCCAGGATTCTGTGATCGAGTCCCACATTGGGCTCTCTGCTCAGCAGGGATCCTGCTTCTCCCTCTGCCTGCCACTCCCCCTGCTTGTTCTCTCTCTCTCTCTCTCTCTGACAAATAAATAAAATCCTCAAAAATAAATAAATAAATAAATAAAAGTACGAAGCAATTTCTATGTGTGTGATGCTTGTTCTAGTTGCCTTTCTGTAATCATTGGACAAAGATAAGTTTATAGAACTTGAGTGAGCTATTGGTGTTTAATTTCTGATCGGCTTAGCTGGTCTCTTAGCATAATCGTGAAGAGATAGCACTAAGCTAGGAGATGGTTTGAGGGAACACAAAGGCAGAAAAAATCTAATGCATAATCTCAGGAGTGGGAGGTAAGAAGGATGTCCTGGGCCACAGGTCCTTGGCCTCTGGTGGGGAAAATGGTATTACAGGCTGAACTGTGCCCTCCCAACATCCATATGTTGAAGCTCTAACCTCCAGTTCTCACAAGGTGACTAGTTCTGGAGATCGGGCCTTTGAAAGAGATGACTAAATTAAAATGAGGTCATCAGAGTAGGCCCTAATCCAATCTGACCAGTGTCTTTATAAGAAGACGAAATTTGAAGACACACTGAAGAAAGACCATATGAGGACATGGGGAGGAAGTGGCCGTCTTCTTCAGAGAGCCAAAGAGAGAGGTTTTCCCAGAAACCAACCCTGCTATCTCCTTGGTCTTGGGCTTCCAACCTCCAGAGCTGTGAGAAATACATTTGTGGCCCCGCAGCCTCCCAGCCTGTGGAATTCTGTTATGGCAACCCTCAAAGTCTAGTGCAAACAGCACACAGAAGGACTTGCTCTCTAAGGAGCCAGGAGTGCCCAAGACCAGGGTCTAGTGAACTGGTGTCATTTCAGTCCCTGGGAGAGCATGAGTGCCTGCGGGTGCGGGCAGAGGGATGGATGCTCTTGACACTCGCATCTAGTCTTTGTGACAAGCTGATGAAGTGATTTATTCTCCTTCTGTAGGTGAGGAAGCCTGAGGATTAGCCAGTGAAGGAATCATGCCTGAGTTTACCATAGAAGGTCAGATGCGTCAAGTCCCAGGGAAGATGCCAAGCAGCCTCCCAGGAGCCCCCTGACAGGAAAAATGCTGTGGGTCAAGAAGGTTCTGGAAGCTGAGGTCTGTTCAGTGTCCCTGAGGCCAAAGTCTGTCAAGAGCTGGCTGGTGCGGGAAAGCAAACGGGCTCAGACCACAAACTTAAGGTTACAGCCATGGTTCTGCTACCTACAGCTGGGAGACCTTGGGCAAGTCACTTGACCTCACTAGGCCTCATTCCCTTACCTGTGAAAGAGTAATCGCTCTTAAAGTATTGTGTCCAAATTTCATAGGATGGCTTTGAAAATCAGAGGAATTAATAGATTTAAAATACTTCCGGCACTGTGTATTAGTCAGGGTCCTCCGGAGAAACAGAACCGATAGGATGTGTGTTATACAAAGAGAGATTTGTTTTAAGGAATTGGCTCACTTGATTGTGGAGGTAAGTTCAAAATCTAATAGGGGAGGCTGACAAGCTAGAAATTCAGGAGAGTTGCAGATTGAGGGCAAAAGCTGTGTAATATAGAGCTGATGATGTAGATGATGTCTGCAGGCTGTCAGCCGGGGGAACCCCACCCCCACCCCCACCTTGCTGAGTGGGGATCTGCCTTTTGGTCTACTTAACCCTCCGCCAATTGGACAAGGCCCAACCGTGTCAAGGAGAGCAATCTGCTTTCTTCAAAGTACACCAATTTAAATGTAAACCTCATTCAAAAACATACTCATGGAAACATCCAGAACAACGTTTGACAAAATGTCTGGCTACTTGGCCAAGCTGACACATAAAAATGAACCCTCGTGCACTCAGTAACTGCTCACAACAATTACTTTCATCATTCTGACTAATACAAAAACAGCATCCTTTCTCTTCTTGGCCGAAGGTGGTCAAATACAGCTGGCATCTTCAGGGTTAAAGGGAGAAAAAAAAAATGCATGGTCTGAAGAGAAACAGAACTGACCAAACTGTTATTAAATAACCATTATTTGAAACCCTTTCTTTCTCAGAAAGCAAAGAGCTGGTACGTCTGGATAAATAGTAGCTGTATTATAGTCCCTCTGGGAAAAAGACAATGAATGTTATAATTACTGGATTTGTTTGCAAAGAAAAGAACTGCCTCTTCTATTGCAAATAGGGCCCACTTTTTTCTCAGATGACTAAGACGTGTGGGTCAGATCTTCACCTCAAACTCCTGCTCTAAATGGGATGGTTTGGGGGAGAAAAAACAAACAAGCGAAAAACAACAACAACAAAAAGACCCCAACCTCATCTACTCCCACTGCAACTAAATGTTTCTAGAACGTCAGAGTTGGAACACAGAGAAGTGACTTACCCAAGGAGATGGGGAAGGGCCGCCGCCGTAGCTAAGAGATGACACCAAGTTGGCAGGATTCTGAGCCCCCAGCTTTTTTCAAAGAAATGCCTCTTTTGTCTCCTCTAGATCTTTGACTTCCACCTAAGTTCCCATACATTTGTAGAAAGAGTTTTATGACTTAAGAAAAAGGGAAAAAAGCTTGAAAGCCACTGATTTGTCCTCACCTTCCATCTGATGCTACCGTTTCCCTGTTCAGCCTTCATTCTGTCTGTGCTGGAGGACCCTGGAGATGGAGAGCTCCCTGTTTTAGCAAACAGCTTATTCGATGGCATCTCTCAAGAGCAGAAATTGTCAGTAAGTCCTTTCTTAGTTTGAGGCCACGGGCCTCTTGTATGTGGTGGTCCCAAACTTTTTATCACCTATTCTCACGTGGGAAGAAGAATAAGAAAGAGGGGCAAGGGACGCCTGGGTGGCTCAGTGGGTTAAGCCGCTGCCTTCGGCTCGGGTCATGGTCCCGGGGTCCTGGGATCGAGTCCCGCATGGCCTCCTTGCTCGGCGGGGAGCCTGCTTCTCTCTCCACCTCTGCCTGCCTCTCTGCCTGCCTGTGTGCTCTCTCTCTCTCTCCTTCTCTCTGACAAATAAATAAAATAAAATATTTAAAAAAAAAAAAGAAAGAGGGGCAAGAGCAGGAGAGGAGGAAGAGAAAAGGAGTGGGGATGAGAAAAATGGGATAAATTCGAGCTGTATGGCCAAGATTTAGTCATTTGGCCTTTAATTTTTTGTTATAGTAGCTATATTCGTATTTTTTTGATTAACATATGATGTATTATTTGTTTCAGGGGTACAGGTCTGTGATTCATCAGTCTTACTATAGTCATATTTTCTTAACAGCTTCATTGAGGTTTAATTGACATACAGTAAAGTGCATATGTTTAAAGGGTATGATTTGACAAATTTTTTTTTTAAAGATTTTATTTATTTATTTATTTATTTGACAGACAGAGATCACAAGTAGGCAGAGAGGCTGGCAGACAGAGAAGGAAGCAGGCTCCCTGCTAAGCAGAGAGCCCCATGCGGGGCTGGATCCCAGGACCCTGGGATCATGACCCGAGCCAAAGTCAGAGGCTTTAATCCACTGAGCCACCCAGGCGCCCCTGACAAGTTTTGATGTGACAAAAACATCGCCACAGCAGAGATACACAGCTGAGAATGTTAATCCCTTCCAGAAAGCTTCTTTGTAGGACGTTGTAATCTCTCCTTCCCTCTCCTCCCTGACCTCTACCTACAGTCAACCCCGGCTGTGCCTTCCATCGCTATGGCTTAGTTAGCGCTTTCTAGGACTTTATACAGATGGAATCATTCCATATGTATGCACTTCCAGTCTGTCTTCATTTAACTCAAATAAATGTTTCAAAATCCATCCACATTGTTGTGCGTATCAGTAATGTGTTTCTTTTTGTGCCTGAGACGTTTGCCATTGTATGGATATACCAACTTGGTTTGTCTATTCCCCTGTTGATGGACATATGAGTTCTTTTCAATATTTGGCTGTTACACATAAAGCTACTACGAATGTCTTTGTACAAGTGTTTGTATGGACATATGCTCTCATTTCTTTTTTGTTTATGTAGCAGTGAAATGGCTGAATCACAGGCTAGGTATTTATTTAACTTTTTAAGAAACTGCCAGATGGTTTTTGGACTTGATTATGCCATAATTCCTTCTCACCAGTAGAGAGAAAGAGAGAGAACGCACATGTATGTGTGGGTGGGGTTGGGGAGGAGGAGGGGAGAGGGAGACAGAATCTTAAGCAGGTTCCATACCCAGCATGGAGCCCAACTCTGGGCTGGATCTCACAACCCTGGGATCATGACCTGAGCCAAAACCGAGAGTCTGGTTTTTTTTTTTTTAAGATTTTGTTAATTCATTTGACAGAGATCACAAGTAGGCAGAGACACAGGCAGAGAGACAGGGGAAAGCAGGCTCCCTGCTGAGCAGAGAGCCGGATGCAGGGCTGGACCCCAGGACCCTGAGATCATGACCTGAACCAAAGGCAGAGGCTTTAACCCACTGAGCCACCCAGGTGCCCCCTAATGTTTAACTGACTGAGCCACCCAGGTGCCCCTTGATCTTTTTAATTTTAGCCATTTAAATAGGCAAGCAGTAGTATCTCATTATGGCTCCAATTTGCATTTGTTTAATGACTAACAATATTCACATCTTTTCATGAGGTTATCTATCATCTATATATCTTTTTTTGATGAAATGTCTGTTCAAACCTTTTGTCCAATTTTAATTGGCTTGTGGGTTTTCTTATTGAGTTTTTGAGAATACTTTATGCATTCTGAATGCAAATCCCTTACTGGATTGGAGATCTTCAGATATTTTCTCCTACTTCATGATTTGTCTTTTCATTCTCTTAATAGTGTTTTTCTAACAGTAGAAGGTCTTCATTTTGATAAAGCTCAATTTATTGATTGTTTTTCTTCTATGGATTATGCTTTTTGTGTTTCATCTTTTTTTTTTTTAAGATTTTATTTATTTATTTGACAGAGAGAGACACAGGGAGAGAGGGAGTACAAGCAGGGGGAGTGGGAGAGGGAGAAGCAGGTTTCCCGCCCAGCAGGGAGCCCAATGTGGGGCTTGATCCCAGGACCCTAGGATCATGACCTGAGCCAAAGGCAGCCGCTCAATGACAGAGCCACCCAGGTGCCCCTTTTGTGTTTCATCTCAAGGAAGTTTGCTTAACCCAACATCACAAGGACTTTCTCCTATTTTTTTCCCAATTTGTGGCTCTGTATTTTACATTTAAGTCGATGATCCATTTTTTTAAAAGATTTTATTTATTTATTTGATATAGAGGGCTTGAGCTGGGAAGAAGGCAGATACCCTGCTGAGCAGGAAGCCCAACGTGGGCCTTGATCCCCAGACCCTGGGATCATGACCTGAGACGAAAGCAGACACCTATCCGACTGAGCCACCCAGGTGCCCCAAGTCTATGATACATTTTGGGTTAATTTTTGTATCTAATATGCAGTCAGGCTTGGAGAGTCATTTATTTTTGCTCACAGAGAACTGGCTCCTCTAAACTCTCATGGCTGTCTATGTGAGTCAAGAAAACTACTCCCCAGCCTTGATTGGGTTCCCTATTCCTGTGCCATGACCTGGAAACTTTCTCCAGGTAATAAGAGGTCGGGCAGTTATAGGGCTCACCTCCTTTGTTCAGCCACCATCATTGTCTGATGGTCACTCTCTTGAGTAGTACCACGTCGTGTGCATGTTTTTGTTTCCAGCTGTTTCAGGTGGGAAAATAAATCTGACCCCTGTTATTCTATTTTGACTGGAAGCAGAAGTCCCTATATTCTCATTTAAACCTGATATTCCCTTTAAATAGCCTACATTTCCCTTTATTCACCCTTCGCACTTATATTGATGTAATCACAGATCTGAAACATCGTTGCGTTACTTTTATCTTAATTCATGTTAAAGTCAGTGTCACCTTATTAACATTTTAAAAATGTACATTTGTATACCAATTCAAATAGCTGTGCTTATTTCAGTGGTACCCATACAACAGGTTGGACAAAACCAGCTTCAGGTACTTGCCTTGAATGCCCTGTCTCATCCACCTCCCTCCCCCATGTGTACCATAATCATAGAAAATTCCCTGGGAGGTCAGTGATCCACTTTGTACTAACCGTTTTTCAGACTTTTGAAAAAGGAAACCATTGCATATGAAACTCATGCACACATCTAACCTTTGGCATATTCTAGAACGTTGAAAACAAACTCTACACCTGTAGGAGCGTTGTCCCATGACTGAGTTGGAACCCTGGAACAGCTGCGCATATGTTCATCCTCGCAGAGACGACCACCTCTGAGTCAAAAGGTGAAGTCTTCTGTTCTGGGTTCTTCTTCAGCTCCTGGTTTCTATGATCTTGTGGGTGTGTTACTTGAACCTGCCCAACATCCAAGAGGCTAATGGTGACAACTGGAGCTCAATGCTATAGTTTGGGGATTGGCGAGGGGTGGTGGTGGAAGAAAATTGCCTAACTGTCTAGATGGAGTCAAACCTACCAATATTCACTTTTTGGGCTTTCAGTTAAAAATGGAACAACACATTCTATTCTCTCTCATAAAGCTTTACTTTGTATCTCACGCTTTGTGTTGCCGAAAGCAAGTTGGGGACCAAAAAGAGTAATTTTGATATCCTAGGTCTATGCTCCCACAAGGAGGCTCTGTACCAATAATAATGGAGAGACTTTTCCTGACCCTTCCTGCCAAGGCACATGAAGAGTTCACTGTCTTCCAAAGGAGTTCTATCTCCTTTAGAAGCAGTTCTCAGAGTAGTAGTTCTTTGTTAATCATTCACTCTACTTCAGTGTTAACACAGAGAGAGAAGTACAAATGGCCTGTAGGGCCAGATATTTAAAGATGTGATTCACAAAGATACATGGCATCTGACATGTCAGTGTTGAGATAAAAGGAGTGTTAGATGTATGGAGAACTGGAGAAGGTATGACTGGTCTCAAGACGATCCCCTCAATACCAGCTGATTGCAGTGTGAGTGTGGCTAAATATTCCAATTTTTTTCAAATTAAAGAGTACATTTATTTATTTGATAAAGAAAGACAGAGCGAGCACAAGCAGGGGGAGCAGTGGGCAGAGGGAGAGGGTGAAACAGTCTCCCCACTGCACAAGGAGCTTGATGCGGGGCTTGGTTCCAGGACCCTGGGACCATGATCTGAGCCGAAGGCAGACACTTAACTGACCGAGCCACCCAGGTGCCCTAAATCTTCCAATTTTTAAATAATTGGGAAATCTAGCTTTTCTTCCATAAGTAAGAGAGAAAAAAAGAAAAGATAGGGAGAAAAAAAATACTGAAAACTCAAGCAGTGGAGGACTATACTTTGTCATCCATTTGGCAAACTTTTGGCAGATCTCTATCAAGGGGAGTCTGTGTTTGAAAACCTCTGACATTGTTGTAAAAAGAAGCTGATCCTTCTTTACCAATTGGGAAGAGTTGTATGGGTGTCAAAGGTGCGAGAGGGGACAGAATCGGTTGTCTTCTATTATTTTAGGTCGAATTGCACCAAAGTTCTGCTTTGTTAATCCAGAAGGGTTGAATACTGTAGGCTTACAAAGTAAGTAGCCCAGTAGAGTTGTCAGTAAACAGTAAACACGGCGACCCTGTACAGAGTCCTCTGTAGAGTTGTCAGTCAACATGGACGCTGTACAGAGTCCTCTGACGGGGTGAGACAATCTTTGCTATTTAGTGGCTAAGGATAAGAAGGGTTAGATGAAGCAGGTTCAATGCTGGTAGCATAGATACTAAAATATCAAGAGGCTCAAACACAGTAAAAGGATATGCCTCCCTCGCTTACATTGTGCAGAGTAGTTTTGGGTTACCAGGCTTGGCTCAACGTAGAGTTTGGGGATCAAAGTTGAAAAGTTCTGCCATCTTCAATGCTCAACTGTCAAGGCCACTCCATGGGCCAATATTCAGGAGCAGCCCAAGAAAGTATATGGGAGGCTTCTACTGGCCAGATCTAGGAATGGTCCACATCATTTTTGCTCACATTTCACTGCAAGAGAAGCTGGAAATTGTATTCTTATTGTATGCCAAGTAAAAAGAGAAAATGGTTTGGTGATTTGCTGGCAATTTCTGACATAGAAAGGAAGGCTCAAAGTAAGTCTGCCACTGAGTTAAAATTTAGAAGATAAGGCATACCAACCTTTTGGAGATGTCTCTGGCTCTGATACTTCAGACTTCCACCAAAGGTTCAGGAAAGACAGTGGAATTTCTGATCTGAAAAGAAATATTTAAGCTATTTTGTAAATCAGCTTTAAGAGTGGCTGGTAGAAAGAATAGGCACTCTACTACTAACTAGCTCTGCGGCCTTTGGCAAGGTTTAACTTGGTTGAGACTTGGATTCTCTTTCTGTCAAATGGAGATAAAAAATATGCACTTTTTATTGTCATTCTAAGAATTGGAGACAATTTATGTAATATACACATGGCATATAGTCATTATGAGATCCAGCCAAATGGTTATCCAGGCTCTGCTAAGATGTGTCCATGGGCAAGAAACTCAACATTCTCAGAGTAGCCCTTTCCATTTCTATGCAGAGCTGACAGCCATAAATATTCCTTGTCTTTTCTTTTTTTATATTTTATTTATTTATTTGACAGAGAGAGATCACAAGTAGGCAGAGAGGCAGGCAGAGAGAGAGGGGGAAGCAGGCTCTCTGCTGAGCTGAGAGCCCAATGAGGGGCTCGATCCCAGGACCCTGAGATCATGACCTGAGCCAAAGGCAGAGGCTTAACCCACTGAGCCACCCAGGCACCCCAGAAAAATTCCTTGTCTTAAGCACAATCTGTTTTCACCTTGAGTCCTACTTCCATCCACGAAAACCACACAGAATGAAGTGAATCATTCTTCCGCATACCAGATCTTCACACATTTGGAAACAGCACTCGTACTCTGAGAACACCTTTCTAGTTTCTTCCACTTGGAACCCCTCACCCCTCTTGTTGTTCTCATCTGAAAACCTCTGCTTTGTCTTTATGTCTCTTAACACATGATTTACAGAAAGCAAAACTCCACCGTACGTAGGATCTAACTAGAGGGGAGTGCGCTCATAGCGTCCTCTCTTTTGCTGAAGAAATGTGTTACTCAGGGCCAAGTATCCATGATGCTGCTGTAACAAAAAAGACTTCACAATAAGATGGTTCAAATGAGGGCGCCTGGGTGGCTCAGTGGGTTAAGCCGCTGCCTTCGGCTCAGGTCATGATCTCAGGGTCCTGGGATCGAGTCCCGCATCGGGCTCTCTCCTCAGCAGGGAGCCTGCTTCCCTCTCTCTTTCTCTCTCTCTGCCTGCCTCTCTATCTACTTGTGATCTCTCTCTGTCAAATAAATAAATAAAATCTTAAAAAAAAAAAAAAAAAGATGGTTCAAATGAGAAAGGAATTGATTTTTCTCTCAGGTAACAGTCTAGAGATGGGCAAGTGGTCCAGGGCAAGAGTGTGGCTTGTCCAGAGGCTGAGGGATTTTTTTTTTCACTTTAATGCTCCTCCTGTCTCTAGGATGTTTCCCTCCCTGGAATAGCGACCGCAGGTTCACCAATGCCCCATACAACTGCCAGCCTAGAGAGAAGGAGAGGAAGCAGAGGGTGAGCCAAGTTCTTATACGGAAGTGAACAGGAGTTGTGCTCAGCACTTCCTTTCCATTCTGTCAGTGAGAACTCCATCACGCGGTCACAACAATCTGCAAGGGAAACTGGGAGACACAAATTCTACTTTGGGGGTGAGGGGAACGGGGTAGACACCATACTTTGCTTACACACTCTAAGTGGACAAGGGGAGAATGAACACCAAAGGGAAACCAAGAGTCTCCTCTCTGAGAAACTAGGCAAGACTAAAAGTCCCCCCTGGCTATAAAAGATTAGAAATAAGTAGCAAGAATCAGTACGAGTCGCTAAGACGATATGAGGGAGAATAGAAACAGGTTATCTCTAGCTTGGCTCTGGCAAGCTGGGGTTAACATGACAAAAAGGCTAAACCAGTTGCCCTGTTGCAGTTGTTTCCTGGAAAATGAATGACTAAGCTCGGTAGATACTTTCACCAGAAAGCTGTTATAAGTTCTAAATTTTTTAAGTCTTATGTATTGTAGTTATGAAACGATCTAGTAGAAGTCATCTTTCCTAGAAAAAAAAAATGAGAAACCTCTATGAAATGAGAGAATATCTGATTTTCCTGTTCTCTGAGGATCTTTCCTGTTCCCTGACTAAATACACAGGACTTTCCAAACTCCAATTTCAGTTATTCTACCCTCCGGAGAACAGGCAATTGAATCTGGAAATTCCCAAAATGTCAATAAATGAAAGAGGCAAAAAAATTGGGGAAAACAAACATTTTCATTTTAGAGTGGGGCGGGAATAATTACCGTGAAATATGCTAAATGCCAACTTTGATTTCTGGTGGTTTCTTGGGGATTTAAGATTTCATTTTCATGATTCATGGGCCACAAGTCATTGAAAATGCCAAGAGGTAAAATATACTTTAGGCTAAATGCATAAATCCCCTTTGACTGTTAGTAGGACTCAAATATTGACATTTAAAAGGAGGAATTTCTTTCTCCATATGGTAATGAAATTGAGCTCCACTATCACTGTTAAAAAATACAACTCCAAGTATATACTCTATTGAATATTAGTCAATTAGACAGTGGCATCATCTCATTAAAAAAAGGGTACTATGCTCATTAATTTAATTGTTTTTATAGGAGAGAAGCAAATGTTAAAGTGACCACATTTTACATTCTCCATTAGGAAATCATAGTTGATGGTTAGTACAAAAGCAAGGAGCAAAGTCCGAGAATGTATAGTGTACTAGGCTGGGGGACAGACCAAAGTCCTACAGGTCCTACTCAGTCGCTTAGTGTAATGCCAAAACTTTCCCTGGGTAAACTTCCTATTAGAATCACTTGCAGAAAAGGACAGAGCTTCTCAGATCCGCAATCATTCCCTGGAATGGGAAAAGTGCTCAGAGTTGAGCCAGAGCAGACGACGAAGATTTTGGAATCTTAACATTAATGTGAAGATAATTGCTCCAGGAGGATTTCGTTGACTTCTCTCAGCATCTGTTCTGTGGGATTGCTCTCTTTCTTTTTTTCCCCCAGAGCTAATTCTCCACAACCTCCTTCTAGAACCAGCTTTGAAGTCCTCTGCGCACCTGTGTAGATTATAAAGAAAGGAGGCAGAGCTTCCACACCCAAACTCTAAATTCACAATCCAGCATGACAGTTAAGACATGCCCTCTAGCATCTAGTTGAAAAGTTAAACCCAAGCTTGATATAATCTCCTGAAATGGTTAACCCTTGCCCGGATTTAGCACCTATCCCTCATGCTGGAGGAAGAGTGTAGACTCGACTTCTGTTAAGGTGTAATGCTCTCCGCAGAGACATACGTGATCTGGGTAGATAGGCTCTGTGATAGGTGCTCTAGAACATTCTTAGAGAGAATTTCTGACTACTCCTTATTCTCGGCTCAGGGTTCAAGAGGGACAAAATGCATACTCCTTCCAGGCCCTTCTCTTTGGCTTTTTGGATTTCTCTTTCCAACATCACCTCAGTCACAGCTCTTCCCCATTTTTTTTCCTTGGGTATCCCCAGCCCTTACCCTGGGGCTGGCCTTCTTTGCCTGGTGCAGGTTCAAGGGCAGGATTAAAGGATAGTAGGCAGAGTGCAAGGGGCTGGGACTAGAAGAGCGAAAAGTTAGGGCTCAGGTTGGGTTGGGGAACTCTACGACCAAGGATTGGGAACAGTGAGGGGTCAAAAAACGAGCCGTGCTGGACAGGCCAAGGGAAGGGAAAAGTAGAGAGGAGGATGTGATTTGGAGCCAAATGTGTGCCCTAGGCAGGAAGCTCCTCACATCCTTCCAGCTGGGGTGGGACCAGTCTCGGGGCCCAGCCAGCTGCTAGACCTTGCAGGTGCAGACAGGGAAGTTGGCTGCACCTGGCTCCTGTGGGTGTGTAGGTGGGAACTATAGATAGGCACCTGGTTTCTGGCAACAGAGCTGGTTTTGATCCAACCACCACTCCCTGACCCCATGAATGGCGAACTCTCCGGAGTGCCCTCACCAGCCACCCCCTCCCCCCACCATGTCTCAGTCTGGCCTTCATCTTGTGATTGCCATGAAGGGAGGGGTCCAAACCTTAAGGGTCACCAGCTCCACGGTAAATCCATCTCTGTAGATCAGGCTGGGAGAGGAAATCCCAAACTGACCAGCCAGGAGGATTCCCTGCTTAGGGCTTCACCGCCTGCTTGGAGGCTGGGGGATCTTTCGCTGACACACAGCTCAGAGCTCCAGTCGCTTCATGTCTGAAGTGACTGCCGAGCACAGCAGCAACCACTTATTATGATTAATTAGATTTTTAATTAATGCCTCACTACTTAATTAAGAAGGAGCCCTTGGAGTAAAACCCCAAGTAAATTTTCTTTCTGCCATTAATCCTCTCTGCCTTCTATCAGAGGAAAAGACAGACAAGGAGTATAACGTTATGTGGGGTTTTAGTCTCCCAAGAAATCACCAAGATCTTATCAGAACAGCAGAAGAGCTTCTAATTTCTTCCTATCACGCTTTCTTGTTCTTTGGATTGCTTGGGGTTTTTTGCTCTGGGGCTCTTTTTCATTTTCATTATCCAACTCATTTTAATTGAACAACATTTGTTGAGCTGTAACTGTGTGCTGGGCTTTGTTGTAGGTGCTCCGGAGAGTCGGAAAGGTAACACCTGCTCCTGCCTTCCTGGGAGCTCCGTCTCAGAGAGGCAGCAAGGTCCACCAGTGTGAAAAGATCATGACTACAGGCAAAGGGGAGGTAGGATAAGAAAGCAGGACCCTCAGTGGAGTTTGAAACTGATTCTGTGACCGTTTCCCATGAAGAATCCCAAAGGTGGTTGGAGTTGTCATGGTGTCATCACGGACCAAGCATGGTGCCAGACGTTGGACGCCCTTGACCTCCAACTGTTGCAATTTAGAACGGAGGACAATGAAGAAGTGCCTGCTTTGTCAATGACTCCTCATCCAGGTTGATTTCTCTTGCTATCTCCTCCCACTGGCATGGGGAATAATTGGTTGGTGCTCTCTTCACTGTGGGTGCCAATAGAGAAGGGACTGTGCCTCTGCCTTGTTTCCCACTGTATCCCCAGCACCTAGCACAGACCAGGAAGTCTGTGGAAGGAAGGAGAGAATTGTAACCATGGCAAAGCCACAATGCTATTCCAGAACAGACTCCTTTAAATGTCCCAACTCTTTCTTCTCTAGCACCCTGGGCTTAAGAACCAGCAGAATGGGTGCACAGTCCTCAAAATGACCCCAGGAAGGAAAATGCCCATCCTTGTGTAGTCTCCTTTGGAAGATTGAAAATGACTCTCATTCCAGGATCGTCATCTCTGGTGTATAATGAGGGGTCAGTGGCAGCAAGCAGTCCAGACCAGAAGTAGCAGCATCTGTAACTGAGAGTGTCCATGGCCTCTGGGGCTCCCCCTGCCCACGTGTCCATCCATGCTGACCACCCCCCACCCAAGGGGGGAGTCAGTACCAGCCTTCCCCTGCACTTGGCCTCCAGAGAGACACTGATGCCCTGTCTGCCAGCCCCATGTGGAAAACCTCCCTGTCCTCTTTGTCCAGCCAAATCAGGATTGGCAATCTTCTTGAGAAATTTTTACTCATGAAACTAAGAAAGGAAACATAAAAATAGTTTCCCAGAAGACTAAAATTGAGTATATTTGCTAAACTATAGGTACCTGAACTGAGTACAAGGTAAACTCTCAAAGTTTGTTGCTTTTTTCCCCACCTATTGGGGCTGGAGGCAAAAATAAAATATTCAGTTTTTCTCCAAAGTGGGTTTGGGTTGACAGCTCTTCCCAATCTGGCGAGAGCCCTCATCTTTATCAGAACCTGCTGCCCGGTCCCCTTGCTCATCCCAGACTCTCTTCCCTGGCTCTGAACTGTAGATACATTCTCTCTTTTGCAGCCAAGGATGGTTTCATGGGGTCTGACCAGAGGTGGTACACAGGACCTCCTGCTTGGAAGGGTTTCTCCCTTGGGGTTTAACACTCTGCGATCACTGCCTTGAAATTCTTAATAGTTGGGTCTTTGAATTTGTATTTGAAGTTAGCATGGGCAGACAAGTCCTGGGGAGAGAGGGACCCAAACAGGACATGGGACGAAGGAGAAGCTTTAGGAAGAAAAGGAGAGAGAGGGATCGCTCCTGAATCCAGAACTCTAGGAGTGGGGCCAGCAATCCACCTTCTAATAGCCATGATTCTGATATATGCTCAAGTTTGAGAACTACCTACTTCCCCTCCCCCAGCACCCTGAGCCCATACCCCCATCCTGGCCCCACCATTGCAACCCCTACCCAGTGACCACTGTTAACCCCACCTGAGATCTGGGTATAGACATAGGGATGGTGGGATCAGGTTCATAGATCCTGCAGAGTCTTGGGGCTGAGCATAGGAGGAGCCCCAAGTCCCTGCCCTGGTTATACCCCAGCATAGACGCAGGGACATTGGGTAGATGAGCCTCTTGCTCAGACTGATCCACACACTTTATAGGGTTTCATGCAGAAGTTGCAATACCCTTCGGGACCCCTTGTCTACTGAAAGTTGGAGTGGTAGGCCTGTAGGAAGGGGAGATGTCCCCCTCGACCTATTGCCCCTGGCCAGAGGCCTTGTGTGGCTCTGGAGGCTGCTGGGAGGGAGAATCTAGAAAATGATGAGCCGTATGTGCGTGAGCACCGAGCAAGGGCACCAGCCATAGGGGTTTCTACTCGCCCTCCGTTTCCAGACCCCAGGGTGTGAAACAGTGAATTAAAAATAAAACAAAACAGAACACCCCTAACAGGCTAAGAGAAAGACAGACCCCAGAAAGAAAACACCTCTTATTTTAATACATCTAACATACTTTTCTCCTGCTCTTTGAACAAGGAGTTCTGCCCTTGCACTTTGCCCGGGGACATGAAAATTATGTAACTGGTCCCATTTGCAAACCCCCTTCCTAGCTTGATCCTTGGGATGCAAGAGATACTGCGTTATCTTGCTCCCCGAGAGTCTTCCCTCCTGACCCATAGGCGAGTCTTCAGTGATCCTGCAATAGCCTCCATGACGCCATCTGACCTCTGGACCCTACGGCTCTTAACTAGCCCTAGACATTGACCTTGTGCCCTGACTTGTTCTCTATGGCCTACCGGATTTGCCAGAAGTAACTTTTCTGGTCAAAAAGCATAATTCAGAGGGAGGTGGCTTCTTCCCATATTATTCTAAGTTGGTCTCTTGGTTTGGCCATTCAAGGGGCCACCTAGGTCTTGCTTTGGTTGCCATCTATATTGGAGAACCTGATTTCAATATATCATCTCCTGTGTCTGCTAAAGGACTTTTGAATCTCTTCATTTTCAAAGTCTCCTCTCTAAGATCTGCTCCCTTTCTTCCCTGTCTTTTCTGAGAGAAGCCTCTAATGAGCACAGATGATTGATGTCCTCCTATGAATGATGTTCCTTCAACCAAAGCCAGGGCCTTCCTACAGCTCCATCCACTTCTCTAGTTTCCTGCTATCACTTATCCTGCAGGCTTCCCAATGAGTGTCCTTCTCAAATCCTATCACCATGAGACCTAATAATAAAGACACGTCAATTTTTGTTTTAAATTACAGTTATAACTTTAACCAAAAGAAAATCAATAATTTTTCACAACTAAATAAGCAAAATACGATTTCTAAAAAGTATATACATAATATATACTGTGTATGATATATAGTGTATATAACATTTCTTACACTATATATTTATTTATTTAATCTCACAACAGCTCTATGAAGTAAATAATGTATTACAGTTCTCACTTTGCATTTGAAAAAAAATGAAGGCACAGAAGTGTAAAATGATTTGTCCACACTCACGAAACCAGTAAATCAATCTGTGGGATTCGAACCCAGATCTACTAAGTGTCCCAAGCAATAGACTCAGAGATAGAAGAGTACAGAGGGGAGATAACATAGTTAGCATGGGCAGAGAAGTCCTGGGGAGAGAGGGACCCAAACAGGACATGGGACGAAGGAGAAGCTTTAGGAAGAAAAGGAGAGAGAGGGATCACTCCTGAATCCGAAACTCTAGGAGTGGGGCCAGCAATCCACATTCTAATAGCCATTCTGATATATGCTCAAGTTTGAGAACTTCTAGATTAGCTAATGCATAAATGCTTAGCGGCACTTAGTACACACTAACTGCTTCATTGGTGTCAAATGTTACTACTAGAGATTGGATCACAGATCTTCATGTATGGTCTTGACCCTACAAGGGTGCTGCCCTGGTCCTCTGGATCCCCTAGAGGTCTCCGCCCTAACAGTGTATGGTGTCCTCCTTCACGCATGTCTCATCAGACCTTCTGCAACCTTCCCTGACCAGTTTGCCAGCAACTGCCGTTGACTCAGGTCATTGTCCTGGGGTCCTGGGATGGAGTTCCACCTTGGGTTCCCCCTGCTCCACAGGGAGCCTGCTTCTCCCTCTCCCTCTGCTTGCCACTCCTCCTGTTTGTGCTCTCTCTCTGCATCAAATAAAGAAATAAAATCTTGGGGCACCTAGGTGGCTCAGTTGGTTAAGCCTCTGCCTTCGGCTCAGGTCATGATCCCAGGGTCCTGGGTTCAAGCCCTGCATCGGGCTCTCTGCTCAGCGGGGAGCCTGCTTCTCCTCCTTCTGCTCCCCTCACCTGTGTTTCCTCTCTCGCTCTGTGTCTCCCTGTCAAATAAACAAATAAATAAAATCTTTTTAAAAAGATAAAATCCTTTAAAAATAAATAAATAAAGCCTTAAAAAAAAAGAAACCTAACCCTACAATGGATCAACCATGGTGACTGGACAGATTCCCCAACCTCCCAGGGTCTCTGCTCCTCTACAAAATGTCACAACCAATCACCTGCTCTTTGACACAACACCAGAGAGATGTAAAACTCAAGCCGTTAGATGAATACAGAGTGCCCAGCAGAGCGCCCCGCATGTGGCGAGTGCTTGGTGAACATTGACTTTAAATACTCAAGGTTATACATTAGCCCACTGATACCGCAGAGCAGCAAAGCTGTGTCAGATTATAAAGCAAGAGCTGGTGACTTTGACTTCTCTGTTCCAGGGAAGGATCTGTGTGAGGAGTGACCGTCCTCTTATTACCTCATATTGTTACTGCTGGTTTAAATATTTGCTGTTGCTGCTGTTTTTACTGTAAATTTGCAGAACTAGGAGGCTGAACTTTGGATCTTACATTAAAGGGGGCAGAGTTTCATAGACAAAGGGGATGGGGAGAGGTGGGACTGGGAGAAAGCTCTGTGAAGAGGCAGGTAAGCTGAGTTCTGTCTAGACACCTTTGTGTTAGCATATGGGACCCGGCCCATGTAAATATGTCCATCTTTATAGTTTACATTTTCCTTCTGTTCTAGAGAGCCGGGGAGTGTCTATCCACGTTTGCTTTGTAAAGTCTCTTTGGAGAGATTTTTACAGGGATGGGGATTTGCCTTCTCTTGGACAAGTATGGCTAGCAGGTCAGAGTGAGCCCAGAGGTTAGAGAACATGGTGGCCGTTATTGTGACTCTCCAAACCCCCAACCCCTCAATCCTGCCCCCCAACTGCCATGTCCTCCTCTGTGGCTGAAGGGAGAGAGAAGGATAAGCTAGCTGGGAAGACCGATTTAATCCCCTCTCAAGGTCTTCTGTCAAAGGATAAATCTACTTCAGTCCTTCACAACCAAACACACACAAAAAACCAAGTGAAATAAAATTTAAAGTCCTTTGATTCTCCCTCATCATAGGACTTAACTGTCCCCAGGCAAGGCGGAGGCCATCTTGAAGGATGTTTGCTGGGAAGTTACCTGAGGAGTCAGGCTGACGAAGCTCCCAGGGTGCCAGGCGGCCACACATGACGCTTGTTAGTCACATTATTCATGAGGAGGCTCTGAGGATATTGGTGTGGATGACATGCTTCATGCTGATACCATCTTAAGTGATTCGGTGAGAACGTTTTAAAAGGCCCTGTAAAAGTTTTTAGACATAAATGCAGCTGGTTTGTTATAGAACCTCCACTGCTAACTACTCCCTTGAGGACACTGAACCAGGAGAGGTTTCAAAGGTTTCCCGCTTGAAAATACCCAAGTGAACACTTAAGTGGTGAAAAGGAAAACAACCAGGAAACACCCTGATGCTGACAGCTGGAAATTTTGGTGATGTGGCTTCCCTGTCCCCAGGCACCCAGAGCACTATCTGTAGAAGATAAGTGAGTCAGAGCCTGCCCGGCCAAATCCTGATTCACAATGCCACCCCCCAACCCCATCCCACAGACCCTAGAAGGAAAGACTCAGAATTTCCCTGAGCGGCCAACCTTAGCCACTCCGCATCCCAGCTGGTCACCTGACCTTTCTGTGCGTCTCCTTCGCTGCATGTTGTCCTACGGGGCCGGACCATGTAGATGGCGGAGCTTTTGAGCCCAATGTGTGATGCTGTGCCCATTTTTGACTTGTGTTTTGCTTAAAGACGCTTTCTCAGCTGGCATGGAGAACATGGGGAGTGGCTGAAGTTCCATGAGACCAACCCAAATTTTCCTATTTCTCTTCCACCTAGAGAACTTGTAGTTTTGCTCATTTTTGCCAGTGACCTGTTTAATGGAGCTGAATGTGTCGTATAATCAAGAGGCAGGGCAGACAGACTCCACCTAGGGAAAAAAAAAAAGCACCAAAAAACCCTGTTTAAGACCAACATTCCTGCACGGAAGGGTACTCCCCTCCCGCTCTCCTCTCCCCCAGGGCTTGGCACACATCGTTAAAGTGTTTGCTGACATCTCCATCTGATTCCCCTGATAGCCTATTTTGCCCCAGGTCCTTGGCTCCCTTAAACCAAGGTTTACACTTACCAAGAGACAGGTTATAAAATGATGAACTCTTCTTTTTCGTTTTGGGCATTTGCTTGGCATGAGATCACCCCAAACCTTGTTTTTCCACAAACACCTAGTGGAATAACTAATTAATTATCCCACTGAGGTGAGAACAATATAAGGAAGACGTACTTAGATCCAGCAGATAATCAAAGAGCCAAATTTAATTTAATTCTGCCTAGAATTCTTTTCATACAGCAATTAAGAGTCTAATTCTGGTTTTAGAGCAAAGGCATAAAGTAAGTTATTTAAATTTTTTTTTTTAAGATTTTATTTATTTATTTGACAGAGAGAGAGCGCACGCACAAGCAGGGGGAGCAGCAGAGGGAGAGGGAGAAGCAGGTTCCCCACTGAGCAAGGATCCCAATGCGGGACTCTCCTGGGATCATGACCTGAGCCGAAAGCAGAGGCTTAACCATCTGAGCTACCCAGGTGCCCCTAAACTTTTTTTTTTTTTTAAATACTAAGATATTGCACAACATTTGCGTGGCATGATGTGAGAAGCAAAATGTTGGTCAAACTTCAGGCAGTCTAAGGCCCATGATTTGCAGCAAAATCAATTGTTTTAGCACTGGTTTGCCGTGGTAGAGTCGCAGCCGTCACTCGGATAGGGAGCCAGTAGAACCCGTTCTGGAAAATGCTAATTGATGACCTCAAGCCCCACTCTTATAAAATGGCAGCTAGTTGTCAGGTGCCCTGTTTGTGGTTCCCAGACGGCCTAAAGTTGAGTCACCCAGCCGGAGTAATTGAGTGCGGGTTGGATGGCCAAGCCAAGGAGACTGCCACCACCCAGGCCCAGCCCCAGCCCTGCCTCAGGCAGGACGGGCCCCTTCCCCTAGACCTAAGCCAGCCACTATTTCCAGAGCACTCTGCCAAGGAGTCCCTATTAAAACTACACCCTCCTTAGGACTAGGCTAGCCACCGCTGCTGGGCCTTGCCTTGAGGCTCTAAGGGCACAATTAATTGTGACAGCTGCAGCTTAATGTGTCCCTAAGCCCTTTGCTGATTTTTTTTTAAGATTTTATTTATTTATTTGTCAGAGAGAGAGAGACAGAGAGAGAAAGATCACAAGTAGGCAGAGAGGTAGGCAGAGGCAGAGGGAGAAGCAGGCTCCCTGCCGAGCAAGGAGCCCAATATGGGACTTGATCCCAGGATGCTAGGATCATGACCTGAGCCGAAGGCAGCCGCTTAACCAACTGAGCCACCCAGGCGTCCCAGCCCTTTGTTGATCTTGATGGCAATGACATCAAGGAAAAAAATAATATCGATATATCTAAAAGGTCAAGGATGTTTCTTCTGAGGTTCTGCTGGGTGTGGTTTCTCCCTAATCAATCTGGGTCCCCACAAAAACCGTGCAGGTTAATTCTCAAATGTTAACAATGATAGTCGATGGGGACATGACTGTTTCTCAGGAATTATTGTGTTTCTGGGCATTTATTTACTTTTTAGAATTAAGCTTGTAAGTTCTATTACTCATCATGTCAAATACAAGTTACCGGCTTTGAATTTAATATAGCAGTACACGGGAGAGTTTCTAAGAGGTGTGTGCCTTTCTGAGATTTTGTTTAATTCATCAAATAATTCAGTGTATTTTTGAAGGTGTGTCCATTTACTGCAGAATAGGTTTTGAGATGCCTGAAAATAGCTGATCCATATGTCAAAAGTCTGAGAAACAGAAAAATTTCTCCTGAAGCCTCAGATGCATTCTGACTGCAAAGCAAGTCTGCAAAACAGAAGGCAGAGGACTTTGCTTTTTTTTTTTTTTTGCTTTTTTTTTTTTTTAAAGATTTTATCCATTCATTTGACAGATAGAGATCACAAGTAGGGAGAGAGGCAGGCAGAGAGAGAGAGGAGGAGGAAGCAGGCTCCCTGCCAAGCAGAGAGCCCGATGCGGGGCTCGATCCCAGGACCCTGGGATCATGACCTGAGCGAATGGCAGAGGCTTTAACCCACTGAGCCACCCAGGCGCCCCAGGCAGAGGACTTTGAAGAGAGAATGGAATAACTGGAAATAACAAAAGCCAATGTGGGAGGATTCTGAAGCACTTGACACATGAAATACTACTACCTACTGCCCAAACTGTAATCAGGACAAAGGTAGTGTAAGAAAGATCTCTTCGAAACGGAAACAAAATATCAGAGAGAAACAGTAAACATCCCAAATGAAAACATTAAATTTTAACATGGTGGAAATGTTTCACGCCATCCATTGTATGTCGGAGACTAGCCAGCTGCCCACTAAACCCACCCTCTTATTCCTGAACACACAGCTAGATGACATTTCGCCAACTTCCTTACAGTTAGCCGTAACCATGTGATGAGCTCTGGTCAGTGGAATGAGAGCCCAAAGTGATGTTCACTCCCCAAGGCTTGGTCCATCCTGTGCAATTCCCCATGCTCTTTGCCTCTTCCCTCACTTGCTAGATAATTACTGAGGACCCTATGGGGTCTTTGGGGCTCAAGGGTATGATGGAGCTGTAGGATGAAAGGAAGCAATCCCTATCAACCCAAATTAGATGACCCTGTACATGAGAAATAAACCTCCATGGATTAAGCCACTGAGCTCCGGGGCTTATTAGGTCAGCCCTGCTAACATTCACAAGCGTCATCTCTTCCGTTTGCTGAGTTCAAGATCCACACAAAACAAAGTCAGTAGGCGACGTATACTAGGGCACATTTCTGTTACCATCACGGGAACAAGATTACTTCATCTCTTAGGTTTAGCTGGGGACAATTTTAAGCTACTGTTGCAAAGCTTTGGTTATTGGACCCTTCAACACCGTAGACTATGAAGAATAAGATTCTCCATGGTGTTCAGGATAAATGAATTAACAAGCTAATAAACAAAACAAACACACTGAATGAGTAAATGTGTAGCTATTTTATTAGTAACAGTTAAACATACCAGTTACAGTTATAATTTTTTTAAGAATCATCACAAGGGAACTTTTTATCGAATTACGTGGAAGATGGAAATGTTAAATCTTATTGTAGTCCGTCTTCCCTCAAACTTCTGTCCTTTCTTCTGTGGGAATTCTCTCCAATCCCATGATTTAAAACACCTATAATTGGGGCACCTGGGTGGCTCAGTGGGTTAAAGCCTCTGCCTTCCGCTCAGGTCTTGATCTCAGGGTCCTGGGATGAAGCCCGCATCGGGCTCTCTGCTCAGCAGGGAGCCTGCCTCCCCCTCTCTCTCTGCCTGCTTGTGATCTCTATCTGTCAAATAAAATCTTTAAAAATAAAAAATAAATAAAACACCTATAATCTCTGTGTTGATGCTCAGATTTGGTTCTCCAGCCCAGATTCTTCTCCTCAAGATTTGAACCATATATGGTTCCTGGATTGTTTTCACTTGGGTGCCCAACATAACAGGCATTCAAATGAATGAATCATTGAGCTGCAAAGGACCAATAAAAGTTACCTCTACTGGACACTGCTGGTTATCTTCTCAGCATCGATTCCCTTCCACCCCTTTTCCTTCTAAAGAGAACCCCGATTTGGTTCATGTGTCTACACTTTCCCACGCAGTATTGTCCCCAGGGAAAGCTGACTCCACTCTCAACTCCAGGGGTTACACCAGGGGCAAGGGGTAATGTAATCAGTTCGGGAATGGGCATGTGCCAATGAGATGTGAAGAGTTGTCTGCTGGGAAGCTTCTGGAAGAAGTTTCCTTACTCCTCAGAGAGAAGGACAAGAGAAGAAAAGAAAGGAAAAAAGTCATAAGGAAAAGCAGATACAGCGTAGAGCCCTGAGATCAAGTTCGTATATTCTTAGACCACACTAACTGGGTTTGAATCTACCACTTACTAATTACATAATAGTCAACAAATTACAGAGCTTTCCAGTGCCTCTGTTTTCTCATCTGCAAAAGCAGTTTTGAGAAGAAAAAAATGAGATAATGTGTGTGAAATGCTGGCACATAGTAAGCACCATATTTACTCTTCTTTATTATTATTATTTTGTTCTGGATATTTTTTGCTTGAAACTGCTGGAACCATCTCGCTCTGTGCCTGAGGATTCAACTAACTCCAGGAATGCAAAGAGAATTTCAAGTAAATTTCTTCAAAATTCACCGAAGCAAAGAAATGGAAAAAACCTGGGTCTTCAGCCACATGGTTGAATTTTGTAACTAATCAACCCTCTACTCTGCTAACATCCTGTTACACGGAATAATAAACTCCCTTACCGTTCAAGCCTTATTGTTCAGATTAGGTTTCCTTACTTATATCCAAAGGCATCCAACTTGACCCATCAACTAGTATGGGCCTTTCAGAACTTTTCAGAATCATGGAATCCTTCTTTTTTTTTTTTTAATTTAATAACATGAGTAATAAAATTGACTTTCCTTATTAAAACATGTAAGCATTTCAGATAAAGTTTAAAGTCCTTTCTAATTCTGCACCTTTGGACGCCAACTTACCTTCTCCGCGGCTCCCCAGGGGTAACCACAATCATCTTTTGGCATGTGTTGTTTCTTAATTTTTAAAATTTATTTATATAAAGACTTCTGTATCCAAAGAAAATACGTAGTAGTGTATACATGTGTTAACATAAATGATTATATATTGTACACACCTGTCTGCAAGTTGATTTTTTTAGTCAATGGTATATTTTAAAGAATGAACTATGTTAGTCTATAGTTTGACCTCCTTTCTTTGTAACTGTTACAGAATATTTCAAAGAGTTAATATTTGCCAATCACGAGTTGATGAGCTTCTAGATTTCTTTAGAATTTTCAAATTCTCTAGAATTTGAATTTAGAATTCTAGATTTGTTTCAGTTTATGTTTGTTAACATCAATGATTCTATATTGTACACAACTTCTGCAAGTTTATTTTTTAGTCAATGGTATATTTTAAGGAGTGAACTATGTTAGTCTGTAGTTTGACCTCCTTTCTTTGTAACTGTTACAGAATATTTCAAAGTGCTAATCAAAGTGTTAATCGTCAGTCACCAGTTGATGGGCTTCTAGACTTCTTTAGAATTTTCACATTCTTTACAATTTGAATTTAGAATTCTAGATTTGTTTTAGTTTATGTTTGTAACCATAGACAATGCTACAATATATGTCTGTTTGTCCTAGTTACATTCTCAGGTGCACAGAAACTCAGGAAGCCACTAGTTTTTAGTGATTTGTTACTTTTGTCAATACAGACTATCCTCTTTAATCCTTGAATTCTTTTTCGCCTGATATTGTCCTTTTCACCTTGAATTCTATTTTGTCTGATATTAAGAATACTATAGACTCTTTTTGTTAGCATTTGCTTAGTAAGTGTTTTTCCATCCCCGTATTTCAACTTTTCTATGCCATCTTGCTTTATATTTCTTATCAAAAACATGGCTGTGGAGTTTTATATATCCAATCTGACTATGCCTGATTTTCAGTGAAGTTGTGTGTGGTTTTTTTTCCCAATATATTTTCTTGATGTTAGAGGAATAAATATAGCAGTGCTCAGTTTACCTGGAAACTAGAAGTTGTATCAATTGTGAAATTGGTATGTATTTACATTTTTAATGTGGACTTTATCAAGTATCAAAAGTTATAACAATATGTGCATGTATTAAAATGGTGCTAGAATATATTTTATCCTTTTGTGTAGGAAGAGTTCCAAAGCACTTGGATTATTCATAAAGCTATCCGGATAGTAGTAGTGAGATGACAACCTTGGTGGTTGTGCTAAGATTTTCTCTTTTTTTGCAAAGATTTTATGTAAGAGCCCCACATCGGGCTCCCTGCTCAGCGGGGAGCCTGCTTCTCCCTCTCCCTCTGCCTGCCTCTCCCCCTCCTTGTGCTCAATCTCTCTCTGTCAAATAAATAAATAAAACCTTAAAAAACAAAAATAAAACATAAATAAATACAAATAAAGTAAACCCTGAGTGTCATCGACTGTTAGTGAAATGAAACCATTCATGAAGTCACACTGTTAACTTACCAAAAGGTGAAAAATGTCAGCCATCACTTTCCTTATACTTTGGTACACTTTGTCGCACACGTGCTACTAAAAAGTGAACATAAAAGTGCCATTTGACAACACACAAATGAATGGAACCCGAGTTCAGGAGTAACAACATCTCACAAATTTGAACCAGGAAGAGATTTCAGCAACTTCACAAAGCCCTCAAGGCCTCGCTTCGATTTGAAAAAAAATTTCCAGGCACCCACAGCTTTTACGGAACAGTTAGGGAACTTGTTATCGGTTTTAATTATTTTCAAACTATCTTTAGCCAGGTTCCTGTGTCTCATTCAGTGACTCTGGGGGCCACCTGGGGAGATAAGGGATGGGAGAAGACCAAGTGTGGCTTTGGCAGGCTCTCACTTCAATACAAACAACCCCACCCTTCATCTGTTTTATATAAAGTTTTATTCAAAAAAATGATTCTGTTACTGAAAAAAGAGACGATCTGGTCTAACATTTCTATTTTCAGTAAAACGAATCCTAAGTCCTTTGCAGAGTTATAAAATGGGTTCTCTTTCAAACAGCTTCAGAAAACGGTCCCAGAGATGCCCATTACTTGGTGGGAAATTCTTTAGTGTTTCCGGCCTGGTCCCTTTAGCGCACCTTTCAATGGTCAGGCATCTTTTTCATAATATCCATCCTGTATTTGCAGAGGATTATTCAGCCACTCCTCTGTTTTCCCTGCTTCAGGCCAAACTGATCCTACTTCTTTTCATTCCTTTATACAGGTCTCACTTCCCAACTTTTCAATCATCTCCGTAGGCTCCTTTCTTCTCTGAAATATCTCCAAATTCCTCATATCCTTCTCCGATTACTGAAGCAACGAAGATACCCAGTAAAAAGGAAAAGCCATCCTTTTGCTACTTAGTTTCTTTGGGCTTTAACTGGGTTCTTCTTTCAAGATCACCTTAGTGGTGGGGATGGATTAAAGATGGCGGCAAATTCTCTGCCGCTCTTCCCATTGAGGTGTGATTAATTTCCCCTCCTCTTCAATCTGGGTGGGCCTGTGACCAGCCAGTGGCCAACACAGAATGACAGAAGTAATGCTACGCCAGTTTGGGGCTAACCTTCAACAGGACTGGCAACTTCCACCCTGACTTTCTAGATCACTTGCTCTGGCAGAAGCTGGCCACCATAGAGAAAAAGATAAATCAGACTGCCCTGAGATCACCATGCTGTAGGGAAGCCCAAGCTGTCACCGGGCAAGGTCACATGGACAGTGATGCTGTATTTCCCCCAGCTTGACAGCTAGGCCATTCCACAGCATCGTAAGAGATAATAATGAATTGTGTTACACCAATAAATTTTTGGGTGACTTACTATACAACAACATGACCAGAACAAAGAGGTTTTTTGTTTGTTTGTTTGTTTTTAATCTTTGGGATTTGCTCCCCTCTCCCCCCATCTTCCTGGATGCTGGCACTAAGGACCCCACACCCCAATGTGATCATCTGAAGGGCTCCATGACATGAATTAGCCCTACCTTACCTATCACCAAGAGGTGATGATTTCCTCTGCTTGTCCTCCAGTTTTCTTACTTTATGTCTCTTAAGTAATCTTTTTTCAAGAACACCACATTATCAAGAATTCCCCTGTGAATATATATTCTGCAGCCACATTTCCTTAAAACAGTGTTTCTGTTGTTCAATTCATAGTTCATTTACCAAAGCTGTTCGAGTTCAGTGATATTGTAGATGATGTTACAAGATCTAGCACATTCCAAAGTAAAACAATGGGTTTGTATTACTCAGTACTAATAATTAGGATGTTTAGTTCTATGAGGTAAATCTCTAAGCTAGGGGCTTTCCTGGGTCACAAAGGAGACCACAGCTAGAAAATAATGTTGCCAGTTTAAGACCCAGGTGTTTTCGTTATTCTCCTAGGTTAAGGATACCACCAAGAAGAGCAGAGAATTTGGGACCCTTCTCCCAAATTATTTAAACTATATACTTGCAGAGAATCATTTGTTTTTGCAAAGAAGTATAATTGTCTTTCCAATCCTATATGACTTGGACCCAGGGACGCAGTGGCAATGAAGTCATCATTCCCCACTGGCCGGTGGCATTTTGTTGTTGTAACCCAAGAAGAGCAAATCACAGCAAACAAATTTACATTTTCAAAGTTCCCTTCCATAAACATTATCTGAGAGTTTGGGTGGGGATAACATATAGAAATGAAAATAAAATTTCAAAAATCAAATACTTAACTCCCCACCCCCAGTCTTAAGACCAGACTAATTTGTGGGATCAGTTGCTCTGATGGAGTAGAACATAAGACCCACAGGTTAACAGACATGCTGTCACCCCACAGAGAAAGCTGTCCAGATCTGCCAGCCTGGATAAGGTATACAGCTGAAAAAGAAAGAAAAATGGCGTATAGCATTAACACTCAGCTATAGTTGGCAGCATCAAAAAGGTCTACTGTAAGTACTTGTTACAATCTATCATTTGCCTTGTAATTTACTTTTTAACTTATTTTTGCTTTCGTTATTCAGTCAAATATTTCAATCTTTTCCTCTAGGGTTTCCATCTTTGATACAACTTAAAAGTCAGTCGTTAAGCACAGAGTAACCCCTCTGTCTTTGGTTGCTATAATGAAGTATCATAAACTGAGTGACTTATAAGCAGCAGAAATTTATTTCTCATGGTCCTGGATGCTAGCAAGTCCAAGATCAAGATGCGGGTAGATTTGATGTCTGGTGAGGACCTGCTTCCTCGTTCACTGATAATGCCTTTTCACTGTGTTTGCACACAGTGGAAGGCGTGAGGGAGCTCTCCTGGGTTTGTTTGTTTCTTCCTTCCTTTCCATCCTCCCTTTCTTTCCTTCTTCCCTTCCTTCCTTCCTTCCGTTTTTTAAGTACGCTCCACACGCAGCATGGAGTCCAATACGGGCTTGAACTCACAACACAGATCAAGATCTGACCAACCGGGCACCTGGGTGGCTCAGTGGGTTGGGGCCTCTGCCTTCAGCTCAGGTCATGATCCCAGGGTCCTGGGATCGAGCCCCGCATCGGGCTCTCTGCTCAGCGGGGAGCCTGCTTCCCCCTCTCTCTCTCTGCCTGCCTCTCTGCCTCCTTGTGATCTCTGTCTGTCAAATAAATAAATAAAATCTTTAAAAAAAAAGATCTGACCAACCGAGCCACCCAGACACCCCGTTTTCACAGAACTAATCCCATTCATGAGGGTTCCACCCTTATGAGTTAATCACCTCCCGAAGGTCCCCACCTCCAAATACTATCACCTTGGGGGTTAGGATTTCAACACATGAATCTGAGGGTGACACAAATATTCATCCTACAACACCCTCTGTATAAAATGCCTCTGGCCACGATCCCTTTTCTTAAAGAAAGTGGATCTCTAGGGGGAGTGAATGTAGCTCAGGCTTACGAGTTGATACGATCTCAGGGGGCAAACACCCCATGAAGGCCACATCAGACCCTGTTTCTTCTACTGGTCATGATAGGTGTCAATTCTCTGATATGGTTGCCTTAGGGAGACAAGCCTTCTCCTCGGTCACAGGCCCTCCCCAACCCCATTTTTCCCCCCACATCTGGCAGCTCCTCACAGAAGTTACCTGTCAGATCCCTGCGGGCATGGGCTGGTGGCCCCAGAGTTCAGAGTCTCTTTTCCAGAGAAGAAAGGGAATCCAATTAGAAGAAGCTGAGGAAGGCCTCTGAGCTGGCTTGGGTCGCTACGGCCAGAAGGTTGTATGGGCTGTTTCCGGAAGAAAAAAAGTAGAAGAAAAGAAGCTGGGCAGAAAAAAAACTATAGCCCCTTCAGGGACTCAGTTACATCTGCTTCTCCAGCTAACGGACTCTCCACGTCCCTCAAGAGTTCCAGCTCACCCAGAGAGCGGACTGGGAAAGGGCGCCTCCGGTATTCCCGATAGGCAGTCAGAGGGCATAACCTCATATACCATTAATCAGCCTGACAAATGACTGTCCTTGGGTCCAGCGCTCCCTCCCAATCCAGTCAGCGGTGGCCAAGGGACACAGCCTTGGAAGGCAGACGTGGCTGCCTTGTCATGGTTGCGGCTTTAACAACTGAATTTTACTTGGCCGTA
Organism: Meles meles; assembly: GCF_922984935.1. Taxonomy (NCBI): domain Eukaryota; kingdom Metazoa; phylum Chordata; class Mammalia; order Carnivora; family Mustelidae; genus Meles; species Meles meles. Next base: position 36,998,039 of record NC_060067.1, on the reverse strand, counting down.
TTTGCCCATTCTGGTGTAGTTTCGTGCTTCTAGGACTTAACAGCTGCCACCGAAGCTAGTATTCTTACTCAGTTCCGTAGTGTTAGAATACCTTTCCTTGTTGAAGATGTGAGGGAAGTGTGTGTGTGCATCATTGAATTCGCTTTGGTGCCTTTCCTGTAAGCACAATAGTCTTGCACAACCTCTCCCAAGTATCTGTATTAATTTCACATATTAAAAAGTAGAAAATGGGGGCACCCGGGTGACTCAGTGGGTTAAGCCTCTGCCTTTGGCTCAGGTCATGATCTCAGGGTCCTGGGATCGAGCCCTGCATCAGGCTGTCTGCTCAGCAGGGAGCCTATTTCCCTTTCTCTCTGCCTACTTGTGATCTCTCTCTCTGTCAAATAAATAAATAAAATCTTTTTAAAAAAGGGTAGAAAATGTGCTGAGCAGAGGCACAAGGGTTTCTACACAAAACTCTCTTTATCATTAGAGCTTCTGTGTAGTTAAGAGTAGTTTACAATCTTGGGCTTAGAGAATACCAAACTGAAATCTTTGCTAGTCCACCATAACAAGGGTTTTCACATCCCACTACTGCTTGGCATATCTTTTGTTCTCTGCAGAACATCTCCTTTTGACTTTTATGAAAAGTACAATTCATGTAACTGGTATAAAACTTTTTAAATGTAGAAACTTGTTATTTCCACGGTCAATTCAGGAGACACCAGAATAAAAAATTTCAATACTCAAAAAAATTTTTTTTTGCTTAAAAGCAAATATCAGTCAATTCCTTCAACTAAGAATACATTAATACGTTATAAAAGACATATTAAAAAAAAAGTATTTGGAAAACCTGGAGCCTTGCTCTCCAGGTGCTCCACACTCTACTGGGAAATGGGGGGACAATGAAGAGAGAATGCCCACCAAACACATGGGATCAAGTCACAGGTTTTAAGGGATGAAACAGGAAAGGCTTTTTAAGTTTCTGTTTCAGCATTTTCCTTTTTTGACAGTTGCAGCTTTGGAGTTCACATACCCAGAGTTTTATACTTCTTCCCGATAAAGTAGTTTTTTGGACTGTCCATCCCTCAAAAACAAAACAAAACAAAACAATACCACTGTGTTATATCTCGGCACAGTATAAGTCACCTAATGTCCTAAGGTACTTTATGAGGAAGTGCCCAGAGGGGCTGTAGGTTGCCCAGACATCCTTTGGCTTCTGCCCTGTGAGCACTGTAACTCGGATACGCCTGCTTGTCTGTACGAATCACATCCCACGTTTAATTCTTTTAATAATTGTTGAGGTATTGATGTCATCATTTCTCGGTTATAGCATATAGAAGTGTGATATACGTTAGCGCAAATGTGTACGCTATTAGGACAAAACCTGAAAATTTGGATGATATTGCAAGATTACAGTAAGTAATCAATCAACTCAACTCAGTAAAACCAAGAGACCCTACTCTCCGGTAACACCCACCCAACCCGAAACAAGGTCATGGCCAACAGCAGCATAAACATCTGGCCAATGTCATACCAGAAGCGATGTGGTGAGAACAAAATATTCAGAGTTCCTAAAGACTTTTTGAGTGTTTTCAAACCCAAACACTTGTAGAGGGAAATACAGATTTTAGTTCGAGGTGACAGATCATCCTTATTAACCAGAAATCTTTATAAAATAAAGAATTTGCTATCAAGTCTCCCACAACTTGTCTTCTTAGTAAGAGTGAGAAATAATCAGTCATCTCCTCCCAGAGATCCACTGGAAACCCCACCGATTGGCCAGCCCCATGACTTCGTGAAATCAAGAAATCAAGAATCCATTTACTTTGCCGGTGTTATTTTCATAACTAGTTTGAAAACTAGAAGACATGGGGAAGAAACACAGCGCAGACAAGGTTCCAGAAAGCTACTACATATGGTAGGAATCGGTTAAACCCTAAGGAGAACACGTAGCCAAAAGCTGTCGCTGTGTCTTTTGCTCTCAGAAAAGCAGAACCAGGGAGATTCACATACAGTCTGAATTTGACAGAGAAAATCTTTCTATCCAGAAGAGGGCTGCTGGGACCTCTCACAACGTCTACAGTAAAATCCAGCCTGGCTGGATGCCCTGCCCATCCGCGCGAGTCAGAAAGTTGGCATTATGGGAAGAACTCTGCCAAGTCAAATTCTTTTTCTTTTTTTTTTTAAGTGCGTTCCCCTTTTTCAGGATGAAAATGATCCAAGCTCACAGAAGAAAATTCGGAGAACAACGGCAGAGAGAAGAAAGAAAGAAATCACCTACATTTCCCTTCTCGAACACTACCAAGGAGAAAAACAGTGTTTCTTCTACGTAGGCATTTGGTTTGTTTGGTGCTCGTTTGTTTGTTGTGTACATGGCTGTGGTGGGTTGGTCAGACTCTTCAGTGTGCCTGTGTCTTTCTTTCCTTTTCTTTTTTTTACCCCCTTCAAACCCGAGGTGGGTGTCTCCCGGAGGCAGAGCCGGGGCTGCGAGCTTCCCACACGCTGTGGTTTTTAATGGCAGAATGAATTCTCCATCCCGCCGGCTCCTCCTCCAACCCCGGGTCCTCCCCATCCCCGCCGGCTCCTCCCAGAGTCAGCTGGTCCGCGCTTAGAAAAGGCAAAGCTCATTTTATCATAAAGCAGCCTTGGCTGGTAAAGCAAATCTGCTGTCCCCAAAACTCATAATGCATTTCATTACCTTTGGATTATCGGTGTGGAATTATTCACATCACTGCCCTTAATTATCCTCCTCGCTGCCTTCTTCATTAGCATGGAGGGCGGAACCCGGGCCCGCCTGCATTCTCCTCCGAGCCCCAGTCAGTTCTCATTAGCGAGTCGCCTAGAAAATGGCCTGGGCTCCCGCGGGCCACTGCCGGTTCCTGTTCCTGCCCCAAAGCGTGTCCCTTTTCGGCCCTCTCCGGGTCAGCAGGAAGGTTCTGGATGAGTGGGGTGGGAGTTGGGAGCAGGGAGGGGCGGTCAGGCCTAAATGGCTGCTCCAGCCCTTCCCGGGTACCAGCCCTCCCCAACCCCCTCCGTCCTCCCTCTTGATCCAGCTTCCCCTACACGGAAGAAAACAGTCCGGTGGCTGGAGCCTGTGTGCGAGACAATAGCAACCTAAGGCCCTAGAACACTTGTCACCCCTCCACCTCCCTAGCCCCGGGGTCCCTCAGGATCGGCCCTAACAAAAGGCCCCAGTTTAACCCCCATTCAAAGCAGGATTTGAATCAGCTGAAACCCAGCAAACCAGGGACCACAAACCTGCCAACTCCATTTACTAACCTCTAATCCAGGCAAGAATACTCTCTTAGACTTCTTTTTCTTTCTTTTCTTATCTTTTTTTTTTTTTTTTTTTTTTTAAATAGGAGCCAAGTAACCTAGTATAATCCCAAATGTACCTACAGTATTTTTAAGGGCTTCAAGCAGGACATAAACCCAACCTCCCAAGTCAAATAGGGCCATAACAAGACTCCACCATTATTCAGCACGAGCTCCTGTGAAAAGCTCTTTACTTAGGAAGGACACACCTTCGCAAACCACTTAAAAACAATCTTGGAAGACAGGCATTTTTGTTTTCTTAAACGTGAGCCTGTAAACACTCTTGCTAAATGCTGCTTTTTTTCAAAGGCTGGCAATATCCTAACTGATTGGTTTGCTTCCCCATCCAGTGCTCAGGAATATGGGTGTCAAAGTCTGTTCTCCTGGGGCTGGGACCAGTCGCTCAGCCGCGGGGACAGTCAGAGGCTGTTTCCTCCCCGGTCCCAAGGCAAACAGAGGCTCCTTGTCTGTAAGGAGCCAGCCAGGAAGTGCTTGCTACTCTAGTGTAAACGTGGACGGTCACTGAAGAAGGCAGGCCGTCTAGAGCATGAGCTCTGGTCAGACAGGATGGAGCAATTAGGGCTGGGAGCTGCGACAATGACAAATAGGAAATGGTAGGTAATATCAGAGCTGTGGGCTGTTTCTGGGGCTCTTCTTTGCCTACAGCTTCAGCAAGATTGTTTTGGGGGACTGAAAGAAGTGACTGATTCCTATGACAGAATATCTGATCTTCAGGAAAAATTCTCTGCAGATTTCTGAGTCACGCCCTACTAATAGGGCCCGTTGAAAAACTGTCATTTCATTGATGATGCTTCCAGCAATCCCATGGGTAAGTTATGGTTTTGCCATAGTCTCACTTATGTATTCATGTACTTGCTTACTTTTTTTTAAATTAAGACCTCTGTTGAGAGCCGTTTAGGGTTCACAGCAAAATCGAGGGAAAGCGATGTCCCATACAGCCCCTGCCTCCACACAAGGTTCATCTCCCTATTATCAACAGCCCCCACCAACAGAGCCCCCGTGCTGTTACAGCTGACGAGCCTACCCCTGACACATCGTCCATCAACACTCCAAGTTCATCGTTGGCGTTAGGATTCGTTCCCAACGTTGTCATTCTATGGGTTTGGACAACTGTAGAACGACATGTAACCGTCATTATGGTATCACACAGAGTATTTTCACTGCCCTAAAGATCCTCTGTGCTCCAGCTATTGATCCCTTCCTGCCCACCCCTGGCAACCACGGACCTTTCTTCTCTTACACTTTTCCCTTTCCTAGAGCATCATATATGTGAAATCATACAGCATGTCGCCTTTTCAGATCGGCTTCTCTCACAGAGGAATATGCATTTAGAGTTTCTCTTTGTCTTTTCATAGCTTGATAGCTCATTTCTTTTCAGCGCTGAATAATATTCCCTTTCTGAATATATCACAGGTCATTTATCCACTCACCTACTGAAGGGCATCCTGGTTGCTTCCAAGTTTGGCCAATCGCAAATAACGCGTCTATAGATATTCATGTGCAGGTTTTTGTAGGGACATAAGTTTTCAACTCCTTTGGGTAAATACCAAGGAATGTGACTGCCAGATCACCCGGCAAGAGTACAGTTAATTTTATAAGAACCGTATTCTTGTTTGAGCAAATATTTATTAAGTACACACTACATGCTAGGCATCATGTGAAGCTGGAAATACCTTGGAAAATACAGTGAAATTTACATTATACGGAAATAAAGTAACCCTGAAAAAAACTGTACAATCAGTTTCTGCCGAACAAGTCAAATTTTCCAATTTGTGACTCCAGGGACGTGCACTTACAAAGTGTTCTGATGTCGAGAAAAATGACATAGCTCCAGGTGGAAAAGTCCCTTATCCCTAAGAAGGGCTGTCCTCTGTCTCTGTCAGCCAGCAAGAGACAATGCTCAGCATGCAAGAGGACAAAATCTGAAGCATTCTTAACATCCTGGTGTCTGGCCACCGGCCCACCCCACCCACGCCCACAACCTGGAGGGGCCCGATCCCCTAAATCCACTGCTTTCCCTCAGTGATTACCTACAACTCTTGCTGGTTTAACACAGAATAAAAGAGCATCTCTGTCAAACTGGGAGGACATTTATGATGCTTTCAACTCTTCAGCTCCTGGGGGTCACATTCCAACCCAGGTCTCCTGCCAGGGGGTATCCTATGGCCATCTGGCACAGGGTGATCCTCTGGAGACCAGCCACAGAGAAGCTCTAACACAAATCACTTGTAGGACCTCCGGAATTCCGAAGTCCAGACTCCTCCCACAGCACATGAATCAGATTCATCCTTCTGTTCAAATCCTTAAAAGGTGTGCCTTCTTATGGTGGGGAGCCTTTCTTTACCAAGTAAAATAGGAAACCTAGAGACAGGCTTCTGTTCTTTTAACCCGGACTAGTAAGAAACAATTTGTTACACAAATAAGGGATATTAATTAGTTCTATAATGTCCCCTGATAGAGCCCCCTTCGGATAAGCAAAATTTGGAGTCTTCAGTATGTTGTAAAATAACATTTTTTAAAAAAGAAATTTCCCTGTACTTTTCCACTGACCTCCCATCAGCCCTGGAAGCATACTGTGATTGTCTGATCAGAAATGTGGAGAGTCGCTAGAATGTACCAGGGGCCGTAGAGATCCAGAGCTCAACAAGTATTTAATGAGGGCTTTGTGATAGATATATTGATTGATGATTTGACTTATAAGCCTTGCCTTCCCTGAGACATCCTCTCGGCTGGCTTCACAGCCTTTACAGTCTCTCACGATGGAGCCCCTCCCCAAGATACCCACTGTCCCTCTTACCTCGGTTATCTATCGGTGATCTTGCCAAGATTCGTCTGTTTTCTCCCAATTTAGGTAATGAAACATTTAAAGGAGGAAAAGAAAAAAAAAGTCTTTTATTTTTTAAAATACAACAAAAGCAACAATAACAAAAAGACTCCAGGAATAAGCAAGCCTTCAGCAAAACAGTCTGTTAACACTTGAAAAACAAACAAGCGGGGGTCTAGCTCTATTCCGTCCCACCCCCAAATCACCACAGCCTACAACAGTCACTTAGAAGGACCACAGAATTACTGACGTTGAACCGCGCTCAGGCCTCTGGCTTCATCTACCCCCTCTCCTGTAAACAACATCCTCTTTGAACCAGTGAGGTACCCTTGTGGGGTTACTTCTGACTCATGCGAGTGGGGAAAAGTGCCCCCGGTTCAGCCCTCGTGGTGACCACAGGGGAATTATTGCTTCCTCCACATTGAGGTCCTGAGGAAGCTTCAAGAAATGTCACAGAAACCGTTGCTAGATAGCTTGAGCAGAGTGGCTTCTGATGGCTCTGACGCGGCCAGGTTTGTTGGGTAAGACCTGTTTCCCTTTCATCAACACAGTAAAGCCACACCAGCTGTGACTTAGATTCTAACCTCCTGTTGACCGTGACGGCGCAGACCTCTGATTTCACGTGGACGGGCAGAGCTGGCCTTGGCTCCCACCCACGGGAGTAAACCCTTATCATATGTGTGACCTGAGTATATGCATTTAGTTTTAAATTTTTTGATGTTCTTAAAATTCTTAAAGTTAAGAAAACTGGGAAAAATTTAGGTATCTGTTTTACATTTGGGGGGAAATATAAAATAATGAAATAGACCAACGGTTGGCAAAGGATAGGCTGAAGATGTTTCTATATGACCCACAAGCTACAAAAGGTTTTTACATTTTTAAATGATAGAGAAAAAAATCAGAAGAAGAATGATGGCTTACAATAAATGAAATTCGAATTTCAATGTCAGTATTCAAAGTTGTATTGGAACCCGACGGTGCTCATTCATTTATGTGTTGTGTACATCTACTTTTATACAATAATGGCAGGGTGGATATGGCCCACAACGCACAAAATATTTACTATCTGGCCCTTTACAGAAAAATTTGCTAACTCTTAGAATAAAGAAGAAAAAAATATACATTCAGAGTTTCACTTTCCCAAAGCAACACATTTTTCTAATTTTTTCCCCAATTTTATTTCTTTTGGGAGAGAAGGCCATCCATTATTTTAATCTGTTTTCTTAAAATCATAATTTCCCTTAAGAAATATAATCTAATCGCTGTGGAAATGGAAAGCAGCACAAAAGGATAAAGAAGGTAAACCTTACCAACAAAGGGTCTCAACATCCAGAGAAAACAAATGCTAACATTTAGTGTGTGTTTCTTCAATTTTTTAATATGTTTCCAGTTTTTACAAAAAAGGCCTCGTGATATTTTGCATTTTACTTTCCTTCACTGCAGTTTAAATTATGAGCATTTCCTCCAAACTTTTCAATATTAAAATCACTGAAAACGCAATGTTTCTCCCCATTCTTTGAATAAAGCCTTCTGAGCTATTTTAACACATCATAGAAAAAGCTCTTCTTTTTTCCTAGAATAAGAAAGAAAATAGTTGCAGCCAATTTCTGTGAGTTTAGAAGAGCCATTTCACAGTCCTTTCACGTGACCCCGAATCTTTTACGTTCTGCTTAATGTTTCTTTGAAGAAATAAGACATTTTTCTTTAATAAGCAAACTTTCAAAAATACAGACTGCTCTTTTCTAAGCTTTTGCTTTTGAGTCTAGCAGCAGAATCAGAAGCTTTCCAGTTGAGCTTCTATTGGTTTCTGTGTTGAGAAGTACAGTATCGCTCCATGTCTATAACACCTTCCATTATTAAATAAATAAATAAATATCTATGAACAAATTCTTATTTGAAACATAACTAGATTTGTAGGGGTATGCCAATTCCTTCCATGAGTGATTGTTGAAAAGCATTACTAATTACTAGAAGGGTCATGTTGTTTTATTATCAAAGAACTTACATAGGAAATAAAAACCGTTTGGAAACCACACCTAGCAACAGGTTATGGTAATGCATGGCAATTATATTTAAGCCAAGTTATTTCCTTAGGTTTTGGTGGCAAAGAATCAACATAAAAAGATTAAAGGATTCAGAGGAGGAAATCTTTGCTGCCTTGTGCTGACTTGACTTGTATCACCAATGGAGATTCCCAAAACTGTTGCCGGAAAATAAATGACATTGAAAAGGAATGGTTTCAATTCTGCACATGGCCCTTACTCCTCGCAGAAACCGAAGCTGACTTGGTTTGACATTGCAACGTCTATTATCCAGATGGAATCAAGAGACATTGAATCAATTTGGAAAACCAAAGTTTTTGCTGTCAGTGATGCATGTCGAGGGATAGGTCCTCGTTGTGGATAACCAGAGTGTGGAATTGAATTCATTTTGGTTCCCTTTTGTGCAGAGGGCAACAAGTAAGTTTACTGTAGTGAGAACAAAATAGTGATTAGCTAGGATTGGTAAACCTTAGTTCACCAAAACCCCAAAACCTTGGGCTGTTTATTGCAATCACAGTGATTGATGTACGCCCAAAGAAAGAAGGAAAGCAAAGCAAAAGTGGGAAAGGAAGGAAGGGTGGAAGGGAGGGAGGGAAAGAGGGAGGGAAGGAGGGAGGGAGGGAAAGAGGGAAGGGAGGGCAAGAGAGAAAGAGAGAGGGAAGTAAGAAAAACTATTGACTTATAACATCTTTCATTAGCATCTTTGTGTGTCAAGAATGGAACCCTTCCAGCTGGGACATTCTCTGATGATTTACAGCCAAGAAGAAGAACTTGGAACCCCTGTGGATCTAAAATATATGCATGTTTTTAACTGCTCTGGGCTCTCGGTCTTTGCTGCCAGATGTAGTGATGAAGTTAAGGAGATAATTCTTTCCATGAGGAGGAATGGGACAAGGAAACAATGTCCTGAAAGGCATTAAGAATTGCCAACAGAACTCTGAGGTCGAACAGTGCTAAGGGCGGGCTCAGGTAGCTCAACTACAAAAACAGACCAAGGATGCCGCGGCCGGAAGGTGGGAGCCCGGGGGGCTGTGGGAGAGCTGGGCACGCAGGCTGCAACAAGTGATTGACCACAGGTGACTGTGGTCACCTGAAAACAAGAGTGCCTTTCAGGCCACAGGTATGGAGGGCTGGTATTTTATAAGCCACACCACTAATTACTCCTCAGAGATGCTCAGGTGGCTTCTCTTAACTCCAGATATTTCATAGGGTCCTTTTAAAACGGGTCAGCCACATCCTAGAGCAAACGCATTCCCCAGCGAGGTTCTAAGCCATACTTCGGGAAGGAAGAAGTTTCTCCCTCCTGTCTGATGCAGCACCCGCGCGCTCACCCAGCCTGGAGAAACAAAGCCAGAAAAAGGCAAACTGAGCCATGGTAAAAATTATTTTCTAATCATAATTCATTTCTAACTTCCAGCTTAATGTGGGCTGGATGGGGGCTAGGCTGTGGAGAATGGAAGCAAGAGCTCTGCGTGGGGAGTTGGCATACCTCGGCCTGAAACTGGCTCGCTGAGTTTTGGAGATAAAAGGTAAGCTTTGGGCATGACTGGGCAGCGGAAGATGGGGCCACACTCGGCTCCTCTCTCCCATCTCCCACCCCCGATCCTTGTTCCACAGGCTAGTGAATGGGGAAAGAAATCAGAGCAACCGCCAACTCCTTTCCTCCTAGGCATAATGTGGAACATACTTTTTGCTTTTCGTTGTCGGCACGTAACTTTTTTGGTCACCAGACCCTAACCAGAAAGGTTTTTAAAGGATACATACATGAGTTTACATTGAAAAAGAAGTGGGAAAATCTGGATGCTGGCAAGCTAGGTAGGTGGGACCCAAAGCGCTCCCAGCCTCAGCAAACCAATCATAATTATAACTATCTTCATTGAGTCCTGAAGCACCTTCCTCTTTAATCATCACTTCCACTCCACAAAGCAGACTTTTATGATTCCCATTTTACAGATGCAGAAACTGAGACACAGAAGTTCATTGACTAGCCTGAAGTCACACAGCTGGCCCCATAGCGACCAAGCCCTCCAATTTTCAGGGCATATTGCCTTTTAGAGTAAAGACTTCATTTCCCAGCCTCCCTTGAGGCTGGGTGCAGACTTGAGATTAAGATCTGGCCCATGGGGGCATGAAGGGAAATGGAACAGTATGGGGAGCTTCCTGAACTTGCCTTTAAAGGGGAGGAGCTTCCCCACTGGTCCCCTCTTCTACCACGCTGCTGCTTGAGACCGGCGAGGAAGCCACGAGACATCTTGTGCCTTACAGTTGAAGACATCATTGTGTGGATGGTGGAACAGCCAAATTGGAGGAGTGGTTAGCGTCCTAGCATACCCTCCCGCTATGCCATTCCTAGGCTACCCACCTCGGGCTGTTAAATGAGGAAGAAAAGACCTCTTTCTTGTGGAAACCCTTATTATTGTTCTGTCTTGTACATAGCCAACCTATTTCCTCACTTACTTCCTAGCTGAGCTAGAATTTGAATCCAGTTCCGTCTGATTATAAAGTCGGGCTCTAATCTACCACACACTTACAATTCTAGGTGCTACCGTCTGAAGAACAGTATGAATTCTTCATGGAAGAAGTACTTGCTAATTCCTTCTTGAAAACATAAGACCACTCTCCGGCTGTTGATTCTAAAGGGTAATGGTGTCCCATTTAAGAGCCTCTCAGTACAAAGCTTCTATAAAATAAAGTTTGCACGACGTTCCGAGGTATCAGGAGGGCTGGTGGTCCTCACGTTCACGGTTTCTATTAAATAAAGGACCAAAATAAAGACCTTCTCTCTTTGCCTGGTAAGGTTGAAAGTAGGCAGAAAAGTCTTCACAGATGTACGTGAGGTTAGTTTTCAGAGCTTGCTCTTGTTCTGCATGTTTTCACCCTTCGGAGCGGTGATTTCTCCCCTAGTCCTGGTACCTCGGGCCCCTTTCCGCTGGCTCACCCTCTGCCAAAGTAGGGAATGATCCAGTACCTGGACTCCATCATTGTCTGTGGTACCCCAGCCTCCTTTGCCTTGTGCCCGCTTCCTCTAGCCCAGCAGTGCTTGGGGGAGGGGGGAATGTCCTCATCCTGGGAGGTGCCCAGGGCAGAAGCTCCAATTATTGTCCTGTCCTGAGGTGAACAGTCAAGTTCAGGCTCTGCCACTTAACTAGCAATTGTTCCTAGCTGGATGAGCACAGCCAAGTCCTTATCCCCTAATAAGAATAAAGAACAGCGTTTGCAGGGCTGTTGGGTGAAATGAGCAAGATGATACCTGTGGGTGAACTGGACTCATCATAGATGCTCAATAAATGATCATTCTCTGAACTTAGCTGGATCTCCCTTCTTTTCTTGCGTTTTCTTCTGAACACAGTAAGTGACCGTCTGCACACTCCAAGCCACAATTGCATGTATTCCACCATTCTCGGCCACCTAGACAGTTTTTAGATGATGCCTTCTGTCCTGTAATTGTATCTTATATTTTAAGGATTGCCTTGCATTGGTAATTCATACACCAGAGGGGATAGGGGAGGGGTTGCTTACTGGAATCCAGACAAGACTGTGATGTGGCTCCAGGAGAGGCTGTCTCACAAAAAGCTGTGGCCTTTCCTGGAGGACCTGAGCCACTGCTTCCCCACGGTCCAGCAGCAGGGCAGCCAGGGGCATAAATACCCCCACCTCTCTCTCCTGCTGTCTCTGACCTCAAGAGCTGCTTCCTGTTGGCCTATTCCAAGCAGAAGCTGGAGAGCAAGAGACTCCCATGGAAGGATCCACACGGCTGATCTCCCAGGACCAGAGGAAGGCAACGAAGGGCAGACCGTGGGCCTGGGCAAACAGAAGGCAGCTGGCAGAGTCATCTGGTGCACAGATCATACCTTTTCACACCTGGCGGGGCTGGGTGGACTCCACACAATCAAACACATTAATATTTCTGTAGTAAAACATAGGAACATTGGCACTGTGTGGAATAAATAAAGAGGAAACAGCTCCTTATCAGGTCAGGTACTATGCCCAGATCCGCAGAGGTGAAGTACTGGGGAAGGGAAGGTTTTTTTGGTAAGTGTTTCCTGAGTTTCTCCCTCCTCCTTGCACTTCATGGGCAAGAGCACCTCAGCTTTGTGGGTTCCCTCAGCTTCTCCCGGTTCTGCCAGGGACCACCACTCACTTCTGGGTGGCCATGTCTAGAACTCCTGAGAATGCTCTGGACAAAAGTCCCAGCAGAGAGGAGAGAGAAAGCGAGGCCATCCTTGAGTCACTGGTACTCGCTAAGGAGACCTTGGGAAACCGGAGCCTCCAGACTTGCAGGTCAGGATGTTTGTCCCTTCAGTGGAGTGTTCTAGGGTCTTCTGTCTCATGTGGCCATCTGGTACAGATAGGACGGTAGACACTCAATGAATATTGATGGAATAAGCAGATATATAATAAGTTGTAGTCTTTTCCTACATCGACCATCTCCTATGATCCCAGCTTAGAAATAAGTAGTATAGTTCAGATTTTAGACTACAAAAGCATAGGTAACTCAGATATCCTCAACTTCGCCAGTCTTTAATGCTCCTATGGTAGTCTGAATCACCATCTTACTTAAACATGGAGCTCAGATTCTCTTCACCATGCTTCAGCCTTGCCTGCTTATTTCTGGGAATCCCTGAGAGTCCATATTCCACAAGCTAGTCCTGGTTGGTGCGTGTCCCTTTGATTGGCAACACCCTTATCTGCCCCAACATGGTTATCTTAAGAGGAGGCATGATATTAGGAGTGTAGAATTTGACATCAGTCTGGCTGTGAACCTCGGCTCTACTGTGTACTGCCAGTCAATGTCTTTAATATCCTTGTGCCTCAGTTGCCTCATCTGGACAATGGGGATATCACAACACAGGGCCATTTAAGGATTTAAAGTATTAACGTATGTAAGGCACTTAGAATGGTGCCTGGTACATGGTGAGTTCTATGTAAGTGCTAGACATCATTATTGTTGGTATCGGGGCCTGCTGAACAGGATCACAAAGTAGCATCCTCCGGACTGATCTGTACCAAAGACAGATTGCAGGCTCCTTCCAACAGGGGTAAAGTGCTTTTAATCCTCCAAATGACAGTTTTCCATGTTGCAAGATCAAGGTCTAGTCCTCTTCAGGCACCCCATTATATCATAGGAACAAGAAAATAATTCAAGAGATTTACTTATTTTAGTGACTAATTAACATGTAGAGAATTTTAAAAGAACAAAACAAAGAGCATGCAACTCTTGATCTCAGGGTCATGAGTTCAAGCCCCATGCTGGGTGTAGGGATTACTAAAAATAAATAGATAAATAAATATGCTTGAGAGCACCTGGGTGGCTCAGTGGGTTAAAGCCTCTGCCTTTAGCTCAGGTCATGATCCCAGGGTTCTGGGCTCTCTGCTCTCATTGGGCTCTCTCATTGGGCTCTCTGCTCAGCGGGGAGCCTGCTTCCTCCTCTCTCTCTGCCTGCCTCTCTGCCTACTTGTGATCTCTGTCTGTCAAACAAGTAAATAAAATAAATAAAATCTTTAAAAAAAAAGCCTGAAAAAAAATCAACTTTAAAAAAAAAAGAACAAAAAGAAATTGAGCACCCAACGAAACCACTGTTCTTAATGTGTCTACCAATGGCATGTTCCTCAATCCAAGCTAAAGCCTAGTAAAGATGAGCAAATCACAGATTGAGTCCATGTAGAAATTTAGGTTTTTACCCCATGGCTTTTATTTAGCCAATGACTGCTCTCCTTCTAATGGGAAGAACATTAAAATAGCATTTGTTGATTGTGACATAGCTTACCAATATTTGTTCTTTTCTTCCCAAGTCAAATCTGTATCTGGGTCACTTACTTATTAATAGCTTTCAGAAAAACAGCACCCTTCCTGATCAGCAAACTATTATTGCACACAGACATGGCAATGGGCATAATCCCTTATCATGGTGACCATGGACTTGCATTGGGCAATACTGAGATGCATACTCTTGCATCTCCACCCACCTGCACACAGACGGGCAGCACACCATTGCATTTGGGCCTAGTGTGCCCAAATGAAAAGTGTGTTGAAAGAAAAGATGAACTCTGAGGACTAAGACTAAAAAACTGTAGAAAATTAGTTTTTCTTTTTTTCAATCCCCTTGGGTATTTGGATCGAGAATCATGTGTTAAACTGTGTCTGGTTCTCGTCCCGTTTCATTCAGAGGAGGTGAGATGAAATTCAATGACCACATATTCTCCCCTCGCTACTGTTTTAGCCTCTCAAGCAGCAAGTCACTGTCAGCATTATTTACGCCTCCAGAACCTTCAAACGTTGCTGTCATTCTCTCTACCGATGGAACAGGTTCCTAAGCTGGTGGCAGTCAATTGTGTAACATGCCTTTGTGGGAAGCCAGGCCAGAAAATGAAATCTCAGTGGAAGATGTCACATGGAGACCCTCCCATCAAGGCCGACTCACTCCATCAGCACGTGGGAGTGTCTCCCCACCAGGCTTCCCAGAACCCTCAGCCGCTCGAAGCTCAACATGGAGACTCCCAAGTTCATACAGTCACCGAAGATTTCACATTTAGTCAATTCCCCTTTGCTCTTGAAACCATATCTCCTTTCTGTACTTTTTTTCTTCTTTTACTCAAATCAGGAAGTATTCACTTTTCACCAGAACTTCCCCCAACAGTTCACTAATGAGGAGGATGGGGTAGTAAGGTAAAAATTGAAAGTGGGGAGGGGGAAAAGTTGTTTGGAATCTTCCTTCTAGGGAGGCTCCATCTATAAATATTGTCATCTCTTTAACTCCCAAATTCCCAAATCTCTGAATAATGTCTCTCTCCTCTCTTCTTTGCTCTTCATGAGTTTGATACCTGTAAAACAAAGTAATTCGGAAACAACCACCCAAAAATGCAGTCGCTGTCAAAGAGCCAAATTGGCTTGATCTTCCAAGCAGACCTGAGATAAAAGGGTAGTTCCGGTTCTCTTACTAAGATTAGGAGCTGAGGTGTCAAGGGTGGCAGCAGTGACGTTCCCTCTGAAAGCATTTCAGCTCTTCTGTGGACCACCTTGCCTTCAAATGCAAATTTAAACGGTCTTCATTAGGAAGCATTAGTTCCCTTTTTAACCTCAAGCAGCAGTGCTATTTGTTATAGGCAATTGCTATAATTGGACTCTGGGCTGCCAATCCCCCACTGAAGTTGTCTCATGGGTGTGGTTGTAGGGGTATCAGCCTCCTGAAATTCCCACTGGTAAGGTACTTTCCTCGAATGAAGACAGGTTTTTCTTTTAATATGCAAAGATATATGTCAAGAGAGCTTCATTGACCCCGCTGCTCAACCTCTGACCCCCCTCTTCAGTTCCTTTCACTAGCACTGATATGAAGACACTGGGAGATTCTTTCTGCAATTCCCAGTGTCCCAGTTAGGTGTCCTCCCCCGACACACGCAGTGGACACCTCACTGATCTCCCATCACTCAGGTCTCACTTTCTAGAGTCATTGTTCAAAATCAAAGACGTGATCACATCACAGCAAGAAAGATCCATGTTCCACATCTTTGCAGTCAAGGCCTCTGTAATCTGCCTCCTATCTCTGCAGACTCTTCCCTTGCGATGGGTACCTTACACTGAGGTTACAGAAGACCATTTAGCATCAATCGTTTTGCTCCCATTTGTTCGTGTGATTTCTTTCGCCTAGAATTCCCTTTCCTATAATTCTAACACTCTAGCCAATCTTCTACCTTCAAAATTCAAGTCGTTTTTTAAGACTGAGTCAAAATGCCGATTCCTGTGTCACCTTCCAAAACCCCCATTTCTTCCCTCCCCCAACATCCACTGATGCATATATTTTTCTAGACATCTAATAAAAAGTGATGGATTAAACTGGTGGTTCTCAACTGGACAACCTCTACTCCCTACAAACCACTCCCCAAAAAGGGATGTTTGGCAATGTCTGGAGACACTCTTGGTTGTCACAGTGGGGGACTGGGAGCTGTTGGCATCTAATGGGTAGAAAACTGGGATGCTGCCCAACCTCTTAGAATGCACTGGGCAGCTCCTTCCCTCCTTCCAACAAAGAGTCATCAGACCCTAAATGTCAACAGTATCAAATTTGAAAAACCTTGGGTTAAACAAATGCATTTATAACCGCTCCACCTCTAAGTCCCATTAAATTGACAGTTAAAGTATTTTAAAAGATCAAAATGAAAAGAGACAAAAGTATAGTAGACAAGACAAAAGTGGGCCAAATTTTGCCTGTGGAAAGCTGATAGTGTAGTGGTGATTGCCTTAAAGAAACCATTTACACTAAATCACTTTGCTCCTCATTTGCTCATGTACTTTCTTTGACCTAGAATTTTCTTCCCTACATTCTTATACTTGGGCCAATCTTACAAGAGTCAAAATCCAACTGACTCTTGCTCAAACAAAACAAAACAATCCAACCCAACTGACCTTTCAAGACCTGGTCAAAGTGCCCATTCCTTTGTGAGCCCTCCAAAACTCCCTTTTCTTCCCCCTCTCCATCATCCATTGATGAATTAATTTTTTCTAGACATCAAAATTAAAAAAAAAAAAAGAGAGATGAAGAAGGTGAAGAACATGAAAAAGTGAGGAAAGCTGAATGTAACTCTGTTGAGTCAGAGGATGGTAATTGAAAAAGCAACCCATTCATAACATAACATCCTGGAAAGACTCAGGAACTAGAAGCCCCAGTTCACCATCGCCCAATGACAGGTAGGGCTGGATATATCAGGATTTGTCCAAAACCTTAATGTGGAGTAATCAGATACCCAGTTTCCTACTTTCCCCTAGAAAAACTAGGCAGCTTCCCTTTGCCCCTGGGTTTATTCTCCAGAGAAACGAAATGGGAAATGTTTATTGAAGACAAAGGAAGGCAAGTAGATAGCTCCTTGCTGAAGTCAAGGGGGTTAAGTGCATACTTAACTGCCTTTCTTCTCTTGACTCTCAGAGAAATAGAACTTTCAGTAGAAAAGACTTAGAAATACACAAATGGATGAATACCTCCATTTGGGTCCTACGTAGTCACTTTTTGTAAAGTCTACAGATCAACAAATCCTATGTAGATACACAGAACTTTCACCAGCTTTTTAGTGCCTTACTATTTTTTTTTATTTAGTTTTATTTATTTATTTATTTATTTATTTTACATAATCTCCACACCCAACATGGGGCTCGAACTCACGATCTTCAGACCTAGAGTCCTGCACTCCACTGACCGAGCCAGCCAGTCGGGTGGCCCTTAGTGCGTCACTCTTAACTACAAATGGACAACCAAGGATCATCAGATATTTGAGGAAAACTAATATGAAGGATAGAGATCAAAACCCAACCAAACAAACAAATGGGAAAGGAGCTCAGAAGAAGCAGAGACAGTGTGGGTAGAGGGAGCAAAAGACAACTTGAGAATAACTCTAACAAGAATACAGAAGATTTGAACAGCACTACCCACCAATTTGGCTTCAACAACTGCAGAATTCACATGTGAAAAAGTGTTCAGAGAGGACTGGGGAGCTAAGGGTGGGGACAGCAAGCAGATGATGGCTAAAGAGGGAACTCATTGGCTGGAGGTGGGGAAAACCAAAATGATCAATGGAGTTTTGTTGTTTGTGCCAAGTAAACCCTTTTTGGGGGTGGAGGGGCTATACCATGAGGTAAACTCTGTTCTCTTTCACCTCATGATATTCCCAGTATAATCTACATTACTCTATATGTTTTACATAGTATTCTATATTTCATTTTAGAAATAAGAAAATGTGTTGTCAAAATATGTGGTTGGCTTGGGGTGAAACCAGGGATTCCTGTGAGAAGTCAGCCACACTTGGGCTATCGTTCCCCAAGACCCACCCAGGATTTTTAAGGTAGAGAAAACAGCTTCAGCTCAGACTGAACCATTCCCTCAGAAGAGGCGGGGGGCACCCTCAACCTGACTGCCAGAGAGAGAGAGGAGGCTGAACGGGCACCATCACAAAGTTCCTCAGCTCTACCATTCCAGCAGAGGGGAGCTGTGGAGTGACCCGGGCTTGGGTGTGGCTGCCTTTGAATGTCATCCCCAGGTGTGAGTGTGTGTGACATAAGGAGCAACTTTCTCTAAGAAACTCCCTCATAAAATCCAGGTGGGAGGCTGATGTGTGAGCGAGCTGGCCTCGATGGATACATCTAAATCCTTGAGAAGTCAGATTCTGTCCTGGGAGGGGAAAGGAGACCCCACCACAGAGGGGAATCCCACTCCCTAGCCCCAGGCTCATGTGCTGCTGTGGGTTTACCAGAGGCGAGAGTCCCTCTGTTGCATGGACTGTCCAGGAAGTGCTTCCCAAAGCTATGACCCATGACAAGAATACAAGGCAAGGACTGCAAAGGAGATCTGTGGGCTGACTATGTAGCCACAGCAATGAGGCAGAGCTGGCCAACCCCAGGGGGTGGAGAAGCAACAAATCAGTGGAAAGTGAGCAAGAGTCTGGGATTAAGGACCATAGGAGGCCTCAAAGCCACAGAAGTCTCCCTGGGGTAGAATGCCTGCTAGCCCTCAGACAAACACGCCATGGTGTGCTGAGACACTGGGCTCCACATGGCAAGTTTCAGAGCACGCGTCCCCAGAAAGGCCAAAGACCCCTCTGGGACAGACTCAGAAGACCCTGCAGTTATGAAAAAATAAAAAACTTCGATTTCACCAGGAAATAGAGAGATGCTCTGCGATAGCAAAGTTAACTCAAGAGAAGGAAGTAAAGATGGTGAAGGCGGGGGGGTGCTCTCAAGGGACAAGACTGAGCAATGTGGTTCCGAGGCATAGGGAGGGTTTAGGGACTGGAGGTAATGAGGTGAACTTCAGTCCTCTGAGATTCGACACTCGGAGTGAAGTCCCCACAGGCAGCCCTGCCTCTCTTACCACCCCCACCATTGCACACCACAATGGTTCCCTCCCTGTCCCTCTCGCCAAGCATGCTGGCTGGCTCCCACCTCAGCATTTCTACACTTGCTCTTCCCTCCTCAGATTCACCGCCAACATCCCTCCTCCTCCACATGGACTCTTCTTGGGATCCTGCTTCCTTCCTTCCATTATTAGAGTCCAGGATGGTGGCTGCCCTTCCTGTCTGGCAAGGCCCAGCCTAGCAAGGCAGGAACCCCTTTACATGAGCCACACACTAAAACTGTGTCTTGGGTCTTGTTTTCTCTTCCCACACTTCTTACAGGAGAAAAGTCTGATGGGTGAGTTAAAGGTGGCACAGCTTTGCCCAGCAGAAGATAAAAACATATAGAAAAGGAAGCTAGTTTCCTCACCAGCAGAATATGCTCTGAGGAGAGGCGAACTTTGGTTGATCAAGGCTTTGGCAAACCAGTGGAGAGGCTGAGTCCCCAGGAGCCGACCACTGGAGATTACCTTACACTGTGTAAATGATGGGGAGATCTGAGGGTCTACTTGAGATGGAGGTTGAGAAGAAGACCTAGGATGAGGAGGCCTAAAGGATAGTATCTTTAACTAAAGATACTAAAGAGATAGTGTCTTAACAGGTTATGGATTAAGTTGCTTACTGTTTGATGTGTGATGAGAGCCCCCCTCTGCCTCCTCCCCTTCCAATCCTCAGTGAATCTAAATGGTTTGCTTCCATTGACGAGAGGCTGGAATGCTGAGCCCTCCTTCCGGACTCCCCCAGGAAGAGCCTCACCTTACATAGGTCACTGGCTCCACCCTGGGGCAGGAAGTTCATATTCTTCTCCCTTCACCTTCACGTGGGCTTTCCTCTTTGTATCTGTCCTAATCTCCTTGTTTTATAAGAATAACAGTTATCTTGGATTAGGGCCCATCCCAACGACCTCATATAACCTTAGTTACCTCTTTAAAGACCCTCTTTCCAAATACAGTCATATTTTCAACACACAAATTTGATGGAGACACAGTCTAGCCCATAATACCCTCCGGGCAGAGCAACTTCTTTCTGCCTGCATTACCGAAAGGCCACTTAATGTTCTTTCGACCGTAACATGGCATTTGTTCCTTCCCTCTATTCTTTCCAGAGATTTCCCCCATGTATTCCTCCCTTTCTGTAAAAGCTCATCTTTCTAAATTCCCTGTGAATTTCTTTTCACAAACAGACCTTCTGAGAAGTACGTGCCACAGGCAGTTCTGTTTGGTTTTTTAATTTGATTTAACCCTCTAGAAAAAAGCCAAGAAACTTGAAACTCGTCCATCTTGAGAAGCAAGTGCTATCTTTCTGGTCCCGCTCCAGACAATCTAATCCCTGTGACTCTCTTTCAGCCTTTGTCCCACAGCCAACCTCGGCCTGTCTGCAAGAGCTTCGAGCTTATCTGAGAACGACTGGGGAGAGTTGGAGCACCGCACCATGGTTCCAGCATGTTGCATAAGAGGGATGGAGATGAGACAGCAATTGGCAGGGTCAGGGGGAGCAGCCCCAGGAAGGAACTAGCGCAGGCGAAGCAATTCTAGATCTAAGGTAGTGAGAACCCCTTAATGAAGGAAAGGTCCTTGACACACTTTCTGGAAGCATCACCTCAATTGTGAAGATTTCCACCAACCACCTTACAAGAAACCCACACTCTAACCACAGGTAGATATGGCTCCCCAAACTCACTGTGCTTTCCTGATTCTTTGCCTCAGTTAAAATCCTTCCTTCTGCCTGGACTATAATCCCTGCCCCAAACTCAACCCATCGAACATCCATCCAAGAACAGAAAATTCCAATGTTGCAAGAGAACTTTATTGATCATCACAGATTGAAACAGTCTCCTCACCCCTGAACTTTTGTATTTTTTTTTAAAGATTTTTATTTATGTATTTATTTGACAGAGAGAGATCACAAGTAGAGAGGCAGGCAGAGAGAGAGAGGGAAGCAGGCTCCCTGCTGAACAGAGAGCCCCATGCGGGACTCGATCCCAGAACCCCGAGATCATGACCTGAGCTGAAGGCAGCGGCTTAACCCACTGAGCCATCCAGATGCCCCTCACCCCTGAACTTTTGAAGCATTTCATTGATTCTCCTTCCCCTAAGGATATCCTTAGAAAGGGAAGAAGCCCCGTGCTATAGGGGAAATACATGGGTTTGGGGATGATGATGATGATGATGATGATGATGATGATAGTAAATATTTGTGGGACATTTACTACATGTCAAGCACATGCTAAGTGCATTTCTCATTTAATCTTCATAACTCTCACAAGCGGATATTATGATCAGTCCCATTTTTGCAGAGGAGGAAACAGCAGCTCGCTGGCATTTGTCACATGGCAAGCCAGTGGAAATCAGGATTCAAATGCAGATTTGCTGACCCCAGAGCCCATGCTCTCAGCCACTACAAACCTGTCCTGAGATTAATTATCATACCTACTAGCGTTGTGACTTTTTACAGCTCAAACTCTCCAAATGTCAGTTTCCTTATCTGTAAAATGGAGTAATAATACCTTGTTGGGGTTGTCAGGAAGACAAAAGGAGAGCACATGTCTGAAGCACTTTGCACAGTGCCAGCTCTCTGTAAAGGGTAGTTTCATGGTGATTTATGGGACACAGAAATGGCGGTCTCCCTTTCTAGAATGTCAGCTCCTATAGAATAAGGAAGGAGTCTGATTTGACTAGTGTTCCCTCCGGTTCTGGCAGAGTGATTGGTGCATGGTATTTATCCATTAAATATGTCATTTGTTTTTTTCCTTTATAAACTTAAAAAATACAAAATCTCCCTGGGATGGATTATAGACCATTCTGTACAGTATTGAAGCATGGGCCATCCTACCTTTCCTACCCTAAAGTTTAATCTAGAAACTATGCATGAGGGATTTTTCTCTCTTCTAATCACTCTCTAAAACCCAAGAGAATTTCTGGCAGTAACTTCAGTATTCCTTCTGGCCCAGAGCCTAGAGCATCAAGTGGAGTGACCAACCATCTTGAATTGCCTGGATCCATCCTAGTATTAACACTGAAAATCCTGCATTCTGGGAAACACCACAGTCCTGGGCAAACTGGGACAGCTGGTCACCCTAGAATCCAGCAACAAGATTCACAATAGGCATGATGATAATTTATTGAACACTGGCTACATCTCAGGCACAATGGGAGTGCTTCAGGTCTGTATTCTTACCCCATTCCCGACGACCCTGGAAACTAATAGTTCTGTAGAAGCAGATGCAAAAGTTCACAGCAGAGACCGAAAAAGAAATTCTTTGGAAAGGATTAAGCTTCAGAAAGAATCTAAATAGTTTTCCATTTAGGGCTTTCCCAAATAAGGTTCCTTTCCCATGTGGTTTTTGGAGGGGCACAGGTGTTCATATTTGCTTTCCCTAGAAGTAGCAGAGGGAGGAGCCAAGTTTCCTGTTCATTGCATTTAATCTCACTTACTCAGCTACAAGTTCTCTTACAGACATCTTGGACATGCAGGCTTTGCATGGTAGCATGGACCCATAAAAACGACCGTGCGACTGAAACTGTGCTAAGCGATCTTAATAATCAATGAGAAAATTACATTGGTTTGTGATATTTAAAAGTTTTTTGTCAAAATGTTAAAAACTCTTACTGTCAACTATAATCGCACAGGCAATGAAAGATAGTAAAACTCATCTTCGTTTGGTAGATGGTAATTTAAAACATTAGAAACATTGAGAATGGAAGTGTTACAGTTCTTTGTCAAAAACTTATCAAGAACAGTGTGATTGATGCTTGTCTTCTCATCATGTAACTCACGAAATGGAGCAAGCACTTTCTTCTCTGTGTTAGAAAATTGTCACACTCTAAGTTTGGATCAATTTCCCACTTTTTCCCCTTTGTCCTTTCAATGTTATAAAAGATACCAGTGAATTCCTTTAAAGTATTTCACCCAGAGTGCTTCCTCTGGAATATCTGCATCATCACAGTCCTGACCTCATTTGTGTCACTAAGTTCGCCTTCGCTAAGTTTCTCTCTGCATATCCAGAACCTCTCCCATTCAGCTACTTCTTCTATGCATGTGCAGTTAGAGGTCACTTCCAACATGCTCCCCTTTTGTTTCCTTGCCTCGCTTCCCTTTTGGTTGGCTACTTCCTTCTTTCGATTATCCATTTTTGGAAAATGTCACAGGAGTTCATCACTGAGAGGCAAGGAAGAAACACAACTAAAGGCTTTGCTGTCTGTGAGATGCTTAGTGATCAATCATCAAGAGACTTTGAAAGAAGTGATGTGATTATTCATGATCATGCTGTATATATTATTTATGTAGGGCCTTGTGGAAGGAAGGGCTAGCAAACGAGCTTGCAATTTATTTTATTTATACAATTTCTCACAGTTAACATATCATAGCAGCTGAAATTAAAATGTTCTGTTGAGATCTGGCACTGTTTAACTAAACTGTGGTAAACTGGAATTTGTGCATGTTAGAACCAGGCAACGCGAAGACTGGTGGTATTTAAATATTCCACCTTTGCTTAGTCCCTTCTGTTGTTAAGTTCCTTTTTAGGAAGAATCTATTTCCTGTCCCTATGGATCTCTTTGCCTTGCTTAAAATTGTGGAATACAAGTGTGAGAGGCAGGAATCGATATCTAAATTGATACAAATTATTATTTGTAATAAACAAATATTTAGGCCATCCAACAACTGGATAGTGCATTATTGTTAGTCTTTGAAATGGAAATATCAAATAACATTTGTTAATGCCTCTATATGCCAATAACTGTTAGATTCTTTGACAAAACTTTCAACAGTCATCACAACAAATATTTGTTTTATGCTCATTTTACAGATAAGGAAACAACCTCAAAAAGACGAAGTCATTGGACCAAGGTTACAGATGAACTGGCAGGGCCATATTTGAACATGAGCTTATCTAAATTCATGTTCTTGCTTTTTCTCTTCACTATAATGCTTCCCATAATTTTTAAGTCATTACCCCTTTATTTCCTATATGAACTGGGCACCTGTAATTCCATACTTCAGTGTTATTTGTGATCCCTGGTATTGTCACCATCATGGCATCTAAATGACTAATTCTATGGACTAATCCCAGGGTTTTGGATGACCCTCCATAGGCATCCCCAATTATTCCCTAAAGTTTTATTGATAGCTCAGGAGAAAACTGTTACATTATTTCCAAAAAGATCAGAAAAGAAATGACAATAAAAAGCTACTTCTCATCTTTTCTTTTTGGGTGACCATAGTTAAAGAGCAGATTCCCCTGATCTGCTTGGGGAGACCCAGTTCAGAACTTCTCTATACATAAATTCAAGCAAGAAGTCTGCAAGAATCAGACTTGAGGGGCGCCTGGGTGGCTCAGTGGGTTAAAGCCTCTGCCTTCAGCTCAGGTCATGATCTCAGGGTCCTGGGATCGAGCCCCACATCGGACTCTCTGCTCCGCAGGGAGCCTGCTTCCTCCTCTCTCTCTGCCTGCCTCTCTGCCTACTTGTGATCTCTGTCTGTCAAAAATAAATAAATAAAATCTTAAAAAAAAAAAAAAAAAAAGAATCAGACTTGAGGAGACAAGATCCAGACACCTCCTCAACTCTGGTTCTTAAACTCAGCTGTGCATTGGAATTACCTGGACATCTTTTTAAACTATTAAGGCTGGCATCCCACAAATCCCAAGCCTCTGATTTCATTGGCCCTGGGTGAAGCCTGGGCATTCTGATTTTTAAAATCTTCCCAAGTAAGTCTAACACATAACAAGTTTGAGAACCACTGACATAAGCAATCTAATGAAAAAAGGTTGTCACAGATATTAATGGTATTAATTATCAATAGTTGGAGTGTGTTTTTACTGGAAGACTGACAGCTATGAATAATAAAGACTAACATGTGAATCACCTAAGTCAATATAGAAGGTAATTTTAGTCAGAGGTAGGTTGAAAAATAAAATGGTGTGCAATTTACATAAAAGCAAACACAAGATGGGGCACCTGGGTGACTCAGTTGGTTAGGTCTGACTCTGTTTCTGCTCAGGTCATGATATCAGGGTCATGAAATTGAGCTCGGTGTGGGCTCTGTGCTGGGTGTGGAGCCTGCTTAGGATTCTCTCTCTCCCTTTGTCTCTACCCCTTCCCCACCACGTATACACACACACATGCATGCATTTCCTCTCTCTCTTTCCCTCTCTCACATTCAAAAAAAGAAAGAAAGAAAGAAAGAAAGAAAGAAATCTGACAAAAACAAACATAGGACAATGGTATGTGCATGTATGTATGTGTGTATAAATTAAAACTGACAAGTGTCCTGAGATTGGGTTGATAGTAAATGAGGACTTAAGCCTTACCCATAAGAGAATAAATTACTGTATGACTTCATAGTTAAGAACAAAGTAGGTGTTAAAATTTATTGGTTTGGAGGTTTTGTCTTTCTTTGTTTTTTTCTTTGTTTCTAAAAGAAGTGTTTTTATTTCTTTGAGCTACATCCTCCAGGTGGATGCTACAGTTTCAATGGGCAGAGTCCTCAGACAGTTGAAGATAGTGTAGGAAAGCGGAAATAAACAAAGACTCATTTAATTTCATCCCAGACTTTGGCATAGACACAAAAAAAGAAGTCATTCTTTTTCCCAAAAGAAAGGGCACTATTTGTACCTCTAGAGACTGTCTTGTTCTGAATCATTTCCCATCTGTTTTGTGGGAGAGATACAAGCTGACTTTTTTCCCAATCATAGAATTTGTTTTTAATTGAGGCACTATTTAAGTGACGAAATAAAGTGCAGGGAAACCTCTTGAGATTGCAAAAGTGAGAAAAAAATATGACAAAGGGGCTTTATCATATACATTCACAAAATAATAAATTGTAGGAAAATTATCTAAAATGTTTGCACAGAATGGTCAATCCTGGGTTGTTAGTTACTGCCAAGAAAGAGTACCTTGAAGGCATTATACATTACGGAATTAAAGGTGGCCCAAAAGGGCATAAGAAAAATAATAATGACAAATGTCACTTATTGAATGGGTATAATATTCTGGTTATCTAAGCACCTTGCCTCAATAATCTCATTTTGTCCTTATAAAGAAATATATTATGATAAGCTTGATTTTACAAATGAAGATGAAATTAGGTAACTCACCCAAGGTCACATGTCTAGGAGGTGGTGTGGTTCCATATCAGACCTCTGGCCACTGCACAGTGCTACCTCCCAGCAGTGAATGGAATGTTTCCCCAGTGGGCATTGCAGAGTACCAGGCATAATGTCAGCAATGATGGCGGAAACAACTCCATGGGCAGATTGACAGAGCAAAACTGGTTTCCTTCTAACAACATGTCTATACCATGTTACTATGAGTCAAGAATCTGAAAGAGATGGAGGTCACATGATTTGACTTTAGAATTCTATTTTCACAGATCGTATCGTGGAATATGCTATGGAAAATGTTATTGAAGGAGAGTGAAGAGTTTCCTTGTGGAGAAAATGAAAGGAGCCTTTTGGTGAGAAGTAATGACTAAGGTGACATGGCAGTGATTGAGGTATAGTTGCCCCTCAGAGACTCAGCTAGGGGAGGTCCAAAGCTGGGTATGGGGCGTGTGAGTTGTTAAAGTGAAGATAGTGTAGCAATGGGAACCAGAGAGAAGACAAAGCAAATAGTTCAAAGCAGCAGCTCTGGTCAATATCAGGGAAGGATATCAGTGGTCAGTAGGTGGTTATAGCTCCACACAAGGAGGGAAATAAGGACTAAGGCAGATTTCAGTTTCTAGAATAAGGACAAATTTGGGGCATGGGTATCAGAACAAGTTAGAAGTTAACACATAAAAACTGGGCTTGGAGTCGGGGCTGATAAGTCACAAAGATGGCATCTTACTGTGCCACAAAGTAAGGAAATAGTGAAAACAAAACAAAGCAAAACAAAAAAAACCCAGAAAAACCCAACCCTACATTGATGGGGATATATCAAAAGGTCATAGAAGCCAAATGAAAGAGCTCCCAATGGCCAAAGCCAGAACACTTTGGCAACAAAATAAAGTTGGATATTATTAGATTGGATTATTGGATGGGATTGTAACCAAGTATTAGATTATAACCAAATATAAAATAAGTATCCATGCACCCATACTGATATAAATAAGTGACCAGATAAGTAAATAGGGAGAAGAGAGAAATGGCCTCTGCAGGAAAAATTCCAAATAATTTATGTAGGTACTCTACTTTCAAGGAGGTAATACATAAATCCTTACTCCTTAAGTTTAGGTTGTGCATAGAGATATCTTCCTAAAAGGCAGACCAGGGAAAGATGGGGGGATAATAACTTCACAGTGCTGAAACCAACAAACAGTACTTCTGCCAGATGATCAAGGTCAATATCAACAGCAACAAATCATGATAGTATGTACTCTTGATACAATGTAACAACAACGGCACTTTACCTCTATGATGTTCTTTTAAAAGCCCATAACCCCATTCTAATTATGAAAAAAATCAGACATTGGAAGCATTCCAAAAGAGGGCCATCCTACAAAATAATTAATCTGTTCACTTCAAAACTATCATCAAAAGCCATCAAAAAAAAAAAAAACAAGGGAAGTCTGAGATACTACTATAACTAAGAGGAGCCTAAGCAGACACGACAAGTAAAAACAATGTGACATCCTCAGTGAGATCCTGAGTAGGAAAAGGACATAAGGTAGAAACCAGAGAAATCTGAATGAACTATGCAGTTTGTTTAATGGTAATGTATCAATATTAGTTCATCAGTTATAACAAATGTACCATCAGACTGTATGATGTTAATTAGCAGGAAACTAGGTAAAGGGGTCTGGAAACTCTGTCCTATCTTCTCAATTTTCCTGTCACATAAAACTGTTCTTAAAAAGTAAAGTTTAGTGGGTTGTTTTTTTTAAGATTTTATTTATTTATTTGGTAGAGAGAGATACAGCGAGAGAGGGAACACAAGCAGGAGCAGTGGGAGAGGGAGAAGCAGACTTCCTGCTAAGCAGGGAGCCTGGTGTGGGGCTCCATCCCAGGACCCTGGGATCATGACCTGAGCTGAAGGCAGATGCTTAATGACTGAGCCATCCAGGTCCCCCAAAAGTAAAGTTTAGTTTTTAAAAAGTCTGAACTTTCAATTTTACTCCCTGCCCCTGTCTTATGTTTAGGCCTGTTATGACTTGAATTGTTTCCCCTAAATATTTGTATATTGAACTTCTAACCCCCAGTAATTAAGATTGTGACCTTCTTTGGAGAGCAGGTCGTTACAGACGTAATCAAGTTAAAGTGAGGTCATTAGGGTAGACCCTATTTTAATATAACTAGTGTCCTATAACTAGAGGAAATTCAGACACAGAGATATGCAGAGAGGGAAGAGACACAGCATGAAGGTGACTATGGGCCAGCCAAGGAGAGAGGCGTGGAACAGATCCCTCCCTCACAGCCTGTGGAAGGAGGCTTTTATAACCCCACCTTGATCTCAAGACTTCCGGCCTCCAGAACTGTGAGACATTACATCTCTGTTGTCTAAGCCACCCAGCTTGGGACATTGTGTCATTACAACCCCAGCAGAACAATACAGGCCTGGAGAGAAGGGCTCAAGCTTCATTTGCCCAGAGCAGAGGAAATAGAAGCTGATGCTGGAGGAGCTCCGTCGGAAGGGTGTCTTAGTCTTCGACTGGGTGGCTTATAATCAACCAGCCTTTATTTCTCAGTTCTGGGGGTTGCAAGTCCAAGATCAGGGTACCAGCAAGGTAAAGTGAAGGCTCCCTTCTGTGGTGCAGACTGCCAACTTCTCAGTGTGTCTTCACATGGTGGAAGGGGCAAGGGAGATCTCTGGGGTCTCTTTTGTAAGAATACTAATCCCATTCACGAGGGATCCCCCGTCATGACCTCTCAAAGGTTCTACCTCCGACATATCAACATATGAACTTGAAGGGCACACAGACATTCAAACCATAGCAAAGGGGCAAAGACCCAAACCATGGAGGCTGATTTCCCACTGTTATAAAAAGTGATGGGTGTTGGAGTTTTCTTGAAATTTCTGCCCCCCCTTGCATGTAGACTTCTAGACACTGAGACGCTATAATGGTTGGACCCTTCATGCCACAGCCTCAAACCCCAGAAAAATTCTTGTGACAAAGTTTGTGGATCGTGAAGAGGGCCGCTATGAAGTGAGACCACCTGGCAAAGGTGCCCCAAAGACAGCTGAAAATCAGCAGCAAGAAGGACAAATGGCCTCCTTCCTCATTTTCGAAATACTGTGTGAGCCGCCAGGATCATTTTATAAACTTAGAGAAGGGGACAGTCTCCCAAAATATGCTTCTGATAAAATGTTTCAACCGTTGAAAGAAAAGGCTCCGATCAACAATTGGATTTAAAATGTGACATTTTTGATTCAGTGGTTGGGAGCAAAGTCAAAACTATTAAAAACTGTTAAAAAAATCAAAATCATCTACAATCCCACCAACCTGTACCCTTCTAGTTACCCTACATATCTCCAGAACATGGTCTGGTTCTTTTTTTTTTTTTAAGATTTTATTTATTTGAGAGAGAGAATGAGAGAGCATGAGAGAGGAGAGAGGTCAGCTGGAGAAGCAGACTCCCTGCTGAGCAGGGAGCCTGAAGTGGGACACGATCCTGGGACTCCAGGATCATGACCTGAGCTGAAGGCAGTCACTTAACCAACCGAGCCACCCAGGCACCCACACGGTCTGGTTCTTACAGACAATTTACACTGAACCGAAGACTGGCACCTGCTTTGGGGGCTGTGACACGCTTTCTCTGGGTCCTTTGTGCTAGTACATTCATGAAGAGTCCAGAACCAAGACTTGGATCAGGGGTTCTTGCCTGAGCCTTCAGCTGGGGCTCGGGTCCCACCAGCCACCTATAGGCCGTTTCTCCCACCTTCTCATTCATCTGTGCCAGAGTTCACATCCACTCTTGTAGAGAAAATGCAGAGGAGCCACCAAGAGTATCTGGAGGCCACGTGGAATTACAAATTATGACCCTACCTGGCTTTTCCTGTGCCTTAAGACCACTGGATCATGGAGGATCCCAGGTTCATCCTTACCCCAGACACCCGCAATGTTCCCCATCTTCTGAAGGGGTAGGTGTGTGGCACCCCGCCTCATCATTTTTCACATCTGTCAGCACATACTTGTTCTCACCATTGGAAGTCAAGGCTGAAAAATCTGATTCGGTTACACCTGGCTTCCTAGTACTATTTACTGGTGTGCACAGCAGATTTGATTTATGATAAGTATGTTGAAAACGTCAATCTGGTGCTTTGAAGTGTGGTGGGGGTAAGGGGGCAGCTGCTGTGTTGTGTTTTGGAGAAGAGGGAAGAACTATTGTCTGTTTTTCACATGAGAAAATTAAATTCGCAGTGTGGCTGCAAAGGAATCATAAAATCGAATCACATAAAAGCCAAATAGGCAGACATTTGGAAGAACCCAAGCCTTTTACATTTCCAGGAGCACCTCGATTTGGGGTTTTGGAAATGAACCAAATATTTCCAAGGAAGTAAGAGTGAGCATTCCTTGTTGACCCTCCCTCTTCCCCCCAACCCTCTTCCTCTTTTCTCCCTGCTTCCTTCCCCATTTCTTTTTTCACCAGCTCTTCAGCGGCCATTTGTGCGACTAGAGGAAAGTGGGATTAGATGTAAATGAAATCAGTGCTCTTCTCCACCCCTTATAAACTAAGGGGAAAAAAATCCTTTCAAAAAAGGTTTCAAATGAATGCCTCCAATTCCAGACCCCTGTTTCCACAAGGGCTCTCATTTCTGATAAAGGCAGAGCTTTCTGAGGTCGTGGGCTAGCCCAAGTCAGGAGATTTAAAAACCCTGACAACCACTAGTCTTGTTTCATGTCATGATTGCACCACTGGTTACCCTGCTGTTGAATCAGCATTCTGCAGACCACATGAAGTTCAGGTCTATCTTCGCAAAGTGAAAGTGCTGAATTATATTGAAACTGTAGAAAAAAATAAACCAACCTTGCCTCCAGTCTCTAAGTATCAGCTCTGAAAGTTTTGTTTTTATCTGGAATTACAGTAAACTCATTTCAGAATGGTTGAGGAATGCGGTATTCTGAGTAATGTACTCTTCCACTTAATTGCAAGTTACCGCATTTACCATCAGGCCCTTCTTCCTTTCCCTGGCCTTTGCCTAGCCTGGGCTAGATCGCCTATAGGCTCCATCTACTTGCAGGCCCAGACGTGCCTTGGTTTCTGGTTAGGGCAAGAGGTGAGTGGCCTCGGATACACCGTGGTAGGTAGGACCTCATAATTCAGTCATAAAGTTAACCATTCGTCCATACCCTGGGAGTCCTGGAGCCCCTTGGAGTGCTAGGGCCCATCCTTTGTTGGAGAGGAGGGTCAGGCAGGTCTGTGTTCAGAGTCTACCTTGGCCTTGGCAGCACCTATAATGCTGGGGGCCACAGTCTACTGTCAGCCACAGTCTGGCTGACTCCCAATTGTTGGATTATACTCACCGATGCCAATTGGTGCCAAAGCTGGTCTAGACTTGGCCTGAGTACACACTGTCATTTGACCACTATGCCTTGAGCCACTTGGCTTCCTTCCCCAGCTTGGCTTCCGCAGCCAGAATAGCACCCCAGATCACTGCCTATATCCAGACCAGTCTCACATCTTGTCTCACCTCCCTGCCAACCAACACCCCTTGTCCCAGGCTGAACTTCCTCTTCGTGCCCAGACCTGCTCCTGTCTATCAGATGCCCTCCTTGGATGTCTAACTTTCAAAGAATGAAAAAATACACATATGAATTAAAAATGTTGAGTCTAATCATCAAGCCCTGAGTACCAGGGCTTTTGGAGGATGGAAGATCTGGAAGTAGAGTTAGGAGAATGATCTGAATGGTCCTGATCCCAAGATACTCTTGAAAATTAGGTGACTTCTAGCAAATTGCTAACTTCTTTTCTCATCCAAAAAGAAGACAATTGTACTTACCTCATGAGTTTTCTGTGGGAGCTAAAGATTATGTATATAAGAGGACTTGATTAATTAAAGAATTCCTGATATCAACTTGACATTTCCATTCCTGTAAAAGCAAGGATTTGGGCTTATTTAGCTGTTGACATCCTGGTGGGAGGCAAAAAACTTTACCTAATTGTTGTTCCATTATAATGTTCTATTTGCTGTCTGGCTCCCCCCATAGACTATTAACTTCTTGAGGCCAAATGTTGTGTCTGGTTCTCTACATACCTGTGCCAGTACTGCCACATGAATGTTGAGTACATGACTTCCATCAAATGCGTCATTCTCCTAGCCACGCCTGGGGATCATGTCTCTACTGTACACTCCTGGGTATCTCTGAGGCAGGAATTGTGCCAATTTGGCAGGAGCTACAGTAAAGGGGGAGAACTGTTCCTCTCCCCTTCTTCCTATTGCCAATAGTATTAAGACAGGGTGAGAATATGTGGGAGATGTGAGTAAGGCAACAAAACCCAAGGAGCCTTTCCTGTTGTTATTCCCTACAATTTTGCTGTGAGCCTTGGCCAAGCAGAAAGGCCAGTTGAGTAGCAAAGAGACTCCTTTTTCCCACCAGCCCAACCTCTACCATTTGACCCTCATTCATCAAGGAATTGTGTTTCCAGGAGGCCCACTAAGTAGTGTACTGCTTTCTAAAAGACAGCATGATGATGAGGTCTTCATTCATTCCTTCATTGGTTCATTCAGTCATTTGTTCTATGAACATTGATTGAACACCTACTGCGTTGGTTGTTCTAGATGTTGAAGAGGCAACATCCAGGCCCTCAAAGAACTCTGGGATTCCGGAAGGAAACAAACAAGGAAATAGGCAATAATGATACTGAGGGATGAGAGATGGAACACCAGGAAGCAGAGTGCTGTGAGCACACAAGTGCCTGTGGACAGGACTGTGTAAAATGCTGATGGAGGTTGAAGCTCTAGAGAGCTTTGGACAGGCTGGGATTTAGCTTCTTGAAGGGTGCGTAGGTATTAGGCAGGTAAATTAAGAAAGTGTGGAGGGTGAAGGAAGAGTATTCTGTAGGACACAGAGATAGAGACAACAGCATGTGCAAGAATAAACAGAGGATCAGGAATAGCAAATGGGAATCTGGTGAGGATGAACCCAGCAGATGGATCAGGGTGTCAGTTCCAAACTCCCAGAGACAGGGAAATGAATGTCCTTGGGTAGAGACTCAGGGTACCAGAAAGGTAGGTAGGAGGTGATGGGAAGCCTTTATCCACTTTTGGCTTTATACGCAAGGAAGCCAAGATCTGGAGGCAGAAAATCATTAAGGTTATACAGCAAGTAACTGGCATTATGGGACCTGAAGCTGGTCCTCTGGGCCCATAAGGAGTGAGAAGAAATCAGCTTTTCTCAATGGAAATCAGCATCTCTAAATGCTCCAAGGCCCACTCTGTTGGAACCCACATTCCCATCCCTCCCTCCAAAGAGCTGCCTTCTCTTCAACTGGTCAAAGACATTGATGACAGCCACTGACTGCTAGAGGTTGTGATGATTGTTGAGCAGATCCTTAATAAACGAACTAGAGGACTTCCCAGCTGTCCTCACAAAGCTTACCAGAGGTCCTTTGTAGGCCTTAAAAGCTCAAAGCCCAGACACAGTCTCTCTTGACTGGCATCCTTGAGTTTAGGAAGCAATGTCATACCCTGCATCTTTTTGCTTTGAGATTCATTCTTTTCTAGGATCGCTTTTACCACTCAAATATTCCTGCTGATGTTCATGCGTCCTAAGGAAATAGAAATCTAGGGATCACCCATTCTTTGCAGAATTTTTCTTGCTTCTTTGTCTTTCCTTTTAAGAAGTAATACCCATCTTTCCAATTACAATGAATCAGGCACAAGACAAAGTAAATCATTCTGCACTTCATTTTGTTTGCTTTTTTTTAAATTTATAAACAATGTGGTTGAATAAAAGGCAATTTTAAATGAAAATACATGTCACAGAACAGAGTGCATATCTTTCAGGCATTGTTTCTCCTTTCTCATAGAAACAAACAATATGTGAAGATTAACAAAATAGATCATAAAGATGTCTGCATTATGCATTGCAATTTCTCCCCAAAATCCTTTTTCTTTTTTAAAATTAGGACTTCAGAAGCCTTAATTTCCTTGGTTCAACAAATTGTGAAGATTAATATACATTCATTAATTCATTTATTCATCCACATGGGATCAGCTTCACAATTTGTGAAATGTGCAAAATGAAATGTGGTGCCCCTTGTTCAGTTTCTAAGAATTTTCAAAACAGCATATACAAATCATTAAACCAAGCATGAAACTCAACTTCTTTTAAAAAAAAAAATGATTTTGGGGCGCCTGGGTGGCTCAGTGGGTTGGGCCTCTGCCATCAGCTCAGGTCATGATCTCAGGGTCCTGGGATCGAGCCCCACATCAGGCTCTCTGCTCAGCAGGGAGTCTGCCTCCCCCTCTCTCTCTTGCCTGCCTCTCTGCCTACTTGTGATCTCTGTTAAATAAGTAAATAAAATCTTTTATAAAAAAATAAAGTAAAAATAAAAAATGATTTTATTTATTTATTTGAGAGACAGAGAGCGCAAGAGCAGGGTGAGAGACAGAGGAGGAAGCAGACTCCCTGCTGAGCAGAAAGCCCGATGTGGGACTCTATCCCAGGACTCCTGGATCATGACCTGAGCCAAAGGCAGATGCTTAACCAACCGAGCCACCCAGGTGCCCTAAACTCACCTTTCTGAACATGAGACCTGTGCAACTTTATAGGTTGCACACCTATGAAGCCCACCCTGTATCCACCAAGTTATGGACCAGGCCTTGGGCTATAGTGGTGAGCTGGAGAGATGTGGTCTGTGCCCTCCCTCTGGAGCTTACAAATGAAGGAAGTGAAGGGAAGGGAGGTTTAATGAAGACTAAGAAAAGGGAAGTGGTGGCTCATCTAGGAGTTCCCTCATCTCAGAAGAACTCCCTAAGGAAATGGCATGTAAGCTGAAAATGGATAAATGACCTGGCTTCAGCCCGTCCAGGAATAGAAGGGAAAGTGCTTTTGACCAAAGGAAGAGTATAAATCAAAGACTGGAGAGCATACTGGAAACCTTGACATGCTAGGGAAACTACAAAGAGTGCACATGGCTGTAGCAAAGAGAACATGGTGGCGAGTGGCTAAGGGCAAGACTGAGACAGATAAGGGCCAGTCCTGAAGGGAGTTTGGATTTTTTTTTTAAAGATTTTTATTTATTTATTTGACAGACAAAGACCACAAGTAGGCAGAGAGGCAGGCAGAGACAGAGGAAGCAGGCTCCCCACTGAGCCGCGAACCCGATGCGGGGCTCCATCCCAGGACCCTGGGATCATGACCTGAGCCGAAGGCAGAGGCTTTAACCCACTGAGCCACCCACGCACCCCGGGAGTTTGGATTTTATCTGGAAGGCGGTGAGAAGTTCTTACACATGGCTTGGGCTGCTCTTAGCTCCATGGTGGGCCAGGAAAGGAAAGAAATCAATAATGTTATCATTGGAGGAAAGACAGTCCCTCCTTCCTGGTTCCTGATGAAGAGTGAGGGGAAAACAGGAAGTCAGCCTGCAGAGTCCCATTAGCAGGAAGTCCTCGTTTGACAAGTCTTTCAGCCTTTGCTCCAGACCACAATCTTACTACCTTGGAGCTGGTGTTTCTCCACAGCCTGATCAGCAGATCGGAAGAGTGGGGGAGGCAGATCCTTCCTCTTCTACCACCAGACTTCTGTCAGTGGAAAGTGTGTCCCAAGCCTTCTGGTTTGTCCCTTGGCAAAAGTGCCCCCATAACTCGGTAGGGTGATAACCAGTGCTCTCTATGGAGGCTTCTGGACCTATTTGGCAGCCATTGTACATACTGGTGGTTACGTGTTTACTGGTTCGCCTTTCCTATCAGACTATGAGCTGCTTGAGAGCAAGAAATATGTCTTATTCATCTCTGTATTCCAGGTCCTCACAGGCTAGGCAATAAGTGTATTAATAAGTTGAATTAAATTACATTAAGTATAATGATACCCAGGGTATATTATGTATTCCGTTATTTTAGGGAGACTGAATTCGAAACCTATGAAACATATACAAATTTTACAAGGAAAAAACTTTTGGGGTTCTGAGCCATTGGTTTTAAAACACACTTCTGGAACCCAATATTTTTTTCTAATTTGGGGGCTGTCCAGAAATGACCAAAGCATGTGTCCACTTGATTATAAGCTTCTTGGCAGACGGGACTATGTGTTTTCAACTTTGATCTCCCCACAGGGAATAGCATTTAATAAGTGGCTTGTTTTTCAATTAATGTGTAGATCACACACACACAGACACACACACACACACAGATCCACACCAACTCATGCATGTAATTTTGCATCATTAAAGTGTTTCACAGGTATAGATTCAGGTAGTTTGCTTTGTTTCAATTTACAGTAAAAGTATAAACAGGAAAGCACACGAGTGTCTACTGGTGTAGACAGACGCTCGAAGACATGTGAATAGGTAGTTATTATACATCAAAAAGTCAAAAAGGTGGATGATAATATCAACTGTTTAGTAGAAGAATTTCTCCATGTGATGCTTAACAGAAAAATACATAAGGAGGGAAATGGGATTAAACATTACATAGCTTCAAACTCTAAAAAGAAGTATGAAATGATTTAGATAAAATGCTACAACTGTAAAATCAATTCAGACAGGAAATGTTCAAGAATAAGTGATTTTCAAGAAGGATGATTTTATGATGTGACATAGAAATAGTTGAACAAAGGGAAGAATTGCCCTACTCCGGCGTGTTCCCAAGGAGCCAATGGGAGGGTGTCTGGTGCACTGCCTGTAACTAGAGAGCCCGCCGGAAAGAGAGGGGGTGGAGTCTCCGAGGAAGCAGACAGAAGTGGGATTTTCTCAGCTGTGTTTGCAGTTTCACTTAGATTCTGTTCAAAGTCATCTCTAACATTTAATAAAAACAGATGTGATTTTTCTTATAGCTCTTTAGTGCCTGGAATACAGATCCCTCATCTTGTCACCGACTGGCTCCTCTGTCCTCAGCTGTCTCTTCTGCTTCTCCTCCTTTGTCCCTGGGACCCACGGTTATCACCAGACTCTGCTAAACTCCCCCCCAGCACCTGGTAACTTGCTCCTGTCTCTCCATTCCTACAGCCTCTGGAGGCCTAGCACGATGGGTCCCCTGAACACCTGCCCTCCACCAGAAGACAAGCATGACCATTCCTCCGAGCTGGAAGAGACCTTGGGGTTTCTCTGACAAAAGAGAGACTTGCAGTGACTTCCGTGATCTCACAGAGCTGTCTCAGCCACAAAGCCAACTGAAGAATCTTACCCTTCCATCTCCTGCCACCACCTCTTCCACTTTGCTGTGTCTAGTCCAGGAGCAGCAGGTACAACTGGCTTCCCAAAGAGAGTTTTCATGCATCTCTTGCATTAATAATTGAACTCTATAGAGGCCACTCTGAAAGGTAGATTTCAAACCCACCTGGTGAGTTTATTTCCCTGATTGAAGTCGTTTTAATTCTTCCTTGTCTTGACTAGTCTTTATCCATGCATCTCTATGATTTTTCTGTTGGTAAAATCAGTGCATGTGTTTCTTGTGCAACCTTTGTTTCACTTCCACAGTCATGTGTGAACACTTGCCCAGTATTCTAGAGCAGCACTGCCCAATAGAACCTTCAATGATAATGAAAATGTCCCAAACCTGTATTTTGATGGTGGCCACCAGGCACATGGGCCTCTTCAGCCCTTGAAGTGGGGTTAGAGTAACTGAGGAACAGAATTTCTTGCTTAATTTTAACCCATTTAAATGCAAATGTAGATATTCACATGAGGCTAGCGACTCTAAGATTGGCCAACACGATTCTAGAGCCATCATGCCTGTTTCTTACAATGGATACATACTATTTCATTGCATTGACATCTTGGTTTATTTTATTGTTTCCCTGTCCTTGGACATTTAAAATGCTTTTCATTTTTGCTATTATAGCAGATGTAGTATTATGTACAGTTATACATAGACTGCCATAAAAATCATGGCTCATATGGCATTTTTCTTCTTTTGATATATTTGTTTAATTTAACTTTCTGCAAATGAAATTACATCTACCTCTGCAAATGAAATTACAAGAGTCTTTTGACTGAGATATCCTTCAAAATCTCAAAGGAGCCCTCAGCTGCCTCCCCTATCTTCCTATTATATACCTTTGGGAGCAAGAACTCTGTCCAGGATCTGGGACTTCCGCTCCTAAATCCTCTGGCGAGGCCTTACTCTCATCCTTTTTTTTTTTTTTCCCCTGCTTCCCCAGTATCCCCTACTCATATTTTGGGGGGTTCCTCCCCCCCAAGCTAGCTTTATTCTCTTTTATTATTCTTAGGAACAAAGATGCAGGTCATTTTGATTTAAGGGATTAGCTGCTAATCCAGGCAGG
Source organism: Meles meles (assembly GCF_922984935.1). Taxonomy (NCBI): domain Eukaryota; kingdom Metazoa; phylum Chordata; class Mammalia; order Carnivora; family Mustelidae; genus Meles; species Meles meles. The sequence continues at coordinate 36,959,618 of NC_060067.1, read as the reverse complement.
CAAAATGGAAAGCCCAGGGATGTTCCAAAACTTCAGAGTCTGAGACCTAACCCACAACCCCAATCCCAATTCCTCACTCCTGGCCAGGCAAGTAGAGGGGCTGCAAATGCAGTGTTTGAAGCAAGAGAGATCTGGTGATCTTAGATCTGGTGATCTTAGTGACCTGAGCAACCATAGCTCACTATGGCACTTGCCATCTTTGCCTGGACCCCAGCCTCACATGACACAGGCAAAAAATGCTGCACAGAGAATGTCAACTCAACCTCATCCATCTGCGAAAAAGAGAAGACCATTCTCCAGATCACTTCGATGGTGAAAGCTGCCAAACCTGAGCACTTCCGTTCAGATTTTCAGGTTGGACAATGTCAAGAATGACGCCAGCACTAAGGAAACATGATATGCAACCCCACAATCATAAGGCACTAGGAAGAAAGCACCTCAGGTAACACTCTACCAGAAAAAGAAGGATGGAAAAAATTAGGAAATTCTTCACTAGATCATACAAGATAATTAAATAAAAAACATTTTTTAAAACTGTGAATAAGCCCAAGCATCGTAAAGAGAACATTCAGCAGACAGCAAGAACACAAGGCAGCTGTCCTTAGAAACAAGGACAGTTTGCTACAGTTATTGGTTCGTAGGTGGATTGATCATCGCAAAGGTCAGGATTGTGTCATGATTGTTCAGGATCTCCCATCCAAGTACTAACCAGGCCCGACCCTGCTTAGCTTCCGAGATCAGACGAGATCGGGCGCGTTCAGGGTGGTATGGCCGTAGACGATTGTTCAGGATCTTCATGCATGCTCCCTCAGACAACTATCATGTAAGGAACCAGACTGAGTTAGCCTATGGGGAGCAGAACTTATGGAATGAGAACCCTGATCAAGTGGAACCTAAAGTCCACCTGACTCTGGAATTTCCAGTTGCATTATGTCCTTTTGGTCTATGATGGGAGTTAACAGCCTTGTGGCATTCCTCTTATGAGGCTTCTAGGTAAGGAGCTGTGCCAAAGAAATCCAGTCTTCCAGAAATGAGAATTTGGAGGAAATTCCTTCTTTAATAATCCACAGAGATCAAGCATTCATGCAGGAATAACAATATGCTGGGAACAGAAAGGGATGGTATCATAGTATGCCATTTAATCAAGTCATTTGAACGTGGCTGCGTGTCACCTTCCTTTTTTAAGAAAATAGGTGTATTGGAAAAAACAAGTGGTTATTAAACTTAATTTTGACTAAACCTGTAGTCTGAAGCTTCATTTGACAACATGGATTAATTGTAACCCGGAATCCAGGGAAGGGCTCAGGGAAAAGTGGAGGTGTCCTGGTTATTGAACCAGAATGGGGCTGGAGCCCATCTACTCAGCTTCCCAACATCTCTCTTGAAGCACTCCCAGGGAAGTCCTGGTGACTCAACCTGGGAACCCCTGGAGGAGAGGCTCCTTGAGTTCCCTTAAACCTTGGAAATCATGAATAGTGTGGTACTGGATACAGACGTCCGTTCTTCAACTTGTCCTCAGTCTTCCAGCCCCTACGTGTCCCCATTCTCATTTAGCTTTTAATCCATATTAATATATGCCTCAAAAAAGGAAGTTAAACAATATTTAACTCTAAGAGCATTCATTTGCTTTAGATATCAGAACATCTCAAATCAAACACTTGTCTTCAAAAGAATATTTTAAACATTAGGTATAGCTCCCAATAACCAAAATTCAGTATTTTGAGGTTTTGATACAAAGTACCTTAGTCCCTTTGGGCAGCTACGACGAAATACCATAGACGAAGTGACTTAGAAACTATGGAAATTTATTTCTTACAGTTCTGGAGGCTGGGATGTTCAAGATTCAGTATCTGGTGAGGGTAAGCTTCCTAGTTCATAGATGGCTTTCTTTTCACTGTGTTCTCATATGAGGAAAAGGACAAAAGAGCTTCTAGGGCCTTTTTAATAAGGATTCCAATCCCATTCACTTCCCAAAGGCCCCAGCCTCTAATAATATCGCTTTGGGGCTTAAGATTTCAGTAGATTTTAGTACCTAAACCTGGGGGGTCCAAACACTCAGACCACAACGCAGAGTAAGAATCACACATCATTTAGGGATCTTTGAAACAATTGGTCCTGATCCCAGAAAGGCACTCCACAGTGTAGTCAGGGATCCAAGCATGTTCCAGCTCTGTTCCACATTGTCAGCAGGCAGTCTGTTTTCCTCCCTCAATGTGTTGTCTTCTCATGGCAAGATGGCTACTGCTCCTCTGGGCCCCATCGTCACATTCCAGGCAGGAAGACAGAAGAACAAAGGGCCAAAACCACATTTTCTCTTTTAGAAAGACTCTGCCTTGTAGATTGGGAATAGTGTGCTCCGCAGGAACTTCCAACTACATTTCAATATCCAAAACCGGAAATGTCATGTGGCCACCTCTCTCTGGAAGGTGGCTGGACAGAAGAATGGTGAAGGGGATTGGTCAACTGACCAGTAGAGCAAGCCACAGAGCTTATGTACCTGAAGGCCAAAGAGGGGATTTCAGTTTCTAGGAAGCCTCTGCCCTTCATCAGAGGAACTGGAGGATGTGAAGGAAAAGGTGGGGAGACAGGAAACTGTTCCTCTGGGGATCATAGGGGAGGTTCCCCTGTGGTTCCAGATTGATCTCTGTGGGGGCAGAGACAGATGAGAGAACCTTCTTATTGATCCCTGACACCTCCTTCATGAGAGACATACTCAGCCTTCCTGTGGGAGGTAGAGCAAGCGTCTCCCAGTCCAGTCTGTCAGCTGGTTCCTTTGTCTCACAGGTGGTAGAGGAGTAGGCCCTGTGTGGACCACCTGGTCCTTAGTGTTGTCTGAGACTGGTAGTGAAGATTACCCAATGGGAGGGTCCAATACTGGGCAGTGAAAAGAGATGTTATTGAATCTCCTCTCTGCATATCTAAGCAGAGCCTAGAATAGAGTAAGAGCTTAATGAATACTTTGTCAAATGGAAAAAAATGTTCCATCATTCTTTCAAGGCCTTTCTGTGCTTATGTACATGTATATTCTCAGGGATGAGTAGCAAAGCAATGGCATGCATGCAAAACCTTTGATAAGTAAACAACAGCATAGAACTAAAAAACTATTAGAGTTACTAATGAGATTCCCAGAACAGTACCAGGAATTTTTCACTGTAGGAATGAACGTTCCTGTTGTACACATTGCAGCTTAGATTTTGGCCACACAGGATGAAGGAGAGAACCAGAAGCTAGGAAACTTGTTCTCTCATGGTTTCTGGTCAATAGTTAAGCAAGAACATAATTACCAAGACAGCATAAAAGCATGCCTGTTAGAATAGTCCTTGATAGAAAAACCCTCTTTCTGTGTCAGTATTAAAGGCAGGACTGACCCCTGTGTGGCAGATAAATGATAATGCTGAGGTTCTGTTTTATTTATGTTAGATTCAGGGGTTTAGTTGGTTTTGTGAAATGACTGAATGTGTAATAATAAGCAACATAGCAATGATATTATTCTGAGTTGGTTTAAAAAAAATTTCAGATTCTTCTATTCACAAAAATTATGGAAAAGCAGCTAAAAGATGACATCAGTAGGTACTGTTATTGAACACTTCTCATATTTATTCTCCCCTCTTCCTGAATGTCAGCCGAACACACTGCTCCCCAGAATGAAGCTACCTATCCTAGCCTTCCTTGAAGCTTGATGTGACCTTGTGACTAACTTCAAACCAAAGGCATAAAATATAACTGGTATGTGAATTCCTCCTTCCTAGAATGCAGATGTGATGACTGATGCTGCAGCAGCTATCCTGAGCCAGAAGGTGACTTTAGAAATAGAAGCCACAGATGGGCAGAGCAACGAGATAGTTGAAGTCGGAGTCCCTAATATTGTGCAATGCCATACTAGTTCGAACTGACTCCCTCCAGACCCCTAATGGGTCTGGATAAATTAACAGATAACTAATGGTTAAACTATCCTGCTATCATTTTAAGTTTTTCTGTTACTTGCTTCTGAACTTAATGACTATATAGGCAAGCCCTTATAGTCATATTTCTTCTAGACAGGCTCTGAATTCATACAAATACAGATATGAATGCAGGCTGTACATTAATTAATTAACTGTTATAATACATGGTAAGTCACATAATCTCTCTACAGCTCAGCTACCTCATTTGTAAAACAGGGTGAATAAATGTATATGGTTCTTATGCTAAGATTAAATGTAATAATGCCAGTATAGCACTTGGTCCTGTATCTGGCACAAGTAAGTGCTAAATAAATGTTAAATGTTAGAACTACTGTCAGTGATGACAAGTAACAACAACTAATGTAATTGGCCAAAGTGAGTGCAATGTCAGCCCTGTCGTTGAACATTTTATGCTGATCTTTCTGATATATCACCGTTTTTAAAAGCATTGGGTGATTTTTTATATTTGTCCTAAGACATCTTAAATTTAATCTATGGGTCAGTTAAGATCCTGAGACAAAAAGTATTACTATTTCTACAACAATAGTACAATTGACATTCCTTTTGTAATATGCAATGGATTTTAGGAAGAGTTGGAAATAGGTAAAGGTTTAAATGGTAATTGGCCCTCCTGACTAACTGCTAAGGCCCATAAAACTCTTTGTTACAAATTCTCTTAGCAATTACACTTGAATCACTTGAGTAGGACATCTGTTTGTTGGTTGTGGGGAAATGTTGAACTTAAACATAAAAAGGTTAAATGAAAATCCACATAATAGACTATTATCATTGCATTTTGATTGATACTGGCAGGAAATCAAGGCAGTAAGCAAAAGGAAGCATTGTTCTACCGGAAGAAGAAAATCTGTAACTGCCCAGTGATATGCCATTAGGTCAGCTCCAAGCTCTCCTGGGCTTTCTCTTAAATACCAGAGAGACAACTCCAAAAATAACAGTGTTTGACAATGCTCAGAACCAACTAAAAATATCATTACTCTTGAGCAACTAAAAGAAACAAAGATACCGGGGTGCCTGGGTGGCTCAGTGGGTTAAAGCCTCTGTCTTCAGCTCAGGTCATGATCCCAGGGTCCTGGGATCGAGCCCCGCATTGGGCTCTCTGCTCAGTGAGCAGCCTGCTTTCCTCTCTCTCTGCCTGCCTCTCTGCCTACTTGTGATCTCTCTCTGTTGCATAAACATTAAAAAAGAAAAAAAGAAAGAAACAAAGATACCAATGAGAAACTATGAATTCAAGAATCATTGAGTTACATGTAAAATATTTTTAAAAAAATACGATTGAAAAAGTATAATAATTTATCATTACTCATATTTGTAGTATTTTCAATAACAATAAATTGACTAGCCAGCCCTCACAAAGTCTCCACAAGGAAGAAATCCCAAGTAAAACCAGGCTAGCTTCCAAGCTCAAGCCCCAGTACCTAGACAAATACATCTCAGTCTTCAGGCATTGAATCCAGGATGGGAAATATATACAAACTCAAATCAGTGGTAGTGGTTGCCCGGAGCTGTGTGTTAAGAATAGTAAGGTTGCAATGGTTTGTCTTGACTTTGTAGGAAAGAATGCTGTAATTGATTACTGATATCTTCTATGAAAGCAGGACAAAGATGGTTAGCTCGTGTGTTGACTATATTTTATGTGCTCCCAGTCCAATATCATGCTTCTGGTTCTATCAGGCCAGATGCCCCAGATTTCACAGTCAAACATCTGCTTTCTTCCCCTGGACCTGACTTCTTGTCTTGACAACCTGCCTAGTCACATCTGTCTCTCTAGAATGGAGAGACAGAGTATTCATTGTTTGCAAGTAATATAAACTCCACTAAAACTCGTTATGCATTAGTTCACTTAACTACAAAGTCCATGGGCGTAACTAGTGTCCAGAATAACCATATTCAGAGGCTTCATCCTATTGTCAGAGATGTTTCTCTCTTTCTTTCTTCATTTCTGAGACAGGTTTTCTGAAGAGAAGACAGCCATCAGCAAAACAAAACTCACATCTCTCCACTTCAGTAACCATAGTGGAAGGTACAAATCTTTCCGGATGGCCCTTGAAAAAATCCCACACAGGATTCTGATTATCCTTGATTCAGTTATATTGTTATATTGAAACCACTCAAACCAGAAGGACTATGTACTTCAGTTGGCTAGTTTGGCTTCAGTAGCTACTATTAGGAGAAAGGCATACTGAAGCACAAGTGGTTTCTTAGGAACCCCTAACTGATGGTGCAGAGGGAGTTCTCATAAAGAGGTTTCATAGAGAGGTTTTATTTTCTTTTGACAAAGTAGAGCCTGTTTTGAGTTTATCAGAAACAGAAACTTCTTTAAAAATAAAAATATTTATTTATTCGTTTGAGAGAGAGACAGTGAGGGAGGTACAGAGGGAGAGGGAGAGAATCTCAAGCAGACTCTGGGCTGAGCATAGAACCCAATTCAGGGCTTGATCTCATGACGTGAGCCAAAACCAAGATTCAGATGCTTAACCAACTGAGCCACCCAGGTGCCCCAGAAAGAGAAACTTCTATTTCAAGTACCAAGATCCAGAAAAAGTCATGAATCCAGAGAAGTGAGCCTGGCACTGATACTATTTTTGTAAAGGGAACATTGGTCAATCTGGGGGAAAAAAAAGTGCTGAGAGGATGAATGTGTTACTGACAGCCTCTCTGGGATGAGGAGTACAAAAAAATCGAACAGGGTCATCCCAGTTCTCTGATAAAATATATCCTCCAACCCTGCTTTGGGTTAGGACCCTGAAAGACTACACTCTGGGAGTAAGGGTAAACTGGAGTAAATCAGCCCTCACACAGACGTCTGCCCAGTTTTGTATCATCCATAGGAATAACAAATTTCAGTTGATACATATTTGATTAAGGTGATCCCAGATTGTTAACACACTCATGTGATACAGAAAATAGTGTAACTGGTCTCACAATGAAGATGACATTATTTCAGGCCTCAAATTATTTCTACAAGTTTTTAAAATAAGATGTTTACAGGGCACCTAGGTGTCTCAGTTGGTTAAGTGTCCAACTCGATTTGAGCTCAGGTCATGATTTCATAGCTGTGGAATCGAGACCTGCATTGGGCTCTGCACTCTACACAGAGACTGCTTGAGATTCTCTCTCTCCCTCTGGCCCTCTTCCCTCTTGCTCTCTAAATAAATAACTTTTTAAAATCTTTTTTTAAAAAAGATGTTTAGAACACAATCAAGAATAAACAGTCACACGAAAAAGACAAAACACTATGGGCAAGAACCAGCAGAAATAACAGACAATAGAAGCAGGCACAGAGATATTCCAGATTCTGATAGATACTATACAGACTATAAAACAACCATGCTTACCATGTTTAAGATAAAAGACTAAGCTTTAAAATTTTGACAAGAACCTATATACTATAAAAGTGACACTTCAGACTTGCAAATCAAATAATTAAAAATTACAGAAGTGAAAATACAATGATTAAAATTAAGAAACTCCTGACAGGTTTAACAGCAGATTGGACAAAGGAGCAAAATATTAGTGAACCAAAAAATATATATAAGAAGAAAATCTCCAGAATGTAGCATGGAAAAGCAAACAGTTGAAAATGGAAAAAATGGGGCACCTGGGTGGCTCAGTGGGCTAAGCCTCTGCCTTCAGCTCAAGTCATGGTCTCAGGGTCCTGGGATCGAGCCCCACATGGGGCTCTCTGCTCAGTGGGGAGACTGCTTCCCCCACTCTCTCTGCCTGCTGCTCTGCCTACTTGTGATCTCTCTCTCTGTGTCTGTCAAATAAATAAGTAAAATCTTTAAAAGAAAAGAAAGAAAATAGAAAAGAGAAGGTAAGACACACACTCACACACACACACCTGTATGTTCCTAAACACTGAGGAAACGGATACAATGAACAAGAGGGAGCCTTGGGGCAGCCACGGGGAGATTCTAATAACCCAAGCCAGGTCACCAGGCTGATAGGTCCCTCCCACCACCAAACTGAGCCAAGACAAAGGCCTATTGGGTTGTTTGCCTCAGGCGAGAACAGTGAGTGTAAGCCCTTGGAAGAGCGAGGCAGGAAAGTGCCTCAGGGCAGCAACACCCAGAAGGAACAGGGAGCCCCTACAGCTGGGGGATGAGTGACTGGCGTTCCCTCCTCCAGACCGGGACTCTGACTCAGCCGCATCTGTTACAGGTAGAGAAAAAGAACGTCCAGAAACAGGCAAAACCAGATTTCTCTTCTTTTTTTTTTTTCACGTAGGAAAATTTCAAACATATACGGATTAAAGAGAATATTACAGACAACCCGTGCTCACTGCCCAGCTTCCACAACCGCCCACCTTCTGTCATTCCTGTTTTATAGGGACACCTTTAATTTTTTTTCTGGGGCATTTTAAAGCAAATCCCAAGGACCATGTCATTTCACTCAAATGCTAAGTATGACTCTAACACATAAAGGAATAGTTATTTATTTGAGAGAGAGAGAGAGAGAGTAGGAGGTTTGGGGGGAGCCGCAAAAGGAGAGAGAGAATCCCAAGAAGCCTCCTGGGAGCCCGACTGGGGCTCTATCACATGACCCTGCGATCATGACTGGAGCCAAAACCAGGAGTCAGAGGTTCCAACGATTGAGCCACCCAGGCACTCCAGCAACTTTAAAAAAAAAAAAAAATCCATGCAAACATTACCATGCCTGAGGGAAAAAAAACAACGATTTGTTACTATCAGCTGCCAGCCATTTATGACAGACTGTATTTTCCAAAAATGGTTTCAGCAACATCTCCCATCTTCTGCAGGATGAGCTTGCCATGCCCCCATCACGAGGTGAAGTCTTAATCCCCTCCTCTTGGGGTGCCTGGGTGGCTCAGTGGGTTAAGTGTCTGCCTTCTGCTCAGGTCATAATCCCAGGGTCCTAGGATGGAGCCCCACATCAGGCTCCCAAATGGGAGCTCAGTGGGGAGACTGTTTCTGACTCCCCCTGCATGTCCTCTCTCTCTGTTAATAAAATCTTTTTTTTTTAAAGATTTCATTTATTTATTTGATAGAGAGAGAGATCACAAGTAGGCAGAGAGAGAGAGAGGAGGAAGCAGACTCCCCGCCGAGCAGAGAGCGTGATGCGGGGCTCAATCCCAGGACCCTGAGACATGACCTGAGCCGAAGACAGAGGCTTTAACCCACTGAGCCACCCAGGCGCCCCTGTTAATAAAATCTTAAAAAAAAAAAAAAAAAAAATCCCCACCTCTTGATTCTGATCAGGTTATTATCACTCACTACAACCATGGAATGTTAGAGTGGAAATGCTGCCTGACGAAGAAGGCGGGGTCAGCAAGGTCTCTAACTCCCACCTGATCCTCTTGCCCTATTTCCCCTTTAGAAACTGCCTCTCGAGATGGCCCTTCTCAGAATTCAGCCACACAAGTGGCATCTGTCAGTATTTAATAAACATTTCTAGCTGAGCCCAGCCTTTCAAGTTTCCAATTTTCTTTTTTTTTTCTTAAGATTTTATTTATTTACTTTTTCGAGAAAGACAGCATGGGGTGGGGGGCACAGGGAGAGGGAGCAGCAGACTCCCCACTGAGCAGGGAGCGCCACACAGAACTCAATCCCAGGACCCTGATTTCATGACCTGAGTGGAAAGCAGCCCCTTAACCAACTGAGGCACATAGCCACCCTTTGTCCAAAATTTCTGACCCACAGAGCCTATGAATGTAACATGGTTGTCATTTTATACCATTAAGTAATAAGGTCATTTGTTTCATATGAGTAAAAATCAGAAACACTAGTTCATGTTCAAGTTCTCCCCACCAACTGTGTCAAAATTTGCTTTACAAGTCACTTACTTCAATTAGGATCCAAGCAGGGGTCACACATTGCTTTTGGCTGATATTTCCACTATATACTGTTTAATCCACATTAATTTTCTCTTCTTTTTCTTTTTCATTTTTATGTAATTTATTTGGGAAGAAACTGAGTCTTTTGTCTTATAAAATAACTTGTAGTCTGCTTTGGTTGGTGTATCGACGTTGATCGCCCTGTTCCTCTCTGAGCTCTATTTCCCGTAAAGTGACAGCTAGACCCAGCATCGTTGCCAAACTTTTTTGGTAAGGGGCCTGATAATATTCTAGGCTTTGTGGGCTACTCAGTGCCGCCATCCTGGCACGAAAGCAGTCATAGATGATAGGGAAATGAATGAGCGCGTCTGTGTTCCCAAAAAACTTCATTTTCAAAACAAGCAGCAGCCAGATTTGGCCCGTGGGTCACAGTTTGCCAGGCATGATCTAGAAGAAAAAACATTATCGAATACAAAAATCAGTGCACAGTCCAGAATCACCAAATATTTAAGGGAGACCCAAATTTTGAAAGGAAAAACCAAACTAAACAAATCTAAAAACCAGTATCTGAAGAAACAGTATAAATAAAATAAACAGAAGAAAATCTTGAAATCAGTATGTACGTGGATTATCCTAAAGAATTAAGAGATGGGGCGCCTGGATGGCTCAGTTGTTAAGTGTCTGTCTTCAGCTCAGGTCATGATCCCAGGGTCCTAGGATCGAGTCCCACATCAGGCTCTCTGCTTATCAGGGAGTCTGCTGCTCCCTCTCCCACTCCTCCCACTTATTCTCTCAATGTCTCTCTCTCTCAAATAAATAAGTAAAATCTTCAAAAAAAAAAAAAAGGGAAAGAAAGAAAGAAGAGATGATACTGTGTTTTCCAAGCAAGCAACTGTTGTGACGGTAAGTATTTAAAGATCTTAGAAATGAGTAACATCAGTCATCGAAACATAAATGCCTTTAGACGCACTGAGTAACAGCACGGACACAGAAGAATGCAGCCCTTCACTAGCAGAGGAGGCTGAGAGATTGTTCCAGAACACTAGAGTAAAGAAAAAAGAAATGGAAATACCAAAAGCTGGGAGATTATAGAAGTTACACCCAGAAATTCCACCAACCTTCTAACAGAAGCTACAGACAAGGGGAACAGAAAGATGGAGCTGAAGCAATAAGCAAAGAATAATAGAAAATGTTTCCTTGAGCTAAAACAAAAAGCAAATGTGATTCTTTCAATAGAAATGGCCCCGTCGGTAAGGAGCAGTGTGATTATGGCGGGGGACGTGTATCCTCGCTCATGGAGGCATGATGATAGTTTCAGGACTCTTGCTATAAGGATTGTGCTGTGCCCTCCACGCATCTCTGGTATCTCACTCAGTGACTCTGGGTTGGAACGGAAAATCAGACTTTTGTTTGTTCATGTGCTTCCAAAAATGCTCCAGGTGAACCTAATTTGCAGACAACATTGGCAATGCTGCTTTCTAGGGCAATAATCTGGACCTCTGGACAGAACCACCCTTTCCTAGCCTGAGGCCCATTGTCTAGCCCAGTTCTCCCAGAATCCTCCTTCCACCTCAAAAAAACTGGTGTTTTATCGACAATTCCTCCCATTACCCTCGCATCTCCAACATTTCTTGGCCCTGAATTACTGCTCTCCAGACCCCTGTACTGAGGCCCCGGTCCCTGGCTCCCATCCTTGCCTTATTTTCAAGATACGGGCTCTGCTGGGATTCATGTGTTCACTTAACTCACAAGAGCTCAGTGCAGGCGGAGCCCTGTGCGGGGTCCTAGGGAAACACAGCTGAACAGACCCGAAGCTTGCTCCTTCCCGGGACTTCTAGTCCGGGGTAGATGCGAGAGGGAAGTGGACTACCATGTGATATGGGTTATTGTGCAGTGTCCGAGCCACCTGAACTTGACTTGGCCAAAGCTCTGATGAAATTTCAGATCCTCGGGCCCGGTCCTCTGGATCATAATCCCGTGAGGATGTGGCCGAGGAAACTGTATTTTAAACAACCTTATTAATTTGCATGACCATAACATTGTGATGACCGCTGGCCTTAAAAAGCCACGTCCAAGGTCTCTGTTTGGTTTGGAAGGGGGGGGGGGGGCGTGGGCGAGCAGCTGGGTGGGTAGTTAAGGAGGAGTCACCTTTCACGATGGTGTCATGCTAATGCGTCTGGGCTTCAAAGGAGGAGCCATAGGGAGCCAATGAAAATTTTAAGGAAGGGAAAGAGAGGACGGGGACAGCATAGCGTAATTTTTAAAAAATGACTTTCAACATTATAGTGGGATGGAGGATGGAGAGAGTTGAGTTGGGGGCAGTGAAGGGGTGAGACCTGGGGGATGAAGAGACTAGCACAGGTGAAACATGATGGAGACCAGAGCCGGCCCAGTGGCGGAGCCGACGGAGAAGGGGGAGCTGGAGGTCTGGGAGGTGCACGAACCTCACTAGGTGACAAGGACCAAGTCTGGGCTTGCAGCTCCTGTCCCCTGGACTCGCCCCAGCCCCATGGGACCGTCGAGTTCTCAGTCCCAGTCTCTTCCTGCCTGCTTTGACCTGCCACCGTTCTCAAGGCCATACCCCGTCCTAAAGTACGCCAGCTATCGGAGGAAAAACACACATAAAACATAGCTACTTTTGTACTTTTATTTTCATTGCCCTAATAGTTAGAGACCTTACCTAATTAATCTTTTTTTTTAAAGATTTTATTTATTTGACAGGAGAGATCACAAGTAGGCAGAGAGGCAGGCAGAGAGAGGGGTAGGGAAGCAGGCTCCCTGCTGAGCAGAGAGCCTGATGCGGGGCTCGATCTCAGGACCCTGACATCATGACCTGAGCCGAAGGCAGAGGCTTAACCCACTGAGCCCCCCAGGTGGCTCTCATTAATCTTTTTTAAAAGATTTTATTTATTTATTTGAGAGAGAGCAAATGAGAGAGAGAGATCATGAGACCTGGGAGGCTCAGGCAGAAGCAGGCTCCCCGCTGAGTAGGGAGCCCAAGGTGGGGCTCGATCCTGGGACTCCAGGATCACCACCTGAGCTGAAGGCAGTCCCTTAACCCACTGAGCCACCCAGGCGTCCCTCTAATTAGTCTTGAGAAATTAATTGCCTTCATAGTTCGTTCTTACAAAAACCTAAATACTATTGTGCTGCTTCCCTGGGGGCTCTCGGCTTTATAGGTCTTTTAAAGGCTCATGCCTAAACAACTCCTTCAGGTTCCCAAACAACCTCAGGGCAGCAACTCTAAGCAAATGCAAGGGCAGAACTGACCAGCTGGCCCTTTGCAGACGCACCAAAACTTTCCCTTGGTGCGAGGAATGTCACACGCCCACTTTCACAGGCTGCTCCAGGTGGCAATGAAAAAAAGAACTCGCGTTTTACAAACAGGTTATGAGTGGTCACACAAAGGGTTACTCAATTCATTTCCACTCGGCTGAGAGTTTGGAGGCAAACCCTTTCAAGCTTACATAGGTCACCTGGGACTTCAAAAGCAAATTTAGAGCTGTCCAGAGTGAAATAATGGTTATTGCTGATTAATCCTGACGAACACTCATGATACAGCAATAAACCAGGTATGACAGAACTATAGGCTCGATAAAATAAGTTCTGTCTCTGTAGGAGAGAGATATAAAACTGCATTAACAACTGAAATAAATTATATGTGTGATAATAAAAAGAGTCAAATAACTGCTTACAATTTGCAAAGCACTTTCTCATTTATTACCTTATTTGAGCCTCACAAAATTCCTTAGGGTAAATCGTCTTAATAGTTCCATGTTATAAATGAGAAAACTGAGGACCAGAAAGGTCAAGTGACTGGCCCAGGGACACACAGCCAATAAGACAAAATTTCACTATATCTACTGGCATGCTTTTGATTGCAAGTAACAGAAAACCCAAATTAAAGTGTACTAAATAGTAAAGGAGACATAGGGGCTTTGGTAACAGAAAAAGTCTAGTGGGGCAGTGGCCTTCAGGCACAGTTTGATCAGAAATCCAGCCCTGTTTTATTTTGACTGTCTTGGATTTACCCTTTTTTGTGTGTGCCAGCTTTATTCTCAGATTCTTTTTTTATTTCCTAACAAATGCAGCAGCAGTTTCAGGACCCACCACACTACCTAAGAAGGATCACCAAACCAGTCAGCCTTCATCTTTATCACGCCAGGGGCCAAGGGGATGCCAAGTGCTGAGTGGCTCAGGACTGGGATACATAGCCATGCATCCACCAAAGACCATGTTGATCGAGACCACCGCCCCGCAGCTGGGGATTGAATGAGTGTCCTTCAGACCCCGCTGCTGCTATCCCATGTGAGAAGGATGGAGCGGATGCTCCAGACTCAACCACAATATCCGCCACATGTCAGGACCTGAACACATGACTTAGAACTCCGAATGCTTTGGGTTTGCTTGGTTTGGGGTTTTGGGGTCTTTTTCTGGATCTTACATATTGTATTTTTTACTCCGGGAGCAGACAACTCTATGTAAAACTGCTATTTTTGTGTGTCTACACGGGCCTACGAAGGTCTTTAGGTGACCAGAAGTCCTTCCCAACTGGTGTGCACCAAGATGGGACCCTCCTCTGTGTGCGTGCGGCCCCTATCCGTGGAGTCTGTGGCTTCTTGGCTTACCTCTCCAACTCACATTCTTCTACATTCTTTGGCCCCATTCATTTGTGTTTCAAGCACATTTTGTTTCCTTGTGTCAGGGCCCAGCTAGAAGGACAGAAACCACTCTGAATATATAAAACAGAGGAATTTTAATGCAATGAGATGAAAGAAATTTAGACACCAAACAAGGGATTGTGAGGCAACCCAGAGACTAGCCACAGTAGGAAGTGGCTGCCACTCTTAGGCTGGAGGGACAAAAGGAGGAGATGAGGCTACCCAAGCCCAGGGCCCAGGATGGCCCAGAGGAAGCTGGAACCATGGCAGGCTTCCGGTGAGAGCCAGAGCCAAGGGAGCGAGGCAGCAGCTGCCAGAAATGCCACCCCAGTCCGGAGGGAGAGGGAGAAACACGCTGACTTCCCCTTCCTTCTGCTCTCCACACTCCCACGAGAGCCACTGGTGGCCCAGACACAGTTAGGAGCCCGCTGACAAGGGGCCTGACAACCTGAGCCCAGAGGGTCAGGCGCCCTGAATACAGAGCCAGTGAAGATAGGGCGAGGAAAGGAGCTCAGGTCCCAAGCACCCAGAACCAGCACACTCGCACGACAATACCATCTATGCTCGCTGTGGCAAAATTCTAGAAAATACAGATATACAAAGAGAAAAAGGTTAAAATCATGATTTTATTCCTTTTTTCTTTTTCAGTTTGATTGGTACATAATAGACCTACATCACTGTCTAAGGTCAGCCCTGTATCATTCCACAGTATATACTCATATATGAGTATATGAGTATATACTGTGGAATGATAACCACAATTAATTTAGTTAACATGGGTCATCTCATACAGATACAAAAAAAAGTGTTTTTTCCCTTGAGATGATAACTCTTAGGATTTATTCTATGAACAACTTTCCTGTCTACTATAGAGCAATGTTAACTATAGTTATCATGTACTATATCACGTCCCTAGTACTTACTTATCTTATAACTGGAAGTTTGTATCTTATGACTGCTTTCCTCCCATTTCCCCACCCAGCCTCCCCTTCCTCTAGTAATCACAAGTTTGATCTCCCTTCTATGAGCTGTGTTTTTTCCTTTCTCTTTTATCTCCCTCCCTTCCTCTGTTCCTCCCTCCCTTCCCTTCTTCCTTCCCTCCTTCCTTCCTTAACCCCCTCTTTTCCTTTCCTTTTCTTTCCTTTTGATTCCGCAAATAAGTGAGATCATATAGTATTTGTCTTTCTCTGTTTGACTTCTCTCACTTAGCAGGATGCCCTCAAGGTCCCTCCATGTTGCCACAAACAGGATTTCCTTCTTTTCTCGTGGCTGAATAATATTCTATTGCGTATATGTACCATAGTTTCTTCAGCCATTCATCCATTGATGGACATGTGGATTGTTTAAACCCAGGTCTTGGCAACTGTAAATAATGCTGTCACTAAATATGGCTCCAAAGTGCTGGAAAAGCATAGAATATCATCTATTAATACTTACGGAATAGGAATATTTTGTATATTAATAATGCTGTTTGTTCACCTTTTTTCTTTCAATTAACTTTACATGTTCTAAAGGTTTTATTTATGTATTTGAGAGAGAGAAAGAGAGGGACAGCACGAGGAGGTGGAAGGGCAGAGGGGGAAGCAGGCTCTCCGATGAGCAAGGAGCTCGAAGCAGGGCTAGATCGTGGGATGTGGAGATCGTGACCTGAGCTGAAAGCAGACACTTAACCAACTGAGCCACCCAGGTGCCCCTCAATTAACTTTACATCTTGCACTTACCCCCAGGATCTTTGTTTTGCTTAAATACAAAGTGTATATATGACTTGAACAATTATTTCATCATGGCATTTGTTTTTTGGTTTTTGGTTTTGTTTTTTTTTTTTTTGAGGCAGGGCATTTTTTTGGTGAACGTGAGTTTTTGCAAGTGAGTATATGTATGTATTCAGTGAGGAATAAATTAGAAAATATTTCTATTAAAAAAAGAGAATATTTCTATTGATTGTCCTCCCTCCTGAGTAGAAACAAATGTCTATATTTTTTATGTTTTGCCCTAACAACGCAGAGAAAAGTAACGGCCCTGTGTTTCAAATATGAAGACATTCAAGAATTGGTTTTCGTTTCTGCATTAAATTTGTTTTTGACAAGAGATTTTCAAAAATTAGGCTGCAATGAACACGGGGGTGCAGCTATTTCTCCGACATAGTGTTGAAGAGGCCAGTGTTGAGAGGCAAAGTTAAATTTGCCAGTCTCTGAGAATCGCTGAGTGCTGTCTACTGCTCGTTAGTCACTGTGGGGATCAATGTTCTGGTCCTTTCCCTGTTGAAAGGCCAAGCATCCTAGCAGTTTGACATTTTGTTATTCATGCCCTAAAAACTCAGTTTCTCTTCTCTGTCAAGTCAGTTGTGAAAAAATAGATTTGACAACTGTGGTAAGAAGCTTTATCTCTTCCAAGAAACTGATTGGCTTCTTTTCCCAAATAACACGAGCCATATGACTTATCAATGTCTCCTCTTTTTGCCCAGGCTACCAGGAAACTCACAGTTGCCTCTCAGACTAAGACCAGCACGTTTCAGCCCTGCTGGTAGGCCTGTGCTTCTTTTTCTCTACTCCATGTTCCAAACTATGTTGGTTCATGTCAGCTCTACAGTGTGTGTGTGAGGGGGGGTGTCAAGAAGACAGAAAGAAATACAGGCACATCAGGGAGAGGTCCTTGAATTATTTCCCCAGAAGGTTGCTGGGACATCACTTTACTCTCATCAACTTTGTCCACT
This sequence comes from Meles meles, assembly GCF_922984935.1. Classification (NCBI taxonomy): domain Eukaryota; kingdom Metazoa; phylum Chordata; class Mammalia; order Carnivora; family Mustelidae; genus Meles; species Meles meles. The sequence goes on along the minus strand of NC_060067.1, from coordinate 36,942,485 downwards.
TTAAGCCAGGTGGCCAGCACTGGGGAATCATCTGCCCCAGGAGAACAGACCCTGTCTACCGCCCTCCCCAACAGCACATGGCCCCTCCGGACTAATCCAGGTCATACATCATTGTTGAGTGAGACACCACCATCCGCTGGACAAATCACTAGGGTCTTTGCTCCAACTCATAGGCTGGGAATTATACGTATGTGCTCACAGACTCTAGATCAATACGTTTTCAGCTGTGGGGGCCCTACTGAGCATCTTTCCATGGAACAGGGTGGAGCTAGGGGCTTCCAGAGGGATTCAGGTTGGATTTTTAATTACATCGGGCATTTTAATTGGGTCAGGCAAAGCTTTGGCAAAGAGGTGAAAGCACTGTGTCTTCTAGCCAGCGCCTTTCTGGCCTGTTTTGCTTCCTTGATTCACAAGTTAGTCTCTTTAGAAATGTGTCTCTTGTCCTTTGTTTATGTGAGCCTGACAGTCTGGCATCAGGCCCAGTTTAATATCATTTTTACTGTGGCTATCACATCCCCGGTTCTACCAAGAAGGTCGTTATCGTGTTGTCTAAGACACCTTACTGTGGTAATTACCAGGCCAGGGGCACACCTTACTCACCCCACCCCACCCCTTTCTACTTCGAATTTCAGAAATGAATTCCATGCTCACTCCCATTCCATTGAGACAACAAGAACCTGTGACTCGACGGCACAGCAAAGTGGATATTTAGAAATGATCTAGATCACTTGATTGGGATAGGCGAACAATTCATATAAATTAGGTTCTAGAGTGTATCTGCGGGTCTACAAAACAGGAAGAAATGCTCCCATCGCTTATAATTGCCTCCGAGTTCTAGAAACACATAGGTTGCTTTTATAGCAAATTTGCTTCCCTAATTATGTTTTACATAATCTAATGCGTTCGTATGAATTTGTATTCTCTAAGCATACACCAGCCTAAAGGTATGTTGCCTGGGAAGTTGGCAAGGAAAACTGACCACAGGTGATCATCAGGGTAGCGCTGAAAGTTGGCAGTGAAGGAAAGATCCAGTTCTGACAAAAGGAAGGAATCGTGCAGCATTTGGTTTGGAAAATGGGGGGTATGTGTGTGTGTGTGTGTGCGCACGCGCCCACATGCCCGCCCAAGTTCCATTGTCGGTTTCGGTGCAGAGTTGGGTCAGACTCTTAGCATGGCTTTAGAACATGGGCATTGACAGTGAAGAATGGTAATAATAACCCACTTCAGGGGTGTGGACGTTAGCCAATAGACCTACACCTCTGGCTTTGAACCAAGACTTGAGGTGGAGCCTGTGCCCGGACTTGTCCGGGAGGCCTGTGTCTTCAGCAGATAGAGTCTTACTGCAGAATTAGATCGCACTAACAATGAGACTTACTGGGAAAACAAATAAAATGCTTTAAATGTTTAAATGCACTTCCAAGTAGTCATCCTCCAAATATTTAGACTCTGAGCGGACTGGGCCAAGAGCCCAAGCTTCCTGTGCATGCTGGATGATTCCAGCAATCTCCCCAAGATCAGCAAATATGTAACAACTTAAAATATCATCCTTTCAGAGCCAAAAAAGTTATTCCCCAGGTACTGCTCCAGGAAATCAGCTAGGTCTCCGTCCAAAGGCCTCTGTAACATCTACAGAGTAGATTGCTTTTTAATGAACTTTCACCAAGGCCTCCACAAGACCGTGATTTGTGTTTACCGTGAGATTGCGCCACAAACAAGAGTGGATGGAGCTGTAGGGGTAGAGGTGGGTAGGAGGAAAAGGAAGGAAGAGGGAGAGGGAGGCAGAAAGAGCAACGTGTTAAGGAAACTGGTCGCCATTGAAGGCTTTGATGCCTGAATCAAGTCTTCAAGAGGAAGTTCGAGAAAACCAAGGAATTTTGTTTTTGGAGAGGAGCGAGGGCAACAGAGACGGATTTCCTCTTGCATTTAAATTCCTCTAAGTTCAGTAATCATAGAATTCCTTCTCCTTTTCCCAGGGATATTCATACAAAACTTCCCTTTTTTGAAGCCTCCACAGGGGGGGAAAGAATCTGATTCTAGAGATTAATCATCTCTTCTTTAACTAAGAGACTCTACCAAATTAAAGAAATACCCTTCATGTAGATCTTGATTCTAGAATATTTGATTAGTACTTCATTCAGTCTTCCTGTGGACTAGGTAGAACGGGGTAGTCGAATTTTACATGCATGTAACTTTTGTTAAGTTTGATTGTATGAGAAAGAGAGAGGGTGGAAGTCGGGGGTTGGGGCAAGTACTGACTGAGAGACAGTTCACCTGTCTCTGGCATGGCACCTCCCTAAGAGAGTTTCAAGGGCAGTTTTGATTATCTGTGGCCCTCGTCTTGTGGCTGGCCTCAAAACCTGATCAGACACGCCAAAGCAGAATGGTTGCCCCTTGGGAAATGGAAAAAATAAAAAAGAAGTAGAGTCATTTTTCTGATGTTTCTCAGTCTGTACTGTAACTAGAATCTTGGCTTTCTAAATCTTTAGGCCCAGCTACAAAGTCCGCCACAAACTCTTTTGTCTTTTTCTTATCGTCGGGTACAAAATGGGGTCCACTAATGAAAAGTACGGGAGACAGAACCAACCTACCTTCCTTCCCTCCCTCCCTCCCTCCTTCCTCCCCTCCTCCTTCCAATATTTGTGGAGTATCAACAATGTATCAGGGGCAGGATTCAGCCATAAGCTAATGCTGAGTCAAAAGACCGAGTCTTGACTTGATTATGTGGAACCAGCACCGTGACACTGAGGTTGCTACGGAACCTTCCGGGTCTCCATCCACCAAAAAAAAGTGGAGGGAAAATGTCAAGTACGTTCTAAGCTTTCTCTCTGTGATAAAATTCTGTGAAATCAACGTAGATATATTTTCTTCAAACTTAAAAGAAAAAGGGGCAGTTGGGTGACTCGGTTAAGTGTCTGACTCTAGATCTCAGCTCAGCTCTTGATCTCAGGCCCCGGAGTTCAGGCCCTGTTGTTTGGGCTCCATGCTGGGCATGGAGCTTACTTATAAATAAATAAATAGTAAATAAATAAACAAACAAACTTAAAGAAATAGAACCAACTGTCCTTAGCGCAACTTCATCAATCCCTGACAACACTTTGCCCTAAGCAGCTCTTGTCCCTCAGCTTCACCCTTCCAGGTGGCTGCCAGCCCCACCCACTCCTCTCTCCTCCGGACTCACCATCACCTCCTCCTCCTCTCAGCTCTGGGGCTTCTGAGCAGACACTTCCACAAAATGAAGAGATGTCTCTTTCGATTTTGTTTCCTGTTGTGGATGCTGTCGTTCAGGCCCTGGGAGGGTGACTCAGGCTTCAGTGTTTTGATGAAAAGTAAGGATAGCCATGTTATGGACAAAAGATAGGGAAATCGATCTCTTGTAAGATTAATCATACTTTCGGATTGTGCAAAGACTTCATTTTCAATGACTGCATCATTTGTAATGTGGCTCCGGGTGCCATCGTGCCATCATCGGGCACGTGAGCCTGTTTGCACTTAGCTGGTGAATTTGGCAATAATAGTGGTTCAAGCTCCAGTTGCCTTTGTTTAATCTAACTGAAAAAAGTCAAAATAAAACATTTGGTTACCCTCAGAGGGAAAAATATGCTTATAAAATGCCTGAATGTTTGAGATATCCTATCAGGGAACGTTGGCCAAACACTGCTATGGGTAACACCTGCTTCTGAGTTGTTCTAGTCAATCAATAAATACATATGTGAGGGTCACCCGGGTGGCTCAGTGGGTTAGTAGCTGCCTTCAGCTCAGGTCATGATCCCAGGATCCTGGGATCGAGTCCCACATAGGGCTCCTTGCTCAGCAGGGAGCCTGCTTCTGCCTCTGCCTGCTCTGCCTGCTCTGCCTGCTGTTTCCCCTGCTTATGCTCTTTCGCTCTCTGACAAATAAAATAAAATCTTTAAAAATAAATAAATACATACGTACATAAGTACATACATATTTGAAGGAGGCCTATTCAGTCAACAGGTGAGCTCAGTTCAATTCACTACCTGAGCATGAAGGAGAAGACTAAAAAAAATGTAAAATTTCCTGATATCATGAGAGATGTAGTGGAAAGCCAGAACACTTAAATTTGAATCCTACTTACTAAATGTGCGATCCCAGGGCAGGGACGCTGTCACTGTGAGCTTTCCATTTCCCACAAGGATATTTATGACTCCTTTCCTATCTTTCTCATAAAACACTAGTGAGGAGACACTGAAGTTACGTAAGGAGAAGACAGGTCAGAGTCACAGAACACTCCCATCGCCAAACACATCACATATCCACGCTCACTCGATCTTCATGAGAAGCCTGTTTTATAAGAAACCCCATCCCTGCATGGGGAAGGGGCTTGCTAATAAAAAGTGGAGTTTCGGGGCGCCTGGGTGGCTCAGTGGGTTAAGCCACTGCCTTCAGCTCAGGTCATGATCTCAGGGTCCTGGGATCGAGCCCCGCATCGAGCTCTCTGATCGGCGGGGAGCCTGCTTCCCCCTCTCTCTCTGCCTGCCTCTCTGCCTACTTGTGATCTCTGTCTGTCAAATAAATAAATAAAATGTTTTTAAAAAAAAAAAAAGTGGAGTTTTTTATCCCAACCAAAGCAAAATCCGTGCATTTAGCCCCATATGATAATCAATTACACAAAGGTAGCTACTGAAATGTTTTCACGCAAAAGAGGAAGAAAAAACTTTCTTTACCCTCCCCCACTTGTAATGGGAAAGGGGGGGGGATATAAATGTCTATGATCTTTTAAATGCTTGTCACATGATTAAGATGACTTTATTAGGTTAACAGTATGAAAATGTTTCACGTTGTGTGGTTTTCTTGTAACGTTACAATGCTTTTGACTTATTAGGCTTTAAAAGATCAGGCATTTATGCAACAATCCCACACTTTCCTCTTGAATTTACATTCCAACAAATTAAAATAATTTTTTAATATCACGGCAGTACAAATTGCCGGACTCCAGGGAATCCGGCCTCTCTTGCTCTCTGTCTGCCTCTAAGAAGCAGGCAAAAACTTGAAAACCAAAGACACCAGCAACCTTCCAGCAAACAAAGGCGGTCATTATGTTTTCTGCACTTCGGAGCTTTTCCTCTGCCAAGCAGATACAGAGAGTACTCATCTCCTTCCAACTCCCAAATCTCTTGACTTCCTCCTTCTCGTTCTCTCTGTCTAGGGCCTTTTGAGCGAGATGGCCAATAAGCCCCTTGTTTCACATCTCTGCAGGAACAAGTGGATGCGACTCTCAGTGTCCACTAAACCATAAGTCCTTTGAGGATACAGGAAGACATCCAGCAGTCTCAAGGTCAAAATGCAACAAGGGGAAGTCTGCAAAGAAAAGAGGGGCTGCCCACCACTGCCTTCTTTTACAAAAATGGTAGAATCTCTGGGGAGAGTGAGCAGTGCATAGACTTAGCAAAGGTTCAAGAATAATATTCTCTACTTAGTTTCACTTTTTAAAATGTTCTTATAGTACAATAAACAACACTATTAGGAACCGAATACTTCGATGCATGTTCTCTCTCTGAACTTCATGGTGATAGGATTTGAACCTGTGTCCAGCAGACTCCAACACTCTGGCTCGCTATTTCTTTCTTCCTTTCTTTCTTTCTTTCTTTTTTTCTTTCTTTCTTTCTTTCTTTCTTTCTTTCTTTCTTTCTTTCTTTCTTTTCTTCTTTCTTCTTTCCTTCCTTCCTTCCTCCCTCCCTCCCTTCCTTTCTTCTTTCTTTCTCTCTTCCTTCCTTCCTTCCAAAAGAGCAGGAGCAGGGGGGAGGGACAGAGGGAGGGGGAAAGATTCTCAAGTAGACTTCCCACTGAGCCTGGAGCCCGACCCTTGGCTCGATCTCACAACATAGAATGGGAGCCCACAACCCTGAGATCATGACCTGAGCCGAAAGCAAGAGCCAGATGCTTAACTGACTGAGCCACCCAGGCACCCCTTTCTTTTTTCTCTTCTTTTTTTAAAGCAAGCTCTACACCTAATGTGGGGCTTGAACTCACAACCCCAAGATCGAGAGTGGTACACTCTATGGACTGAGCCAGCCAGGTGCTCCCCAACTCCTGCCGTTTTTCTTAACAGACTGACCTGAATGGATTCCCAAGATCACAACCACTTATCATCATATTTTCTTAATTATCTCATTCCACGTTCTAAAATAGGTATAACTGTACATTTTCAGGAAAACAACATCAAAAGATCTAGAGAATGGGGGGTGATTTTCTTTCTGAATTTTTTAGATTTTAGTTACAACAAGCAACACATCCACTCTAAGCACCCCTTTCCCTCTTTGATTTTATGGCTCCTGTAATGTTTCTCTGGCCTACTCTGTTAGGGAGGGGTAATTGGGTAAACCAAGAGAGGGTTATCAACAGATAGCCAAACCAACAGAAACAATCAATTGGAAAATCAAATGGTTTGAGATGGGCTGACTGCTGGAAAATCAGGGTAGCCATCTCTTTTTAACATGTCAGCACATGTCCCCGATAGTGTTCTCCAGCCTGCAATTAGCTTGCATTGTCCAACAAAGTAAGAATGCCCAAGGGAATAGGACCTTGCCACCTCCCTTGCCTCCTCCCCGCGCAATCCAGCAGAATTCAGGCCCAAAGGTAAGAGTTTCGTCCTGATACGTCTGGACTGGCCCTGGGCCGTCCCAACAACCCTAGCATTTCCATTGTCACTTCTCTCAACAAGGCTGCTTTCACAAAGAGGACATTCCTAATCATTCAGTAGGAACTGGGTCATCATAGCTAACTGCTCACCGCTGAGAAGAATGAGTTCTGCTAGACAAGCATTGTCTTCTGAGCGTCAGGATGGCTTGACCATGTGATACAGGGTGAAGTGTCCACCATGATATTCTTCCTCAACAGGTAGTGGGGCGGGGTACACCACCCCCAAAAAAGTCCAGCAGAAAAAGGAGAAGGACAGTTTCAGAACATTTAATGTTGTCCAACAAGTCCAACTTAAGTCAGGAGTGGTCACTGCTAGCCAGTATAATGCCTGTCATTAGATGTTCAGGAAAGCAGCATGGGAAGTCACTATCCACTCAGATGACCCAAAGCGCGCAAATCAATTAAGCAGCCCAATGAAGGTGAGACGAGGCATGAGTGATGCCCAAAGGTGGTGCCACACCCAGCCTGGCTGGGTAGGAAGCAAGCTTCCTGATAGATGAGTGTGTTGTGAAATATTTGTAGACTCCTTGGATAAGTAGCTCCCATTCTTGTGATAAATAGACACTCCCAAGGAAAAAGTACTAGACCATTAACCCAGAATACAAATTGATGGAGAATGGTGGCATCCACAATATGGAAGATCCTTGGAGGCTCTCTGTGCATTACTGTATTTGGCTCAAGGCCCCATTAAAACCAAGCCGTTTATGTTTGGGCCAATAAACAGAGTTAATAAAAGTCATCTTTGGACTGGGACTCTTTGATTGGAGTGGAACACAGGTCATTTGTGGTGTTTGCTGAGTGTGGATGCTGAAGGTACTGCCGCTGGGTATATACACATCCCTCTGCCCCCCACCCCACAGTAGCACCCAGGACAGCAAACTGGAGTAGAACCTTCTCCAAGCCCCAGCCTAGAAATTCCATTTGACCAATATGCATTGAGCATCTACTAGGTGCCAGAGCTTAAACAGGAAGTATACGGACATGAATAAGCAGTAGGTCCTGCGCACGAGACTCCGGACTCGAATAAAGGCATTCATGCATCCCCAGCAATAATACAGCTCAGACGGTGATGGCGGCCAAGCAGAAGGAAGAGTGATTCGTTCTGTATGGGAAGATTCTGGAAGGCTTTACGAAGAAGGTGCTAGTTAGCTGAACCATAAAGAAGGAGTAAAAAGGAAAAAAAGCCCAACAGCTAGAAAAGGGTGGTATTCTGAGAAGACACAAGCTAAGCAGACTTTGAAGAGCTGGGAGGCAAAGGCAGCTGGAGAGAGTGCTAGAATTCTGACCGGGGGGGGGGGGGGGGGGGGGGGGTGTGGGGAGGGGGGGGTGGCGCGCAGGGCCTGAGGCTAGCAGACAGTCGGAAATGACTTGCTCCACCTGCACTTGACCTTATTTTTGTAGGCCAGGGGTTGTAGGCATTCTATATTTTTGTACTTTATATTGGTTTTTAAATCTTTATATTTCAACAGAACTTGTGTCAAGCGATTCCTACATGACTTGAATGTACATAGAACCAAGAGAAAGGATGCTTTAGCAAAACTGACTTTGATCTTCTCAGCTTTATTACATTCGTCTCTTCTTAAATTAACCAGTGGGAAAAATTATAATCATTCACACATTAATGAAGATTTTTTTTTTCCGAGGGCAAGTGACAGAAAATCCCATCTAAGATAACTCAGGGAAGAAACAGAAAGTGGGGCACAAGAAGGATTTATACTAATGTAAATGCAGAAGTGGTTCTGGGATTCGGGACAGGCTAAAGGAATAGGGCGTCCTCCCAGTGGTGACCCCAGGCTCTGAGCCTACTTAACCGGCTTTGTCAGTTGCTGTCTCCTTCCCAAGGGAGCCCAACACAGTCCCAGAACTAAGCCTCAGTGGTCGGGCCCGGCTGACACGCCTGTCCCTAAACCTGTCACTGGCGTGACAATGGTGTCTACTGAGTGGTCACCATGGGTCCCCCAGGCACCCAGAGCCCATGGATTGAGCGTGGAGGCAGATGGTGTCTCAGAGGGAAACTGAGGGGTTTCTACCAGAAGAAAAAGGAAGGATGCTGGGCAGGTAAAAACAACACTGTTGTGAACGTTTTAAATTGAGGATAAGGAATGACAATTACAGGCTTTCATCAGTCTCAATACCCAGTCTGCCTCTGTACTTTGAGTTGCACAGTACTGAGAAAAACCTGATTCCCATACGGAATGGTTACAAATAATAACCGTTTTTAAATTTTTTTAAAAAGATTGTATGTATGTATGTATAGAGAGTTTGCATATGCAAGTGGGGGGGGAACAAAGGAGAGAGAGAATCTCAAGCAGACTCCCCGCTGAGCACGGAGCCCATTGAGGGGTTCGACCCCGTGACCCTGGGATCCTGATCTGAGCCCAAATCAAAAGTCGAACCCTCAATCAACTGAGCTACCCAGGTGCTCCCAACAGTAACTTTTTTAAACAGCATACATGGGACCCCCAGAATATCCCTTCATTAAATGTGTGCCTAAATTTAAAAGTAGACCAAAAGTTGAGTAGCAGGAAATTCTGTGTCAAAATTTAATTACAGAAACCATGATGAGGCTCTTTTGCTGATTTCCGTGTTCCCGGGAAGATGCGTCTCAAATACGTCTGTAATAGATTATGATAAATTCAACAAGATCTTTTTTTTAAAAAAAAACTCCAATATTGCAGTGACTATGGTTCAGAGTCCGAACACAGTAAAATAAATGTGGTTTTGCTATTTGAGTCACCATCTGAAGTGCTGACATGTTACCAACAAGTAAGCGTGGTGATTTTGTAACCCCGCACTGCCAAATCGAACACAGTCAGCGTATTAAAAAACATCAGCCAGTGATGAAATTCTTATATCAGGGTCCTATTTTGCAAAATTTTCTTGTGGAGAAAATAGTGATTTCTCATCTCAATTGAAATAGTAATAATAGCACCTTCTTTTGAGACAGTGGATAAATATTACCAGAAAGAAGTAAATTCAGGAGCTCACAACCTCGTACATTCCAAATAACTCTGAAAAGCCTGGTTTGATGATCAGGCCTTATTAAATTGACAATATAGAGGGTATTATTAACCATGGTTTATAAAAGACGCTGCTACCCCCCTTCACAGCAAGCCCTTTCTATGAAACTTTCCAGTACCTTTTCTAAAATCACATTTCAGCAACAACGTTTCCCAAGACTTACCACCGCTGTAGCCATTCTACATTATTTTATTTTTCTTGGTGTGGATGGCATGATTTCTTTCCTAGACTGCAAAGCTCTATGAGGCTGAACTCTCTCTCACCACAGGCTTCCTCCTCATACAGCACAGTATAATGGGTGCTGAGAGTTCAGCCTGATGTCTTATCGGAGGCAGGACACTGTAAGTGGTTGGTAAATAAATTCGCAAAAGTAAGTAATGTGACTTATTTACAACAAAGTTGAAGGGGACGTTTTGCCTAGCCGCTGCGTCAAATAAAGTTCCTGAGATGAAAACAGTTTTGTACTCCATTAACGGCAGACAAAATCAAAAATCAAAAACTCACGGCCTTCAGAGAAATGCTCTCTGACTGAGCTCTGTGTTTCAAGGGCTCTTTTGGCCACGTGCACGCTCACACTTTTCCCCAGGCATTCATCAAACAAGCAGTGAGTGCCTACTATGTGCTTGTGGACCCTCCGGGTTGCTGAGGATATTTTAAGAAGGCATTGAACATAGTCCTTGACCTTCAGGAGTATAGCCAGGGAGAAGCCTAATGAATCATCGTAGAGCCACCTGATACGTGTCGTAATAGATATGAATATTACATGGCGTTGATCAGGCTTTTTCAGGTTGCCAGGAGGACGGACGTGCTCTGGTGACTCGGGTTAATGCGGTTCACCGTGAGGATACCCGAGGAAGTGGAGAAGAGCAGGAAGCCGTTTCAGCAGCTGCCTGGCGGAGCTGGGAATGTCGTTCAGGACACAGTATACCTCCAGCCACCTGTTCTTCTTGACATCTGTTGCTCCTTCCCTAAGGCTCTGCCAGTATGGTGACCTGGCTCCACTCTGCCTCTGCTCTCCTCTGCTCATGCTGCCAGATCTTCTAGGCGCTTCTTTTCCTCTACGCCATTGTTCCCGTTTTGTCATGGCTCCCCACCGCCATGGGGACAGGGCTTTCTGCCTGCGCTCGGGGCAGCAGCCCATGTCCACCCAACATTTTGGTTTAGCTCTCCTCCTACCCCACACTTACGTTTCAAGTTCAAGTGGACTTTGAAAGAGGCTTTGTGGGATTGGCCAGTCATCATCCAGGAAACAGTGACCACATGGGCGGAGCTCTTGCATCAGACCATTTCACTGGCTACTGGACACTCCATGTATGGCCACCTTTGGGTCAGGCCGCATTCTCAGTTCACGCTCCTGTAGCCAGGGTAGCGGGGCTCAGGGTCACCTGCATCACCGGAGGGTTGTAGTCGGGGCTGGCAATCTTATCAGCTGACTTATTGTCAGTACAATGTCTGCTATATTGTTTGCCATCTGGAGTTTGTGTCAACTGTTGGGCTTTGCTACACAGAATGTCACAGTTATAATCGATTTTTGAAATAGACCTTTTAAAAAGATTTGTTTAATTTTTTTATTTGAGCGAGAGAGAAGACTAGTGGTGTGGGGAGGGGCTGAAGGAGATGGAGAGAAAGAATCTTTAAGCAGGTTCCTCAACCAGCAGGGAGCCAACTTGGGACTCCCATCTAAGATCCTGATATCATGACCCAAGCAGAAACCAAGAGTTGAAGGTTCAACTGACTGAGCCATCCAGGTGCCCCTGAAATAGAATTTTTAGTTATCTTAAATATTAAATAGCCAAAATTAAAAACAGTTTAAAAATCCCATTAGAAGAAAATAGTTGAATAAATTATATTTATGAAAAGGAATATTATACAGCCTTCCAAAAGAATCCTAGTTTTGGGGCATCTGGGTGGCTCAGTGGGTTAAGCCTCTGCCTTTGGCTCAGGTCATGATCCCAGGACCCTGAGATCGATCCCCGAATCAGTCTCTCTGCTCGGCAAGGAGCCTGCTTCCCCCTCTCTCTCTCTGCCTGATTCTCTACCTACTTGTGATCTCTGGCAAATAAATAAATAAATAAATAGAAAGAAAAAAAAAGAATCCTACTTTGGAAGATCTAGAGTGATAAGAGAAAATGCTTAGTGATATAATGTTAAATAAAAATCAGTACACACAAGTTATATGGTATTATTGATGAGATAATTATACACTCATCTATGGAATTGAGAGAGAATAAATTGGAAAGACAAGTTTGCAGGGACCTGTGATGATGAGATGATCTGTAAGTTTTACGTTTTCTTCTTATGCATTTTTAAAAATTTCTCAACCTTTTAACGGTAAAAGAAAAATTCTCCATTTTAAGATATATAAAGCAGTATAAATGACCACCCTTTCTTAGGAGGAAAACCCAATAAATTGGTTTGACAAAGGATACAAGGTACTTCGGATCCCTCTTTCAGTAAAGGAAGTGAGATTTTTCTTTCTTATTCAGGGATGTCTATCAGCAGAGAAAACAAGAATGGCAGGGAAACCAAAAGTACAACAGAATGGCTAATCATGTGCCCTGTGCTCTGTGTTCTTTTTTTTTTTTTTTAAGATTTTATTTATTTATTTGTCAGAGAGAGAACACAAGCAGGAGGAGCAGCAGACAGAGGGAGAAGCAGGCTCCCCACTGAGCAAGGAGCCTGATGTAGGACTCGATCCCAGGAGGCTGGGATCATGACCTGAGCTGAAGGCAGATGCTTAACTGACTGAGCCACCCAGGCATCCCTGTGTTTTGTATTCTTAGAAGGATGTCTGGGTTGTCAAAATATTAATTGTGTATCCATGGATCACAATGGAATGGGGTTTAGGAGATGCAAAATGGGAGAAAGCCTATGAACAACCATAATCTAATGGAAAAAAGTACTAACAAGATAATAGAAGGGAGCACGGAGGCCCAGAAGAGATGGCTAATTCTGAGAATGAGGAAAGAATTTAGAAAGTGAGTGACATTTGATCTGAGCCTTAAGAATTAGTAATTGAATTTTCAAGGGATCCAGGAAAAGGGCACCTTTCTTCCCTTCCTGAATTCTAAACTAATTGAGAAGTAATACCAAGGGATTAGGCAGATGGGAAACCAAACTATCACCTTTATTTGATATAGTCGATATTGAAGAATAAGGGTTTATGACTGCAGGTAAGTGGGTTTTCAATTCCGAACCCAGAATTAAACAGATTTATCCATGCAGTCAAAGGATTGCATAGCAGAGACAGACTTCCTGATGGAGGGCAAGACTCCTGTAAAACTTAAAACAGGAGAATCAGCACAGAACCCGTGTTTCCAGCACTCAGGCTCACCCAAGAAGAAAAAGGGAGGAAGAGGCTAGAAAACAAGTGTTTGATGTAGTGGGTTGAATGATGCCCCCTGGAAGATATGCCCACCCAGAATCTATGACTGTGACCTCATATGTAAAAAAGTTTCTTTGTGGTTGCAACTAAGTTAAGGATCTTGGGATGCAGTCATTCCTGGGTTTAGATGGGACCTAAATCAAATGGCAGGTGTCTTAGAAGAGGACAGAAGACAGAGAGAAAACCATGTGCAGACAGAGGCAGAGTCAGGTGTGTTTTACCTACCAGGCAAGGAACTCCAAAGATTACAGGCAACCACCAGAAGCTGGGAAAGAGGCATGGAGCAGAAACTTCCTCAAAGCCCCAGAAAGCAACCAATCCTGTCCACACCTTGACTTTAGACTTCTGGCCTTCAGAACTTCAAAAGAATACATTTCTCTTGTTTTAAGCCATTCAGTTCGTGCCGATTTGTTACTGCAGCCCTGTGAGACTAATACACTCTGCTTCTTCTAAACTCAGCCATCTCGGAGTAGCGAGAGGAGGGAGAGTCCAGATGATTTCCCTAGCAGAGCTGTCTCCACGTAAAAGGAAATATTATGAATAGGAAGACCTATCTTCCCCTAAAATAATAATAAATGCCTCTAACATTTTTTGAGTGCTAGTCATACCAACTATGGTTTTGAGTGGTTTCAGAAAGAATACAATAGGAGACTATGTAAGGAAAGGGAATTCCAGGCCAAGGGGAAAGCTCTGTGGGGTTTTCCCGACCCACACACTTCCTCATCTATTCCTGCATAACTTCCATCCATCCCACGGACATTTGGTCCAAGGCTGCTGAGACTTACAACTTCAGTTTTTGGGTTTCTCATGTCCTCTAGCCATAAAGATAGGAAGGTGTTTAATTATAAAATTTCTGTAAATATTGTATAATGTTTATGAAAAAAAAAAGCTATATTAGTCAGGGTTACCCAGAGAAACAAAAACAAAAGTTACTGATTTAAATGTTAATCAGATCTAAAAATACCTTCAGGGCAACATCTGGATTTGTGTTTGACCATATAGCTGGTGCCATACACAAACTTGTGCAGTTGGCGCATAAAATTAACCCTCACAACGGGATTTTTTTGTTTTAATTTATGTGTTTTCTTAACTGTGCTAAAATATACATGGCATAAAATTTCCCATTTTAACCATTTTTAAGTGTACACGTTCAGTGACGCTAAGTACAACCACATTGTTGTGCAGAACACTTTTCATCTTGCCAAGCTGAAACTCTGGACCCATTAAACAATAATTCCCCATTTTCCCTTCTCTCCAGCCGTTGGAAACCTCCATTTCTACTCTGTGTCTCTATGAATTTGACTACTCCAAGCACCATCTAGGAGTGGAATCATACAGAATTTTTCCTTTTGTCATTGGCTCATTTCACTTAGGTGTCTTCGAGGTTCACCCGTGTTTTAGCTTGTCCTTCTTCATTATGCCCATCTTCATTAAGGCTGAATAATGTTCCGCTGTATGTAAAAGCCACATTTTCTTTCTGCATTCATCTGTCAATGGCTGCCTGCATTGCTTCCACCTCTTGGGTATTATGAGTAATGCTGCTATGAACATGAGTGTGCAAATAGCTTTCTGAGATCCTACATTCAATTCTTTTGAATACCTAGAGGAGGAATTACTTGATCATATAATAATACTATTTAATTTTTTGAGGAACTGTCATACCATTGTCCATAGCAGCTGCACAGTTTAACTATGCTATAGTCAGCATTTAAAAACTGGTAGCAGAAGATAGAATTCACTCTTGCTTAAGAAAATACATATGGGGTGCCTGGGTGGCTCAGTGGGTTAAAGCCTCTGCCTTTGGCTCAGATCATGATCCCAGGGTTCTGGGATCGAGCCCCACATCGGGCTCTCTGCTTGGCAGGGAGCCTGCTTCCCCCTCTCTCTCTGCCTGCCTCTCTGCCTACTTGTGATCTCTGTCTGTCAAATAGATGAATAAAGTCTTTAAAGAAAAAAAAAAGAAAATACATATACACTGATATTCATCCTGTAGCCAACACACCTCAACATGAGCAAAGCACTCAACAAACAACCCAAATAAGTTATGGGTACCGCAAGCTGACTATGCAGCCTCCATTCAACCTTTCAGTCTTTCCTAAGAGTATTCCAATTTTGTTCAGTTACTCTCCTCTTCCCTACAGTGGCATGTGCCTCCTTGGAAACCAACCCCCAGCTCTAGGAATGGGTCTGATTGGTCTAAGGAAAACATTGCCCTTGTCAGGAGTTAGGCTATACTTAAGCAAGTGACTGGATTTGGGCCAATAAAATGAGAGTGAAGTCAATAGTAGGGCTCCTGAAGAATCGTTCCTCATTCATAAAAAGGCACCATAGGAAGAAATCCTTTCTCTTCTTCCTCTAGACATTGTCATTTCTGCATGTAATTCTTGGAATTGCTACAGCCAGGCTGCCAGTAACCTGAGGATCAAGCCAACATTAACCGCGGAACAGTGGAAAAATGGAAAGAATCCATCACTGAACTGCTGCGTTAACTGACTCTGGTGCCTGCTCTGTACACTTCGGTCTACTTGATGGCAGAATAAGTTTATAAAATATTTGGCCTTCCATGAAAATGTAATCTGGTTATAAACATGTGAAAACCGAGAAAAGGAGAAAAAAGAACAAGGAATAAATTGCTCACGATGTCACTGTATTGTTCAGGGTTCTTGGTTGCAAGCAACAGAAACCAACTCTGGTTCACTTAAGTAGAAAAAGAATGTATTGGAGGAATTGTTAAGGGACTGACAAACCAAAGGCAGGAGAACCAGGAGTCTTTCCCAGGGGACCTGGAGCCAAGCCCATCCCAACCTACACGACACCATCATTGGCATCAACGACACCATAGCCACTGCCATCAACCACCATCGCTGTTTCTGCCACCACTATTATGTTTCCACGGTCTTCACCTTCACTCCCACCATAATGATCTGCTTTCTGACTGTCCAAGAGTCAGACCATAGCTGTGACTTCAGAAGGCAAGTCAGGAGGCTGGGGCACAAAATTTAAGGAGGTACCTACAAAAGGAGGGTCATACAAATGCAGACTGGCACCTGAGAATGAGTGCCTCCTTAAATTTTACACCCTAACATCCTGGATGCCTCACTTGCTGCTTACCTTACTCCAGGTTCTGGGACACACACTCCCATTTTGAAGTCTCAGGTGGAAGCCTAAAAGCTTTCAGTGTCCAAGCCTAGTTCATATGACCACACCCTGGTTGCTATGCAGTAAGCAAGAAAGGGGCTCCCCTTGCTGCTTCCATAGGCAACTGTGGCAAAGGACTCTACCAAAACTAAACACAATGGAGAATTGCCCCCAAGTAGGAACCACTCAGAGATGATCACAGTTAACACAGTTTGGGAGCAGTTACTTTAGATTTTCTTCCGTGCATACGTATCTTGAGGGCGGATGCAGAATATGATTTTATGTTTCTTACTGCAGTTTTTTGTTCTTAGAAAATACCCAATATTCAAAGGTGAAATTTACTCCATATTTCCTCCTACCCAGCATCATACCCCGATAGCTGAACTATAGCACCCCTGCAATATGTGATTCCAAAAAATGGTGTATTTTAAGTCAGTCATATGTTAGGCTTATATTTTTATTACCAACCTCTATCATTGACCAATGGCCCACACTGCTAATTCTTTTCTAAAATCTTTGTGGTTTGCCTTTCAAGGTCCTAGCTATTTAACTTGTTGTAGGTAAGAGGATTGGCCATCCCAAACCCTCCGTACCCACGAGCATGCTAATGACAAAATCCTATCAAAGGATCAAAATACTACAAAAAACAAAACAAAACAAAACAAAAAAACAACCCTAAACCCTACAGTATGGAATTCACTAAATGCACTTGCTGCTTTTACTTTAACAGTGATACTTATAGAAAGAGGAAAAGCTTTTTGAAGTATAAGCAGTTTAACAAAAAGAAAAAATAGATATTCATACAAATCATAAATGGAAGGAACCTATAGAACATTGTGATTTTCA
This sequence comes from Meles meles, assembly GCF_922984935.1. Lineage (NCBI taxonomy): Eukaryota > Metazoa > Chordata > Mammalia > Carnivora > Mustelidae > Meles > Meles meles. The sequence goes on along the minus strand of NC_060067.1, from coordinate 36,925,435 downwards.
ATTTTGCCTTTCAGGGTAACTTCTTAAAATTAAACTGTGTTTACTTTAAATTTACATAGTTTAATCTTTCCAAAGCCTGGCCAGAAGTCACTTTTTTTTTTTTTTAATTTCACTTTTAATGATTAAAAAAAAAAAAATTACCCAAGCCCTCTCACAGGCTTACTTGCAGTTTTACTTCGCCTTCATAAAGCTGATTCAGTTGACAGTTGCTAAGGCGACGGTCTTTTTACAAGACATTTTATTGATGGAGACTAGTTAAAGGAGAGGCACATTTTACTTGAGACTTCCTAGCAAACGATACTTGAATTTGCCATATATGTCACTCCAGGTCAAATTTTAGACAGGAGAACTAATAGATGCTGTGAGACCTAATTAAATTAAGGACAAATGTAGTCGGTTAAAAAAAAAAAAAAGCTTTAAATTTCCCTAACTGGTGGCTATGTTTTCATCCTTTCACTCTTTATTTGGCTCTTTAAGACAGTGAAACTCAGACCTCATTAGTGGCCCAGAAGATGTAAAGAAATATACCTTCTTACATGGCTCAAGAAGTAAGCATAAGTAGTCAAAATAAGAATCAACTAATGAGATTTTTAAAATTATTTGTTCTAATTTACTTGAAATCCCTTGAGCCCAAGACATCACCTCCTATCAGCTGAATTCATTTTACCATCTATTGTATTGTCATTACCATTCAAGAATTCGTTGCACATGGTAGGGATATCCAGAGGGATAAACCCGAAGCTACTTTTTGCATGGAACTACTTGTCCTACATTCACCATTCCTAAGCTGCTATCTTTCTTGGGGGAAATGTATGCATAGCTCCCAACCTTTAATTCCCATCTTCCTACCTCAGAAGCTAGCAGTAGGAAGTTGACAAGCAGAACTTCTCATTCTATTTATCCTCAGTTATAGTCATATGAAATAATGAGACCCAATAGGAAGACTGCAAGGACTTCCGGGTAGATTTTCCTCATCTCTAAAAGGAAACACAAGACAGAGATATTCCATTTTTCTCTTCTAGAACTTTATCTAAGATTTATCATTTATAAGTATCATTTATAAATAAAGCTATTTATCATTTGAAGTAAAGCCCGAAACTATCATAGATGGCTTGTTAAAATGTGAATGGAAATAAAGATGCTGGGCATGACAGAGTGGAAATTTGGATAAAAGAAAATCGAAGACAATAATGGCATTGCTAAGCCATTAAAATAACCCTGTAATCACATTTCTTCCAATCTTCATATTTTGTGAAGTAAAAGTATCATTATTTAAGTAACTTAGAGTTGGATTTTCTGTTATTTAAACCAAAAGCACTTTAAATGAATGTGACAGATTACAAAAACTGTCATAATTCTTCATCCCCTCCCCATATGTGTAGCCTATATAATGCAATCCTGAAGGAAGGAGGCAATTTCTTCACCTCTTAAACCTGAACTGGGCTTGTGACTGGGCAATGTCTAAAAGTTCAAACCCTGGGCTCCAAGAGGTTTTGCATATTTTTTTTTCCTACTTGTGGAATCCTGCTGCCATCATATATAAAGAAGCCCAGGCTCACCTATGGAGGAGTAGAAACCCTGTAGAGAGTGATTCATTATTCCCAACCACCTCTACTGAGCCATCAAATCACATCCAGCCCCAACTAACCCACCAGTTGATCACAGATACATAAATGAGCTCAGCCAAGATCAACCAAGCCAGCCCATACCAGAACTTCCCAGCTTCCCAGTCAAAATTGCCAAACGACGAACGAAGAATTAAATGAATAGTCATTTTAATAAGACACTGTGTGTGGGATCATTTATCATGTAGCCAAAGCTAACTGATATACGGATAAAAGTAAAAATACAGATTACTACTAAGAACAACTTCTCTTAACTGTACATTTCAATAATCAGTCTTTAATTATACAGTTGAGGAGCGCCTGGGTGGCTCAGTGGGTTAAAGCCTCTGCCTTCAGCTCAGGTCACGATCCCGGGATTCTGGGATCGAGCCCCGCATCGGGCTCTCTGCTCAGCGGGAAGCCTGCTTCCCTTCCTCTCTCTCTCTGCCTGCCTCTCTGCCTGCTTGTGATCTCTGCCAAATAAATAAATAAAAATCTTTAAAAAAATAAATAAATATACAGTTGATCCTTGAACAGTGTGAAGGGTGAGAGATGTTGATTCCCCCTGCAGTTGAGAATCTATGTATAACTTTGACTCACCCCAAAATTAACTAATAGCCTACTGCAGACCACAAGTCTTACTGATAACATAAGCAGTTGAATAACATGGGCTTTGTACGTTATATGTTTTATATACTATATTCTTACAATAAAGTAAGCTAGAGAAAAGAAAATGTTATTAAGAATATCCTAAGTAAGAGAAAATACCTACGGTATACCAGACTGTATTTATAAAAAAAAAAATTTTTTTTTTCACATAAAAGTCTACCCATGCAATTCAAGCCCTTGTGGGTCAATCTTGGCACTGGAATGGATACACATGATTGCTGCCAAAATTAAGTCATTAAGTAGTACAAATGGGATTTTTACAGTTGTGGAAATGGAATAATTGAAGACAATACTGGCATCCTACCATCATTTCCTATTTTTGATCTGTTCCGAGGTTGTCCCTAGTAATTGGAAATGAGAATGAGTAGAAAGAAAGGATGGGTAGTATAAAACCACATACAATCTGAAACCATTTATTTTTGGCATCAGAAAACCATATTTGTATGCATCTACAATCCCAATATTTCCTTCCTAATTAAGTGTTCCTTGGCCTGGGATTGAAAGTAGATTGCATTGTCCACCCATTCCCTAATCAAGTGCAGAACTAAACAATTTAGAAACTTCCTGAGTGGTGGGGATGACCAACTTTTAATTAAATGACATGTCCATTCACCTAGCTACTCCAGTCCAAACCTAGGAAGTATCCTTGATTTGTTTCCTTCCCTCACACCCCATATCCAAAATGGAATCAAATCTAGTCAGCTCCAACCACCAAGATATGTTCAGGTTCTAACTCTTTCTTACCACCTCTATCACCACTAGTTAAGCCTGGTCAATCTTTTTCCACTGTATTCTCCTAATTTGGCTTGTTTCCTCCACCTTCCAGTTCATTCCCTGCACCGCAGCCTAAGTGAGCTTTGTAGAACATAAATCCATTCATACCACCTCCTCCAGTGGCTCCCCCTCAGTGATTTCTTATCACACTGGGAATAAAGTCCAAACTTCTTGCCATAAAAAACAAATTCCAAGGGCCTGTAGGATCTGACCTCTGTCTTGTCTGATCTCATCTCCCACCACTTCCCCACTTGCTCACCATGCCTCAGCTACCCTGACCCTTCTTCAACTACTGAAAGTCTAAGGCCTTTATCAGCTCTATTCTCTCTCCCTAGAATGTAGATCCATTGTTGGTCCTCTCATTTCTTTAAAGCCTCTCCTCAAATGTCATGTGACCAGAGATATCTTCTCTGACCACCTAAAAAGGAGTCCCCACCTCCACTAATTCTCTATCCCTTTAACGTGCTTCATTTTATTCTTATACTTATTGCCTGAAATTATAGTATATATTCATGCATTGACTTATTTCTTATCTGTATTAGTATTCACTGTTTCCAATCACTGTTGTAATGAATTACCATGAGCCTGGTAGTTTGAACAACACCAATGTATGATCTTAGAGTTCCAGAGTTCAAAAGTCTGTAATGGGTCTCGCTGGGCTAGAATCAAAGTACCAATAGAGCTGTGTTCCTTTTGGAGAACTCATTTCCTTGCCTTTTTCATCCTATAGAGGCCATGTGCACTCTACGGCATTTGTCCCTTTCTGTACTCAAGGTCAGCAACAGCAGGTTAAGTCTTTCGCACAAGGCATCATTCCGATATTCACTCTTCTGCCTCCTTCTTCCATGTTTCAAGTGCCCTCGTGATTACAGTAGGCCTACCTGGGTAATTCCAGAATAATCTTTGCTATTTCAAAGCCAACTTAGTGGGGCGCTTCGGTGGCTCAGTGGGTTAAGCCTCTGCCTTCGGCTCAGGTCATGATCTCAGGGTCCTGGGATGGAGCTCCCGCATCAGGCTGTCTGCTCAGCAGGGAGCCTGCTTCCCCCCTCTGCCTGCCTCTCTGCCTCCTTGTGGTCTCTGTCTGTCAAATAAAATCTTTTAAAAAATAAAAAAATAAAAGCCAATTTAGTAACAACCTTAATTTTATCTGCAACCTTAATTCCTGCAACCATGTAATCTAATTCACCTATTCCAGGAATTAGAACATGAACATCTTTGGGGGGGTGCATTATTCTGCCTACCACCCCCCACAAATACACTAGAATGTGAGTTTCATTGGAGCCAGAACCAGATCTCCTTCAACCTTCTCTAATACCTGGCACATAACAACATGTATTGCATATAAGTTTGTTAAATGAACTCTTGGATGCAACGTACTATTCTAAGAGTGCTACATGTATTATTCTAATTTTGTCTTCACAAGTAGTCTACAAAATAAAAAAAAATATTCCCATTTTACATTTGATAAAATGGCACAATGTGTTTGGTCACATAGTGAGTGCCAGAACCAAGAACACAAAATGAAGCAAACTCTAAGGCCTTTGTTCTAACCACTGTGCTATGCCCCCCTCCCCCATAATGGAGTCATGGAAAAGGCAAGGTGGGAACCTCCTAGAATCTGCCTTGAACAAAGTAAGAGGTAAGCCTGCATGGTAAGCACAGGGAGAATGCCTTTCTCCTTGACACGTGGCTATTCCATCTCTGTCTAGATGATGTCACTGAGGACAAATTCTCTAATTTGAGGGGAACGTTATTTTATTCTTTTGGCCAGTTCTGGTTTTGGTCCAGCTAACGCTAGCTACCCAAGGTTCCTGGGGATATTTTCAAACTAAATACAAACTCTTTCATTTTTCCTAAATACACCTAGGACAGAATTTCTCTCTGCTTTGCTACTCTGGTGAACAAGGCTGGGTCCTGAAGAAACTCAAGAACAATCACCATCTTTGCTTCAAGGCTAGATGTGAGCCACCTCAGCAGCCAACTTCTGTGGTCTTTCGCCTGGATCTCACCCTGGTCTCACTCAAAGACCAGAGGCCCCTCCACACAGATAAGACAAGACCCTTATTCCCTTAACTCAGCACCCAGAATACTTCAGAGTAGAGAGAGTAAGTGAGGGCCTTTCATTATCATTTCCCTCCACTCTTCCCCCACGTTCCCAACTCCCAGGCCAAGAGAGAGGGTGGGAGAGGCATTGTTCTAAGAGGACCCCATTGTCTGTTTGATGAATACCAGGGCCCCTCCCTCAAGACGCTGAGAAGGAGAATGGAGAGTGGGTGGCCAACAGACAGTACTTTTCTTTTTCTGGCATATAGTCCAGAAAATGGATAATTCCCACAAACATAATTAAGTTAACAATTCATGTGTCATTTGGCAATATGCTTGCTAATCAACTAATGACTTAAACTGCTTGTGGAATTTTTAAAGGAAAATTTACTTAGTCATTTTAATAACGATGTTCCTTGGAGATCAATTTTTTGACGAATTTTGAGGCAAATAAGACTAAGGTCAAAGTATTTTCTCTAGGTCTATGTCATTACAACTGTTCAGAGCACACTATTTCCCCTGTAATGATCCAGTTACCATACCCATACATTCTCCCTCCATCTCCCTGTCTCTCTCCCTATCTCCCTCTCAACCATCTCAACCATACACACACACACACCTCCATATATATAGATACTTACTTACACACTTCCTCCTAGTGTTTCCCAGTTACCCGTTGAATCTCCCATCCCTTCCCCCACACGCTGTCCTATTCTCCACTTCTCTATGGAATTCCATTTGTATAATGTCACCACTGGAATCATTGAATGTTATCCATGCAGACTGTTGGTATCCGTCTCTATGCATAAGTTGGTATCCCAGCTCCAACACTTCCTATCTATGTGACTTCTGTCCAATTAGTTAACTTCTCTAAGCTTCTGTGTCTGCATCTAAAACTGATATAATAGTATCGAGCCTGTGCTCAATATTGAGCATCAACTTTGCCCCTGACATTGTTCCAGGTGCTGAGGATACAGCAATAAGGAAGATGAAATCCCTGCTCTTGGGAGGCTTACGTTCTAGTGGAAAGGAAATGGATATCAAGCAAACAAATAAGATAATGTCAGGTAAGTCTGTTAAAGGTAAAACACAGTAATGTGATAAAAACTTAGGAGGGAGGTGATAGCCGGCCTCAAATATGGCTGCTGATGACCTTCACTTCCTGGTGTTCCTGCCCTGTGTGGTCCTCACTGCAATCAGTAGAGCTGACCAAGGTAACCAACAGGATGCTGTGGAAATGGTGGTATGTGGCTTCCAAGAGTAGGTCATAAAGGACTCTGCAACTTCCACACTGCTCTCTCTTTGATCACTCAACCTGGGGGAAGCCAGCTGCCATGTTGTGAGAACATTCAAAGAGTCTCATGGACAGTCCCACTGCAAGGAGGTGTCATTGGCCAATGCTTACCTGCTGTGTTGAAAGTGATGACTGCAGACCTAGCAAACTCATAAAAGACACCAAGTCATAATCAGTCAGTCAAGCTCCTCTGGAATTTTGACCCACCAAAACTTTGAGACTAAGTTTTTACTGTGGTTCGAAGTGACTGCAAGTTGAAGTAAGCTGTTTCATAGCTGGGTGCCTGGGTGGCTCAGTGGGTTAAGGCTCTGCCTTCAGCTCAGACCATTGTCTCAAAGTCCTGGGATCGAGCCCTGGTCCAGCTCTCTGCTCAGCAGGGAACCTGCTGCCCCCCGCCTCGCCCCCATGCCTCCCTCTCTGCCTACTTGTGATCTCTCTTTGTCAAATAAATAAATAAAATCTTTTAAAAAATTGTTCCACAGCAACAGATAACGAATACAAGGAGCTTTAGATAGAATGGTCAGGAGTGGCCTCAGCGAACTTTACTGTGTTCTGGTTATTGTGAGGATTAAATAAATAAAATGTACAAGATGCTTAGCACTGGGTCAGGCTCAGAAACACTGACAATGATTATTCTTATTTGTGGTGAAATCATTCTTCACCCTCATATTAAAGATGAGAAGCTTGGTATCTTGGGAATTTCAGACATTTGTCCATATCATACAAAGGAAGAGTTGGTTAATGTAAGTCTGAGGGACAGATCTCCTAGCTTCTACTAGAACCTAAGCCAGACCTGTACACTCATATTTTTGTCTCTTCCTTCCTTGCACAAAATCTGTCGAAGTAAAGATATGACTACTCTGCACGCAGATTAAGACTTGACTTAAAGTCTGCTCTGCTGCCCGTGGATGACAGTGCAGGGGACAGAGAGGAAGTGGGTGTGGTGCCTGCAGGAGAAGCTATTTGATGGCTTACGCATAAGAGTCCCTTCAGAAAGCAATGCCCACAGCCAGTTGAGCGTTTCTGAATTTATGTGAAATGCTTTCTTTGTGAATTGCAGTTGGAAACCCAACTGCTATTTTTTAATATTTTGTTGCTAATTACCTGAAAAGGCCTAGGGAGGAGGAAAGACAGAGAGGCAGATCGTCTGCAAAGCCCGTGAGCCTATCTGTGCCTCAGTCTAAAAGATCTTAGAACAGGCTGGCTCCCATATGCTGCTGTTCTCATCTTTCCGTGGGACAAAGGATGTAGCCCGCTTTCCTCTCTTTGTGGCTGCCACACCCATTGTCTCCCTGGGCATTCCGTGCTCCCCTCCACCCCCATGACCCGCTGTGGAGTAGCACATGTCCCCCATACCTTCCTCTTTCCTTATATCCTTCAAAGATAAGCCCACAGGCCCTGCTTCTTATAAAGAGTTCACTGCTAGTCACTCTAGAGAAATAGACAACAGGCAAAGAAAATGACCAGTGTAGGACAGATTGTAAAGATGACAGAATCTTTTGATATGGCCATGTCACCCCCTTCCTTAAAACCTTGGGTCACCTCACATCCCTTACAGAACACATCCCAAGCTCTTTAAAGAGGCACACAAAATCCTCCAAGACTTTGCTTGGGTTCAAATCCCTACGCTGCACTTGCCAACTTCTGCTTTTGAGCAAGTAACTTACTTCTTTGTGCCTCATTTTCTTCTAACGTAAAAGGGGAAAAATAATATAGGGTTGTTGTGAAAATTAAATAAGTTAATATGTATGAAACCTTAGGTCAGTATCTGGCACATAGAAAGTGTCCAATAAAGATTATCTATTACTACTCTTATTATTATCATGAACACCTTTGCAACCTTACCCAATGCTCTCTGCCTCACACTTGCTTGAAGACCCCTCACGTATGTACTAAGCTTTGAATCATCTCCATGTCATTTGTTCTCTTCTCCTGTATCTAGACAGTCTTTACCCTCCCACAAGCCTGGCCCACATTTAGGTCATCAGAGAAGATTCTACTCAAGCAAACCTCCCTTGGAAAGCATTCCATGGCCATTGTCTCATCACCTCAAGCTGGCTCAGGCATTTCTACTGTGCTCCTAAAACATCCTATGTATCTCTCCATCATTAAGACTATTTGTGTGTGTTTCAATTATCTATAGCTGAATAACAACCTACTCCAAAACTGAATGGATTAAAATAATAGCCATTTTATTTGCTCACAATTCTAAGGGTCAAGGATTTGGGCAAACCTTGGTTGGGTGGTTCTTCTGCTCCATGGGGCATCAGCTGAGGTCATTCTCTTAGCTTTAAACAGCTAGCTGCTGACCTAAACAGAAAGTTCATGAAGGTTTTAGTCACATGCCTTAGTGCTCCTCTCACACTCTTGCCATGTGACTAGTTTGGGCTCTCTCCCAGCTTGGTCTTCTTAGGTAGACACACTCCTTCCGTGGTGCCCAGCTTCAAAGAAGAAGCATTCGAAGTGTGGCAAAAGTGAAGCCGTAGGTCTTTCAAGGCCCAACTTTGGAAGTTATGCAATATTGCTTCCACCTCATTCTACTGGCCAAAGCTAGTGACAGGACAAGCTCAAATTCATGGCAAGGAATAAAAAGAGACTTAGAGCCATCCTGAAGTCACCACCATAAGTTCTTCTCCCAGTAAGATCCTGAGCTCCTTGAAGGCAGGGAGAGCATTCTATTAATCTTGGTATCCCCAACACCTACTTGGGAAGAGTGCTTGGTATAGATAGAGTAGGCACTTACCAAGTTGTTGTTGCACTGAACTCCCACACAAACACAGGAAAGCTCTAGAAGAGGATGAGTTGGCCTAACAAAACTCTCAAGGCAACTCACAGAGGAGCTGCCAAAGCCTCCCACCAACAGCCTCTGCTTCTTGTCAAATCCATCTTCAGTTCATTCCTGGCACAAGGTGAGCGAGCAATGCCAAAGTCACTATCAAGGGGCACTAATCAGTGTGTCTAACTGGCCTTAGCATGGATAAAGGGCAGGAGTGAAAGAAGCTAGTATAATTGGAATGTTCTACTTGCCTATCTAAAGAAGAGATAAAATAATGTATCCGTATAAACATTTCTAACTCTAGTGCTCTGGGACCTGAAGCATCCCAACCAAGAGAGTTCCCAATGCATTTTATTTGGGAAAAACCCTCCCCCAAACCTCATAGAGATAACAGTAGAAGTCAGTGCCTAGATCATGAGATGCTCTTCTTAGTTCCCTAGAGAAAGCTCTGTTGTTTTTTCCGACTCATGGCAGCAACCTGAGATTACTGGGAAACCAGGTGCCAGGAGCAGAGACACAGGGAGGAGAGTGTACGGGAATGAGTCAGCTCAACCAACAATTGTCTGTAGAGAAAATGTCCAGACCTTGCCTACAGCCAGAATTGGCACAAGCACTCAATGAGCAAACCATTGGGAGGAAAATAAATACAACTTTAAAATACCCGAGTAAGCAGGATTGCATTATGTTCATCTTAGTGGCCCATGTCCTTGCCAATGGGATGGATCAGGTCCATTTCTAACCCGGGATCCCAAACAGTTGGAACTACCTGACGGGAACAACTCTAGTCAGAGCCCACGTGGCACCCAACACAGGTAAGAAAGCAGCTCTGCTTCCCTCACTAGAGCTGGGGACAACTTGGCAGATGCCAGCCGTCCTCAAGAGAATCACTTACACAAGTTAGGAGTGTTCTGGATGGATGAAAAATCCATTTAGCAACCCTCTAGAGTCCCTGAGAGGGACAAGTGTCGCCCAAGTCACCATCTTGTCCTCTTATGAGGGCAACCGAGAGTGTAAAAGACAGCACAGGAGAGGGAAAAGTACAAACCCGTTTCCTTCACAAATTTCAGATCACAGTAAGTGACATGAAAGGAATACATGAGGAGGGTGGGAAGCGTGAGAGAGAATGGTTCCTTTATTTTATTTTATTTTTTAATTTACAGAGTAATGTTTATTTTTTATTTTTAAAACTTTTATTTTTTCAGTGTTCCAAGATTCATTGTTTATGCACCACACCCAGTGCTCCATGCAATACGTGCCCTCCTAAATACCCACACCAGGCTAACCCATCCCCCTACCCTTCTCTCCTCCAAAACCCTCAGTTTATTTCTCAGAGTCCATAGTCTCTCATGCTTCATTTCCCCCTCTGACTTACCCCAATTCACTTTTCCTTTCCTTCTCCTAATGTCCTCCATGTTATTCCTTATGCTCCACAAGTAAGTGAAACCATATGATAATTGACTTCCTCTGCTTGATTTATTTCACTCAGCATGAGAATGGTTCCTTTAAATAGACAATGTCTCTCTGGAACGGTGATATTTGGAACTGGGACTTCAGTGATGACACAGAGAGGGGCCATAATCTGGGAGACATGAAAGAGCCTCAGGCAGAGGGAACAGCAAGTGCAGCCTTGAGACTGAAATGGGCTTGGTGTTTTTGAGTAACAGAATGAAGACCATGTGGAAATGAGAAACCCAATGCAAGATGAAGGAGGTGAAATTGATGGGTTACATCATGCAGGGCCTTGTACATCCTTGTAAAGCAATTGGATGTTCTTTTACTCCACATTTTGTGTAAATATTACTGCTTGTTCTTCAACACATTTGTAAGGCTTCATTTATCAGAGACAAAGAGGTTCCAAAGCAGAGGTCCAAAATGGGGCCACAAACCAGCAATACTGACATCACCCTAGGAATCTGTTGTAATTGCAAAGTCTTAGCCCCAATTTAAGCCTGCTGAGTCAAAATCTCAGGGAGTGGAGTACAGCATTTTATGTCCAGTGAGCCCTCTAGGTGATCCTGATGCATCATAGTTTGAGAGCCACTGCTCCAGAGAAAAAAACTTTCTAGATTGCTGAAACTTCCTTGAGTATAAACACACTATTAAAGAATATATGTTATATATTTTAGTGTGTTTCTTGTCTTAAAAAAAAAAAAGGAAATGACAGTACATAGATTCTGTTTTGACCTTTTATGGGCAATTCATGATCCTCACTATGTGGATTCTGACACAACTTTGTTCTTAGGGTCTAGGAAAGCAGATAAAGCTTCCTGGCCTATACTTAATGGCCCAAGGTGACTGTTCTTTGCAAGTTTTTGTGCTTACTTTTTTTTAGTGGGTCTATAGCTTTCTTTGTTCTTAAGCATTCCCTTTACTTAATAATAAATAAAAATATTTATTAAGAATTTACTCTATAACAGAGACTGGGCTTCAATAGCACTATAAGTAGATATTATAACTATTTTTTTAAAAAGAAAAAGTAAACAAGCTTCAAAAGGTGAAGTCTTGTGTCCAAGGATACAAACCTAGGAAAGAGTACTGCTGGTTTCAAAACCAGTATATTAGTTAGTTATCTAGTCCTGAGAAACAAATGGCTCCAAACTAAGTCGCTTAAATAGCAGGCATTTAAAAACAAATGAACAAACAGCAAGCATTCATTACCCTTATACATTTTCTTCTTATGAGGCAAACAAGGATGCAGATATCCTGCAAGGAGCAAGGAAGAGTGAAAACCCCTTTCCTTCACACTAAAAATATCTGAACTCACATACACGCACAGCAAAACAAAACTGAAAACAAACAAACAAACAAAACAAAGCAAAACAAAAACAGAAAATCAAGGGGACAAAACCACATGAATGAAAAAACAAGAAAATACAGCCATAAAGTACAGAGATTCAGATATTAGAATTTTTACATACTTTAAAAAAATATACACTTAATTTGTTGAAAGAGAGGAAATTCGACCTTGAAATTTTTAGCAGAGAATTGAAAACTTTAAAAAAAAAAGGCCACTGAAAATGCAAGGACTAAAAAGTAATAACAATTAAGATACATAGGGAATATATTAAATCTACATATGAATAGATTTAATAGTCAATTACATATAAATAAAGAGAGAATTTGTAATATGGAAGAAAACATCCAGAGTGAAACATAGAGAGGAAAAAATAAAGGAGAAATCAGAAGAGAGTATAAGAGGAGGTGCCTGGATGGCTCAGTGGGTTGAGCCTCTGCCTTTAGCTCAGGTCATGATCTCAAGGTCCTGGGATCGAGCCCCGCATTGTGCTCTCTGCTCAGTGAGGAGCATGCTTCCCCCTCTCTCTCTGCCTGCTTCTCTGCTTATTTGAGATCTCTCTGTCAAATAAATAAATAAAGTCTTAAAAAAAGAAGAAGAAGAAGAAGAGAGTATAAGAGACCTAGGAAAGCACTTCCTAAATGAATTTTTTTAATAGCCAAAATGTCACAAACTGATAGTTCTGTAAAATGCAGTTGAAGTAAATCAGTGAAAAAAAGACATAATAAATATAAGTCCAAATTGTTATTAGATTATGGCATAAAATCGGTCTGCCAGTTGCTATAAAAGCATTAAAAGTGTTACTCTCAATTCTTGTACTTACCTATTCTCAGACTATGGCACTGATATAAAGATCCTGAAAAGTCTTAATGTATATTTAGCTGAAGTCCTGGAGAGTGAGGACAGAGATAATGGAACAGAAATATGACTTGAAGAGCTAACTGCTGAGACTTTTCCAAACCTAATTAAGTACATCAATTGACAGATCCAAAAATCCCCAAGTGGGTTAAACAAAGGAAAACCTTGGTACTTAATAGAAAAACTGTTAAAGATCATAAACAAAGAAAATATTTTAAGAGCAGCCAGAGAAAAGACAGATTGCCATTAAAGGAGGAGTAATTAGACTGACAGCCAATTTCTCAACAGCAACACTGGAAGCCAAAAGACAATTAAAATCTTTAAAAAGATTTAAAATAGTAGGGGCGCCTGGGTGGCTCAGTGGTTTAGGCCACTGCCTTCGGCTCAGGTCATGATCTCAGGGTCCTGGGATGGAGTCCCGCATCGGGTTCTCTGCTCGGCAGGGAGCCTGCTTCCCTCTCACTCTCTCTGCTTGCCTCTCTGCCTACTTGTGATCTCTCTCTGTCAAATAAATAAATAAAATCTTTAAAAAAAAAAAGATTTAAAATAGTCAGATAATAATAAGAATAACAAAAGAAATTAACTGCCAACTCTGAATTCTATTCCCAGAAAGAAAAAAAAAATATATATATATACATACATACATGTACGTATGTATGTGTGTATGTATGTATGTGTATATATATATGTATATATATACATATATATATAAAGAACGTTCCAACAAACCAAAACTGGGAGAATTCATCCACAAAGATCTGAACTGATATATAGAGCCTTCAGGTGTAAGGAAATGATTCCAGATAAAAGGTCAGAAATGCAAAAAGGAGTGTTAAATATAAAACAATAAAAAATAATATCTTGAGGAAAATTATATAGAAAATTATAAATACATTACAAGAGAATTAAGTCAGGAGTGAAATAATAGGATTATGGTGTGTTAAGGTCCATGTATTGTCCAAGAAGAGGGAAAAGAACCAATCAATGCTGAATTTGTGTGAGCTGAGTGTGCATATTGCAATGTCTGGTACAATCACTACAAGATCTTATATGATTGAAATAACATTTTGAAGTCCTCAATCAATGCATTGAAAGCAAGAACTGAAGGAAATGGAATAGAGAACAAGTAGTAGAAATTGAAGAGCTGAGCAAGATGGTAAATTTAAATTTTAAAAATCAGAAATTAGATTACACATAAATGTTTAAATTTTGTCTTTAACCACCAAAGATTGTCTTACAGAATTACATTGAATTGCACATGCTATTTAGAAAAGACAAGTCTAAAGCATAAGATTTCTCAGGGATATGATATCAATATTAGACAAACTATATATATTAAGGCTAAAAGTATTACTAAAGACAGAGAGAATGACATCATAGTGATAAAAATTAAGGTCATCATGAAGATATAAGAGTTCTAAACTTATATGTAACTAAAATGCATAGCCTCCAATTTTATTAACCTCTCTGAGATCTGGCAGGTCAGACAAAAGTTAGTTCATATTCACAAGAGTGAATACACATTTATAAAACTGACTGAATGGGCCTCTAAGAACACTACACCCAACACCTGAAGAATACTTATTTATTTTATGCTCCAAAATCACAAAATTCTGGGTCTTAAAGCAAGCCCCAGCTAATGTCAGAGGACTGAAATCATGCGGAGTATGTTACCTTAACACAGACCTGAGCTAGAAATCAATAACAAAACAATATTCAGAAAATCATGTTTGGAAATTTTAAAATATACTTTAAAATAAACCTACAGGTTCAAAGAAGGAATCACAATGGAAGCTAGAAAAGAATTTGAACGGAATAATAATGAAAATATGGCAAATCAAATTTTTGTGATATAACTCAGGCTATGCTAGAAGGAAACTGTATAGCTTTTGAATTTCTTAATCTGAACGAAGTTCTCTTCAAAAAAATCTATTTCAAATTTTATACTTATTAAATCATGTGCTCAACCTCATCAATAACCAGGTACATGCAATTAGTACCTCAATGAGATTCTACTACAAACTCACCAGAATGGCTAAAATTCAAATGACTGACAATAATACCAAATGCTGATGAGAATAATTAGCACATATGCCATTGGTGGAAATGTAAGTTGGTACAATCACTTTGAAAAACTATTCAGTGATATTTATTCAATATATATCTGTAGATATAGATATATATGCATTCTATGTGACCCAGGAATTCCATTTATATATTTATGGTCATGATAAATTCATATACTCATACAACCTGGAGGAGAGATGTAAGTGCCTTATGAGTCTGGGGGCAAGGAGGGGACCAAATCTTTGATAGGAAACATGAAGAGCTTATAAAACTACAAAGAAGTCTTTTAGTTCTTCTTCTCTTCTCCTGGGAGACTTTGAACAGAAAAGCTTTGTGACGAATGTTTTCCAGGTACTTAGTCATCTGGGAGTACTCAAGGTATGGTTCTGCATTTTGTGTCTACATTGTAGATATATAAGTATTCTGCATTTTGGATCTACATTGAACATCCTGCTTTTTTCTTGTCTAGCTGTGTGAATTTGGGAGAATTCCTTAACTTCCCTGAGCCTCATTTATAGAATAGGAACACGGAAGGCTGAAATTGATCATCAACGTACTTACATGGTTCACATGTTAAGACACTTTTCCCTTCTCCCAAGACAGGTACAGAGGAAAAGGAGTAAGGATTTGCCCGAAAGTCTGGGCTTTGGGCAAGAGGGAGTCAAATGATCTGTGAAAGTACATCAGGTATAAAAGTAGGAAAGAGGTTTAGGACAATGAAACAGAGGGGCAAGAGAAGATGGGCTGCAAAAACAAATTAAGAAACTAGGCAGAGAGGGGCGCCTGGGTGGCTCAGTGGGTTAAGCCACTGCCTTCGGCTCAGGTCATGATCTCAGGGTCCTGGGATCGAGTCCCGTGTCGGGCTCTCTGCTCAGCGGAGAGCCTGCTTCCCTTCCTCTCTCTCTGCCTGCCTCTCTTGTGATTTCTCTGTCAAATAAATAAAAAATCTAAAAAAAAAAAAAAAAGCTTTATAAAGAAACTAGGCAGAGATGTGGAGATCAAAAAGGAAGGTTAACTTTACACTTCTCTCAGCTACCAAATCAAGATTCTTTATGTTATCCCTGACCAGTGACTGTGGTCAAGACCTCCTAGAAATGAGAAATGGAAGTGTGCCAGGATACGAAACTAACCAAGGAGTTATATAACTCCTCCTTTGTATGCATACACACCAGGCAAGTTTTTTTCTCATTTTGTCTCCATTCCCACAACACCCTGTATATCCTCTATTCTATTACATGTAATCATAAATAGGATAGGGCATTTCTGTGCACTTCCCACTACTCTCTGAATTTCTGAAGAATAAAGACAGGGTTTTATTCATCTTTGAACCAAATACCTAGCAGAAGAGACTTTCAATAAACGTTAAGTTAATGAATAGATGAATGAATGAATGATTGTTGTAGTTCTGCTTGCTGGAGTGAGAGTTCTGGAACTACACAGCTACCTATGAAAACTCACCAAATAGAGTGCACTGACCCCACTTCCCACAGTGCTCTCTGGCCTCACACACACTTTACCACCACCAACTTCCTCGCAATCCTTCAGGGGAAGCCTGGACCCTGAGGGGACATTCCTTGGCTTCTCTTACTCTATTCAATACATCCCATCAGTTGACTGATATTAACTGAATGTTGCTTCTGTTTTCTTCTCCAGATCTGTGTGAGACCAGATTCTTGACAGTAACTATCACAAAATTGTGTTGTTCCCCTGAAGATCTGCCTCTGCCTCCATTCACTGCTCCTGAAGACCAGTCCCCAGTCTTGAGGCAGCCCGAGTAGAGAAATAGAGCACCAAATCCAGCAGAAAACATCTTATCCTTAGAAAGAGCTGCGGGACTTTCCTGAGATGCATCAGCATGAACTAGGGGGACATGTATGGGAGTGATTTTGACGATGATAAACAGGAGAACAAGAAGGGGAACAGAATATGAAAGCAAGAGAGAGGTTCTTGACTTGGAACCCCCTTACAGTTTGTAGTTGTTCCCGAATGGCTCCTTGTGGCTTTGACATGGTGATGCCTGACAGTAAATTACAGACAGAGTCTGGAGTGCCATGGCAGGAAACTGAAGAAGGGCTCACCAGGCTCAGGGAGACAGGCATGTTAGCACAAATTTATCGTGTAAGGCTTATGCTTCTTGGAAGGGTTCAAAGAACATTATCTTCACTAGGTGATAAAGAATATCTCAGCGAGCAGCATCATCTCTGAGAAGCCTAGTCATGACCTTCTGCTGTGGGCCAGACTGAGAGTAGGTGACTCAGCCTTCTAAGTGGGCTCCCTCATGTCAAGGGGAATAATGAGATCCCAGAATAACGAAGGCCAGATGCCAGTGCTTAACTATCAGAGCCAGAATGGACATAAACCATAACAGACAGCAGAGCCAGAGCGGTGACCAGTGGGCCTCCACCCACAGAGGTTTTGATGATGGTTAATAGACCATGGTGTTCTTAGGAGTGAGATCAATGAGCAGCCAATAGAGTCTTGCATGCCTTGTAGAACTGGCCAAAAAATAAAAATCAAGAGCTATTAAGAAGAAAACTGATGGGTTCACGATTTCCAGAGCTGAGCCAGTTTTCAGACCCAAAGCCTGGGTCCCCTTGAGAAAGGATCCTGTAATTGCTTCCCAGTCTAGCAAAGTTTTTAGGACTTTGTTGATCTAGGGCATATCAGGACATCCCCTGAAAGGTGAAGAACAGCTTATTACACCTTAGTCTTATTACTGCTAAAGAATCTAATGCTTGGTGAGCCCCACTGGGTTTTGGAGAAACGCAACCTATAACAGGTTATAGGTTGCTATAACTGCTCCGACATATGTATTGGGTGATTCGAGATGTCTGTAGTTTGGAGTGGGGCCCAGAGCAAGAGAAGACTGTATGGCAGACCCAGACTGCTGTGCAAGGTGCCTTTGGCTCCTAGGATCTGGTAGACCCAACAAGGCTGGAGCTCCCTATAACAGACAGGGGCACTGTGTAGAGTCCTTAGCAAGCCCCAATAGGAGAGTCACAAGATAGATTTCTAGGGTTCTTCTGGAACTGCGTTCTTCAGAAAAGAACAACCCGCTGTTCTAAAAGCAGTCTCTGGCATGCTACTGAGCCATATCAGAGACTGACATTTCTCCCTCCGGCAACTGCTTCAATTGTTGTTGATGTTGGTGTTGGCTTCTCTTTATAATGAAATTTCTTGAAAGAACTGTCTACATATTCATTCTCTCCACTTAATCTTTTTCCACACTGTTTTGAAACTGCTCCAGATCAGGCTTTCATCCCCACGGTTCCACTAAAACTGTCTTTGTGAAACTTACCAATGACTTCCATGTTCCAAGTCCAATGACTAATGTTAGTCCTCTTCATACTTGGTCTATCGGCAGCATCTGACCCAGTTGGACACTCCCGTCATGAAACAGCTTCTTGCCTTGTTTCCTGGGACGTTACTCTCTCTTCTTGTCTCACTGGTTCCTCCTCATCACCCTGCCTGGTTCTTCTCATACCCCTAACCACTAATGCCAGACTCCCTGAGGTTTAGTCCTGGATTGCCCTTCCTCTCCACCTATATTCCCTCTTCTTAGGTGGCCTCCTCCCACCTATAGCTTTAATTTTTCATGTGCTCTCCACTCCCAAATTTATACCTATAGCCTCATCTTGTCCCATGAACTCCAGACTCATGTATCCAACAGCTTATTGGACCTCTCTATTAGATGTCTATCAGGCATCTTAAACTTAACAATTCTAAAACCAAACTCTAGATCCCTTGTTTCCAAACCTTTTCCTCCATCAGCCTTCCCTATCTTAGTAAGCAACAGCTCTATTCCTCTAGCTGCTCAGACCCAAGTCTTTGACTCATCTTTGCTTCTTTCCTTCCAAGTTCACATTCCACTCATCACAAGATCTTGCCAACTATTCCTTCAAAATGTTTAGAATCTGGCAAATCCTCAGTCCAAGCCACTATTATCTCTTGCTTAGATTATTGTATCCTGTTCCCTTGCTTTCATCTTTGCCCTCTTCAACTTATTTTAAAAATTTGTAGCCAGACTGATCCTAGGTCTCGCTTTTGCTGAAAATCCTCCGTAAGTTTCCAGTCTCCTTCAGTGTAAAATTCAAAGTTCTTGCAGTGCCCCACAAGTCTTTGCCTCTGATTCCCCTCTGATCTCACCTCCCACCACTTCTTCTGCACCCTCCCTGGAACACCTCCTCTGTCTTGGACATGCTACCTTCAGGCAGCCTCAGGGCTCACCTCCTCACTCTTCTCCAACTCTACTTCCCAAGTTACTGCCCCTCTCTATCTTCCGTACCTCTCTTTATGGTTTCTCCTAGCATGTCTTGCTACTTAATATATAATACAATATATTGATTTTACTGTCTGCCCCAACCCAGCCGATTTTAAGTTCTAAGGGAGCAAGAGCTTGTTTGATTTCTGCATTCCCCAGCCCTTAGAACAGTGGCTAGAATAAGATAAATGCCCAACAGATTTTTGTTGAGTGCATGAATAAATATCGGGTCCTATGCTAAGGACAGGGGAGGGGTGGGGACGGAAAATGTCGATCAAAAATAATTGAGACCTTCAGCAGTTCCCAGCATGGTACCCTTCTCTCTAGCACAGGGTTTAGGTACCTATCTTTGTAGACCACAACAGATAGTTGTAACCAGAAAAGTGTAATCAAGCATAGAAAATAATTGGTATTACTGTTTCTGCTCCTTCAGAACTTGGGATATTACCTTATTTAGGATATTTGACATAGATTCATTTCCTGAAGCAAAGTCAGATGTTAACACCCAAATCCATATGTGGATTCTGCTTGCCTAGGAATGGGAGAATTCCATGTGGCCAGGTCTGGTCTTAGAGACAGCAAGAGTTTCCTGCATGCCTGAGTGACACCATCCACCCTGTCTTACCAACCCCCTCAAAGGTCTCCCCTAGGTGGTTCAGCAGAACCCAAAATTACACAATTTACAATTCACTGACCTCTGAAAAAAGCAAGTCACGCCCCATGGAGAGCTGCAAACAAAAGCAGGCCTGAGCCAGATTCCTTGTTGACTCTGGTCTCTGGTTACACCCCAGGCATAAAAAGGGAGGAAATGTGGTCTTCAAAGCCAGTGCCTCCCCACTTTTGTCTGTCCTCAGCAGAATCCCTTCCCCCACTCCAGCTCCACTTGAGGCACACGCTATGAGGTCAAAAACACAAATGGGGCCTAGGGAGGCATTTTCAGGTTCCATACTATATATAGCGAAAGTAACTTATAGGTCCAATCTCGTGTTCTCTGCCTTGGCAAGGGTTTAAAGACTTAAACAATTCCTCTCAAGCATGCCCTGTTGTGAATCCCTTCCTGTCAAAACCCCTTTCTTGGCCCAGACCCCAGGAGTCACCTATCAGAAGAATCTGGCCACTCCCAGCGTGCTCTCTTTTCGCCTCCTCGCAAAGCAGAGACTTTTCACAAGGGCCCAAGTCTGGGCCAGAATTCCAGAAAGAACTTTTCTCACACCCTTCGGTTTCCTAGAACTGGGAATCTCCTGTTTTGGTGGGGGGGGGCGGGGACTGGAGGCAACCGTAGGGGAGGCCTGAATGGAGCACCTCCCCTCCCCCACACCAGCAGACTTCACTCATCCACCTTCACATCTGTTTTCCCGGCCTCACTACCCTTCTCTTCACAACGGTCCACACAGCCATGGACCTGGCATGAGACGTAGGAATACTTGTCATTCCCAGCTTGGGCTGTTGGGTTCATCATCCGTGCCAGCCATCATCCATGGCATCCCCCATGCCAACTCTATCATTTTTACAGAGATGAACCCCGAGACCCAGAACGTGGAAGCCATGTACCGGCAGTCAAGAACCTGTTAGGGTCAAAGGTGGGGCAAGGAGTCCCTGACTAACAGACCCAGGTTGCAGCTCCTCCCATGGCACCAACCTCTCCACTTAACACTCTGGAGTTTTTTTCTTCCTGTTCCTCTCTCTCTTTTAGTTTACTTTTAAATCTTTTTTAGAGTGGTATTTCTTCCAGAGGTCCTACCTGGACCCAGCCCACAAGCATATCTAGGTAACTTCCTTCTTGTTACATTTCCAAAGTTCACAGCTCTATTTTGCCCAGCATCTTCAGCCCACTTACTGGGTTCAGAACACTCCAGCACTCCCCTTTTGTCTCTGTGCACATTAGATTATAAAGAACTTCGTCGTTCTTAAAGCATGTTTATGTCCAGCCCCTTACGGATCATGACAAAACGTCTCATGAAGCCATCTAGGAATGTGGGTTCCCCGGTACCGTCTGGCTCAGTCAATAAAGCATGTGACTCTGGATCTTGACATTGGAGGTTTGAGCCCCATGTTGGGTATACAGATTACTTAAAAAAAATAAAAATCTTAAGGGAAAAAAGAGGAACGTAGGTTCCTTTATTCACTTCTACAGTGGCAGAGGATGAAATGCCAGGTAAGGGCATTGTCTACCACTACCCAGTAGACAAGCTACAGTGCCAAGGGGTGGGGTCTTCATTCCCCATCTTTTACGTGTCTTTCATTCTCAGCTTTGTCCCCCTCTGTGGAATGGTCCCCAGGACACCATTCCCACCCAGCTTTTTCCTCCACACATTTATTCCCTTGGTTTTGTTCATCTGTCAACTTCTAAGTTTCCAAATGTATATATTTCTACTTTTTCCTAGACATCTCTCCACTTGGATGACACGTCAGGAGCCTCACACCCCGCTGTGTATGTCTGTGTCACTTACTATCACCTGCTGTCCTAGCTTAAGGGTAAAGAGCTTGAAAGCAGACAGACCTGTACCCCTATCCTGGGTCTGCCTCTTACCTGCAATGTGACCTTGAACAAGTTACTTAGCCCCTTAGACCCTCAGTCTCTTCATCTGTAAATTAAAAATATAACTATCTATATCATGGGCCATTGTGAGGATTAAGTAAAGATATGGTGGCATATAGTATGTGTTCAGTAAAGTAATAACTATCATCTTCATCATCATCATCATCATCATCTTTTACCTGGATGGGAAGAGGCTTCTTAATTGTTCTTCTACCTCTGAACATATTCCTCTCCATTGTCCAAATCATCTACAAATTACCTTTCACATACACAAACACCTAGAAGAAAAATTTAAGGAAAATTTTCTTTCCATACAAATATGAGAAAAAAGGAATTAAAAAAAACAAAACACTGGGCCACCCGGGTGGCTCAGTCAGTTAAGAGTCAGCCTTCAGCTCAGGTCATGGCCTCAGAGTCGTGGGATTGAATCCTGCATCAGGCTCTCTGCTCAGTGGGGAGTCTGCTTCTCCCTCGCCCACCGCCCCTCCCCCTCTGCTCATGCTCTGTCTCTTGCTTTCTCTCGCTCTCAAATAAATAAATAAAATCTTTAAAACACAAAAACACTGAAATCCCACCCTTTCCTCTCCCCACCCCACCCCCCCAAAATAGATCCTTTCTACGAAGAGGTTAAGAGGCCAGACTCTAGAATTCCAGTCCTGGCCCACCACTCACCAGCTGTGCAACTATGGGGAAGTAGCATATCCTTGCTCTGCCTCAATTTTTCCTTTAATTAAAATAGGGAGAAAATCTGCCCCCAAATGAGACAATCCATGTAAAATAGCAGGTGGCTGGACATAATAAACTTTCAACGACGGCGGGGCACTCGGAGTCGTCGTAGCGCTCATAAACTTTTTCCTTTGCTCGAACCAGTTTCACAGGATCTCATCACCACCACTCCTTCCTCACTTCCTGTCTTGTCATCTCCAAGACACCCCCTTCGTGAAGGCTTTCAGGACTGATCGCTTCTGAATTCCCTTTGTGCTAGTATCTACTCTTTCCAGCCTGGGCTGTCTGCATTCATTTGCCTGGAGGCCTTCTTTATTGCAAGCATCTTGAAGAATGCCTGCCTCCTGCCCCTTGCAAAAGAGAAGGGAAGAGGGGGAAAAGGCAGTGTGGAGAAAAGGGAAAGTGGGCAGAAATCCTGATTTCTGAGCTGTAAATTCTCCCAACCTTAATGCTTAATCTTAACCCAAACTTACAGTGATAGAAATTGCTTAAAAAGAAATCCCTGGGGTGCCTCAGTGGCTTAGTCAGTTCTAAGTGTTGGACTCTTGGTTTTGGCTCGGGTCAATGGCTCAGGGTAGTGAGATCAAGCCCCACCTGGGGCTCTGCGCTCAGCAGGGAGTCTGCTTGAGACGCTTTCCCGCTGCCCCTCCCTCACTCTCTCTCTCTAATAAATAATCTTTAAAAAATAAATAAATAAAATAAAACCTTTTAAAACAACGAATAATGTTAAAAAGCATGATATTGACCCACAGATTCTCAGTGCCATCCTCTAAGAAATATTTTTAAGTATTTAAGAAACCTCATTTACATAATTTTATATTAGTTTTGCTTCCAGCTCCACCCCCAAGCCAGAATCTGAGGGAGGGTGGGTGCTATTTTGCTCACACCCTTTCCTGACATTCTCTTTCTGAATGGTTTCTTAAAGCAATTAAATTGACTGCTATGAATTTATTTATCAGATGTATTCTTCTCTACCCAAAGATCCCGGGCCATCAGCAAGCCACTTGGCCTTGGGAGAGCACCCTGTGCCCTGTGCCAGGGAAAGAGAACCAAGCAGACCCCCGTGGGGTGGGAGGGGACATGTAAGCCTCAGCATGTAGTTGCGACGGGTAAGACATACAACACACACACACACACACACGACACAAATTCTTGGCCCTAGAAACCAGGACATTTTACTTACCATTATATATGCTCTTTCCAGAAATTAAACGCCTCTGGGCAAATGAGAATGAAGTTGCTTTTCCACATCACCACCTCCCCTCCCAACATCTCCCCCAAATTCCTACTTTCTCCTTATCTATTAAAAGTAGGGGTTACCACTTACATAAACAACTCAGAGTAAATGAGGAAAACGCAACAGCTCCCGGAATTGATACTTCTGCATTTTACAAAAGAATAAATACATCTCATATGCTCTTTTGTTTGTCATGACACCAAGGGGGCGGGTGGGGAGAAGGAGAGAGGAAAGAAAGAAAAAAGTCTAGATTCTGTTCCTTTCAATCTGGAATGCAAATGACAAGCACCAGGCTTCCCATCTCACAATGAGCTCCTTGGAGAAGTGGTGATGTGCCAGGGGTGGGGGAAGAGCTGTTTTTAAAGAACCAAAACAAAGTTACAAAAATTAGAACACCCAAATGCTTGTGAGGGTCTAAACTAGCTGCAAAACGGGGTATGAAAGGCTGTGGCCGGTGCTTCCAGGGACCTGAGTGGGTCAGATGTACAGAGCTCTCCGGGTCCAAGGACTGCAAGCTGCCAGGTGCGGGTTACAGATGGGAGGTTGGGTTGTGGGAACATGCCAAGTATGTAACAAACCTCAATTGAAGGGAGCCAAGTTTAGGATCATAGCCCCAACCTGAATGCAGGAGGCAGCAAATTCCATAGGATTTAGGTATAAAAGGAGAATTGCCGTGTTTTTCCTTAGGAGTTCATTTAAATACTGAGCAGGGGGAGATGGCATCGGATTTACTTTTCACTGAGTGCATATTCATGATAGAGTCAGCTCTTTAGAACCAAGAGTTCTTTCCCGTGATCATTTTAGCTCTCCCATATCAGAATCAGCCCTATCTTCATCAAAACAAAAACAGATTAATTTGGCTAAAGCATGTTTACAGAAACTTGTATATTTCACATCCAAGTACAAAATGCCGCAGCTAGAAATATCCTAACACGAAAACAACACAATCCCAGCTTAGATCACAGTTTTGCCTATTTAAATCTCCAGATTGATTCCGAGTGGTGTAATGGATCGGGGAAGACAAGAGAGAAGCTAATAGTTTTTTAAGCCTTGACAAAACACTCCAGTCTTAACCGCGGTCTCCAGTCTTCACAGCGGCCCCGGGATTATCATTCCTATTTTACAGAAGAGGACACTGAGGCTCACAGAAGCCAAGTAACTTTACCAAAATCATACAGCTGGTGAACGGCAGAGACAATATTCAGATTTGTATATTCAGGATTTCTCCTTGACAAATTTAGAGAAAGCCCTTGTATGTTACTGGATATTACAGAGAATACGATGAGAACCTTGGTACAAATTAAAGCTTTGTTAAAGTGAGGCGGTTGGGGCATCAGATTTCACTATTCATTAGAGAATAATTTCTGGAGAGAGGCTTATGTATTGTATTTTTTTTACATGTCAAAAACCTGAACTTGGAATTTAGGGCCAAATTCGCCGCACTTTTAAAATATTACCTGCTCTAATTTAAAGACATTTTAATGCTTTCCTTTTTAAATTTTTTTATGGCATAGTTCTAGAATTGAAAGTGAAAAAAGAAATTCTATTTTAGCATGTTCTCTGCACTTCCAAATTCTCTTAGCTCTTACTAGTAGCTCCTATGTACACAAACATGTGTGAGCTCTCTAAAGTGAAAATTTAGTTTTGAAAACCAGCTAATCGCATTAAAGAAAAAGCAGGCACCGGAAGCTACTTTCTAGGAGACCGTATTAATACATGTATCACTATTTTAGGAAAAACTAGAATCTGGTTAAAGCAAAAAACTTTCATAATCAGATCACTTAAAGAAGTAAGTGCTTTTCTCTACCCGACCCTAAGATCATATTGCTATTTAACCTGCTTTTAAACAAACAGGAACTTTTTAACATTTTCTATCCTTCAAGCAAATGCTCTTTGCTTGGCTAAATGACAGTGTTCAAGAAATGCCACCACAGAAGCATAAAAAAACCCTTGGCAACATTCCAGAAGAAATTCACCCGGCATAATGTGTTCCAGCCAATGCTCGATAGCTTTCTGGTGAACCGGCTGGCTCAGTGGACACTTGAACAGGATCTGGAAAGAACAAACGAAAAACCGATAGCCATTTTCCTTTTCGTGAGCCTGGCGAAGGAACCCTCAGCTCATTTTAGCAAACTTTCCGATTTTGTGTGGCTTGGAGAGAACGTGTATAAGGCTAACTTGTAAACCCTGCCCTGGGCTCTGGTGTAAACTTGTTTTACTACCTTTGATTTTCTGAAATTCAAGTATAATTATATTGTTTGTCTTTTCATCCAATAAAATGTGCATTAGCATTTGCTTCGCTTTGGAGTGTGTTTATTTAGATGAATGTATTCTTCAAATGACAAGTAGTACTGTCATAATGAGAACACTTTAGGTTATATATAAACTCTCAATATAATATTAAAAGGAGGGAGAAAGGAGGAACAAAGCTCTTCAAAACATTTTAAGAGTATGTTCGTAATTGGCTAAGGCTATTAACTTCGGGTACTTATGCAAGTGGTTCACCAAATGCAAAAGTAAAGACTTGAAAAAGAAATCCATTTCCCTTTTATAAAGTGAAAGAGAGGCACATTTTAATATTGTATGCCCCTTTGCAGCTTTTTCCCAGAGTGAATGTTTCCCACTTAAAAAATAAAATGGCTGGCCCTTTTACAAGGTGGTGATGCGTTTGGCCCCATTGGCTCCTTGAGCCTGGGGAAGGGAGAGAGGCAGGTTTGGGGAGGGCGGGCACAGGGTGTGTCCTGAAAGTCTGTTTGGCCTTAAATGCCCTGAATGGGGAAAGGGAGGATGGTTGGAAGGGTAAAATTTTCTCTATTTGAATCACTCTGTAGGAGAGAATGTTCTGGATCCAAACGCCAGGCCTGGAGAAGGGCGGAAGGCACTAGACTTGGTCTTCATGGGCTCACCCAACATCCGCACATCATTCTGTTTCGTACAGGGCCTTTTTCTGGTTCCCTGGGGCCCCTGGGAAGAGTGCAGCAGGAGACCGCTGGGTTCAAGACTTCAAATGCAGACATCTGATGGTCGCACAGAGCTACGTGGACGGGACTGCAGGGAAAGGATTCCTCACTCAACCTGAAAAGCCGAACACAAACATTTAAATGCACTGTGCTGGCTGGTACCTTCTTCTGGAAGGTTTTCATTTAGTACTGTGCTGGAGACACCAAGAAAAGTGGAAGAGATCCCACTTGTGAAACCTCAGAAAGGTCCTGGCTCTCAGGAAGTCACGCGGGCTACCTGGAAAAGATGAGATATTTACAGAACCTTGAATTGCTTTCTGCAGAAGGGAGCTGGGCCTTGAGGTTCCCAGTCACTGAAGCAAGCCACCAAATACAAAACCAGCACAAAACAGATGAAACTAAAGATATCTTTGACTGGCACCCTAATCCTGAGCTTGCCATCCCCAAAAAGTAACCGTGATTCTGAGTTCGATGTGTCGCCTTCCAGGTCTTTAAAAAGAAATACACACATGCACACACACACACAGAATAAATGATGTTTTTTTATGTGGGTTGGTTTTTTTTTTTTTTACATATTTGGTATAATGCTATGCATATCCCCAAAATTGTTTTCTTCATTTGATACTATTTCGAGGCTTACCCGTGTAGCTACATTTAGATTTATTTCCATACTTTTGGCTGCTGAATAGTACTCCATCATTTGGAACCACCACTTTTATTTAACCATTCCCCTACTGAAGGTCATTCAGTCTTGTCTCTTGAGGATCTGATGTGTTCTTCCAGCCCACTTAATCTTCCCGTTCTTGGAAGTCTGACTGTACTTTATTCTCCTTGATTGACTCAGGGATGTGAGATCTGTCCCCCACACTAGCAGATAAACTTCTGGAGAGCGGCCTCTGCATCCAGGTATAAGATGCATTCTATCATAACTGGTGAAGGAGGAACTGTGGGTTTTTGGCTCCCTCAGAAAGCTTAATGGAAGCTTTGGACTCACAGAGACTCAACAGATTCTATTGATTTCCTCCCCTTTCCTAAAAGAGAGGTTTTGTATTTTCAAATCCGAGTCAACTAAAATTCAGCTCCTTTCCCAAGCCAGGTTGATAGTAGTCAGCCTCTCCTTAAGATGTTCCAAATCATGGGATGCCTGGGTGGCTCAGTTGGTTAAGCGGCTGCCTTCGGCTCAGGTCATGGTCCCAGCATCCTGGGATCCAGGCCTTACTCGGCGGGGAGCCTGCTTTTCCCTCTGTCTCTGCCTGCCACTCGTCTGCCTGTGCTCTCTCGCTCTCCCTCCCTCTCTCTGACAAATAAATAAATAAAATCTTAAAAAAGAAAAAAAAAAAAAAAAGATGTTCCAAATCCTGATACTGGTGATCTAATGAAGATTGTACATTTTAAAGACATGTGTATGTGTTTGTGTGTGTGTATAAGGGAGAAAACAGGGAGGAACTGAGAGATGCAGAGAGAAACCTAGAAACACAGAGAAGGAAAAAGGAGGGGGCAAGGGAACAGGAGGAAGAAGAGAAGTTAAGGGAGGAGGAAGGGAAGGAAGAGGAAGCAAACAAAAAGATCCAAAGCTGCCTTGGGGTGTGGCCCTGCAGCCCTGGCTGGCCCGGAGGCAAAGCCAGCACAAAGGACTGATTGTCTTTGCAATAAAATCTGGAAAACAAGCACTTCTCTTTCTCTTTGAAAAATCTCATCCTGTCACTTTTACTTTACACTTTTAGGTTGGTGGTGTCCCAATCAGTTTTCATTTCTTTCCCCAGGGGAACTTTCTCAGACACTTTTTTAGTTTTCCTTAAAAGAAAAAGAAAAAAGAGTAATCCTTTTCTAAGGATAATGAAGAAAGTGTAAGTCTCCATATCCACTCACCAGAGATCCTCCGGACCGTTCAGTGAGACCCTGAATTGTGTCATAAAGAGCTGGCCTAAAACTGACACACCTTGCCAGAGAGACGCTGTAGTTAGGTCATTTGTTAGAGGAAAGGAATAGGTGTGGGGGTGTTTAGGCAAATAGGTATTGGAGGGCCTCTCCGTGTCTATGTTTCACCATATTTTCATCTCACGAAGTCACTTTCATTCTTTCCTATTTTTTTTAAAGATTTATTTGTTTATTTGAGAGAGAGAACATGTGCAAGTTGGAGGAAGGGCAGAGGACAAGGGAGAGAGAGATTCTCAAGCAGACTCCCTGCTGAGCGTAGAGCCTGACATCGGGCGCCATTCCACAACCCATGAGATCATGATCTGAGCCGAAACCCAGAGGCGGTCACTTAACTGACTGAGCCACCCAGGCTCCCCACATTCTTTCCTGCTATAAGACACCTTCAGCAACAGTGCTTAGCTTCTTTAAGTCTGATCCCTTTGCTCTCGCCAGAGTCCTGTGTCCCCTCCCCCCACCCCACCCCAAACGCACATAGGCTCATATACATGCAATTCTGCCAAGAATTTCAAGGACTTCAGACACCCCCTGAGACTACAGGAGCCCAGGTTAAGCTCTGAAGGCAAGATTGTGAAGGATCCAGCTGTATGTGGAAACACTGGAAGTGCTGGGCACACTAAGCATTGATAGTAGCAAAATCCAGCCAATCTCCACAGCGAGATATTGGAGAAAGAAATGCCGATCCCGAATGGGACTTTTCAGGCACCGCCTTATCTATTATGGATAACAAGAGCAACAATGTGTCATCAGTATATCATCATCTTTGAATACAACCATTGACTCTGTGTCTGGAAAATGCTGAACAGGACACAAGACCATACTGATAATGAGGAGATTTTCTCATCAGAAATATCTACACCTGTAACAAGGGCTAGAAGTAAGTGAGTAGAGGGTCTCGTCCATCAGTACCCTTCGCCTCAGTTTCTTATCACATTTTTGGCATCATTTCCTCCAGTAGCTACTCTATCCTCAACGTTAATCTTAGTCCTTCTACTTCAAAGATTTCATATGCCATCTTCTTTAGATCGAATCTATTCCAAACCCTCCACTAGTCTCAAAACCATACACTCAGAAGATGACCGTCACCATTTACAGAGTGGCTGCAGCCACTGTGGCAGCCAAACATGTAGTATTTAAAAGGTACTGTGTACATTTATTAAATCCTTAAAACAACTCCACTATGTGGATAGCAGCATTTCCATTTTAAGGGGGAGACACCTGAGGCCTAGAGAGAAGAAATATACTAAGGGTCCCAGAGCAAGGAATGGGCAGAACTGGATTCAATCTTAATTCCCTTTGTCTGCAAGCCAGAGTCTCATTTTTCTTCAGATGATTCTTAAAATTTTTCAGAATTTTAAGAATTCGCTTATGTGTATGCTTATCCTTCTGTGGCTCATAGAATATTTGATCAGAAAAGGCAATCCCGGGGGCCCTCAGCTGGCTCAGTTGGAAGAGCATGCAAGGCTTGATCTCAGGGTCATGAGCTTGAGCCCATGTTGGACATAGAGATGACTTAAACAAATAAAACTTAAAAGAAGAAGAAAAGAAGGAGGAGGAGGAGGAGCGGAAGAGGGAGGGGGAGGAGTAAGAAGAAGAAGGAGAGGGAGGGGGAGGAGGAGGAGAAGGAAGAAGAAGAGGAGGAGGAGGAGGAGAAAGAAGGAGGAGGAGGAGGAGGAGGAGAAGGCAAATTTGTTAGAGGCAATCCTGTCTGATGCTTACACTTCACAGCTAAGGAAACTGACACTCCACAGGATGGGTTCCTGTTCAAAACATGGCTGCCCCTTTTCCGGTTCTGAGGGGGCAGGACCACATCCTTTGGGAAGTAATTTCATGCTTCTCCTAGCATAGCTCTAAGTAGACCAAAAGTCTCCATGTGGACATCTGACAACCATTCCAAAAGGAGCAGAAACTTAAATCAAGAACGTCTGAAAAACCAAAGCAAGGAAGGGCCAGGCTCCAATTGCATCTACTTCAAAGGGAGTAGAACAATCTAGGGTGTGCCCCTTCCTACTCACCCCAGGGGAAGCTAAGGATGTTGCCTGGTCCTGGGAGCTAGTGTAGCAATGCAAACATGACATGTAAAATCACAGCAAAGAAGGCCCAAAAAGCCAACACCTGCACCTTAAAGCCACTTCCACAGACAGCTGTGACATGTAGCCCAATTAAGCAGGTAATTTCAAAGCCCTGCTCTTTAAGTGAGTAGTAGCTGGAATGAGGGAAAGGACAAGTCAGTGCTTGAACGCTTGCCTTTAGGTTTATTATCAAGCTAGAATAATAAGTGATTGCTGTTTTTCAAATGTGTTTAGAAAGCCCTGAATCGGGTAACTCTCGTGCTATGCCTTGTCCTTGAAAATGCGAAAATAGAAAAGGAAGAAGTTATCTAAGGGAAATAAACCAGGGAAACCGAGACTAGGTAGAGGTGTGAGCCACAAATCATTAGTACCGATGCTTATAAACACTTAATGTATGACAGTAGTTGACAAGCTCTGTTAAGAGCAGAGAGGTCAACATGGTTCCAATCCCTCTCCAGGAGAGAGAAATAATAACAGAGCAAAAGAAAAGGAATATAATTGGTTAGTCGGCATATTTATTTTCTAAAAGAGGCAGTTGAAATGACCCTAATGCTTTTAACTTTAATTTTGGTCACTTCATTATGTTATTAAGGAACACCAAAACACAGAGTACTGCGGTTAATAGATCACACATAAAAAAGAGAGGGCATGCCGGGTAGGTCAGTGACCTGGGCTTGCCTGAATTAAGCTTTAATTGATTCCCTTAACATCTTCAAGCTTTCCTGGGCTATTTTGTACATCAGTGTGACTAAAGACAAGGTGCTGTATACATGTTCAAAAATGGAAAGTACGCTTGTGTATAAATCTATATGTATGTATTGAATATGTGCGTGCCTCTCTATTACATACATGTATACGTACATACATGTATCTGTATTGAATATGCTGTGACCACGTGACACATCCAGGTACTGAGCCTGCTGTCCAGCTGAGTAAGTCAGTTCCCTGGGCTCTCAAAGTATAAATTCTGAGCCATCTCAGGGCACATGCTCTGTTTGCTCAATCTGTAAACACGTAATTATTGAACTTGCCTTCTAAAGTAACACCACACCCTGGATATGATGCAAAACCCAGCATTACAAGATAAGCTCTGTCTCAAGTTTCTGCTCGTTATAGTGCCTGAAGTATTTGCTCATAAGCTCAGGGACTGAAGCAGAAGTAAACAGTCAGGCCAGCATTATAAGGACACCTGCATTACAAAACTGACTTTCTGGTGTTGTGAAAGCAATGAATGAAGTTCAGCAGGACTCCTGTAAGAATGCCGATTCATCCCCCATCGTTGGTCAAACAGGACTTCGGCCTTATCTCCTCCCTCACCCCCCCCCCCCCCCCAGGTCAGACTACTCTCCTCCCATATCAGGTCTCAGCTCCAGGCGGTGAGGCTCCTTGAGGCTCGGGGGCCACACCTCACCCCCAGGTCTGTCTTCTGCCCCCACCGCACTCCTTGGCCCTACCTGCCCTCCGTATGCCCGGCTCTCAGGCGAGAACAAGCCTATACACAGAACATTTAACCTGCCTGGGTTAATGATTCTTTTTATCTTTAAAACTCTACAACTCTGCGCACTTCCTTTGTGAATCCTTCTCTGATTAGACAGAATAGAGTCCTCCAGACCAGAGGTTCTGCCACGCCTTTGCGCTGTAGTTAGGTACGATTTTTGATTTCCTCCTCTCCCTGGCCAGATGTGACATAGCTGAGTGATTAACAGTGAGAACTTGGAAGCCAGATGACCAGGGTGGGAATTCTGAATCCACCGTGCACTAACTATGCCTCGGTTAATTAACCCGTGACTGCTAGGTAGATAGGGGACGCAAAGAGCTCACAACAGTGCCTGGTGTGCAGTCTGTGCTCTTTAAGCACAAAAAATGTGACAGCGGGCAGCAGCTCCTATCTGTCTCGTGTTCACGAGGCAACAGGAAGTGACAGGGCTGCCTCCATGACAAACTGTCAAGGACGCGCCGGAAATAGCCACAGCTGCATGGGTCCCCCTTGGAGGGACCGGGCCTCGTGCGACCAGCTGTTCAGAATTTCCAGAGAAGGGAAAATCCACATTTTTGGATTTCAAATTATTGGGTGACTTTTTTTTTAAAGATTTTATTTTTAAGTAATCTCTGCACACAACGTAGGGCTCACACTCACAACCCTGACCGAGATCAAGAGTCACGTGCTCCACCGATAGAGCCAGCCAGGTGCCCCCGATTGGCGTACATTTTAAAAATGAGTGTTTGAGGGGCGCCTGGGTGGCTCAATGCATTGGGCCGCTGCCTTTGGCTCAGGTCATGATCTCAGGGTCCTGGGATTGAGCCCCACATCGGGCTCTCTGCTCTGCAGGGAGCCTGCTTCCTCCTCTCTCTTTGCCTGCCTCTCTGCCTACTTGTGATCTCTCTCTGTTAAATAAATAAAAAATCTTAAAAAAAAAAATTAAAAAAAAAAATGAGTGTTTGAGCCAGAGAAAGCCTCTCTGGAGGCAGATGTAGCTCTCAAGTCACCAATCTGTGACCCCTGACTTTTCTGAATCTATAATGGTGTGTGAGGGTATGTGTGTTCGTGCACTTCCATTTTTCTGTTTCTTTTCTATACATCTTCCTCAATTCAATATCCTAGCGGCAGTAGAAAGCATGCAGAAGGTATTCAGCTGAGTCCGGCTGACCAATGAAGGTTTAGTAATAATGAGAAACCAGTGGAATATTCCTGAAATAAAAGAAAGGGTATCGGGCTCTCTGCTCAGCAGGGAGCCTGCTTCTCCCCCCCCCCCCCGCCCCCGCCTGCCTCTCTGCCAACTTGTGATCTCTCTCTGCCAAATAAATAAATAAAAATCTTTAAAAAAAAAAAGGGTAACTTCATGTCCCCCACATCTAGTGCCCTCTCCTAAAGTACACCTTTTGGTCACAAACCAGGCCCTGGAAATACAAATACGAACCAGGTGTACTCCCTGATCTTGAAGAGCAAACAGATTTGTGGGGGACACAGAAATGCAGACAACTGTCATGTTTAGAAAATGTCTGGACATGTGTTATCTCATTTACATCACAAAAACCTGATGTAGTGGGTACCGCGTGTGATTTTTATACCCAATGTACAGAAGAGAAATTGAGGCACAGAGAGGTTAAATGACTTATCCAAGATTACGCCACTAATAAGTGGAATTTTAACAAGAGCCCAGTTCTGCTGTCTGCAAACCCGAGGTTCTTTCTGCTACACCCTGATGTTCTAGCGTAACCCCCATGTTTTCCAGCACTTGTGATGCTGGAGAAATCAGACTCAGGGGGTTGGTAGCCAGTGAGTTAGAAGGAGGCATTGATAGCATCTTGGAATGTAGGCTTCGAAAAGCACCTGTCAATGCTTAGGGAAATATTTTTCTTCTCATTAATTATAATTTTCCATCTAATGCCATATATATTTTAAAAAAAGATTAAAAGAACAAAGTAATGAAGGGAACTAGGTGAAATCACTGTTTCAGAAAGTTGATGGTAAAGTAGGTAGGACAAGGGGACACAAGTCTTCGTACTGAGCTTCCTGCAAAACAAGACACATTGGCAGTGACAAGGTTTTTGCTGTTTATAAAAAAAGGCAGACTAATTTAAAGTGTAGTGTATATTATCTCCATTCTGAATCACACAGCAAAAATTGGTATTTTTATGGAAAACATTGATTTGAAAGTACATCATTTTACAAAAAAAAAAAAGGCTGATATGCTATATGATAAAATCTGTGGTTGATGAGAAAATTCAGAAATTTATAACCTACAGACTAGCTCACGATTATCAATCTGAATGGTCTGGCATGTTCCATAAGGGGAAATGGAAGAAGTGGAATCCAGTTTAGAAGGATTGTGTAGCAGAGGACTGGAACTGTAATTTGGGGAAGAGCCTAACTGGGTGAAGTATAGTCAAGAGAGCACCTCAGGGGTGCCTGGATGGCTCAGTGGGTAAGCCTCTGCCTTCAGCTCAGGTCATGATCTCAGAGTCCTGGGATCAAACCCCGAGTTGGGCTCTGCTAAGCAGGGATCCTGCTTCTCTCTCTCTGCCTGCCTCTCTGCCTACTTGTGATCTCTCTCTCTCTGTCAAATAAATAAATAAATAAAATTTTTTAAAAAAAGAGCACCTCAAACACAAGATGCTATTCGAAGGCCATGAGGACATTCCATCATTCGTTTGCGTGTTGGGCAAATAGATCCTGAGTGCCCATGGAGTAGGCATTTACGCACTGTCCTTAGAGATGGAGATAGCCATGAGCAAATCAATCAAACAAATCAAAAATCACTGCCTTCAGCCAGCCCCCTGGAGGCCAGCAGTACGTTGCACAAATTAAAGATGGAGACACACATTGTTTGGGAGACGGCTGGAGTTCCCACCGCCCTGCGGTAATCCAAATCAGTTGTCCTAGAAAGGCTGCAGCCTTGTGTTGCCCAGAACCTTGAAACAGATGCCTGGCTTTTTTCACAAAACTATCTAGAGCAGAGGAACAGCTGGGGTAGGAAGGAGCCTGACAGAGAACAGGGCTGAGGCCTGAGTCCCACTTTCTAAAGTTTACAGTGGATGAGGGGTGGGCCTCCCCTCCTGCTGGAGAAATAGTCAACAAGCCCCTCCCTCAGCTTGATGACATGGTCTCTTCTAGAAATGGCTTTAAGAAATCACTAGAAGGGCGCCTGGGTGGCTCAGTGCGTTAAAGCCTCTGCCTTCGGCCCAGGTCATGATCTCAGGGTCCTGAGTAAAGCCTCTGCCTTCGGTTCAGGTCATGATCTCAGGGTCCTGGGATCAAGCCCCGCATCAAACTCTCTGCTCATCAGGGAGCCTGCTTCCTCCTTTCTCTCTGCCTACTTGTGATCTCTGTCAAGTAAATAAATAAAATCTTAAAAAAAAAAAAAAAGGAGCCACTGGAAGAAGAAAAGCTACAGCAGCCGTAGAAATTGTTAGACAAGGTCCAAACAGAAGTAAATAAGGGTTTTGAAAACCCATACAGACATTTATTCAACCAATATTTATTAAGTCCTCATTCCATATGTAAAAAGCTCCTTGCTAGGTGCTGGGAGTGGGTGAGGGGAACGGGAACACAGTCCTAAGTCTTCAGGTGTCCTACATCCTAGAAAGAGTCCAACATTCACCAGCTAATTCATTCATTAATTAAAAGTAGAACAGCTACTAGGAAGAACTATTGGAAACTGTAACAGCAAATAAGAATTAACCTAATACCAGAGATTCCAGAAACCCTTGCACACAATCCCACTCTCCTTTTCTCTCTCTCCCTCCTGCTCCCCCTCATCTCTCAGCCATGCACACAAACACACACACGCTGGGGCACACACTGATACACACACAGGTACGTACACACAGACACCCATAGCTAGGGTGTGATAAAGCATCTCTTGTCTTCCTCTCTCAAAGAGGCTTTCTTGGGGGCTGGCAATGCAGGAGATGCTGTTCCCTCTGGTTTTTAGGCCAACAGGCTGCAACACTGGTAAATACGATGGCCAAGCTTCCACCCCTGAGCTAAGAAGGAGCCAGATCTAGAGGAAAAATAAATACTTAGATCGATTACACCTCCAAATGTCCGTAGATCTTTAAGTTTAGAGCTGTGCTTGCCCTCACTGATAGCTGATTAGAGTGTGCAGACCTAGAACATGAACTTGCCAGAGGGAATAGTGTTCAAAACGAGAATGACAACTTTGCCCTGGATTGTGGGCTGATTGATATGAAGCCAAGCCAAACTACATAAAAACAGAAGCGGTAAAAGTGAAATATGAAAAAAAAAATAAGATTTCATGTCTATATCTACTGAGCTTTGATGGACTATCAAATTATATTAGTCAATAACCTCAAATCAGAAAAAAAACTTAAGAAAAACAGGTAATAAACATTATTTTGGATAAAAAGTTAAGCTAGGCAGATTTTTAAACTTTTTACTTATATAACTATAATGTGTGATAGATAAAAATGGGAAAACACGAAGAAGTATACGAAATAAGGTAAAAATGCAGCCGTATAGGACTACATCAAAATGTATTTAAGCAATTCTCTATTATTGGGCATTTGTGTTTTTTCCCTAATCTTTAACACAAATGCTTTAACGAACACCTTCATATGTATGTCTGTGCACATATCTCTCATTATTTTCTCATGATAAACTCTCAGAAGTAGAATCCCGTCGTTGGATAGCATTCAGATGTTTCAAATCAGAATCGAAGCAATAGCCAAATTCAAAGTCACTTTAAATTCTTTTTTTAAGATGCTTACAACACTTTCAAACAGAGAAAGCATCCAAAATTTGATAGTAAACAGCCTTTATTTCCATATCAAAGTCAATAATAATATTGCATATATATAATTTCAAGACTCTGACATTTCTTAAAACCTCATGAAAATACTAACAGACAGCAATACCATATGGTAATAGACACTTGTCAAACAGCAAGCCTGTTTCCCATTGTAATACAACAAATATGTTAACTGACTGTTGCATTTCTGGATTTAAAATGCCGAACAGAAAACCAGTCACACCAAGCATATACAATATTTGTATACATACGCAATTGCATTACCCACCAAGCCGAAGGGTCCTGGACCTAAACGGTTTTTTTCTTTGTTGGCTATGGGCAAAGTGATAATCCCTCTGGGTCTTAGTTCTGAGAAGAAAGATGACAAGAGGCAGAGTTTCCAGATTTTCTTATTTAATAGACCAATTAAACTTAAAAAAAAACAGAACCAAAACCCTACTAGCACATAATTCATAAATAACCTTAACATGGGAGAGAGACATAAACTCTGAGTAAGAGAGCATCCTTTAAACCAAATGCATTAAGCCTGATTTTTTTTCTTTTTAAGTGGGCTCTATTGCTCATGTTTTTCTCATTTTGCCTTGGAGTATGAAGCCTTGCATGAGTACACAGACTTTTGATTGAAGACAACTCCCCTAGATAACTCTTAAGTCCTTTCTAGTTCTAAAGTGCCGTGCTTTGGTGGGTCTAAATTTTTAGTTATACTCTATGGAAAGAAGTAATGTGTGAGGAATTTTAAAATCTGGTCCCCATATTTCTTTGAGGCTGCCGACAAGTGGATCCCTGAAAGGGGACGTGCGCTCTGCAAGATCCAACAGCCACTTGGTAAGGGCCTGCAGTAGCCAGGCATTGGGATACGCAAGGCCCATATTATAGTGACGCAAAACACAGCCTCTGCCTTCAGTGGGTTCTCAAACTAGAGGGAAACAGGACGCTAAAACAAGGAGGCGGTGGGGTACCACAAGTAATATCATACAGGGAATATGCCTGGGGCCATGGAGCATTTGCGCCCTGCCCAGACCAGAGTGCCGCTGGCTAGTGGGCTGGATCTTCCGGAGGAGGCGGCATTTAAGATTTTTTTTTTTTTTTTTCCGACAGAGAGAGAGATCACAAGTAAGCAGAGAGGCAGGCAGAGAGAGAGGAGGAAGCAGGCTCCCTGAGGAGCAGAGAGCCCGATGCGGGGCTCGATCCCAGGACCCTGAGATCATGACCTGAGCCGAAGGCAGTGGCCTAATCCACTGAGCCACCCAGGCACCCCGGAGGCGGCATTTAAAGGACAGAACACACGTCAGGTAGCCGAGGATGTCTTTGGAGGCAAGTACAGCCAACCTGTAGCAATAATCCTGGAGACGCCTCGGAATCCACATCCAAGCACGTTCTGGTGAGGGCAGAGTCTGTGGGTTGGAGGATTGCTGAAGACACTGTAGGGGGAGGCAAGTGGCCAGATTTAGGAGAGCCTGCAGTTCTACTCCCAGGAATTTAGACTTTTTTTTTTTTTTAAGATATTTTATTCAGTTATTTGAGAGAGAGAGCACACAAGCATGAGCGGGGAAGGGACAGAGGGAGAGGGACAAGCTGACACCCCACTGAGCATAGAGCCCAAAACGAGGCTGGATCCCAGGACCCTGAGATCAAGACCTGTGCCGAAGTCAGACGCTTAATCCACGGAGCCACCCAGGAGCCCCAGGAAGTTCAGACTTGAGCCCCAACACATGGGACATCACTGAAATATTTTAATCAGAGGAGGACACTAGGTCATGTCTTAACTGCTTGCTTCTTCCCCCGTTTCAGATTTTGAAGTTAGAGCTGTACGGTTGAAAAGAACCTCAAGGGGAAGAATTCTCCACGACCTTTATTCATTTTAAAAATGAAGATCAGATAGTATACGCTTGTTAAAACAAATTCAAATAGTATAGAAAGTGCACAAAATCAAAGAGGAAAATTTCAGGACTTCTTTGCTCACCCCTTTAAGTCCTACTCCCTTGGATTAATCAATATTTTGGATTTCATATATATCCATGTATTTATTTTCTAAATATATACAAAAGCATTTATATATAACAAATACTCCTGTGAGTTCTCTAACAGGGAATGTATTGGGCTACATACATTGGTCTGCAATATGCTTTTTCACTTAATATAGTGTCAGTACAGATCAAATGCGTTCTTTTAGACTGTATGGTATTCCACTGTATAGCCTGGGCATGTCCCAAAGATATTTAACCATTTGTCTGCTGGTGATCATTAAGGTACTTCCTAACTTTCTAGTCATTGATGCAGTGAACATCCTTGACTATGTGCACACAGACATCTGTTTTCCTAAAGGATAGTTTCTTAGGATGGAATTACTAGGTTGAAGGATCTAGGCGTTTAAAATTTTGAAAGGTACTGCCTAGTTGCTCTCTCAAAAGCTGTTCCATTTGCACTTATCCTGAATATATGTGTGCTCATTTCCTCCCACAACTACCAAGCTGGGTATTATCAATCATTACCGATCTGATCAATAGAAGATGTTATCTCCTGGGGTGCCTGGGTGCCTGTTGGTTAAGTGTCAGGCTCTTGATCTCAGCCCAGGTGTTGATCTCAGTGTCATGAGTTCAAGCCTTGCACTGGGCTACATGCTGGGCATGGAGCCTACTTTAAAAAAAAGAAAAAGAAAAATGTGCTATATTGTCATTGGCTCCATTGATTGTTAATGAGTTTGACCATCTTTCAAAAAATTTATTGACTAAATTTATTTATTTTTGTCTGTGGATTGCCATTTTACAAACTCTGCAGGTCAGAACTTCTTACTCTGGGGTCCCAGGGCTCCTGATATGTAATATGGCATTTTCTGCGTGTATTGGATGCATGCTATTCTCAGTCTAATGCCCAAGGAACATTAGGAACCACTGATCTTGAACTGTAGTCTGACAGGAGAATGCGGAAAGAAAGAAGCAGGGCTAGAAGGAAGGATGGGAAAGGAGTGAGGGTCCGTGATTGGTTATATGCATGTACACACAAACACACACGCCACTTTTATTATCTTCCCGTGGTCTGTACAGCCCTTCTAGATAGCATTCCTTCGTTTGCATCCCCAGAAGACCCACCAGCCCCCCCGGGGGGCCACTAGATCACCACGGTTGGGCCAATTCTTCCTAATATCCGTATACATATCACAGAAGATGCTGACAAACAACTCAAAGTGCATCTTTATGTATAGTTTGGTTCACACAAACATTAAAAAAAACCTTATACATACAGGGCACCGGGGTAGTTCTGTTGTTTGAGCATCTGATTCTTGATTTCCGTTCAGATCATGATCTTCCACACTGAGTGGGGTGTCTGCTTGAAATTCTCTCCTTCTCCCTCTGCCCCTTATGCCCCATTCCCTTCCTCTGTCTCTAAATGAATAAAAATAAAATCTTAAAAAAAAAGATCCCTTATACATACAAGCCGTTGCCAATTTATTTGAAAGTACAAAAAAGCCATTAACTTCAATTTTATGCCTTAATTATTTCTCTAACCTACCCACAGCTTTTCATCCCTGGGACCATCACAATGGTGTTGAGCTCTGCACCACCCTCCTACCTGACACCCCCATAGCGCTGGGATACTTCCTAATCTCATGCCTGCACCTCAGTCTGAGCCATCTTTTCGTTTCAACAGCTGACAACACCCCTCTCACGGTTCCGCTTTGCTCCTGGCTAAAGGGCCAACCCCTTAAGGCCTGCGCGCACCTGGAGCTGCTTGGTCTGCCCCGCCCACCCATTCGGCTAAGCCCCTCCTCCCCCACTGGCTTGGCCACGCCAGACACTCAGCTCTGCCATGGCTTAAAATTCACTTCCCTGACCTCCAGCCCAAGTCATGCGCTACAGTTTCCAGCTTTCAGAGCTTCCTGTTTTTTTGGTTTTTTTTTTTTCTTAGCAGTTATCCCAAATTTGCAATTACACAGCTCATTAATGTCTCTTCCACTCTAGCAGGTAAGCACCACGAAGATAGGAAAGAGCATCTGGTCTCTGAAATCCAAGTGCTCGAAACAGGGCTGGCGGGGAGCAGGTGGTTAATAAACGCCAGTGACGGGAGGGAGGGAAAGGGTGCTATTAGAAACGGTCCCTTGTAGGACTTTATTTTCCTCCACACTTTCCATTATGTCCTGGATACAGAAATTCTCTCTTTCAGGTCTTTCCCATTATTTATCAGGAAGCTACTGTGAATGGACCGAGCACTTTTCCAGAAGTTGGGGGGACACACAGTGAGCGAAATAAACGAATCCTCCCCTTCAGTTACCTTATAGGAGGACCAAACAGGTAGTAAACATACCAGAGAAGTTAAGTAAATGACCTAGCATATTTAGAACGTGTCAGGTGCTATGAGAAAACTCAAGCAGGTTCAGCTGGAGAGGGCAGTCAGGTTGGGGAGACCAAAACAGAGGGGGGTGTGAGCACCCTCGCGAAGTTTAAAATAAATCTGAGAAACGCCAAAGAAACAGATGGGGCGCCCCATCAGTCCCATGCCCCAGTGCCCCTCCCGCCTGTGAAGAGAGCCCCGAAAAGCAGCCTGGAGGTTGGCTTGCGGTATCTCCCCTGGAGACCCCATGCCTTGATGTCTATCCTCAAGAACTTCCTATATTTCAGTGTTAGTCTTTCCCGCGGAACCCTCCCTTCCACCTCCGCAGAGCTGGTGCATCCTTCTTCCAGGTTCCTATGCCCATTCGATCATCTCTCTACTGTACCACTTATCTCCTGGTCCTGAAACGCTCCTGAAACGCCCCTGCCCAGCAGAACACAGCAGGACCCCCGCCCGGCATCCAGGATCTGATCCTTTCCAGCCCCAGGATCTGATCCTTTCCAGCCCCGGTAATATGGGAAGTGCTCAAAGTATTCCATGAATGAGGGGAGGAAAGAATGGATAAGGAATGAATGAAGAGAAAGAGAATAAGTGTACCTATGGGAATTAGAACCCCTTAAGTTCTCCAGAACTTCGTCAAATTCGTGCATGCTTACCTTTAGCACTTCGGATCCTGGGAATACTTTAAAGGCCAGACAAGACATTCTTTAGAAGAAGTCAAAATATCTGGGTAGGTAGTCAGAAGGGCTAAAAATTAACAAGTCAGGAAATGACAGATGCTGGCGAGGATGCAGAGAAAGGGGAACCCTCCTACACTGTTGGTGGGAATGCAAGCTGGTCCAACCACTCTGGAAAACAGCATGGAAGTTCCTCAAAAAGTTAAAAATAGAGCTACCTTATGACCCAGCAACTGCACTACTGGGCATTTACCCTAAAGATACAAACATAGTGATCCAAAGGGGCATGTGCACCCGAATGTTTATAGCAGCAATGTCCACAATAGCCAAACTATGAAAAGAACCTAGATGTCCATCAACAGATGAATGGATAAAGAAGATGTGGTTTATATATATAATGGAATACTATGCAGCCGTCAAAAGAAATGAAATCTTGCCATTTGCGATGACGTGGTTGGAACTAGAGGGTATTATGCTTAGCGAAATAAGTCA
This sequence comes from Meles meles, assembly GCF_922984935.1. NCBI lineage: Eukaryota > Metazoa > Chordata > Mammalia > Carnivora > Mustelidae > Meles > Meles meles. Next base: position 36,883,056 of record NC_060067.1, on the reverse strand, counting down.
ATCGGAGAAAGACAACTATCATATGATCTCCCTGATATGAGGAAGTGGAGATGCAACATGGGGGTTTGGGGGGTAGGAAAAGAATAAATGAAATGAGATGGGATCTGGAGAGATACGAACCATAAAAGACTCACAAAACAAACTGAGGGGGGCCTGGGGGAGGGGGGTAGGGAGAGGGTGGTGGGGTTATGGACATTGGGGAGGGTATGTGCTATGGTGAGTGCTGTGACGTGTGTAAACCTGGCGATTCACAGACCTGTACCCCTGGGGCTAATAATACATTATATGTTTATTTAAAATTTTAAAAATTAAAAATAAATAAATAAATAAAATCACGCAGAACCTCCAGGCTTCTGAGAAAAGCCCCCCCCCCCCAAATATATATATATATCTGTGTAGGGATTCATTAGTGGAATACAAAATCGATTTAATAGATCCTGAAAAGCATCTTTATAATTAACTAGAATGCATGAAAAAACAATAAAATTGGGAAACTGAAAAATAAATAAATAATAGAATACAGATAAAACAACAGAATGCACCAAAATAAATAAGGTTAAGTGGTTTTGTGACATGTGACTCGGTTCTCCCAGAATAGCCCCAGTTTATTCCTGGTGGATCAGCATAGTTATTACTTTTGTAAGTAATAATTTTCCTAATTTTTACAATAAATTAGGTGATCACTTGCAGTATCCATACATACATACATACGTATATTATGGTTCTATTGATTTGTGATCACTGTGGACATGGATCAAAAACAGTATCAAAAAGGCTTTTCTGGAGAGGGTCAAAGTTCTGAAACTCTAAAGAAGCATCACAAAGAAGAGAAGGCTAAGAAGAAACAGAGGGAAGGAAAGAATACGAAGCTCACCTGGGTACCTTCCTCATCCTCACATTATTCAACTCAGGAGGCAGAACCATTCCATTTCACAAAACAAAGAACTAAGGCTCCAGGGCTCAAAGACCTTGCCCAAGTTCATATGCCATCAAGTCTTACTTCCAGCATTGAATTCTAGGTCAACCCATGGATGGGGGATGGGGCGCAGTGGGCATATAAAAAGCATTTTGTTCTACACATAGGAAAGGGAAATTGGTTTTGGTTTGTTTTTTGGGTTTTTTATTTTTTTTCCCCACTTCTTGGACACCACATTTGTAGCCACATAAAAATTTAGGAAGGGGATAAAGGAGTACATATTCCATGCTAGTATTATAAGTTTTATAATTTAATACCATACTTTTATTTCAGAAGTATTTGAGTTTGGAACTACTTAATATTTTGACTCAGATGGAAGTTCTTAATTATGGACTGAAAAAGTGGATAAGTATTTAGGAGTGATGAAATAAGCCTCACTAGGCAAAAGCACAGAAGATGAGCAATTCTTTGTAGAGTGGATCTTATTAGCAAAGAGTGCAGGATCTGGAGATGGACAATATAGGTCCAAATCCTAATAGCTATGGGACTGTGGATGGGTTTTGAGGTTTCTCTCTGCTTTAATTTACTCATTTATAAAATGCACACAACAATAGTATCTACCTCATAGGGCTCTTATAAATTAGACAAGAGAATTCATATACAGCTCTGAACCTGCTTCCTAGAGTGTGGTAAATGTTCAGAAACGCCAGCTGTTAAAAAGATGAAAATCAAGACTATGGAAGTTAATGATGCTCCCTTTTTACTTTTTACTTCCCATTGGCATACACTCCCCTTCAGAGGTCTTCCTCTAGATTTTCGACATTTCTGAAATAACCCCCACCGCTATGTGTTGTTTCTCTTAGAGATTGTTGGATTCAATTTGCTAATATTTTGCTAAGGATTCCTGTGCCTATGTTCATGGGTCATATTGGTCTCATGTTTCATTTTTTCTCTTTCATAACTCACTCTCAGATTTTCTATTAAGGTGATGCTGGCCTCATGAAATGAGTTGGAAAGAATTCCATCCTCCCATTTTCTGAAACAGTTTATGAAATTTTGGCATGTTTCTTAAATATTTGAAAGAATTCACAAGTGAAACTTTCTGGTCCTGAAGTTTTTTTTGTTTTGTTTTGTTTTGTTTTTGTGGAAAATTTTTAAATTTACACACTTAATTTCTTTATGCAATACATGGCTTCTTTGGGTTTTCTACTTCTTCTGCAGTCATATTTGGCAAATTGTGTCTTCTAAGGAATTTGCCCATTCATCTAAGTTGTTGCATTTATTGACAACAAACTTTTCATAATATTCATTTATTATCCTTGTAATATTGGTAGCATCTGTAGTATGTAACTGATATCGATCATTTGTGTCTTCTCCCCTTTTTTCCTTAATGTATCAAGCAAGGGGTTTATAAGTTTTGTTGAAATTCTCCAACTAGCCTTTGGTTTCAGTGATTTTCTCTATTATTTTTGTTTTATATGTCATTGATTTCTGCTTTTATCTTTGTTATTTTCTCCCTTCTTTTTTTTTTTTAGGTTTAGTTTGTTCTTCTTTTACCTTTTTAAAAATTTTTTTTAATTTAAATTCAATTAGCCAACATATATTCTTTTCTTGCTTTTTTAGATAGATTCTTATTGATTTTAGACCCTAATATTAACATATAATACTGTACATTTCCTTTGAGACACTGTTTCAACTACATCTCATAAATTTTGATGTGTTTTCCTTTTCATTCAGTTAAAAATATTTTTAAAATTCCCTTGTGATTTCTTCTCTGGCCCATGTGTTGTTTAGAAGTATGCTATTTGATTCCTAAATATTTGGAGGTTTCCCAAATAGCTGTTATTGATTTCTAATTTAATTTCACTGTGGTCAGAGAACAGACCCTATGATTTAAATATTTTTAAGTATGTTAAAACTTGTTCCATAACTAACATATGGTCTCTCTTGATTAATGTTCCAGGTGAACTTTTTAAAAAAAATGCATAATTCTGCTGTTGTGGGTAGAGTATTCTATGAATGTCAATTAGGTACAGTTGATTGATGGTATCATTCAAGTCTTCAATATCCTTGCTGATTTTGCCTTCTTTCTTTATTGACTATAAGTGAAAAGTGTTGAATACTCCAACTGTCACTGCAGATTTTTAAATTTCCTGTCAGTTCAGGTTTGGTTTTTGTTGGTTTTTTTTTGTTGTTGTTGTTGTTGTTGTTTTTCACATATACTTTTATCTAATCTTCACAAAATACCCATGAAATATTGTGTGACTATTTTTATTTTACAAGGGAGTAAACTTTTATTCACAGATTAAATGATTTTCCCAATTCCACCCAACTGATTCACTTCAGAGAATTTAAGTGCTTCCCAGAACCATGACTTATTTTGTCAGGTTTTGCTTCATGTATTTTCAAGCTCTAATACATTTAAGATTGTCATATCACCCCCCAATAAATTGCATATTTTTTCATTATTCCTAGTATATTCTTTTTATATTGCATGCTTTATCTGATACTAATATAGCCACTCCAGCTTTCTTATAATTTATGTTTGTACAGTATATCTTTTTCCTTCTTCTTAGTTTTAACCTATCCTGTCCATATATTTGAAGTGGTTTTTTTCTACACAGCATATAATAGAATCTTAATTTTTTATCTAATCTGTCAATCTCTGACTTTTAATTGGAGTCTTCAGACCATTTACATTTAGTATAATTATCAGTATGGTTGAGTTTAAGTCTACCATTTACTATCGGTTTTCATTTTGTCTCATCTTTTCTTGTTACTTTTTCTTTTCCTACTTCTTTTGAGTTAATTGGTACTGCTTAATATTCCACTTTATCTCCACTGTTGAGATATATTTTATTATTTTATTTTAGTGATTGCTCTATACTTTACAATATGCATCTTAACTCATAATTTACATTCAAATAGTATTATGACACTTCATATATAACATAAAATCCTTAATACTCTAGACTTCCACTGCTCTCATTCTGTCCTTCAATCTATTGTCATACATACTGTTTCTATGCATTTGATAAATCTCAAAAATACATTGCTATTATTTTTGCTTTATGTGGTTATTAGTTTTCAAAGAAATTTTAAAATGAGGAAACAAATCTTTTCTATTGTTCACATATTTACCATTTCTGGTATTCCAAGTTTCCATCTGTTGTCATTTTGCTTTTGCCTAAATAAATTTTAACATTTCTTTTAGTACATATATGCTGGCAACAAAGTTCCTCAAATTTTGTTTGTCTGATAATGTTTTTACTTATTTATTTATTTGAGAGTGAGAGTGTGCGTGTTTCTGTATGAACAAGGGGAAGGGCAGAGGTAGGTGAGAGAGAGAATCTCAAGCAGACTCCTTGCTGAGTTTAGAGCTGGATGTGAGGATTGATCTCATGACCCTGAGATCATGACCTCAGCTGAAACTGAGAGTCAGACACTCAACCGATGAGCCACCCATGCACCCTTATTTCACTTTTGTTTTTGAAGGCTATTTCCATCAGTATTGAATTCCAAGTTGAATCTTTTCTTTCAGCATTCTAATGGTGTTATTTGATTGTCTTCTGGCTTGCTAAATTTCTGAGGTGAAGTCTATAATCATTTTTATATCTATTTCTCTGAACTTAATGTGGCTTTTTTTTTTCTCTGACTGCCTTTAAGATTTTCTTTTCAACACTGGTTTTCATATATTTGATTATTATGTGACTTGTTTTTCTTATGAGTTTTTAAGCTTCTTGGATTTATGAAATATAATTTCCACTGAATTTTGAAGTGTTTTGGGTATTATTTCTTCAAATATTTTTCTGTCCTCTCTTCTTTCCTTTCCCAATTATGGTAGATCATTTGATATTTTCTCACCAATCACTAAACCTCTTTTCATCTATTTTCTTTAAGTCTTTTTTCTCTCTGTAGTTTATCTTGGATCAATTTAATTGCTACATTTACAGGTTGACTAATCTTTTCTTCTGCAGTCCCTAATCTGATGTTAATCTTATCCACTGAAATCTTCAGTCCAGATATTACATTTTTTTCAATATCTAGAAGTCATAATTGGTTCTTTTTTATATCCTTCATTTTTCTTCTGATAATTTTTTTCCTTTAAATACTTTTACATAATAAAAAAACTGTCTTAACATCATGTCTGCTAATTCCATTATTTTGTCATTTCTAGGTCTGTTTCCCTTAACTGTTTGTTTTTCTTGTTGTAGTTTTTTTTCTTGCTTTTAAGCATGTCCAGTGATTTTTTTGTTTAATGCTGACCTTGTTATTGTTACATAATTAAATGTCTGATTGTGTTGTCTTCCTTGGAAGAGCATTGGGCAGTGAAGTTAATTGTTCCATCAGCTTGATTCCTTTGAGACCTGTCTTTAAGCTTTAGTATACAGGGGTGAGAGTTGTGCTATCCAATGTGCTATCAAGTGCTATCGTAGTCACTAACTGTATGTGGCTATTAAAATGTGACTAATCTGAATTAAGATGTGCTATAGGTATAAAATACACAACAGATTTTGAAGACTTATTTTGAGAAAAAGAACACAAACTTCTTCATTAATAATTTTTATATTGACTACATGTTGAATTGATAATAGTTTGGATTTATAGAATTAAGTAAAATATATTATTAAGTTTACCTATTTGTTTTTCCTTTGTACTGTGGTTACCAGACATTTAAAACCACATATATGCCTTGCATTATATTTCTATTGAACAGTGCTGCTCTAGAGCAGAGGTCAGCAAACCACAGCTCACAGGTTGGCCACTTGTTTTTTGCTAATAAAGTTTTACTGGAACACAGTCACACCCATTCACTTATGTATTTTCTATGGCTGCTTTCACACTACAAGGGCAGATTTGAGTGGTTGTGATGAAGACCATATGACCCACAACCTAAAAATGATTGTGTTCTCTAAATTTAAGAAAAGTTTCCAACCCCTGTTCCAGAGTATCTCACTCAAAGGAGAGTTCAGAATTATTCCTAACATATGAGGATGTTAGGGTTTCCTCTGAATGTTCCAAGAATGAACAAGGATTCTCTCCTTTGGCTAACCAAACTTTCTCCCAGTTCGTGTGTGCCCTGAGATTAATTCAGCTTATAACTCACAGTCTTTTCTAACCAAAGTTATGGAGTGTCATTCTATACCCTTATGTCTTGGTACTCAGCAAAGACTCAAAAGATTCCTGTACATATTTCTGGAGCAATTTTTCTGCATAGCCTCCTCTTTCCCAGAACTCTGTCTGCCCCACTACGTCTAGCCATCTCAGCCTCCTTAAACTCTGGCCTGCATTTTATCAACTCAGCAAGTCTATCAGAATCCATTTGGGTCCCTGTTCCTGACTCTACAGTCTAGAAAGTTCTTCTAAGCAGAAAGCCAGGGGAATTACTGAGTTCACTTGTTTGTTTCTCTTCTTTCAGTAATCATAATCCTATGCAGACTATTGCTCAATGTCTGAAAAACATTGTTTCATATTTTATCCAGCTTTCTAATTATTTATGGTGGGCACTTAAGTCTGGTTTTTGTTACTCCATCATGCCTGGAAAGAGAAATCCCCTCTACTTGCCTTTGGTTAAGTGGAACATTCTAGATAGTGTACTTCGAGTTTTCAGACTTTCCAAAGGAAGTTTGTTGGATTTGTCTGACTTGTGTGGAGATAGAGAAGTAAGCGTACGTTTGCCTAAATAGTTGATGATATGCTATAGTATTGCTGACTTGGGTTTTTTATGTCCAGGTTATGACAGAAAGGACAGAAATGACTTTATAGGAGAAGGTACAAGCAGGTTAATTTTGATCTATGCATTTCTGAATTCATTTGTGCTTTTATTTTTTTTAATTTTTTAAAGATTTTATTTATTTATTTGACTTACAGAAATCACAAGTAGGCAGAGAGGCAGGAGGCAGGGGTGGGGTGGGGAAGCAGGCCTCCCACTGAGCAGAGAGCCCAATGTGGGGCTTGATCCCAGGACCCTGAGATCACAACCTGAGCCTAAGGCAGAAGCTTAACTCACTGAGCCACCCAGGTGCCCCTCATTTGTACTTTCATATCAGAGGTACATCAAGCATAATAGAAGGCCCATAAAGGATGTGCCTTGCTTGCCTCTTTTAAAAGCATAAGAAAAGCTTAAGAAGTTATTACTATTAGTTCCAGATGTTATATTAACACTTACACAGATAGATCTGCCCATCTCCAGGAGTTTATCGTTAAAAGAAAGAAATGGTCCCAAATAGAAACAGATGATAGATATAGGTAGAAAGGTAGAGAAAGAGAGATTCCAAAAATGTTTGTTTTTTATATAAGCGGTATTTCTGTGTTAAGGGATGGAAATACTAAGTAGTTGACAAACAAACAAACAAAACTTCATTAATTTTCTTGCACCTGATTATAAAAATTTTAGAAAAATGTGAGGAAAGAATGCATTTGTTGAAAACAGGAATAGAAATGATAGTTTAGCCCAAGGGAAGGGAAGTGACTGGTCTGGGAAAGGCATAAGACTGAATATGTGAGTCAAAAATAGATTCAAGAATCAGAAGGTTAGGGATGCCTGGGTGGTTCAGTCAGTTAAGCATCTGACTGTTGATTTCAGCTCAGGTCATGATCTCAGCGTTATGAGATCAAGCCCCAAGTTGGGCTGGCTCTCAGCGGAAAGTCTGCTTGAGATTCTGTCTCCCTATCCCTCTACCCCTCCCCCACTCAAATAAATAAAGCATAAAAAAAAAAGAATCAGAAAGTTAAAGCAATCAAAGGAGAAAAAAGAAGAGAGTGAAGATGAAAAAGAAAAGGACTCAGGGCGCAGTAGTGCTGGGCTCATACCTGATGCTCGATGATGAAGGGATAGACAAATGAACAGGTGGATCGACAGAATAGAAAAGAATAAATGCGATGGCTGAGGGCAGGATTTGGTCTTGCTGTGGAGAAAGAGGGACTCCAATGAAGACAGAGGGAATTGAAATGATGGGTTTTGTAGGATGGCAATTTGTAACTACTTCAAGGGCAAAAAAGTTTTCCTCTACCTAAGTCATACTCAAAACCTCAGATCCAAGGTCACTTCCTTAAAGAGGTCTTCTCTGATCACTAATCTCCATTAACTCACCTGTTGCTTTCTTCTCATGGCACCCTATTTTTCGCTTCATAATGCCAATCAATTTATTTATTTTTTTAAAAGATTTTATTTATTTATTTGACAGAGATCACAAGTAGGCAGAGAGGCAGGCAGAGAGAGAGGAAGGGAAGCAGGCTCCCTGCTGAGCAGAGAGCCCGACGCGGGGCTCCATCCCAGGACCCTGGGATCATGACCTGAGCCGAAGGCAGAGGCTTTAATTCACTGAGCCACCCAGCGTCCATGCGTCCATGTCAATCAAGTGTGAAGCAAGTGTCAATCACTCCAGGCATCCCTGTCAATCAAGTGTCAAGCAAATGTTCTGCGGTATTTAACGTCTGTTCTTCCACTAGACTGTAGATTCCACGAGGGAGAGAACTATGTTCTGCCTTTTTGCTAACCCCTGTGTCTTCCAGACCCAGCACGAAACCTGGCCCATAGTAAGCCCTCAATATTATTGATGTATTGATTGATTAAATGCACAAATAAGTGCATGAATCCATGAGTAAATGAGGTTGGACCATGTGGACATGCAGACCGGTGAGGTCTCTGCAGCCTCGGGAGGACAGAAGCCTCATTCATCCAAGGAGTGGATGTAGTACAGTATAAAATGCCTGGGTATTGGACTCAGAAAGTGTGAATTTAACACCTGCCTCTGCTATTTACTCACGGTGTAAACTAGGGCAAGATAATTTACCCAAACTTCTGTTTTCTGATCTCTTAAATGAGGATAATATACCTCACATGGTTGTTAGGAAGACTGAATGAAGAAATTTTCAGAACTTTTCAAAGGCTTTCTCCTGAGACCCACCCCTCCCCACCGCCCCCTACCCTACCCCCTGCCCAGCCCCAGCCCTTGGAAGGAGAAGGGCAAGTTCACATCTCTGTTGAGCTAAAGGCACAACTCCAAACAAAAGCCACTCCTTTTCAATGAGTTTCATCTTGAAAGTTCATGCAAATGTTGCATTTTGGACTCTAATATATACCTATATTGTTTCAATATTTATTATTTTTTTAAGATTTTATTTATTTATTTGTCAGAGAGAGAGCAGGAGCAGGGAGAGCTACAGGCAGAACAGGCAGAGCAGGCAGAGGGAGAAGCAGGCTCCCCGCTGAGCAGGGAGCCCCATGTGCGGCTCGATCCCAGGACCCTGGGATCACGACCTGAGCGGAAGGCAGACACTTAACTGATTGAACCACCCAGGCATCCCTGTTTTAATATTTAAATTACGTTTTAAATTATCCACTGGTTACCTTAAGTTAAAAAAATAAAAAAGTACTTTTTTCCCTGTAAAATAACTGCATAAAAATTGATGCTCATAAAAAATGCGTATTATCCTTTGGTTTTCCATATTTATGAACCACACGTATTTCCATGAAATTGCCTGCCATATGACAGTACGTCCTCCATAAGTTTGCTGGATCTGAATCTGTCCACGAGAGGAGCATCACGATGGAAACAGGCAAAACAGGTAATATGAGGATTCCTCCCATAGGAGTAGTACCGACACGAGCTTCCTAGTCTGGAGATGAATGAAAAGGTATGGGTCAGAAGTGACCTGGAACTTTACTTGCATCTAGCTAATCCAAAGGAAGTGATCATTGCTATAAAAAAATGTAGCATTTATTTAATAGCTGGTTATATATTTACTATAAGTAACTGTGGTTATTTGTAATAATGTGTTACTATATATAATACTCATAAAATAATATATGGGATTATTTATAGAGAAAAAAGATACTTAATTATCAAATATTACTTTTATCTTTTTTTTTCTGAGAACCTAATGTTAAAAAATAAAAAGACCCTTCCCTCTTTACATTAACATTCAGAAATTGCTTCTGACTCTGAATCAACCACAAATATATAGCCTACACATTCAGCCACAGCTCAATTTTCCTTTCCAAGGCCTTGACCAGCGAAAACAATAAGCACAGTGCTCCTCAAGCACACACCCCTAAGAACTAACGTTGTCTGCCCTCAGTTTCCTCATTGTAAAGTCTGGGGAACAATACTTACCTCTGGGGCTGGTTACAGCATTAAATGCGATGAGGGACATGAGCATGCCTGGAACTGTGCCTGGCACACAGAGACCAAGACCACCCACATTCTAGACTTGATTCACTGCTCTGACATCAATGCCCACTTGTTATGGGCTGAACTGTGTCCTTCCCAAAATGCGTATGTTCAAGTCCTTACCCCCAGCGCCTCAGCATGTGACCGTATTTGCAGATAGGGTCTTTCCAAAGTAATTAAGTTAAAATGAGGGCGGGCCCTAACCCAGTGTGACTGGTGTCACTATAAGAAGAGGAAACTTGGATACAAACAAGTATAGAGAGAAGACCATGTAAGACACAAGGAGAGATGGCCACAAGCCAGGGAGATAGGCCTGGGATCGATCCTTCCCTCGCGGTCCTAACAAGGAACCAGTCTGGCTGACCGCTTGATCTCAGGTTTCTAGTCTCTGTATCTATGAGGAAATAAGTTCTGTTGTTTAAGACAGTCTGTAGCAGTCCCAGCAAACTAATATACCACTAAAATACAAGCTCCATGAGGACAGAGATGTTTCTTTTTGTTCTATGTTGTACACCCAAGTACCCCTAATAAGTAATTGTTGAAATGTTACATAAATGTTCAGTCTTGTACTTGGCATGAGAGTCAGCAAATATTTTACAACTGAATAAATTATGTTATTTTCCAAATACCAAATCAGGATATAATCTGAGGAAAACGAAGTTATGTAAATGTATTTACATAAGCATTGCAAAACTTTAAATATTGAATCGCACTTAGCAGATACCTTAACTGAACCTTAAGATACCTTAATTGAACAAGGCAAAATGTCATGATACTCAAGCTGGCCTTGGAAAATCCAACTTTTCAACCGTTTGACGTCTCCACTCCTTGGCCTAAATTTAAGCACTGTCCCGTCTAGCTCTCACTGGTCTTTCAAACCTGTTCCCCAAGTCCACAAGGCCCCCCTTGTTGGAACCATAGTGGACTGGGCCTCTTCTGGCTACCTCATGTTTCTAGGCTCTCACAGGAAGCTTTTCCAGACCCTCTGAAGCCACAGAGATACCACACTCATTTTGGACTAGCATTCAGAAAATACATCACTTACTTCCTCATACCAGTAGTTATCTTGGTGTGAAGATATGTGTCTGGTTTCCATTTTGGACTAAGGTCTCTGAGGACGGGAACCTTGAAAAATACTCAATTCCACCCCTTGAAAAATACTCAATTCCACCCCTATCTAAGTAGGGGTCAGCAAATACTGTAAATAGATTTTGAATTAAATCACTGGAAAACAGCATATCAGTGTTCACACCCAGCTACAGGCCCTGACAGTACGAAGTGCCAGAGAAAGCAATGGAAAATCCAACTCTCTTTTATCTATTTGGGCACAAATCCTCCCACAAGTGGGAAATAGGGAATAGTAATGACGTTGTTAGTATGATGTCACAGCCCTGAAAAGTATAGCACGACCATTGCCGACCAATCTAATAAACATCCACCATGCCCCATATTTGAATAATGCCGGTTTAATTAACATTGAGAGTTTCCTTTCCAAGGAATTCTTAACTCTCTTTTCTCTGGGTGTGTTTTTGATCAAATAGCCACTTATCTCAGATAACCAAATCAGCAGCAGGATGCGGGAATTCGTTTGGTCTCTGCCTCTGTGGGCTTTGGCAAACAGCTAGAGTGTGTTTGTACAATCACAGGTTAAAGAAATACTGTACAGAGTTAATTACTTTTTGTGTTGTTGTTGTTTTTCACAGTCAGTGATTTTTCTGATTCCCTTGATAACAATACATGAGCCAGGATAAGGAAGTCTTTTTTCTTGATTTAAGGCAAAACTTTTAGGAAAAATGTAATATTCCTCAAGTTGCTTTCTGACCACTTGATCTCATCTTCATAGGACCTTTACAAATCCTATTATGTTTCTTTTCATTTAATTGGATCCAAGCAACAATGATAAATGAAGGTAACTGGAGAAGGAGGAGAAGGAGGGCCTTAACCTCACGCATAAGCACGGATGTTGCCATCTTTGATTATTTTCGTGGCCCTTCCTTGTCTAATCCCTAGTCTAATTTTCTCCCCATTTTTATGTGTTATAAATAGGACATTTTGAATGGAATTTTAATTACAATATTTTAAATATAACATTTAATTATAATAATTTTCCTAAAAAGTTAGGCCCTAATAAACAGTGTCTTGAATAAAGCTTACACTTTCAGGAACATAACTCAGAGATACTTAAGCAAGTAATATGTAATAAGATATAAAACATAAATATACAAATTGATACTACATAAATCAGAGTAGCGGTATCCTTATATAGATACATAAGTTCTAATGAGAAAACAAGTTATTTAAATTGTAAAGTCAGTTAGCTGTTGGGATAATACAGAACTGTCTGTTAAATATAAAGAATTGTAACAGAAGCTATAAAAAGATAAAGCCCCTACCTTAATTAGCTTACAAACAACTTATTGGAGGTCAAGCTCACTAAAAACATAAATTGCACAGAGAAGCTGAAGGGGAGGGGGGTAGATAATTCTAGAGTATAAAACAATTTTTTAAACTTTTTTGGAATATTTCTTTCTTAGATTCAAAAGGAAAAATCTGAATTAGACTCATTAAAAAAATAATATAAGAAACATTTACTTTAAAATAAGCTGAGCAAATATTGCTTTCCTTTCCTAGTTTTTAAAGACTATGGAATAGAAAGACTGTTATCCAGACTTGATATAACGTAATCAACAGTGTTATAAGAGCAGGCATCAGACATAGCAACCACTGTGTCTGAATTAGACAATACATCTTCATCAGGTCATAGGTACCAAATGGTCTAAGATTAAATTAGCTGGGTTGTTTGTTTGTTTGTTTGTTTTTAAGGCTCTAAGTTACTTTTGCTTGAAATACAGAAGAAAGTAAAGGTAACTACATTAGGAAATGTGACTGATGTTGTTATCCAAATGGCACTACTCATTTCCTAGAACCATCATCTCATCAGAATCACAAAGTCCTGAGGACTAGACTTTTGGCAAAGTATGTTCAAATGCAACAGAACAGGGAACACCTTGAGAAATTTGGGGGGTGGTGGGCAGGGGAAGCAAACTAAGATTCTACCAAAATCATCTCTCCTGGGACATGGTCATAAACCCTCATGGAGACCTTCCCTGTCTCCTCCTGAATCTTCTTAGAATCATAAGATGCCCTTGTCTTTTCAGAACTAAGTGAAAGAAAGAGAATTGTATTTGAGAAATTCGCCAAATAAGCAAACATGGAAAGGAGAGCAAATTGTGTGTATCTAGGGGGGAATCTTAACCTTTCGGACATCTACGAAGTATTAGGAGAAAGGAGTTTAAGAATACATCATGGTCCATTTCTGCTTCTTTTGAATCTCTATTTTTCTTATCTTCAGTGGAGAAAAGGAAACTGATTAGATAAATTACTGTGCAGCAAAAGTTGTATTCAATGAGTTTGATAGCGTTTTCCTCCTTTTTTAGAAAATGAATGTTCTCTCCTGTGAAGATACCACTACTAGGCAGAACCATATATTCAGGGGGCTACTGATGACTTTTTCATGCTGATATTCTTTAAAAAAAGAAAAAAAAAACCTTTTTTAGTGTTTCTCTAAACCTGCAAGATTTAAGAGATACTGGATTCCATAGGGTTTAATAGCTAATAGAGCCATTTGCAATAATACTGAGTAAAATTGAAATGTAAGTGTAAATAGTTCATATAAAATTATGGACAGGCCAAAATGTTCTTTAAAATTTAATAAGCTAGGGGCGTCTGGGTGGCTCAGTGGGTTAAAGCCTCTGTCTTCCGCTCAGGTCGTGATCTCAGGGTCCCAGGATCGAGTCCCACATCGGGCTGTCTGCTCAGCGGGGAGCCTGCTTCCTCCTCTCTCTCTGCCTGCCTCTCTGCCTGCTTGTGATCTCTGTCTGTGAAATAAATAAATAAAAATCTTTAAAAAAATTTAATAAGCTAAAGATTATCCCAATGTGAGTATAAACACAATATACATTGTAGATTTTTTTTGTTCCTATCAAAACAGTAATTTTAAGTAGGCAAAACTCACCAAAAAAGACCCTGTCCGTCCATTCAAAGTTTCCCATATTTTCTCTTCCGCTCTCTACCCTTCCAAATTTTCTGGAAGTACGGTGTCTTCAAGACAAGGCTGTGGAGACACACATTGGAATGTCCATGGCACACGTTTTATAAGTATTCACAGAAGAAGCAATCATAAGTCAATGAACACAAAATGAATCTACGGCAGGCCTCCTGTGGTGTGGAGAACACTGACAAAGACAGAAATTTAAAATTTACTACCTGAGGGAAACAAAACATGGCTAAAAGCTGAGCGGGGGGTGGGGGCGGGGCGGGGGACAGAGGGAGACAAACAGGATGCTGGGAGGTGAGAAATAAGGGTGGGGAGTAGTGGGCGATCTCAAGAGGAACTGACAAGGTCTGTTGCTTATAGTTACCCAGAAAACTTTAAGAACAATAACAAACAGATGTAACTTAGGAAGAAATCCGAGAGAAGCTAGAACCCCAACAGCCGAGGCGCCGTCCTCGCCCCTGGATGGATGATGGTGCTTTGGGAGGCTGAACCGAGCCTCGCACACAGTCAGGCCCCGCGCAGCCCGCGGACACTTGCGTTTCCCGCTGAATCGACAGATCCCGGGGACAGACCCAGGGACAGGGTGAGTGGACCTTGTGCTCCAGGAAGTACACTTCTATCTTTGGAGAAATAGGAACTTGGGCTCTACTCAGTCCAACGTGCTGGGCTTTCTATTTTTGTTTTTGTTTTTAACATTTACTCCTTGGAGTGGTTTTTAAAATAAACGTGGATTATTCTGAGGACGAATTCCAGTTCCAAGAACCCGCACAGATCCCGCGATTCAAGCAGCCGTGAACAAGTTAGAGTCACTAAAAGATGTTCACCCTCTCCCACAGCCCTCCCTTGCGAGAGCCCTTCCCTTCTCACTCCACCCTGCTTCAAAATTCACAAGCACACAAACACACCTCTGGGTCCAGGGTGCTTTCAAGGACCCCGCCTGCAAATTTGTGCTTTGAGGGCCCACATGTAATCATACACAACGTGCACATTTCTTTCTCGACTCTTTTTATTTTTTCTAATTATTTTCATTTTTTTTTTTTTAAGATTTTATGTATTCATTTGACAGAGAGAGCGAGCGAGCACAAGCAGGCAGAGCAGCAGAGGGAGACGGAGAAGCAGGCTCCCCACTGAGCAGGGAGCCCAATTCCGGGCTCGATCCCAGGACTCTGGAACCATGACCATCTGGATCATGACCCCAGCCAAAGGCAGTCACCTAACCAATAGGGCCACCCAGGCATCCCTCTAGGCTCTTTTTAAAAGCATACCTTCTTCCTCTTCCTCCTCCTTTTCTCATTCTTCTTCTTCTTCTTCTTCTTCTTCTTCTTCTCACAAAAGTAGTATATGCTCATTAAAGAAAAAAAAAGAAAAGTATTCAAAGGCAAAGAAAAAAAAATCACCCTACTCCTATCACTTCCATAGACCATTATTATGACTTTAATATTGTCTTCAGGTAGCAAATCTTTTTGAATGACGAAGGTGATCAAGAACTCTCTATCAGGGGCGCCTGGGTGGCTCAGTGGGTTGGGCCGCTGCCTTCGGCTCGGGTCATGATCTCGGGGTCCTGGGATCGAGTCCCGCGTCGGGCTCTCTGCTCGGCAGCGAGCCTGCTTCCCTCTCTCTCTCTCTCTGCCTGCCTCTCTGTCTACTTGTGATCTCTCACTGTCAAGTGAAGAAATGAAATCTTTAAAAAAAAAAAAAAAGATTTAAAAAAAAAAAAAAAAAGAACTCTCTATCATTCATATGATCCTACCGTCTGTTGACTGTTTCCCAGAACATATCAGCAAAGCTTCTAAAGTATTTGTAAGTCTGGTCTCACTGGCTGGCCGGCCTGAGAAGCTAAGGAACAAAAGGCCAAAAGTCTTCTTCCCCGGCAAGTACCAGTGAAACACGTGTGCTTTGCCATGGAGGTAAGCACTTCAGTCTTCGGGGTTTGGGGTATCGGTTTACAGCACTCTTGGAATGAGCAAAAAAAGGAAGGTGGCCAGGCCACTTCCCTAGAACATAATTCACACACCCTCTCTTTGCTAGCTTAGTCACTCTTAGTCCTGCACCCACCACAGACCTATGGGAAAGGTTCAACCCATACTTAGCTCAACTAACTTAAACCCAGGACTTGAGTGCCAATAATTTTTCCATGAGAGGAGAGGGCGGCGAACATAAAGAATCGGGCTCATTCTGAAATAGGCTGAAAAATGGCAAGTGGTTTCTCTTACTTTGTGGGTTCCCCCATTCATTACGCACTCTGCCCCCAGCACAGGAGAAATCTAGGTAGTCCCCAAATTCGAAATAAGTCACATTCTACATCTTTATATGTATAGGTTATTGATTTGGAAATTACCATTCATTTCCCTTTCAAATAGTATAGTGATATATTCCCTTTGAAATGATATAATAAATTGTATTTAAGATCCCTGACAAGTCCTCTCCTCCCTCCAAAGGGGGATTCGAACTCTCAATGAAGCAGAAATAGTACATTTGCAATAAAAAGTACGAAACAAAACTATCGACATATTTTATTAGTAAAATAACCAATGAACAACCCCATATGAATGATTATTTTTAACTCAAATACTCATGATGCAGGGAAAGCAAATTTAATCATAGATAAAGGAGGCTACATCTAAACTGTTCTCTCCTGGTTGCTGTTGTTCACCAGGTCCTTGAAGTCTTTTTCTCATGAATGGAAGATGTGGCCTGATGGCCTGGGTCCTGCTCTTGACCCCAAGTCCAGCCACAATTCTGAGTTAATTTTTAGGCTCCATGAACTTGCTCAGTACCCCAGTCATTTTTTCCCTTGGTCTCACCACCTCTTCTAGTCTCCCACACTCAGAGGTACACCCTGAGCCTTGTCATCTCTGGGACTGTGCCATCTTTAAATGTTAAGGCCACATGTCCCCACTCCGAATGCTCATCTCCTAACTTTCAGGTCATTCACTACATTATTCCCAATATGCCCTCTCGTCGATGTGTTTGAAATGTCCAGTTCACTGATCCTTTGGCCATCTCTCCAGCGTGGCCTTCCATTTTAGCTCTTCAACTTAGATTCCAGGATCCAACATTTCAACTGTTTTGTACCACTGTCCTTCAGTTGCATTGCCTTGCCAGACATAATCCACAGCAGTTCCAATTGTACTAGAAATATTGAGTTCCATCTGTCCTAGAAATGTTGAGAGCTCCTGGAGGGGTCGGGTGGGGGAAAGGGAGAGATCATACATTCAGTTTCAAGTTTATTATAACTCTCGGTCACCTGACTCTACCTCAATACTTCCTGGCAAACCAAAGTTGAATGAATGGATGGGTTGATGGATAATATTGGTGGAATCTGGGAGAAACCAAAGAGAATCTCGGGGCCCTTTGTAATGCTTTTGAGATAGATGACCCTTAGTCTAGCATTTCTAATTTTATTTCAAAAACATATGGCTTTGCAAATCTAGGAACAAAGTTGGAGGCATCAGAATCCCTGATTTCAAACTATACAACAAGGTTATGGCAATCACAGTAGCATGGTTCTGGCATAAAAACAGACACATAGAGCAATAGGACAGAATGGAAAACCCAGAAATAAACCCACACATATACGGTCAACTAATATTTGACAAAGAAGCCAAGAATACTCAGTGGGGAAAGGATAGTCTCTTTAATAAAAACAATATTAGGAGGTGCCTGGGTGGCTCAGTGTATTAAGCCTCAGCCTTCATCTCAGGTCATGGTCTCAGGGTTCTGGGATCGAGCCCCTCATTGGGCTCTCTGCTCAGCAGGGAGCCTACTTACCCCTCTCTCTGCCTGCCTGTCTGCCTACTTGTGATCTTTCTCTCTGTCAAATAAATAAATAAAATCTGGGGGAGGGGGGAACCCAACAATATTAGGAAAACTGGATATTCACATGCAAAAGAATGAAATTGGACCCCATATCTTAACACTGCTCACAAAAATTAACTCAAAATGGATTCAAAACTTAAATGTAACACCAAAACTGTTAAATGACTAGAAGAAAACATGGGAGAAAATCTCCTTGACCTTGGTCTTGGCAACAGTTTTTTGGATATGACACCAAAAGCACAAGCAACAAAAGCAAAAATCAACAAATGGGACTACGTCAAACTAGAAAGCTTCTTCCCAGCAAAGGAAACAATCAGCAAAATGGAAGAGCAATCTACACTATGGGAGAAGATATTTGCAAGCGATCTACCAATGAGGGGTTGATATCCAAAATGTATTAGGGACTCATACAACTCAGTAACAAAAACCAACAAACCATCTGATTAAAAAATGGGCAAAGGACGTGACTTGAATAAACATGTTTCCAAAGAAGACATCCAAATGGCCAAAAGTACGAAAAGTGCTCAACATCACTTCATCATCAGAGAAAGGCAAATCAAAACCACAATAATATATCACCCCACACCTGTTAGGATGGCTGTTATAAAAAAGACAAGAGACAAGTATTGGTGAGGGTGTAAAGAAAAGGAGGCCTTCTGCATTGTTGAGGGGAATGTAAATTGGTATAACCACTGTGGAAAACAGAATGGCAGTTCCTCCAAAAGTTCACAGTAGGACCATAGGATCCAGCAATCCCACTTCTGGGTAGATATCCGAAGAAAATGAAATCACTATCTCAAAGAGATAGCTGCATTCCATGTTCATTGCAGCATAATTTATGATAGCCAATATATTGAAACAAGTACTGATGGATGAATGGATTAAAAATTGTCTCTCTCTCATTCTCACTCACACACACACACACACACACATATATATATACACACTCTCTCACATATATATATACATACACACATACACATACACACACATATATACACACACATATATCTATACACACACATATATACCCCCACACACATACACACACACACAAATACACACACACATATACACACACACATACACACACATATATATACCCCCACACACATTAAAAAAGAAGGAAATCCTACCTTTTGCACAGATGGACCTTGAGGGCATCACGCTAAGTGAAATAAGTCAGACAGAGAAAGACAAATACTGTATGATCTCACTTATATGTGGAATCAAAAAAAGCCAGAACTCATAGAAACAGGCAGTAGAATGGGGCTGGGAGGAAATGGGGAGATGTCAGTCAAAGGGCACAAATTTCCAGCTATCAAATGAAAAAGGTCTAGGGATCTAATGTACAGCATGGTAAGTATAATTAACAATATTGTGTTATGTCCTTGAGAGTTGTTAAGAGGGTAAGTTCAAGTATGTCATCACCACACACACATACATGAGGGGATGGAAATGTTAACTAGCCTTATTGTGGCAATCATTTGCAATATATAGGTGTCTCTAACCACCATGTCATACACCTTAAACTTACCTATGCTATAGGCCAATAATATCTCAATAAAGCTAGCAGAAAATAAAGAAAGAAAAAACTATATGGCTTTGTTATCCTTTAAGGTAGATGTTATCTGTGTTGTTCATAATTTCTTAAACACATGATACTTTTCTACCTTTGGAATATGCACTGTCAAATGAAAAGGAGAAACTTTCCTGTGGGAAGGAATGGAAAAGCTCTGAAAGAGAGTGGGAGAAGAAGGAATCTTAAGAATATGTATTTGCGTAGCATAAAGAGACCTCCTGAAATGGAGCTAAGTATGATACAAGCCACCGAAGAGAAAATGGCCGTGTGCAGTAGTTTGGGTCTACGCAGCTCTTAATCAGTTTCAACACACTGTTACTCTTTAGTTGTCAGCCATTAATCAACAATTACTTGTGGAACACCTACTATTTACCAGACCCTGACGACTAATGATGAATAAAGAGCTCTCCGTATGGAAATCTGAAACCTTGCTTTCCTCTCATGTTTACAAAATGGCTGCCACAGCTTCAAGAATCACATTCTCACATAACTCCCAAAGCAGGTCTGGGAGTTTATCCTTGCAAGAGTTTCCTTCACTCAGGATGAAAAACAAGCCTCAGCACACTTCCCTTCCTGTCCTACTGGCCAGAACTAGGTCATCTATCTACTACTCTCTGGCCAGTCACTGGCAAGAGACTGGGACTGCCATGACTGGTTGGGAGCGGAAAGGCTGGGGACAGGGATGGGTATCCTTCCCCCAGTATGTGCTGCCCCAAACCTAAACCAGACAGACCTACTGTCCTCAAAGAACAAGAGTAAAGCAGCTAGAACAAGGACCAAGATTGTGATATATCGTTTATGGGGATGGTCTTGAACAACCCAGCAAGTGCGGGTACTGTGCTAATGTTAAGGATAAAAAGAAGACCCAGGCGCCACTTTGACCATCTCACTCTACTGCTCGAAGACATTCAGGGAGAGAGAACTCCCTCCTTTTCACTATCTCAAAGGTATATACCGTCATGGCCACTGCCACCTTAACCCTCACCAATTCTTCTCTCATTTGTTTAGTCTCTGAATGACTTCTTCCCAATTCATAGCTGACACTTGTTCATTTTACAAATATGCATTGAGTACCTGGGCCACAAGGATACAATTTTGCTAAAAAGACAATGTCCGTGCCCTCACAGAGTTTCTTATTTAAGAGTCACGGAAAGAGAGTTAAGTAACCAGTTATAAGAAAGAGTTACAAGAGGTGGAGCCTGAGTGCTATCAGAACACCAAGAAGGAGCGCCTCCACTCATCCAAAGGTAGGGTGAGGGATGGTGGTAAGACAAGAACCATTTTGTTGAAAATGTCATCTAAGTCAGTAATTAAAGGATGGAAAGAATGTACAGAAAGAAGAGTGGAAGTCAGGAATTGGGGGAGAAAGCAAGGAGGCTAGTCCACCTAGCAAAATCAGCATGTGCAAAGGGCCAGAGGTAGGGAGAGTGAGTTGGAGGGGAAAAAGTTGAGCGTTGCTGGAGGGTAGAGTAGGGTGGGGGGTAATAGAAGGAGATGGGTCTATAAAGATAGATGGAGGCCAGCTCAGCACAGGTAGTAAACTCTTGGACTTTATCCGATGGGAATGTAATGAAGACATTGACACGTTTAGGTTTGCATTTTAGAAAAAGTATTCTCATTGTTCCCTTGCTCCAATCCCTTTCCCACACTTCAGCCCCCACTACAAACAAGATCACCAACAAGAAGACACTGGCAGTGGGCTGGACCAGAAGAGTGGTCAAGGAATGGGTAGGGATTGAGGAGGTCCAAGATTCAGTGAATGACTGTCCTCTGACTAGCTAGGGGAAGGAAAGATAACTCCAGGCATTTCTGGTCCGGTTTCTGATACCTGGATGGATGGTGGTCTTCTCCCCTGGATCCTTCATTTTGGTACAAGCTGTGTTTCAGCTGTCCCCACAGGGCACTGAACACAGTGTGTTCATTAATTAAACTTTTTTATGACTTTTCTCCTCCTTCCCCCACCTTCCATATCAAAGCCACTCCCTGCTTATCTTGGATCACACTTTTCTCAGACCTATTTCAAGTTTCTCCTTTGGGTCCACACCCACGTGAACAATG
This sequence comes from Meles meles, assembly GCF_922984935.1. Taxonomy (NCBI): domain Eukaryota; kingdom Metazoa; phylum Chordata; class Mammalia; order Carnivora; family Mustelidae; genus Meles; species Meles meles. Next base: position 36,861,448 of record NC_060067.1, on the reverse strand, counting down.
TAAAGAACACGGGTTTATGTGCTTTAGGTTTTCACCTCTAGTGTCCTCTGAGCAAAGCCTATGGTTTTGGAGCCCCCACTACGGAGCCAGACCTGGAAATGCAATATGATTTCATCAGTCATCACTAATACGGTCCTTCAGCTAATACACATCTAAGCCGTCCAATGAGACATTTGATGTCAGCGATCAATGAATTGCAATTAGTAATGGACACAAATCCAACTTATTTTCCTGCATCTTTCCTTTGCTCATTAACAGAAACTCCTCATCCCTTTTACATTTATAAAGTTTAATCTTATGGAACAGAGAGAGGGCACAGGAACCGGTGTCAGAGCTGGCTGTTCTCCACGCGGTCTTTTATGTTCTGTGCATTTCTTTTATAACATGCAATTTCACTACTTGAGGTTACCGGTACTAATTTTATAATACTGCGTAGCTACATGATGGGGCTCGGTATATACTGTATCTCTGGGTTTTAAGTAGTACCATGCCTGGATGAACCATCAAAGTGAGAATGGTGAACTTAAAGGGCCTTTAAAACATCTTGAAGCAATAACAAGCCATACACTGAAGCAGGGCGTTTTTAAACATTACGCAGGACTAAAACAATTGAACCAATTTGTCCTTTGTTCTTTTTATTACATTCTTTATTACATTAATACTGTTTAAAAGAAATTCAAAAAAGCATTAAACTCGGGGTCTATGCTGTACCGAGTTCTCCCAGGGGCCTGGCTAGGACCGCAAGCGCGTTTCCACCGCCCCGCACAGAGCACGCTCGCGCTCCGTCCTGGGGAAGCGACAAAAAAGAAAAAAAGAGAGAGGTCGCGGGGCCGAGCCCTCTGGGGGCCCGACGTCCTCCCTCCGGGCAGGAGGAGCCCGACCGAAGTTTGCCAACTTTTCAGGCAGGCCCGGCTGAGCAAACGCCGCTGCTACCGGTTGCCTTTTCGCTCCAGTGGCAAGCCCGGCCCGTGGGAAGTTTGCCTCCGGGGGTCCCAGGACCTTCAAAGAAGCCCGGGGCAGGGGGGACGCGCCCCCCACGCCCGACCCGGGCCGCCCCTCCGCGGGGCGGGCGACGAGGGAACCCGGCGTCCCGGGCACAAAGAAAGATCGCTCTTAACACTGCGTCGAATGACCTTGGAACTCGGGAGCATTTTAGGGTTGAAGTCCTCCCCACTGCCCTCCCCCTTCCCGCCGCTCTTCTGCCCCGAATCCGCCCCGGTCCTCCCGCTCCTTCACCGCCGCTGCCTTTTCCTGCTTTTTCTTTAAGAGAGTTGCACGCACTCGGCCCAGGAGGGGCCGCGCTGGCGGCGGGGCCCAGCCCTTCCCGCCGCGCCCTGGGCCGCCCTTCCCGCGGGAGCCGGCTGATTGATGGCCCGGCCGCCCGGGTCCCCCGCCTCGGCCGGCCCGCGCGCCCGGCTGTGTGTTTTGGAAGCGGCGCAGCGGGCTGCAGCCCTGTGACGCCCGGAGCGGGCAGGGCCGCCCTTCCTTCCCCCCGGGCTGGGGCGGCGGCGCGGCGGCGGGTCCCGAGCGGGCGGGGGAAGAGGGGGACCGGGGGCGCAGGGAGGGGGCGCGGGCGGGGACTCCGGAGCTGGGGCGGGTGCGCGGGGCCGGGCCGGGCCGGGCTGGGGGTGGGGGGCGGAGGGCGGAGGCTCCGGGGCGGGGGCCGCGCCGCGCACGCCCAGCCCCTGGGCCGCCCCGCGCCTCGCCGGACAGGTTGGGCCGGTGGGGCGGCGCCCGGCTCCGGGGAATAATGAGTGTCTGTCAGGCCGTCCCCGGGTGACTGGGCGGGGCGGGGCGGAGGCGGCGCGGGAGGCGGGGGTGGCGGGGGAAGGGCGCAGGGCGGGGTGCGTGTTTGCGCGAGTGACTCGGCCGACCCCTCCGGCGGCTGCCTCCACCCAAGTGGGTGGGGACCCGCCCAGCCCGGGCGGCCGCGGCGGCTCCCTCTCCCCTCCCTGACCCTCCCACCCCGGGTCCCAGCCTCTACTTACCCCGCCAGCCCCGGGAGGCTCGCAGAGCGAGCGGCGCCGGCGTCATGTGACTGCCCGGAGTTGGTGCCAGGAGCCAGAGGGGAGCCAGGAGCGGAGCCGCGCGGAGCCGGGGCCCGAGCCGGAGCGCAGTGCGAGCGCCCGCCGCACGCGCGCCCGTCCCCGTTCCTGTCCCTGTGCCCTGCGCCGCCACCGCCACCGCCGCCCCGGCTGGCGCGCTGACATTACTGCATTCGCGGGGTTCAAGGCGGCTCGGAGCCGGGCCTTTATTTCTCCGTCTGCAGCGCTCAGCACCGCGCCTCGAAAAGTAAGTCCCTTTCCCTCACCTTCCCTCGCCCCGACTCCTGCTGTCGCCCTTTTTGACTCGTCCGGTCTCATTTCTTTTTTCCTCCCCGAGGGGGGTCGCGCAGTTAATGGGCCGGGGGTGCAGCGCGGGGGTGGGGGCGCCTGTGGGCTTGGGAAAGTGCAACAGCTCCTCGAAGCCGGGGGTGGGGGCGGAAGGGGAGGCGAGGGGGAGGGGGGAACCCCGGGTTCGGCGGTTGAAAGTGTGGGATTCGGGGGAGCCACCGTGCGGATCCCGCGGTGCGGGGGACCGAGACCAGCGGCGCCCGCCGCGGCCCCGCCGAGCCCGCGGGCGGGGGCTCACCTGTGTGGTCCCCCGGCTGCCGCCCGCCCTCCCGCCCGCTCGCTCGCGATTCCCTCCAAAGCCCCAGAAATCTCAGTGCTCTCCGCGTGTGGCAACGTTGTTTGGAGAAAGGTAGCGAGGAGGCCGCGCACTCCTGCTCCTCCCCCTCCGGGTCCCCCACCCCCCCTCCGCTCCCGCGCCCTCCCCTCTCCGCCCCCCGCCGCCCCCCTCTTCGGACGGGGCGCGCGACCGCTCGCCCGCCGGAGCAAACTTGGAACAGCTTCCCGGGCCCTCTGGGAAGAAACTTGGGGCCGTTGGGACTGAAGGCTGCATCCCCTTCTCGCTCCTGGAGCCCAGGAGCTGCCAGGGCGTCTGGATCCTCGGGGGCAGGAGAAAAGAGCTGGCCGGGTTTGGAGAGTCCTCCTTGGGGGCACACCGAGAACCTGCCGCAGTGCCTGGAGCAAGGATTGCAGCGAGGCTGGAGGCGGAGAGCGCCTTCGGCAAGTGCCTGCAGCGTTAGGGACTCGAGCCGTGTGGGGACTTGAGGGACTGACCCCTGGACCTGGACCCTTGGGACTTACCTAGCATTTCAGAGTGGCTTTCTTGGAGATGGCAGATAACACTTGGAATTATCATATCCACTTTGGCAGGTATCAGGAAGAATCTTCTGTGCTACATTTCATAGCTATACACAGTAATAATAGATGGAGAACCTGTGTGAACTGGACTTATTTTTAATAGGTCAGGTGAAACGGAAACTGGAAATTGCTCACCCTGTGTTGCACTAAAATAAACATTTTGCACTGAATTTTTTACTAGCTCAGAATGCATTTTCCCACTAATATCATCCAGGGTACTTTAAATATATCAGTAATAGTCTCACAAGAGTCTGGTATTTGAGGAGAAGTGTGTAGTGGTATTCTGACTTCATTTACATTTAGTGTATGATTATTAGCAAAATGGAGTAGAATAGACAGTTGTCCACGGAGCAGTTTTGTACTTTTTTTTTTTATAGTGCTTTCTGTATGAATTTGAGCAACATTTTTATAAGAAATCCATCTGGATGATAATCTGCCTAACTGGAGGAAAGACTTGCTTTTAGGGGAAAAACAATCTGATAATATTAACATCTCCAAAATGTTGAGAGTTAGTGTTTTTTAAAGAAAGAACAGACAGATGAGTTTCTTCTGGCTCCAAGCATGGAATATGTTGACCTTAGCTTATTAACAGAGACCTGAAATGAGATGTTTGATGAATTTCAACTCTCTAGGGAAACTATCTCCAGTCCTCCCTCCAGTCAGTGGGGTTTGCTGAAGTATTAGAAGAAAAAGAGCTCAGTGTACTATTTAAGTTCAGTAAAGATACACTTCAAGGAACACTTGGCTTTCATGAAGGGGAATGCAGGTATAAAAATGTTAGAACAACAAAGAGAAGTAGCTACTAAGACGACAAAATCTTGTCAGATATAAAACATGCTATTGTTTTTTCACTGCAAAGTTTCTAAATTAAAACCCAATCTTCTGGTTGCTATGGGCACAGTAATGCCTTTATGCCTCTTTTTTTTTTTTTTTTTTACCTGTAGTTTTGTCTACACCCATTTTGTTCAATCTCTGATCGTGGAAACCTGAGTTGAACAGTCCTGACCAACTAACAAAAAAAAGAGACATAATGGGGGGGAAGACTATGAATGGTTTTTACTACCTTAAATATACTTAAGGGAAAATAGACGTTTTCAGATATCTTGTAAAAATTGATATTATGGTCTTCAGATTGTATGGCCCTCTTGGGTTAAATGAAATGTCAGGAACAGAGTAACATTCTCCAAAGGTGAATTTCTTTAGATGTGTGGACAGGAAGAACAGATGTGCAGCTGGGTGCAGATAGATTTCTAACTATGCACTTAAAAAACATGGTGAAATTTGGGGGGCGACTCTAGGTAGCCCACACTCTGTCTAGGAATGTAGTTCTGTATAGCGAAGGGACACACAGAACTGGTCCAGTTGTCGGTTACATGGACTAACCCAGTGTCCTCTGAATTCTGACCAGTGCTCTCTTTGCCTTTTCAGGATGCTGAGGCTGAGCAGTGATCGTTACCCTAACCCCCAATCTGATCAAGGCTAGAGACCAGCCATTGGGATGGGGGAGAAAGAGACAAAAGAAATGGGAAAGGAGGCTGGTGTTAATTAGGAAGGGTCTCTGCTGCCTGCGTGTGATAAAATTACATGTTCACTTACGGTGTTTACTGTATGTGGAAGCTCCTATTTGTAAATAGGGCAGGTCCCCTGTATAAAGCTGGTGTTATTATTCACACCCGTGGAACAAACACCTCCACCCCCCTGTTGTTGTCTTAAAAAACTCCAGCTGCTCATGAATATAGGGTCAGGGAGGGCCGGCTCAATGTTTCTCTGCTCGCTCTCCAGCACAGCCAGCAGAGCTGTTTCCTGTTCTTTGTTTCAAGGCTGGGGTTTGCGTCATACATTCCAAGTGGCATATGTGTGCTCTTTCCTGTTTCAGGCTGTTTTCTGGTTGATCAGTAGCCGGGACCAGGCCGTGGTCCCTGCCCCTAAACTCCCCATCTCCACCCAGGGAGTTATCCTGTCTCTACACACTTGGCGATTGCCTAAGAGGCCTGTGTTATGTCATAACGAGGAGTCAGTTAACCTTTTTACATATACCCTTTGCTCCAGTGTGTTTCTGTGAGTGAATAAATACTTGCACCTTCTTAAATTCATCATCGCCAAAGTGTGACTCCGAGAAATGTGCGTGCAGGTTGGCCAGAAGGCTAAACGGAGGGTTGCATTTGTCGGTTTTCCATTCTTGTGCGAGGTGGGCAGGGTGTGTGTTTGGAGATACGCGTTTGGCCCTGAAGCTGTCAATTTTGGAGGGGAGGATTGCCACCTTACAGTCACCAAGACCTAGCATTATCTGCAGGCTGTGGCCCACCCTTGGCCACACCCTTGTTCCCCAGTCGCGGTGGAGCTCCAGACAGGAGGCCCCACTGGATGGAGGGGAGAGTTGAAGCATTCCTGGCCCACTGGGCTGATTGGAAAATCTTGCCTAGGTTTTTAAGGAAGAGATTTTTATTTAGGAAAAGTATTGAAGCTAGAAACAAGCTACATTTGAGGGAATCAGCCCCAGGGTCATCTCTTTTAAAGACAAAGATGGGAGTGCTGTGTGATGATTTTCCTAAGGACCACGCTGTATTCTGCATCTGATTTCTGACCTGTTCTAAGAATAAAAAGCCCCAAGAAAAGGAGAACTGGAAATAAGAAATTCATTTTAATGACAGTCTGGAAAATTTTAATCTTATATTCTGAAAACAGAAGGAGACTTCTCTTGTTTTTATTGTCTAACACCACCAACTTTTTCATAATCCCCATTTTTTGGGGGGGTATAGTCTGTCAGTTGTGGGCTAACATTTCTAGGTTAACTATTTAAAACCTACTAATTTTTTCTCTTGGTTCTTCAGAAACTAAGTTTTTAAAGAAATAAGTTGGATAAGAAACTCCTGGCAAGTTTCTTTTTAAACTTATTTTTAGATTTTTGTTAAAATCCAAAGGAATTATCTACAGTGTTCTCTAATGGAATTAATTCAGAGTTGCCACGGCAGCAAATCAGACCCTATCCTCCCCAAAATTGATGATAATAGTACTTTGGTTTTTAACTTCACATTCCACCACATTCTTTGGGTATTTATGGTATTTATGGGTAAAGGGAAGTACATAGTATGATATTAAGAAAACTACTAGAATCAAATAGAAGGTTACTGATAACCTTCCTTGAAAAAAGATGGGCCTCTTGGAAGTTTTCAGTAGGATTTGTTCTTTCTCCTTTGGGAGAAGCAAACTTGAAATACTAAGCTGACTTACGGCGCAGGGGACCTTTAAACTAAAATTTGTAAGTAACCCAAATTCGAAGCAACTTTTTCAGTTTTAGTTCCAACGCTGTTAACAATCCCACTAGCTTTTGTAGACAGAATCTTCGTTTAGCTTACTCCAAGTTTTCCTCCCCATTTTGGGGGAGAGGGAGGTGGTTGACTAATAGATGTAATTAGGGTCTTAACGTATTTTATCAGGAAAAAAGAAAAACTTCAAACCTTTAAAAGCTAAGCTGAACAATTTGGAAAAATTATACCAGTCTGATAATTACTAAAATTATAAAAGGAAAAAAAGGGAATAATTGTTTCATCTCTTGACCATGTAAATTATTATTCCTAACTTAATCCCATTTTATTTCTCCCCTCCCCCTTTACATACTTGTCTTAATATTTCCAAGTCAACCTTTCTTACACAGTGAACAGCTTTCTTAGGTGGTATTTCTTATTCTCTTTTTTTCACACCAGTTGTGTTTAAGAAAAAAAAATAAATATAAGCAACCTCATCCTTGAAAGACTAGGAATTACATTATTCTGGAAATTGGGTTTCTTTCTAGAATGCTTCATAGCCATTGGTTCTAGCTTCAAAAAAAAAAAAAAAACCTAGATTCATAAAGCAATTGATACTCTGGTTTGCTAATGTGTAATGTTCTAGTCCGAATTCATCTCGGAGAGAGTTACAAGAGGATTGTGGTGGTTTTTGGTATTCTCGTTTTCAAGCCTCATCTGTCCCTTTCTTGGACCCTGGTTCTCATCCGAAGCAGTAAGCCAGAGTTTGAGACAGGAAACCAGACAGCAGTCTGCCCTGATAAGGGAGAGCATTGTCTAAAGGAGGCAGCCCTGTGTTTTCCCCCCTTAGCTCTCCTTCCTTGAAATTTGGTAGTAATGAGAAAGAGACACAGTACTGTAGACACAGTTCTGCACCAGAACTAGGACTGTTTTTTCCCAAAGCAAAAAATACCCTTTTAATTGGATCTTTACTTTTTCTAGAATGTCACCATAGTTCAATGAAACATTGAAAAAAAAATTAAAATTAGTATATTTTGTATGCCTCGTCGGGTTTTTAGTGGTCAAGTTCATTTTCTAGCAGAACAGGTTCCTGGAGCTTTTTGAAACTCATTCCATTGTGTTGGCCGGCTGAATACATTATCATTGCCTCCATCCAGTTATTAAGGGGAGCTGGAGACCAAATGCAGCAAGTTAAGCGGCCCTTATTCTCATGCATTCTGAACAAAGCTGGGTCTAGCCCCTACCCTGACTCTTAGGAAGGGGGTGCTATCCCTGACCAGAGGATACTGGAGAGAGCCCAGCTTAGCCTGGGACCTGCCTGAGGTGGTTGCCTGTGTCTGGCAGGCCTGGCGATCTCCAGGGATGGCCTGGGGCTAGTCTCAGTCCGGATCAGTGGAGTTTCGCCAAAGCTAGACATAAGAGACCAAGTGGACATTGAGGTCAGCGCATTCTATCCTGGAGAGCGACCTGTGAATGAACTATGGGTTTTTTCTCCTCTGCCCTGTACACCTTCTGTCTGCTAAGTACCATGCTCGAGTTCAATCGCTGAAATCCACTCCTTTATCTCTTCTTGCGCTTTTATACCCTGATACCTTCCAAAGCTTTGTGCTCCAAAACTACTTTCCTTAGCAAGTTCAAGTTCCTGTTCCGTTCCGTTCTCCAAACAAGGGAGTTTTTCTCTCCCGAGCCTCCCAAAGCGTTCACACTTCCTTTGCGTTTTAGGTTTTAGAAGATGGTTTTCAGGCTCACTTCACCTGCCTCTGGGCAGGGTTTCCTTGTGTGACACCTGCTGCACAATCATGGTGAGGCCCTTGCCCTGCTTTTTATCCTCACGTGTAAGAAGGGTAGTTTGACATCCATTCATTTATTCATCTCCCAAGTATTTATTGAGCACCTACTCATTAGAGCTAATCTCAAATTACGTGCAGTCATTATTACTAGTTAGGCCACAGGATGGAGTAGGTCCCGGGTGATCCAACCTGAAAAGGCATTTGAAAATCTTAATGACCTTCTGGAACCTCCCCAGGGCACTGCCTAACACCGACCAGCAGGCACGGTACCTGTCCCATCCCCTTTGTACCCGGGGACAGATCCCAGTTTGAGAGGACTTGGCCACAGCACCGAGCAGAGAGCGAGCCCCGGGTCCACGGGGAGACACGTTTCTGCTCTCCAACCAGCTCCAACCAGCTCTGTGAATTTGGGCAAGTCATTTCACCTCTGTTCCTCCATTTCCTCATTTCTAAAATGGGGATGAGGACCTGACCCTTCCACCTTCGTACAGTTATTAGGAGGATTTCCGTATTTACTTGGCTAGAGCTGCCAGGTTTTTTCTGAGCAGTTTTATGGACCAGTCACAGGTGCATTGGCTGGGAAGAATAATAGCCTAATTTGGGGCCTTCAGAATGTGTCTTTTGATCTCGCGTCCAAGCCTGCACACCCAGAGACGGGGGTAGGCAGTGGGGGCCAGTTGGGAGGAGGTGAAATTGCTGCCACTGTAAATACTGTGTCCCTGCCTTCCGCGTCCCCTATGGACAGATGTGTTTGCAGAAGCGTCCGCCCACTATTGCCGCTTGTGGTGTAATGTTGTCCTCTGGCTGGGAAGGGAGTAGAGGAGGGCGCCAGGTCCGCCAGTTTCGAAGTCCGACTACTTCAGGTTCCAAAACCCGGCTGTCCAGCTGAGCAGCTAGCTGTGTGATCTTGGGCAGATTGCTTTACCTCTCTGTTCCGTAGTTCTCCTAAGTAATAGGAAAGTAGTGTCCACCCACCTGATAGGCATTCAGGTCCGTGTGAAGAACAGCACCTGGGTCATGAAGGTGACAATCAGCAGAAAAGCTGTGACATCACTTAGCCCCTTGCTTTCCTTGGCCAGTAGAAGTGTCCTTAAAACAAGAATACCTACTCTTTTCTCATCTCAAGAATGCACACTCTTCTCTCATGCAAAACTTCTCCTCATTCGCTCTTTTATTCTGGTCCCCCCCCACCGCCCGGTTTTAAAACAGGGTGAGCGAGAGCTTGACAGATTTGTTCAGAAGATCTCTGGGCAGCTAATACAGAGTTCTTGGAGGATGATACTAACAAGGTCTCTCAACAGGCAAGATTAAGGTTAGGAGCAGTAACTTCTTTTTAAGGAAGTTTAGTTTAACAAGTTTCAGGTTAGGCCTCCTCATCCAAACTACTTGTTTAGGGAAGATTGCAAGTGTCTTCAGAGGCAGAAGGAAAAGGAGAGACTCCGGAGGTCCTAGGATGGGCTGCCAGCTCTTGGAGCCCCTCCTGCCTGCCAGAAAACGTCATCTAGTAAGCAAGGCTGTCCTTGGGGAAGCTGGGAGGGGGCCAGCTCTGCTCCCCTAAGGAAACAGAAGGCACTGGTGTCCTACTGGTGCTCCCAGTCCGGGTGGCGGTCTTGAGACAAATCCTCTCCAGGGCCCCGCCCGTCTAGGTAAGAAGGGTGGCCTGGGATCAGCCCAGGCGCAATCTTCCGCGCTGGACCGGGTGGAGAGGGCCTTGAGCTGGTCTTTGAAGAATTAGGAGGATTTAGATAAGCCGGAAGGGGATGGGGCATTCCACGCTGGTTGCCCAGCATCAGGGCCAAAATTGAACAAAGGCTTGAGGGTGGGGGGAACGGGGCAGCCAGCGCAAAGGGCCCCATGAGCCGGGGTGAGGCGGGGTATCACCCGGTTGGAAACGGGGTGTGGAGCATGGGCAGTGGAACACATTCTGCAAGCCCTGGGGATCCCTGCGGAGGAAGGCTTGTGAGCTTGAGCAAGACAGAGGGCTTGGAGCCACATCGGTGGCCAGGAGTTCAGGATGAATTGGAGGGACCAAGGGGGCTGAGGGCAGAACCCAGTCACACAGTTGGGGGGTGGAGGGCACTGAGGGCTTGGCCCCCAGTGGCAGTAGCAGGAATGGAAAGAAAAGTTGGGGAGGAAGACTTGCAAGATGATCTCTCTAGGTTTCCATGGTGAAAGACCAGAAAGTCAGGCAAGTGGGGACTGAGGGGGGGGGGCAGGCTTTTATAAGGTAGGTGCAAGCAGGGAGGAGGAGGATTTGGGTTGGGGACACGTTGAATTAATTCTCTCCCATAGCTGGGGCTGGAAATGCTTTCCTCTTGCCCTTTCCTGTGCTTTTGAAGGGAGGAGGCGGTGTTAGCTGATGGTTTCGTACCCGGCGGCCCGGTGGCGCTGTGAGGTCTAAACTTCTCGCGGAGAATCCTCAGGAGCCAAGGGAGTGACCACCACCACCCTAACGATTCTTTCGGGTTATTTTTAAGGTTCCAGCCATCCCTGCTCAGGCCGGAATTTCCAGGAACTGGCTGCTGACCGGAGCCAGTTCCGCGGTCCCTCCCTGCCTCGCACTCCCTCCAGGGTGGGGCTCTTGGGTGGAGGCCCCTTGGGGTCGAGCGGGGCGGGTCTCCAGTGATAGGGCACCAGCCCCGAGGCGGACTAGGCCCTGTGGCCTCAAGCAGCCCTTCTGGATTTGATTATATAACGCTCCACAGAAGAGAATCCTGAGGGCTGTGGCCAGCCTTGTAGAATATGTACACAACAGGATTATTACACAGTATGGGCGTGGGTTTTTTTTTTTTCCTCCAGTTGATCTTGGGTTGGTAGCCCTTAAAACTAAAACACCAGAACGTCAGAGAGCCTAAAGAAGGAGAACAAGTGTGTAACCTTAGGAGGCAAAATGATTTGTATTTGCGAACATTTTTCTTTAAAGAAAGGTGCGGAATGCCACTAGCTGGCTGGTATTGAACTTGAGAGTTTACCTGAACGGTATGGGTTTGGATTTCCCCACCCCACCCCCACCCCTGCTGAGCCCTGGGCCTCTCGGGTCTGCAACTGTGTAGGGATTTTACCTGGTGGTTACCTTTGCACCTGTCCCTATTTACATGCAAAATCAATTGCTTCACTTGGTCCTTTCCGAAGTACAGGGTGTGGACAGAGTCTTATCTGAAGCCATGTCCTGTTTGGACAAGTTGGACTCGCCTTGGCAGCTCTCCACAGGGTGGAGCAGATGGGTGGAGGCAGAAAGTAAAATTGGGTGGCTTGTTAGCCTAGAGAGGAGAGAGGGCGGGCTGTTTGCTCTCAGGATCCTTACATTTAACTTAAAACTAAATAATTAACTTTTTGCCCATTTACAAAACATTTTTGTGCAAAATATCTAATCTGATTTGTGAGGGGGCAAAGATTCAGAACTACTACGTGGCATTTTTTTTTTTTTTCCCTCTCAAACCAACGCTAGGAGACGAAGGTAAAGTGAAAAATCCTTCCATGATGGGAAAACTGGGGCTCACTTCCAGGTAGAGGCTGGCATCTGGCTGTTCTGACAGGAGCCCCCAACCTAAACTTGCTTCCCCCACCCCATCCCCACATCTGTTGTCTGGCTCCTTCCGTGCATTTCTGGCCAGGCCAGCTGCCATGAAATACTGGACTCCTCGGGAGCTCGTAAAGATTGTGGGTACAGAAGTGGAGAAGGAAGTGTTTCTTTGAAGCGCAGTTCAGTTGCAGGGATGTGGCCTGCTTGCCCTACCCTTGGTCTTTCTCTGGACCCAAGAAAACACACACACACACACACACACACACACACACACACACGATTATTATTATTTTTTTTTTTCCCTCTTTGCCTCCTGCAGTTCCTTTGGGGAGTAGAGAGTGGGGGAAGGCAGTGCACTTCCTCTGTTAACATCTAAACTCTTGGGAAAATTGAGGGCGCTTGCAGATCTTCTGTTTCTCTCCTCACACCTTGCTGAGGTCAGCTGGGAGCTGCTCCGAGGGTGGCAGGTCCTGTGGAGTCTGAGGATGAGGATTGGGGCTGGGTTAGGGAAGGATAATGCAGGGACCCTTTGAGGATCTGAGGAGAGAGATGGAAAGTGCCCAAGAAGGGAGAATGGCAGAAGCAAATCCTGCTGTATCACAAACTTCGCTTCAGACACATGCTGTGTGTGTGTTGATTCTAAGGAAGGGACAGTCATTTATAAGATTGTTTCTATAATAAAACTTGCTGTCGCTTCAAGACAAGCTGCTTTTCAAAGGAGGTTTGTACCCTCATGAAGCGACTGTTGAGTAGGCCTTACGGTGGACAATGTGATTGTGACACAGAACTGTATTGCTTCTGGAAACTTCATGTAAATGATTCACCAAAGCTTTCAAATACCTAAATCCCACGGTTTTTGCACTGTGGCAAAAAAAAAAAAAAAAAAAAAAATCTGACCCATATTTTGACTTCTGAAAAGTCAGAAGTCTAAGTCGAGAGAGTGAAGGGAAGTGTGTTTCTTCCCTTTTGGAGGAAAAACTCAGTCTTATCGCCCTTCCCAGTAAAAGAACACAGAGAAGGTATTTGTTCCAGTTATGGAAAATTATTCTGGCAAGTTCAGTACAGCTGAGATGTAAATGTATTAATGATTTAGTTGTTTGGAAACATTTGGAGCCTCCTCATCTCTGTGATACCCACATGAAACGGTTAACAGAATTCTAGGCTTGCTTAAAATCCACTAGGTTTAAAGACCCTGAGGTTGGCAAACTCAAATTTAATGCCTGCGTCCTTAGCCTCTAATACCTGTTGTAGTGCGCCACCTGCTGGCTCCACTTAAGACTGCACTCAGTGTCCTGTAATAGATGTCCGGCAGCGTTTGTGTTTTATTGAGCATTCCTTTTCAAAGGATGGCAGTGTCCCCAGAGGATGAGTGGCCCGTATGTAACAAAAGTCATTAAGTTCTAATTCTTTCAGTACATAAGTTAATTCTCACTTGTGTGGAAGGCACTTTGGAGACATGGCAGTCCCTCTTTGATTCTAGACCAAAACCCAAAGACAAGGTCAATACCAGTAGCAAAGTGTTCTCTTTAGAGATGTGCACAGTAGTTACAGAGTATAGGGTTGTTTTTTTGTTCTGCAAATAAACAGATGTCTGATTTGTGTTACTGTGTTCGATTCTCTTCCTAAATTTGGTTTCTTTCTAGCTTAGCTTCTCTCGTTTTTATTGAACGTTTTAATTACGGAATTAATATATTTAAAAATTGGCACACAGATGTGTGTGAGGCTGTCCCTGCTCCCAGCCCCTCCCAGAAAGGACTGTCTTAATAACAGCTGAGAGTGTACGGTTTTCTTTGCATGCCCTTCACCTTCTCTTGTTCCGTATCCCGTGACGACCACTGAAAGTATAATCAGTCATTTTAGAAGCAGACCAAGTTGGGACCAGAGTACTGTTCACCACGCGAAAGGACAGTGAGTGACTTTGGTTCTGTTGGTAGTGGTACGCGACTTCTGCAGAGTCATTGACTGTCCAGCGATGGCTTGTTCAGGAGTTTTGAAATGAGATATCCTAATTCTACCGCTCCTTTTTACTGGCTGAAATACTTCTACAATAAGAAATACCCCTCCTGCAGTGATGGAATTACTCTTGAGGTATCATTCTGAACACAAAAGCGTACCTTTATAATTATTTTTTAACACAAATAAGTCAAGTGTCATTGGAGCAGATGCTCCCTATTAGACTTGACTTTTCTTCTCCTGCGATTTCAAGTTCTGTGACGCATTCTCCTGCCCTTAGATTTAGGTAAAACTTAAAAGAACGCAAGTGATTGAAATAATGTCTTAAAATGAGAAGAGATGTAGTAGGTTAATGTGTCGTTCATTTCTAAGTGGATTTAGTAGTCCCTGTTGTGGGCATTAGGAAAAGTGTTAAAGGCTTTATGAGCTAGGTGGTAGAGTTAGAATTTGAACCGGAGCCCATCCTAATTCCACCGTGCAGTCTTGCTGGTGGCAAAGGGTGTAGGGTACGGTGGGGCACACACCAGCCGGAAGCTATGTTGTGGTGCGGCTGGGAAGTGACCAGGTCCTAGGTGAGGTCTCAGGCAGGATGTCCACTGCTAGTCACTTGTAACAATTCAGTCTCAGGGGTTTTGTTTTGTTTTAAGATTTTATTTATTTATCAGTGAGAGAGAGTTAGTGTGCCAGAGTGTGTGCATGCAGGGGGGGTGGCGGACAGAGGGAGAAGCAGGCTTCCCCCACCCCCCAGCAGGGAGCCCAATGTGGGGCTCCATCCCAGGACTCCGGGATCATGACCTGAGCTGAAGGCAGATGCTTAACCCACCGAGCCACCCAGGTACCCCTGGTTATGAGTTTTTTAAAGGGCAGAGGGGACTGACCTCTAAGGCTGGGTATGTTAGTGCAGAGGCGGCCAGTTCTTGACGTTGTTCCAGACGCTGGAACCGACAAATTTAGTGCTGTGAATACAGTATGCAGCTCCAAAATTTGTATGCGTATTTGTGGATATAAACTATTTACAGGGCAAAGAGTTCCTGCTTTGCTTTAAATTTCACAGCGAGGATGCAGACCGCCTGCCTGAGTCTGCAGAGCGGGGCTCTTTCATGATGCACCTGAGGACTGCTTCTATTTAGGATTTGCGTCAAGACCCCCTCCAGTAGAGTGGATGAATCTGTAAGAGTAAATTCAATTTAAAAGACTTGGGGGAGGGGTGGCCATTACATTCCATTTAAAAGGCTTGGGGGGAGGGGCGGCCAGCCAAGGGTCAGAGCTGCTGAATTTCTTGACCTCATTGATGGGAGCAGGAGATCTCTGCATCTTTTGTTGACAGTCTGCTAGGAGGCACTGGGCAGCAGTTCTCAGAACCATACCCATCTCTGCAGCTGCTAGGCTGGGAACTGGTTAATAATAGATCCTAAGACACAAAAGGGGTTTTCATCCTTCATTATGAAATCATCCATTTTTCACTGGCTGTTGGCGTTTGTTTTTGCTGGCATACATAAGAGGGTATTAGCACCATTGATTGGAGCAGCCTGGTATCAAATCGTGTTCACAGATTATAATACCTACTGTGATGTAGGAGAATAAAATTCGAAGTCAGAGCCTTATGTGGAGTTACTGACGATTCTCACGTGTTGTCATGAGACCCAGAACAGTCTTTCTTCCATGGAGCAAGGACGCGCAAGGAGGACAGTATTATTTTTGTAATTGTGCGTGAAGCTTTCCTAGTGTATGACGACCCACAGAGCGTGGATACAGCAAACCGCAGGGCTGTGATCCTGGAGGTACAGGCTGGGGAGTTTTCATACTGAAAAATAGCAGGTAACCTAGAACGAGAGGCTTCAGCAACTTTTTTTGGGTAGAATGCAGTCTGGAACTTGCTCATTCACTTTCCCACCCAAACCAGAGGGTCCTGACAAGACCTTGCCTTCAACCAAAGCTCTAAACCCTTAAGCCAGATTTGGATTGTAGGTGCCTGAAGCAGGTTGTGGAAGATCTGGGCAGTAGCTGGGCAGTGATTCTAATACCTGTGAAACACAGCTGATTGTTGAGCAGACTAAATATTTTGTCTTGTGGGGAAGCAGTTGGCTTGATGGAGAGAAGTACCAGAAGTGAACTAGTCCAGAACACCGAAAGAAAGGGAAGGAAAATTACAAGCCTAACAACAGAAGAAGAGAAAGCCAAACGGGATTAAGATGGACATTTCCTTTACATTAGGCTGAAGAAGAATGGGAATGAATACAAACTAATAGTCTTCATATATAAAAAGTGCTTAGAAAACAATGGGCAGGCAGCTTTGGGGGAGGGGTGCAAGACCCTCACATAGGGTCTAGAGAAGACATGCAAATGTTAAATAAACATGGGAGAAAATCCGACTTTAATTAAATCACTTTAGAATAAAAACAGTTTGCCGTTTTAAAACTAACAAAGTTTTGTGGGTTTTTTTTTTTTAATAAATGGTAATACACATTGCAGGTGGACATGTTGAGAAGTGGGTTCTATTTTGTTCATGGAAATAGTATTTTTGCTGGATGATACCTCAGCTGCTTTGGAAAATGTACAGTGCTTCTCACCCAAGAATTCCCCTACGTAAGATTTACCCTAAAGATGAATTACGGATATTCAGGAGGACCTAAGTACAGAGATGCTCACTGCCATCCCTAATGGTGGAAAATTTAGAAGCGACCTCGGTGCCCAGTTAAAAGGGAAACTTGAAGTAAACTGAAAACTTTAAGCAAACTGTTGGCACACTGAATTCAATAGTATGGAACTATACTTGCTGAAAAAGAGACATTTTCACAATCAATTGTCAAGTGAAATTATGGGTATGCTATAATCCATTTTAAAAGAGAGTTTGGAAGGATAAAAACTGAAGATAGGAATGGTGGTTGGTTCTAGGTTTTCTTTTTGCCTGTCTTGTTTTTCTTGGTTTTTTCTGTAATGAACATAAGGAAAAATGTTTAACACTCATATATCCTGTGAACTTCTGGTGAATTGCACAGCGATCTTAAGCAAGCTTGGCTGCCCAGAGGGGGCTGTGTACGTACTGTTCCAGAAATGTCAGGGTTAGAATTGAGTTAGAATTGCCAGTTGGCTCTCATCGACTTAGGACCATGGAATCTGGTTTTAATTCTATCAGATGGCATCTTTCATAGGTAAAAAAAATAAGTTCCAGCCATTCTGGGGCCAGGGGAGAGGAAGGAGCTGAGAAGGGGTTTTTGAGGACTCTACGTTTTCTTTTGTTTCTTTACTAGTTTATATTTAAAGTAACCTTGGGATTTATTTGGACGGCTTGTTTTGTTTTCTAGGCCAAACACCAGAGCACCCTAGAAAGCTGAACTAAAAGAATGCTCATGTTTGACCCAGTCCCTGTCAAGCAAGAGGCCATGGACCCCGTGTCGGTGGTAAGTTTCCAAAATTGAGCACCTCTTTTATTCCCAGTGCCAATAACATGACTGTGTGTTGTATTACTCCTTCAAGTTGCTCATCACTGGACAGGCATTTGGTGGACAGACTTTTCTCAAAGCCTCGGTCAGTGAGTGATGGGGTGAACACCCTTTTAGCAGTGTGCATCCTTTAATCAGTGGGGTCCATTACCCCATGCCCCCAAGATCGGATCAGCACAGAACTTGGGTCATAGGTGAGTCTAGCCATGATGGAAGGAGGTTTACAAAAACTCCTGTTAGCAGCTTTTTAGTTTGAGCTCTCAGGATTATTGGTTTGGGCCCAAAAAAAAGTCTGGCCAGACTGATTTTTAAAAATTAATGTGCATCTGGGGACTTCCAACCACTGCCGCCCCTGCCCCCCCCCCCACCAACTGCCCCGGGGAACATTTAAAAAAAAAAAAAAATCGCTGTATGCAATGTTTACATGGTTAGGAAGCAATTTTCAGAGGCACTTCCACAAGAAATCTGCACCAAGACAGTAATCCTGTGAGGTGTTTTTTTACTACCCCGATCATAATAGAAGAGTTTCTTTTTTTCTTTTCTTTTTTAAGATTTTATTTATTTATTTGACACAGAGAGGGAGAGCAGGGGAGGGAAAAGCAGGCCGTCTGCTGAGCAGGGAGCCAAGCGTGGGACTCGATCCCGGGACCCTTGGATCATGACCTGAGCGGAAGGCCGAGGCTTAACTGACTGAGCCACCCAGGGGCCCAGTAGAAGAGTTTCTTAAAGATGTTTGTGAATGTCCTTTTCTTCTTAATACTGGAAGAAGAAAGCATTCCGTTTTGTCTTCTGTAGTGTTCAGCCTCTCCTTCATGGAGCTGATGAAATAAAAGAGGAAACAGTGGGGGAGGGGGAGCCCTCAAGTCCTGCATCTAAAAACATATTCAGAATAAAACGATCTGCTTAAAAACCGATGACAGCAGCTATCCTGAGCTGTCCGTGGGGTGAGATGGTTGAGGAGAAGGTAGCGAAAGAGAACATGGCCTTGAGGGTGGGATTCCTTTGCGCTTGGAGGAGTCTGGCTGGGAGGGAGTCTGCTTGTCTTTCTTAGCACCAGTGTGTGAAGCCAGCACCCCCCACCCACCCCCCAGGATGCTTCTGGGCCACAGGCGGCTAGGCGTGAGCCAGGGGCTTGTCGAGGTCCAGCACTGGTCGGGTGGAAGTGGGATGGGGTGGTAACGGGTGGTAACAGAAAGGGGGCGGGGGACTTACCGGCAGGGAGTGGTTTGGACTCCCGGCCATTGGTTGGGCCAATAGGAAATAATACGGCAAGGCTCCCACTCCATCTTGCTCTTTTCTTCCACGGGCTTGGAAAATAGTCACAAGGGGAAAAACTTGGCCCGAGTTGTGTATCTGAAGGCTGGTAATGACACGCTTGCAAAATTAGATCATCCTTATGCATCGGCCGCTGAGGCTCCTGCCAAAAATGTTTATACAAGACACAGGGGTCACTCGGAGGCCCTTGGAGCTGAGTTGCCATGGGTAGGACCGAGCCGGTGAAGTGTTTCCTGCTGTGTACAGTGAAAAGTGAGGTCTGAGTGGCTTTAAGGAAATAACATTTACATTCTGGTGTGATAACTGGATAAGCAAGTGTCTGAATACGCAGTAACTGAGCAATAACTTCATTAATCAAAAAACTGAATCGACTTCTGATGTTCCTTGGTCCTTTCACCGTATTCATCAACCCCTTACCCCAAACTATTGCATGATCACATTGGAGGAAAACGGAGGTATAAAATTTCCCTATTAATTATATCCTTGAAATATGAATAGGTTTTTAGTACTGGAGAATATGATTAATTTTATAAATGATGCAGAACCATCTTTGATGCATTTTAATATTCAGTATATTTCCAATGCCTTTAATCAAGCATGAAAATACGGCTGAAGAGCCAATTTAAAGCTCAAATGAAGATCCGCATTGCCAAGTTGGTATGATATAATTTAAGAGCAAGCAAATGTACTTGACTGAAAAAAAAAGGGGAAGTGAAATGAATTTGAAGTAACATTTATACTTATAATGCTGTAACTTAAATAAATACATGAAGTTAAAACATATAGACGTGTCTTTGCAATTAATGGTCTTTTTCTCTTTCATACTCCAGTTCTCAATTTCAGCTTCCAGCTAACACTTACAAAATTTAATTAGATCATTTCACCAAAAGTTAGAATCTGTCCCCACAAGGAAATGTCTTTCTCTTAATTCAGCAAAACCTCAGTTAACTGAAACATTTGGGGGATGTGGGGTGTTGTGATTTATTTTACTTAACAAAACTAAATAAAAAGCCTTTGTTTCCACTCTTGAATATTCAGATTTTATCTTTCCTGCCTCCCTAGGTGGAGTGTGCTAAACCTGCTTTATTATTCTTTTATTCCTCCTTTTTTTTTCTTTTTTTTTTAATCCCACCCTTGACCTGTAGTTTGGTTACTTATTTGGTATTTTGCTGTAGTTTAGAGAAAATAAGGAAGTGTCCTTTCTCGCTTAGGGAAATGCAAGCCTTCAGTACCCTCCCCTGCTTAAACCTTGAGCTTTGAGGCAAACAGGATGGCTTTGAACCGCCCTAGGAAAATGTGCAAGAATGTGGGGCAGAGTAGACCACGGCCCCCTCCCCCAGCTGTGGATCTCTGCCACCTCCTATCCGTGCGATGTTGGCAAACCACCCAGGGCTCCGTGAGCCTCTTTCCTTTCTGTCAAATTGGAGATGATCGTATGTACGTGAAGAAACAGCGTGTGAATACAAAATGCACATGTGAAGAGTTACTTTCACCAGTATATCGCCAAAGAAAGCTAGAGATTAAGGAATTGAATTCAGGAAGTGAGAAAGAAACCAAAGAGTTTTTCAAAGTATTTTTTCTTATTTTATTCCAAAGGAAAGATAACTTTTGAAAAAAAAAATAAAAGTGTATTCTTCCCCCCCCCCCCCCGCCCCCTTCTTGTAATGAAAATTACCCTCTAACAGACTCCTTACAGGTTGAGAAGTACTTAAAATCTGTAGGACCTCTGTTCTGTTCTCAGGGAAACTTTCATGACTCTTCTGAGCCTGGCAGAAAGAGAGCTTTCTACTTTTGTTTGCATAGAAGGGTAAGAAATCGCTGTTTCCAGAGTGTGTGTTTATAAGCTCACCACACCTTCCTGCGCTGGGAACCCCACCCTTGGTATGAAGATTCCTTTGACTTGCCTTGGCCCTGTCACGGATGCTCACTCTTTTTTTCATATTAAAGAGTGGTGAACTAGAGACCCTACTGCCCATGTTTCGTGCAGTGCCTCCATCTGCTTCAGCTGTCTGGTGATGGAAAACTCACCAAAACTCTTCCAATAAAACAAGCGATTGAAATGCTCACTTAAGGGATGCCTGGGTGGCTCAGTCGTTCGGGCCCCTGCCTGCGGCTCAGGTCATGATTCCAGGGTCCTGGGATCAAGTCCCTTGTGGGGCGCCTTCCTCGGCGGGGAGCCTGCTTTTTGCTCTGCCTAGCGCTCCCCCTGCTTGTGCTCACTTGCGCGCGCGCTCTCTCTCACAAATAAATAAAATCTTAAAAAAAAATGTTCACTTAAGTACAAAGTGGTAGCTTTGGAAAATCATCCAACGCCGTGCCTTCTTC
The DNA here is from genome assembly GCF_922984935.1 of Meles meles. NCBI lineage: Eukaryota > Metazoa > Chordata > Mammalia > Carnivora > Mustelidae > Meles > Meles meles. The sequence continues at coordinate 36,840,646 of NC_060067.1, read as the reverse complement.
CCTGTCACAATTAAAATCGTCCTGGTTTTCGAGAAGCCAGAGAATTGGTGCTATCTTTAGTCTTGACAGTGGTAAAAAACCCACTCAGTGTGCACTGATACACTTCACTCGTTCATCCCGTGTTTATCGATGAATGCCAGACCCTCATCTCCTGTTCTAGTAAGAGGAGGCAGTCTGCAAATAAATGTGACATAAATGTCTGTCGCAACGGGAGAGAACTTTCTGGAAAGTTAACAGCGCATTCCCACCCCCAGTGAGGGCCGAAAGATCGGAGAGACCCTTGCTGGAGTCTGTCTTCAGGATGCTCTGGTCCAGGATAGAAGGCCTCCCCGGGTGAGCGCTGTGCACAGCAGGGCTGGGTGGCCATCGGGGGCCCGAGGAGTGTTGGCTGCCTCATCAGCACTTGAGTCTGGTTTGGATTTGGGGCTCCTCCAGCACCTGTTTGCACTGCTTTGTTAGGAGGTAGGAAAGGTCTGGAACAGAGACGAAGCCCCTATTACCGTGGTGTCCACGGAAGGCACACACCCGGAGCGAATCGAACCCTGCCCTGCGGAGATCAGCACAGTTGCTGGCTGACTTGTAGTATAGCTGGTGTGCTCCACCCAGACAATGGAAGCAGACGGTCTCACAGAGGGCTCTGGCAACCACTGCTGTGGGATTTTCGGGTGAGATGGTGTGAGGAGCCCCATTTCTTCACCCTTTTACAAAGCAGTCAGACTGGAAATAGTTAATTGTGTACTCTGTTGTGTGTCCAAATGTGTCTCCCTACTTATAGCCCTGTAGCCTTGCATACACTTCCGGACGGGCCAGTGGATGGGGGGTAGGGGGGCGCGGGGCAGCCACTGGGGAGCAGAGTCAGCAGGAATGTGCATGTTTATAAAACTTGGCTTGATGTGGGGTTTTCTCTTTCTTTATGGCTCGAGAAACCCGAGATGATTATTGAATTTGCAAATCTCCCAGGTTCTAAATTGTTGCTTTTCCTTAAACTCCCCCCACAGTTAGAAAAATCCAGCAGTGACAGCAGTAAAAGTGTGTCCTCATTCTGCTTTCTATTTAGCTGCCAATAACTTGGCATTGAAATCTAGGTCATAGGGAGGTCTTTGAAGAATAGGGCTGAAAATGAGGGAGAAGTACATTTTGGTGAGTAGAAGAAAATGCTGCCTCCCATTTCCTAACTTTTTGTTTCTAGTGCCATGACTTTTGCCCTTTTGAGAATCCTATGAAGTGAGTTAACCTTTAGAACTAGGAGAAATCTTTCTCCCCCTGTATTTAATGACTTCTTTAAACCTTTGTTGTACATACTAGGAATTTATTTTTTTTTTAAGCAAATCACTGCCTCTTAACTTTATGTATTTTAATATTTAAATGTAAATGTATTTAGTATTAATATAGCTGTATGTTTTGGGCCTTTCACCCTGTGGTGTACTTACATGTACCTGGTTCTAAAGAAAGGTAGAAATAGTCTTTTCCTCTGATTCTTGATGTATAACTCAAAGCCGTTTTCGAAAACAACAGTTTATAGGGGGCACTTGAGTGGCTCAGTCAGTTAAGCATCTGACCTCTTACTCATCAGGTTTCCTGCACAGTATGGAGTGTCTTAGAGATCGTCTCCCTCTCCCTCCCCTTCTGCTCAAACCCCTGCCCCTGCACTGCCCCCCCCCTGTGCACACAGGTGCTGTCTCTCTTAAATAAATTAAATCTTTTACAAATCACCATTTATATATTTTGTATTTCCTTATTTATATCCTTCACGTCCTTGTTTTTTAAACAGTATTATTAGTGAAAAATTCTTTCCCCACCTTTAAATTGTTTCTGAATGGCTTGCCAAATTTTAATACTAAAAATTAGTATTTTTATTCTACTCTGTATCTCTTTGTCATTTAGAGGCATGCTGGTTCAAAAAGGGTCTGTGCCCGTAGGGCTGCTCCCCAGAAACTCAGAATCTGTATTTTGACAAGATGGGTCAGGTGCATTCATGCAGAGCGAGGTTCGAGAAGCCCTGGTTGGGGGGATCAGACCCATTACAGTGTTCCTACTGGTCTAGAAAGAGAAGGGACTTCTAGCACCACAGTGTGGGTAAAGCTCACAACATAGCCTATTGAATCCAGTTATAATTTTAAATTATTTAAAATTTAGAATGGGGGTTTTCAGTCATCTTGACAAGTTTTGCCCTATCCTCATGGCACCTTCGATTCTAATATTTAGTAATTTTTCCTGCCCTCTTTTGTTGACATGCTTTTATTAACATAATAAATTAATTTGAAAAGGACATCACTACTGTACAAAATGTTTTTTCTTATGCAATTTAAATAAACACATAACTATTTTAAAGCATTGTGTATTTTTTGTGTACTATCTAGAATTATTTTTGGTGCCCCCAGAGAGGTGTGTGTACCTACCACAGGAGATGGTGGGCGTTGAGAGGGATAAAGAAAGGACAGAAGAGCAAAACACACAATCTTAACGGTGAGAAAGTGACTTCACTGCCTGGTCCCATACCGCCCATATACTCCCTGATACTTGGGCCTGGTATGCCCAGAGAAGGGAGTTCTCACAACAACACCAGGGTACTTAGCCCTGTGGAGGTTTTACCTAGTGGAGGCCCAGAGAAGAAAGGGTGTGATCTCTGTGATAATCCCAGTAAAAACCACCGCTGTCCCACAATCATTCCTAACAGTAGTACCCACTGGGGAACTGGGGCAACCCAGAAATTTATCATGCATCTAAGCTCTTTAATGATAAGGCCCCATTGGTGGGTTTTCTCCGCTGTATTATGAGCTGGTATTGTCTCAGTATGTTCAAATACATTGCTTCTCGGCCTTCTGGTTAAGATCAGGTGAAAAGAATTCAAATACAAGTAGTTTCCTGCAGAAGGACTTGACACGTCATCACTGAACGTTTCAGTTGCCCTAAAATACCTAAGAGTAAAGAAAATAACTTCTGTTGAAGTTATAAAAGCATCCTACAACAAAGATTTTTTTTTTTCCAGTGATGACTAAGGAATAGAAGTCATTCTTGTGAATTCCAGGGCCAAGGACCATATACGCATCGTGTGTAGTGATTATGATTGGTTTGTATTTAAAACTGGTAGTAGTCCATTATTCTGGTAGTACAAGAGAGGAAGGTATTTCAAAGGGTGGCGCAGCCGTTTGGGTGTCTGCCTTCGGCTCAGGTCATGATCCCAGGATTCCGGGATCGAGACCCAAGTCAGACTCCCTGCTCCGTAGGAGCCTGATTCTCCCTCTCCCTGCCCCTCCCCCTGCTTGTCTCGCTCACTCTCTGTCAAGTAAAATCTTTAAAATAAATAAATCGAATAGAACAGAGATAAAGGAGATCATTTGTCAGCTCTTAGGTTTGGATGAAGCACCGGCCCCAGTCAGTGTACACGTTGCTTCAAGTGTGTCCTTATTGGAGTCCCATGAGCTGTCTCTCACAGTTCTGTGGCATGCGCAAACGTGGACATCAAGTCACCTTCCACGGTTTCTTTCAAACTGTGACTAAGACCATTCAACAAACTGGGGTCAAGGACGTTATTGCACGCGGGTGAGCTTCGGGATATGGAGGTGGGTGGGATACTGACCTGGTTGCGGGAGACTGAGGCATCTTCTGGGACGTAGGGCTTTTAGTGGTAAAACCAGACCGTTGGGAGCAAACCAGGACTGTTGGTCGGGTGACCCTTGGCATGGGTTGGTCAGCAACTGAAGCCACCCCCCAAACCTACTGCCGTGCAGCCCCGTTTCTCCATATTACACACCAGCGTATGGTGAGAAGGACAGACGGCCTCCTCTGGAGGGTAGTGACAGCATTTCCTGCCGACTGAGGAGCCATGTCAGCAAAGCAGTGGGGGGTGGGGAGGGGTTCATTGGCTTGGCTGGCTGTTGGTGAACCCCAACACTGACTCCCACCAGTCAAGGCCCATAATAAGTCTTCTGTTTATGACCTGTGGTATCAACCTGAACCTCAACCTTAACGTCTGACGGGGAATTCAGTTAGAATTTTTCATGCGACACAGTTATCTCATTAACCTTAACCTTTATTACACCAGCCCCCTCTCGGCATTGTCTAGGGTCAGTAACCATCTGACCGTACCCTGCCTATTGAGCCCACCTAATTGAGCGTGCCTTGGAGGACCTCTCCCGTTTCATTCCCGTTTGCAAAGCGAATGCACCTGTGTGGTGGCTTAGACGCTTCTGTTTCCTTCCCGACAGTCCTACCCATCCAGTTACATGGAGTCAATGAAGCCCAACAAGTACGGCGTCATCTACTCCACCCCGTTGCCGGATAAGTTCTTCCAGACCCCGGAGGGCCTGTCGCACGGGATGCAGATGGAACCGGTGGACCTGACCGTGAACAAGCGCAGCTCGCCGCCCTCCGCGGGCAGTTCTCCTTCCTCGCTGAAGTTCCAGCCCTCGCACCGGAGAGCCTCGCCCGGCCTGAGCATGCCTTCCTCCAGCCCGCCCATGAAGAAGTACTCGCCGCCTCCCCCGGGCGTGCAGCCTTTCGGCGTGCCGCTGTCCATGCCCCCGGTCATGGCCGCTGCCCTGTCCCGCCACGGCATCCGCAGCCCCGGGATACTGCCCGTCATCCAGCCCGTCGTGGTGCAGCCGGTCCCCTTCATGTACACCAGCCACCTCCAGCAGCCGCTCATGGTCTTGTCGGAGGAGATGGAGAACTCAAACAGCAGCATGCAAGGTAAAGGCCACTGCCGGACTGCGCGGCCGCTCGGGGTCTGCACGGGGGGCGGTGCCAAGAGCCCTTGTGCTCTTGGAGGAGCTAGTCCCCTTAGGGTCGGCCTGCCTGAGGCATTTCCTTTCTGATGTCCTTTGGGGGGGGTTTCTCCCCCCCCCTTTTTTTAAGTGTTGCTACTGGAAGAGCTCCCAGGAACCAGGCTGTTTAATGCCACGAAATGATTACTCCCACTGCGTAATTGTCAACTTCGGGCTACTGAAAATCCTGACTTTGTATTATGCTTTGTTGAATGCTGACCTGGTTCCGTTAAAAGGGCATTTAATAAATGCCTTTGATCGTGGTGATAAGTAATGGTTACTAAAAGCCAGCTCATTTACTGGCTGGTCGCAGGCAGAAGACTATGGGGTTAAAAGGAGATTTCCCAGAATCCTAAGGAAGACTCATTTGGGGTGGATGTGCTCAAAGGCCAGCTTCTGATGCTTGCTGCTTGCTGGTGGAATAGTGGTTGGGGGGAAACGAGATCTCCCCCACCCCCCCCCCCCAGATTTTCTTTCTGCTGTAATTTTGCCAGAAGCCAATAGATATTCCACCCATCCTTGTCGTAGATAGAAGCTGTGCAGTCAACTTCTTAAAAAAAACAAAACAAAACTGAAATTGGTCGATTGTACATGGAGTGACTTTTCTATTTTTATCTTTTAGTACCTGTAATTGAATCATATGAGAAGCCTATATTACAGAAAAAAATTAAAATAGAACCTGGAATTGAACCACAGAGGACAGATTATTATCCTGAAGAAATGTCACCCCCTTTAATGAACTCAGTGTCCCCCCCGCAAGCACTGTTGCAAGAGTAAGTATGTTCAGGTCTGCCGGACATTGGCGTGGCAGCGCCTTGGGACCTGGGTTGGAAGCACACGCTTCCGGCTCGTGCTGTGTGGATTGCCAGGAACACCTTGCAGCCACTGGGAAGGATGGGAAGTCTCTCCAGAGGCAGTGTGTTCTGCTGTATGGACTGCATCCTGACATTCTCGTCAAGTCGGCAGCAGATTGAGCACTTGTGATTGCCACTTGTCACAACAGTTGTTTTTATCTTGGTGTTCTGGGGTTTGGGGGCGTCTTTTTTTTTTGTTTATTTTAATCCTTCCAGACTATACATAGTTTTCCCATAATCTTTATCCCAATATGGATTGAATTTGATATTCTAGATACTCTACACAAGGTTGGATCGTGAAAACTTGAAGACACACCTCGTCCTTCCATTTGTCACCTCTAATACTGTTTCTGTGATGGGGAATATCTTGAATCAGAATTTTCAGGCCACCTGCGAGCCCAAGGAGGTCATTCCAAGAAAGACATGTAGACAGTGGTGGCAACAGAAAGTTGTCTGTGTAGCTCGGAGAAGTTCATTGTTGGAATAACCCATTATTCTCTGGTCTCTGGTCTTTTTCATCACATCCGCCCTTAGAATGTTCAGTGTGGTTTTTTGTTTTGTTTTGTTTTAAGATTTTATTTATTTATTTGACAGACAGAGATCACAAGTAGGCAGAGAGAGAGGCAGGGGGAAGCAGGCTTCCTGCGGAGCAGAGAGCCTGATGCGAGGCTTGATCCCAGGACCCTGGGACCATGACCCGAGCGGAAGGCAGAGGCTTTAACCCACTGAGCCACCCAGGCGCCCCTGTCCAGCGTGTTTAGAGCTACCATCCAGGAGGAAGGTTTCTTATCAACTACATCCAAGCACTGAACAGTGGTTTGTTTTAGGTCTAACTTGTGATGGGTGTCATACACAAGTTAAATAGCATTGTTGATGGGATTTGCTACAGTAGACAGCCTTGTCTTGCCTTCTACTGGAGGCTGTGGTTTTTTGGTTTTTTTTTTTTTTAAGATTTTATTATTTATTTATTTATTTGACAGAGAGATCACAAGTAGACAGAGAGGCAGGCAGAGAGAGAGAGAGGGAAGCAGGCTCCCTGCTGAGCAGAGAGCCCGATGCGGGGCTGGATCCCAGGATCCTGAGATCATGACCTGAGCCGAAGGCAGTGGCTTAACCCACTGAGCCACCCAGGCGCCCGTGGAGGCTGTGTTTGTAGGAGCTCGGAAGGTGACCTTTGGGTCAGACATCTTGGATCCCAGCTCTGTTCTCCGCCATATGTATAACCTTGGCCTAGTCTATCTTGCTGCCTCTGTTTCCTCTCTGTTTTCATTATTGGTTGTGATTCTTTTCCTTGTAATTGTCTTATGTTGTGGCACTTTCAAGGTTGACTACGATGGCCGGCTTCCTGGTACAAGGCAGTAGTCTTCTTCCCCCCAGGCGCCTTCCATCCTCTTTCTCCCCATAGTACTTTTTTCCAGCTTGAAACAGTGTTCTGCACTCCTTTCTACTTCGTCTTTTCCCATCTCTCTTACCCAAGGCGGTCTGCAACAGAGTGTGAATTCTCTGGCTTTTAACATCTGTTTTCTTGAACTTAAAATCTACATTTTATTTCTGTTCACATCTAACCCAAGCAGGCACCCCTTCATAGTAGGTCATGTTCAAGGTCATGTTCAGTGCCCATTGCAACAAGTCCTAGTTGGTTATTTTGTGGGGAGGGGTTGTCCTTTGCTCCCTGAGAAATGGAGAAGAGAATCCTACAAGCAGCCACATCAGCAGGGGGAGAGAGTGTTGGGTGAACTTGGACAAATACTACCTTTCACAGTTGCATCATGCTTCCCCCACCCCCGGTGAGACTTTCCCACGTGTTTTCAAAGGAATTATTTCATTGCTGCACAACAAGCATGTGGGAGTCAGAGCAAATGGAGACGGCTGAGCCAAGACATTAGGTAATTTGCCTAGAATCACACTGTGAACAGCAGCGGGGTCTGGCCTCCATCCCCCTGCCACCCGATGAGGGCTCTTCCTGCTACGTCCCTATCTAACCAGTGCGCCCCCCCCCCCCCGCTCGTGGGTGGAAGGAGACACAGAAAGACCAGCCAAAATAGACATACCTTGCAGGCCGAGTTCCCTCCTCTGTTATGGTGCCAGGTGTCTCTGGCAAGGTGATTGGCTACATGACTTGCACTTGTCATTGTTCTTGCCCACGTGGTGAGTAAGATGGTAGACAGCCAAGTGCCCGCAGAGAGAGGGAGGGACGACCCATGGACTGAAAAGGCGTGATTCCAAAGTCGAGGTTATTGCAAATTGCAATGTAAACCGGGACAGAAGATTTGAAAGCATTATTTTGCGCTGTAAATGCTGCTGAAAAGAACATGCTTTTTGCTTACTTTGAGTGATGTCCTTTTGATGATCTCAAGCTCGGTGGCTTTTACTGATTAATGAGTAATACACTTATTTTAATGCTGACCTAAGAATGCATTTTGCTCCTCAAAAAATTCAACAGATTAGCCACAACTGGGACATGCAGTCTTTAAGTCATTCTCTCACAGATGTGATTAAGTAATGTCTTGGAATGTGCCCAGTAGCAGCCCACATAGGAAGCCAGCTAGCCAGGAAAGAATCGATTGAAACCAAGTGCCTAGTGCCGTTGCAGTGAGGCGGTCCCAATAATTCTCTTTCCGGAAACTCTTCCTGTCCAAAGGCGGACTTTAAAATACAGCTTTGAAATCCATTTGCTTGCACAGAAGAGTTACAGCTTTAGGATGATTTTTAAAGGCACTTGAATGTCTGTCAGATTCCTTCTCTTTCTCTTTTTTTTTTTATATTTCCACATGTGAAATGTGTTTAGAACAAAGAACTTGAGGATCAGATCTCCCCATTTAATTGTGTCTATGAATTACAGCAACCCTTGGTTGTAATGATCCCATACAGCCTCTCTGAAAATAAGCAGCAGAGAGTCTAAAAAGGGGGCAGTCTCGAGACCCCGGCCACCAGCTGCCGCCTGTACCAGCATCCGGCCCCCTAGAGGTGCGGCTGCCAACCGTTCTCAGAATGATGCTGCCTTCAAGGTAGACATTGGCTCTAGCAGGGATTTCCTTTCCTGGTGTTACGAGATCCCCCAAAAAACTCCTCATGACATTAAGCCACTGTAGAGGCCACATTTGCAAATGGGTTCCTTCTGAACTTCAAAATACTAACCGCGACCATTTAGTAGATTTACATCTGAAACTGATGTTACCCTGCAGTCCTCTGTGTACGTTAAAACTTTCTGACATCATATTATTACCAGCATCCCCACTGGACGGAGGACATGCAGGCACAGAGAGGAGCGGTCCCTTGCCCAGGGTCCCAGAGACTATGAGTGGCGGAACTGGGATTTGACGTTGGAGCACACAGCCTTTTAACGTATCTTTATATGCAAAATGAGCTGGGGAAAGCAGTCAGAACTACCACATGGAAACTGTTAGACAGATGTCCAACCCATAAAATCTAATAATTGGGAGAGAGTTCTAAAATTACCTGGGATACTCCCCCAGTATCCCAGCGGCAGAGGAGATATATTTTAACCATTCAGTTGCCCCCCCAGCATTTTATTTCCTGAAGTTCTCTTAATGAAGATGAAACATTTCAGTTGATGGCATTAAAGTTGAAAGTTAAAAATAAACCGACAATTCTTTTCTTTCTCCAGAAGAATTTTAAATTACTAATTCTGCTTTCTAAAAACCTGTATGTGTCCCCAGATCCATCACTCTTCTATTTTCTCTCTGTTTGTACATACACATAATTGAACTCCTTGTCTACCCCCCCCCCAACCCAGTGTTGACTTTTCCACCTAAACCTGGCTATTTCATTCTTCTGTATTGTCCCCGCTAAACATTAAGGTAGGGGTAAAGTGAGACTCAAAACTGCCAGTTTTCTTTGCTAATAGTAAAAGTGAAAAATAAGTAGTCACTTAAAATCAATGCACCTTTTATTCTCTTCCTAGTTACTTAGTGGGCCTGGGAGAGCTCCTGATAGGGCACGTGTATTGAGATTTTTACCAAGATCAAAACAAGTTTCATTTCAGGGGCTCCCTTTTGATTTTGATGGTGACATTTTATTACCCTTTTTTCTCTCCCAAGCGTGCGTGTTTGCCTTCATCAGATTCCTTTTCTTCTCCTCATCCACACTTGTACAGAAAAATTCGGATAGTATTTGGACCATTTAAAGAACTGTAGATCCCAGTTTAAGAGATAGGTGTTTTATTACCTATTACCATCGGACGCCAGTTCCATAAGCTTGTGGATGATGTATCAAGTAATCAGTCGTTAGGAAAGCTAATGAACCGATTAGAATTTTTTAATTACTGACATTAATCAGCGGAGGAAGCCCCAGAAAGCTTTATAGACTTTCCCCAGCTTTTCCCCCGTCTGCCTCTTCTCTCCTGAAAAAGCGAAAGTTTAGAGCAGTGGTGGTTCACCTGATGGGTTTTCAGAGCCCCCCCAGGAAAGGTGTGTGGACGCAGGAAGGGGTGTGGGCAAGCGGGCAGGAAGGCAGGGAGATGTCGGGTGCCTCTGAGAACCGGCACTGCACCAGAATCCTCGCTCACTCAGGAATGACAGCAGTAGGAAAGGTTTGAGGTTTTGAAAACAGCAGTGTCTGCCTTCCTTTCTTTATCTATTCATTTTGGAAGAGCCAGAATTTGAAACTCAGACAGACGTGGATTGGTGAGCTTTAAGAGAAGCTCATTGCCAGTTTCGGAAAGGATAAAATGTAGATGATAATGAGCGGGATTGCCTGAGCTTTAGGGAATTGGACCTGCGTTCTTCCCTACACTAAATGACCATTAGGGCAAGCTATGGAAGGACACTGGAACCCTACTCAGCTTTGCTCTCGTACCACGAGATTCTGTAAATAGGCGAATCTGTACTGAGTCAAAGCCTCTCCTAGCACCTGCATCTCCCTCTAGCGTAGCACCTAACCCTTCTTACTGTCATTACTTATCTACATGTCTGTCTCCCCCTAGAGTGTGAGCTCCTCGAGGGCAGGAACCCTGTTTTTATTCATCTTTGTGTCCCGGTGCCAAGCACAGTGCCTGGCTCATGGTAGGTGCTCACTCCATGTTTGTTGAATGACTATAGAAGTGCTTCTCGGGTTGATCAGCTAATTATTTTTTTTGGTTGTCGTTGGGGTTTTTTTTTTGTTTGGTTGGTTGGTTGGTTTTGCCTAGTGGTGTTAATGCCTTTGGTAGTAGACTGAAGGAAAGGAGAGAGGCTTTCCCCCGGATGTTTCACACAGTGCCGTTGGCTTTCCTAGGAATCACCCGTCGGTCATAGTGCAGCCGGGAAAGAGACCGTTACCTGTGGAATCTCCGGACACCCAGAGGAAGCGGAGGATACACAGATGTGACTACGACGGGTGCAACAAGGTGTACACTAAAAGCTCTCACTTGAAAGCGCACAGAAGAACACACACAGGTATCAGAAATGCCAGAAATCTCCATCTTTTCCTCATGAGAGAGAGCGAAATGGAATGTTAGGAACGTTCTAGCTTCCAGGGGTGATGATAAGGACATGGTCCAGCCATTCTGAAAGGAAGCAGAGCTGTCTGCAGATCTCTTCTGCCAGTTGTGAAAAACACACTTTTTCGGTCAAGATGTATTTTCGTAATGAGTTAGAATGGATGCAAGGTTATAGCCATGACAGGGTTGCTCCTGGTCCTGTGGGGTTGTGTGCTCTGTGTTCCGGGGGGCGCGAGGGGGGGGGATGTTCTTAGCCCTGGGACTGTTTCATCAGGGATGTGGCCTTCATAGAGACCGTCCTTTAATAAATGTGGTACATTTATTACTACACAACAGCAGCAAACAAACCAAAACCACCACAGTTCTTTATGCAGAACAAAAGGAAAGATACTTGGGTGATTTGTGTCTTCTAAAACGGGGGGAACTTCTGTGCTCTCGCCTGCCCTGTTTGTTCTGGGGCTTTTACTTATTCTGCCCAGGACTGAACACAGAGCATCCCGCCAGATCTTCCAAAAGTGATTACACGGGTGAAGAAAACACAGCTGTTCTGTTCGCTCTTGAACGTTTCATGAGCAGAGCAGCTTGAGGAACCCCTACAGGATGGTGTCGACAGCCCACTTGTCAGTCAGTATGGGAGATCCGTGCCGACAACAGGCCTCGTCTGATCTAACCCCAGACCCTTGGATGTGAAATTTATAGTATAACAGCCGTTGTCCCCTGGGTACATTTTCCTTCACTCAGAATCTCTGTTGTTTGTTTGCTGTTTGTATTTTGTTGAGCCTTGGGAGTCACTCCTATTAGGAATGTTCACTACAAGGAAAATCTGGGATTTGGAAGAGAAAGGGGAAGGAGAGTGGCCGGGTGGAGTGAAGTTACTCAGTGATTCCCAGGGAGAGGGAAAGGCAGCTTGCGGACAGCTGAGTTCTTGGGTTTGGTCACAGGGTTCTTAGAGGGAACTGAGGCGGGGGGGTTGCATTTAGGGAAACATCTGGTCTCAGATGCCAGGGAAACCAGTAAAAGAGCATTCCCAGGGCATTAATGCAACCTGAACGGTGGATATTAACCAACTTCAGCTTAAGATGAAAAAAGACATTGGTTATTTGAATAACAATTTAGATATAGGAAAAATACCTCTCAGAATTTATGTTCTCTGAAGCAAAGCAGGTAAGACAATTCTGAAGAGCTCCTCGAAATACCAAGGCATGTCAGTCCTTAAAATTTCTAGACAACAAGGGGGATGGTAAGTGGGAATTGATTTGTGAGGCCCATTTGCCCTTAGAGACTCATATTAAACACGGGCAATGGCCACTAACAGCCTTTTTATTTGTAAGGGCCTTCATGCTGCCTCTCCCTGTGATTTCCCGCAGGAGGGGTTCGGAGAGACCTCGCTGCTGATAGGCCGAGGAGGAACTACTGTATTTTTAGGATGTCTCAGAGCATTATACCTCAGCATAATCACAGTTGACTCAAACAAAAGATGCTGAAATTCCTGTCGGTGTCTGTCACACTTCTTACTTTTAGGAAACTGTTAAAATAAGAAAATCCCGTAAACTTTCAGTTTGGACTTCGCATTAAGTGGAAAGCACTGTGTAACTAAGCACCACAGTTGCTTAGGACTTGAAGATAAATACAGATCACAAGTTGTTTCTTAAGGGATTCTTCCCTGCTATTTAGGGCAAAACCAAAATTACTTGCGAGCTCCTCCGAATGGATTTCAGTGGCTTTATGCTGTGAAAACTTTTAAAATCTTTTCTTTGTGCAGGGAGGGGTGCAGAGTGCTAGTTGAATAGTAAGAGAATTAAGCCACTTGTTTACTTGTTTGGGGAACGGATGGAGGGACATACCTTGGAAATAATATTTGCCCAGAGTTGTAGCTCGAAAATCTTTACTGTTTTTACTAATGAATAGCCTTTCACCCTCAGGAAAAAAAAAAATAATAAGCTTTTCCGTTTTTCCTTTTTGCAGGAGAAAAACCCTACAAATGTACATGGGAAGGATGCACATGGAAGTTTGCTCGGTCTGACGAACTAACAAGACATTTCCGAAAACACACTGGAATCAAACCTTTCCAGTGTCCAGACTGTGACCGCAGCTTCTCCCGCTCTGACCACCTTGCCCTCCATAGGAAACGCCACATGCTAGTTTGAATGGCTCCGTCCCCCGCCTCAGCGTGGCTCCCCACTCTCCTGGCTCGCTCTCTGTCCTCCTTCCCATGATCTAACTCATTTTTTACATGTACATTTTAATTTGGATTCAGCTGGCCTGAATCTCGGAATTTATATCATTCAAACTTCCATATGGTCAGTAGTAGATGTTCTCTAATCCTCTCCTTACCACGGGTCAGACCTAAAGAATGTGAACACTTTTTTTTTTTCTTTTTTTTTTTTTCCGGGGATGCTAAGCAAACCCTTCTTACAGATACGTTTAATGTAATGAGAACAAGGGAACATGTAAACTTAAAATAGCCAATTGTCGATTTCTCCATGTATTTCTCAAAAGAATGTCAAAGTAAATGTATTAGAAATACAGTATCCAGCCTGCAAGTCCTTGCCAGGGGACCTTGATACCTCTGTGCCCTGTGATCGTGTTTTGTGCTCGCCAGCAAGAAGGAGGGCGGCCCCTCTCCCAGGTTAGGCAGACATGCAGCCAGATTTCAGGTAGGACTGTCCGTCCACCCTTCCTCCCTTCTGTTGCCTTTCACAAACCCAGCTTGTCAACTTGGATTTACCATGTCCTCTAAATTAAGTCCTTGATGTACTTCTGTGCCTGCAGCTAACAAGGTCTTTGCCACCCCCGGAGCTGAGCCGGAGTGCTGATTTAGGCGGGCGATCTCTGTCAGTGAGGGGCCCAGCCTCGCAGGGAGTCAGAACGAAGGGGCGTGGCGCAGGGGAGAGGCAGCAGCGTGAGCGAGGGAGGAAGCCAGCCCCTTCCTCCTGGGCTTGGGCTCTCCTTCTGAGGTTTCATCACTGGGTTAGCTGCTCAGGGCATCCCCAGAGCCTCAGTCCCTCTGCTCGACTGTGCACAAGCATCTGGCAGAGCCGAAAACTGATGGAGTCGTCCTGACCCCTGTCGCCATTCCTCCGATGTCCTTAATGTGGGTCATCGAGCCTTGATTGTCAGGACACCATGAAAATATTTTGCCCAGTAATGGTAGAGGGGGCAAAAAAGTCTTGAGTAAGAATATGGATGGCCTTTCTTTCACTCAACCTACTTGCAGCTTTTTTTTTTCTTTGCAAACGGAAACGTTGAGTGTATTTGTATTCCCATATCAAATTAATCATACAGCTTTTATATGGAAAGTCTGCTGTGTGGACCGTAGGGTGCCAAGTGGGCTGTCACTTGTGTGTGTGATGCATACCGTAGTCAGCGTCTGCTGATCTCTAGTGGACGCGTTCATTTTAAGACCCAAGTGACCCAATTTGTAAATACAGCTGGTTGGGAAGCGCACATACCTTCAGTCGGGGGACAGATTTCTGAAAAATACAGAAAACCCCAGTTCAGGGATTCATATCTTGAGAGCTCCAAAATTCCCCAACATTTACTATTAAAGAGCTGGAAATCGATCACTCAAGTATCCCCTTAGAAGAAGCTGAAAATGACTCGTGTTTATGTCAAAGAGAAGTAGCGCGCCATTCTTTGGGGGGAAGTTTTATGTTTTGTGGGGTTTTTTCCCTTTTTTTTCTTTTTATTTTTTCAAAAGCTGGCTTTTGAGCACCATAGTCTAAATGCCAATAAAAATAATTCACGCATAGAAAAGTCATTGGTCCTAAATTTGAAGAAAGTGGGCAACAGTGGGTGTGTGTCCCCAAATGCGCCTTCATCCCTCGATAAAGGACGGAAGAGAAGGGAGAAGAATCCTGAAGAGCCATCCCGGCCACAACTCAGGATCCAACACAGCCTTAACTGGGAGGAATCCGTTGTTCATCTGTTTCTAAGACATCAGTGAATTCTGGAGGCCCGTGAATCGTGTGGGGAGCTTACTCTGATGGCTTTGTGTTAATAAAAAGTTAGTTGTAGGGACTCTGCACCTAAGAGATCCCACTTACCAGCCCTCTGAACCCGCTGAAAGGAAATACAGTTGAGAAACGCAGCGTTAACTTATCTTCTTGGCACTTGGTTCTGATTTTTTTTTCTTTTTTCCTTTTTTTTTTTTTTTTTTTGGTAAGCACTGCGAAATTTGTTTGGAATATTAAAACCTCCTAATTGGGCTTGCTTTGTGTTTTTGCAACTATGACATGAATTGAGGGATAAAAACGGCTCTTGGGAAAGTAGGCATCGTCTACTGTAAATGCTGTCACTTTCATACCAAAGTGTGTATTTCTAGGAGGGGTTCTTCGGCAACACACTGAAGATCGAGTTGGAATGTGAGGAACTTTTTTGTTTTCATGGAGATGACCAGTGTGTGTGTGTGTGTGTGTGTGTGTGCGCGCGCGCGCGCGTGCACGTGTTGTGTTCCAACCTATAGAGAAGGTAGGGGGGAAAGGCAAGAAAGGGTAGAATTGGTCATCTTGGAATAATTAGCTTTTGAGTGTGGGTCTGGTTGATAGAAAGCTTCGTAGGTTCTCATGAAATTTGGTGTGTGTTACGGCATATTTAAATTTTGTCAAAAGAGCAAGCAAGACCCTGCAGAGACTTTCCATTACTGTTGAGCTTACTTAGATTGTGTTAACACGTTCATTAACAAAGATCCATTTTAAGTCTGAAAGAAAGGCAAGCCCCACTGTTCCCGTTGCTGGTCTGTATACTTCAGTTACCGATTGGCTCTTGCCCAAATTTTCCTTTTTTATATATATTTGTATTTTACTATGATAGTTGAGAAATTTAGTCTCTTAGACATTTTTAGCTGTGATGGTGGAAGACCTCAAATACAAGATAGGATGCCCTTTCACATGTGGATTTAATGATGTTCCAGGTCACCATCAGTGGTTTTAATGGCAATATTTTACATTGATGAGAATGACTTGTATACATGAAGTTAGCGTGGTGTAA
The DNA here is from genome assembly GCF_922984935.1 of Meles meles. Taxonomy (NCBI): domain Eukaryota; kingdom Metazoa; phylum Chordata; class Mammalia; order Carnivora; family Mustelidae; genus Meles; species Meles meles. Next base: position 36,824,597 of record NC_060067.1, on the reverse strand, counting down.
ATCTCGTTAGGGAGTTTCTTTTGATTATTGTCCAAGGGTCATCTTGGGGAAGTCAGAACAATTAAGGCTGAATGCATCATATTGTAGAGTTCCAAAATGGGAATCTACATCATAAATGGGCATTAACATTCTAAATCGTCGGGTAGGGAGAATGTGTTAGCAGCGTAACTAGGTCCAACCAAGGAAATGCTACAGACACGGGAGTTGTGGGAGCCTTGGAACAGATTTCTAGGGGAACCATAGCTGTAAATGTATATTTTATTAGAACACCATCTGCACTATCAGTGTTGCACTAATGTGGGATTTGAAAGACTTTATTGCTGATACTGTATATCTGCACGTCATTCCTCATTAGATTGTTTCAAAGACAATCTCAAAGATCTAAGATTTTAAAATTGGTTTGCAAATACACCATCATCTTGAAGGAATCGCTGTTCTACATGAAGTTGCTCGGAGTTGTCTTTATTCTCTTCTGGGTCGAGGTTAACAATTTCTAAATGATCGCAAATTCACTTAATACATTTACAAATTCACATTTGCAAAGCCATTTTACATGCATTAAACGAGGGCTACAACAATATTACGTTTTACAGATACTAGCACTTTTTTTTTTTTTTTTGCTGTTATGTACTTAGTGTTAGAGGGTCAAAATAATCTTTCTGCTTAGCATCTCTTAAACCATACCTGCAAGTGTAGCAGGATTAGTACATTTACAGTACTTTAATACTTGTATAAACTATGCAGAAATTTTTAATAAAGTGTAATATATTTTATAAGCTAATAAGACTGAATGGGTAAAGGTTTTTAGCATGCATTAGTATACTTGCAAATACTGAAACATTTTGGTAATCTTTCTTACTAAAGATGTGAATGTTTAATGTACCTTCGCTGTTTCTACTCTGTAGTCCAATGGGAATTCAGTAATGACATTTTGTCATGTCAAACTGTGAACATAAATTTGTACTGTACAGTCCTCATATACTATATACAGTATGCAATATATGTATTATATACTTGTTAATAAAACCATCAGAATATTACGTGTGATTATGTGATTTCTATCTGTGCAGTGATCACTAGGAGCAGAACTCGGCCATGGAACATGAAAGAGACAGTCCTTAGAAATTGCAAAGTGAGTCACTCTTTGATAGGCAAATTCCATGGAGGGAAGGAATAAAACCAGGGGTGCCTGGGTGGCTCAGTGGGTTAAAGCCTCTGCCTTAGGCTCCGGTCATAATATCAGGGTCCTGGGATTGAGCACTGCGTTGGGGTCTCTGCTCAGCAGGGCTCCTGCTTATACCTCCCCCTCCCCGCCCCCCACCTGCTTCAAAAAAAGAAAACTAACTGGCATCTGCAAGGAGTGAGTTAACTTAGCCTTGAAGTCATGTCCCTGGGTTCTGGATAACAGCAGCAGGAAGTCTTCTAAGTCACAAACCATAAATTTGGAGACAACCCCCTCTCCCCCACCAAATCCACAAACTTACCTAGTGCATTCTTGGAATATTTTTTATGATACTCACCTTCTTTCCCAAAAAGGATTTTCAGTGCCTTCTATTAAAAGAAATACAATGTCTAATATGTATATAAGATTTTAAATAAGAGACTAGTATTCATAGCTTGGGGAGTGGGGAATCAGAAACAGGACAGGAACGGGGCGCCTGGGTGGCTCAGTGGGTTAAAGCCTCTACATTCGGCTCGGGTCATGATCCCGGGGTCCTGGGATTGAGCCCCGCATCAGGCTCTCTGCTCAGCAGGGAGCCTGCTTCCTCCTCTCTCTGCTTGCCTCTCTGCCTACCTGTGATCTCTGTCTGTCAAATAAATAAATAAAATCTTAAAAAAAAAAAATAAAAGAAACAGGACAGGAACTGCATCAACTAATTCTGGATCAACTTTAAAGCCCTCAGTACACCATGTCCATGGACACTGCTATGTCCTTAGTAGCCTAGGAACAACAAATGGTTTCTGATGGGAACTTCAGAGTTCTTGTTTAAAGCAAAATGTAATCACCTCTTTACCCTCCCCCCTAAATGTAATTGAAAGTAAGACAGTGGCTTGTTAGGTCTCACCACAGCTACCTTCAGCCTGGACTTCCATCATAGCATAACATAAAATACCATGGCTGGCCCTTGCTACATGATACCTGCACAGCTTGGAGAGGGGAAGGAGGTTTGGGAGGAGGCTGAACTCAAACCCTGAAGCACTCTCCAGGTTTCCCCAGGAAATTTACCTGCTTTTACACTGAGATAGTTGACTGTAAACTAAAAGATACACATCACTGTTACATCACAGTGGAACACTGGCTTGGATTGGTCCAGGTGATTGGCTATAATCTTCCAACCATATTGTATATGAGTGACATGACATTTGCTGAGTTCAAAAACAGACCCGTCTTTCAAGGAGGTACTATATGAGAGCTGGATTCTGCGTGGGTGAATGATCAGAATGGTTACAGATGCAAATTTTACAAGAAATCAATTTCTTGGAAAAATGGTTGAAGGAAGCATATGGGCATGCACGCACACATGCGCACATGCACAAATCCATAATTGTCCAGTATTTTAAGAGCTGTCAGGTTGAAGAAGAGATTAGGAGCCTTACTGGGGGCAAGTTAAATCAATTCTAGCGTGCCTAAAAGGAAAACAGTGGCTCTGTTCAGGAAAGGACAAGTTGAGATGGTAGTAAAAACACGTACACAGAGAGGCAGAAGTTAAACTGTTAGAAACTAAAGTGACCTGTGTGTGCACAAAACAATTGTTCTTCAAGGGTACATTCATTTTAAGATGTGTAAACTGAACCTGTTACCTTTTCCTCTTTCTGACCCAATCATAATTATGGTGGTTGGTAGTTGTTCTGTATCCACAGCAACCCCTAAATTAGAGTGATACATGCTACCAATTAGAATTCTTATTAAATGTATGACTTTGGTAGATGGCAGTTCTCACTAAATCTAGACATGTTTATTGCTTTGAGTGCTTCTGCTCATTACATCCCTCGTTTTGCATTCCCTATGGGCATCCTGAGTGGTCTGGGTTAACGATAGAAGACAGAAACTGGATCTTCAGGTTCCTAGACCATATCTCTGACCTTGATCCAGTATATCAGTCAGTGTTCCCCAGAGAGAAAGAGAACCAGTAGAATATTACATACACAGGAAGACATTTGCTATGAGGAAATGGCTGACATGACTATGGAGGCTGGGAAGCTCCATGATCTGCCATTTGCAAGCCAGAGACATGGAGAAACCAGTGGTGTAATTCGAATCCAAAAACTTGAAAACCAGAGAAGTCAATGGTATGGACCCTAGTCCGAGGGCATCAGATTAATGTCCCAGCTTAAGCACACAGCAAGAAGGAAAACAAGCCAATTCCTTCTTAATCCACCTTTTTGTTCGATTCTGGCCCTCAATGATGACCACCCACATGGGGGGGGGGGGCAATCTACTTGACTGACTCCATAGGGTCAAAAATGTTGGTCTCATCCAGAAACACCATCCCAGACACACCCAGAAATCATGTTGAGTCTGGGCACTCTGTAGCCCAGTCAAGTTGACGTATAAGGAACCATTACTCTCGGGAACTCCATCAGGCTCAGAACTCAGCCTCTAAAGAACTCAAAGAGGAGGCTTTTGATGACCTTCAAGGCTTGCCCGTCTACTCCAGATCACATCTCCTGCAGAAAAGTCCAAGCACTTCCCTGTCAGTTACGTGCCTCTAAGGCTGGGCTCACGCAATCCCTCAAATAGACTAAAATCCCACCGCACGTTCAAACCAGCTTCTCCCAGACCATCCTCAAGCCTCTCCTTCATGAAACTCATGCAACATTGTGGGCCAACTATACTGAAATTATTATTATTATTTTTTTAAGAAGACTCCACGCTGGGCGTGGGGGAATCCAACACAGGGTTTGAACTTACAACCCTGGGATCTAGAGTCAAACACTCAACTGAGCCGCCCAGGAACCACCTTAAATTAATTAAAAACAAAACAAAACAATTCCATCCTCCCTAATAGTCTCCCATGACCTTTTTCAGTCAATCCTTATGTAATCCCAGGCCTATTTTGCCTCCCTGTATACACTTTTGCCTTTTTCAGAATGGAAAGCAGCCTTTTGAGTTTGACTTCTTTTTGCTTAGCAGCATTCATTTGAGATTCGTCCATGTTTTTACATATATCAGTAGTTTGCTCCACTTCATTATTTAATATGGATGTACTGCAATAGCTTATACAATCTCCAGTTGAAGGATATTTGGATTATTACCAGTTTGAGGCCATTATAAATAAAACTGCTACAAATAATTCACATAAAGATTTTTGTGTTAATGTAAGTTTTCACTTCTTTTGGGCAAATGCTTAAGAATGGGATTGCTAAATTGTGTGGTAGCTAATGTTTAGTTCTTTAAAAAAAAAAAAGATGTATTATTTCTTTTAGAGAGCACAAGCGGCAGGAGGAGCAGAAAGGAGAGAGAGAAGCAGACTCCCCACTGAGCACAGAGCCCAACTCAGGGCTCAAACTCAGGACCCTGAGATCACAACCTGAGCCAAAATCAAGAGTCCGATGCTTAACCGACTGAGTCACCCGGGCACCCCAGTAATGTTTAGTTCTCTAACAAACTGTTCAGCTCTTTTCCAGAGTCACTGTACCGCTTTGCATTTCAACCAGCAACATGTACTCCACAACCTTACCAGCACTTGGTATGGTCAAGTGTTTTGTTTTGTTTCATCCATCCTAACGGTGGAACGTATCTCATTGTTCTTTTAATTTGTATTTCCCTTGTGACTTATGATAATCATCTTTTCATGGGCTTGCTTATTTGACAACTGTATATCTTACCTGATGGAGAGCCTATTCAAGTCTTTTACTCATTTTTTTAAGGATTTGATTTATTTAATTGTCAGAGATTTAGAAAAAGAGAGAGAGCAAAAGCAGGGGGAACAGCCCGCAGAGAGAAAAGCAGGCTCCCTGATGAGCAAAGAGCCTGATGTAGGACTCAATCCCAAGACCCTTTTCCTCATTTTTCATTAGGTTGTTTTTTCCTTATGGCTGCATTTTGAGAAATCTCTATGTAAGTGCTATTTTGCTAGTATTTTCCCCCACTCTGTGACTTGTCTTTTCATTTTCCCAATAGTTTGTCTTTAAAAAAGCGGATGTTCTTAACTTTGATGAAGTTTAATTTATCATTTTTTTTTCTTTTATGGATCATATATTTTACGTCCTAACTAGGAAACTTTTGCCTAGCCCAAAGTCACACAAAAAATTTTTTTTGTTTTGTTTACATTTGTTTACATTTACATTTGACCCACTGGGGGTTAATTTTTGTATATAATATATGAGGTATGAATCAAGGTCTAGTATTTAAAATATGAATGTCCAATGTTCCAGCACCACTTTTTTTTTTGAGAAGGGGGAGGTGGTAGAGGGGCAGAGGGAGAGTGAGAGAGAATCTTAAGCATGCTCCACATCCAGCATGGAACCTGACATGGGGCTCAATCTCACAACCCTGAGATCATGACCTGAGCCAAAATCAAGAGTCAGATGCTTAACCGACTGAGCCACCCAGGCTCCCCTCCAGCATCACTTTATTTTTAAAGATAGATTTATTTATTTATTTACTTACTTATTTGAGAGGGAGAGAGAGAGAGCATGCATGAGCAGGGGGAGGGGCAGAGGGAGAGGGAAAGAGAGAGGATCTCAACCAGACTCCCCACTGATCAAGGAGCCCATCTCAGGGCTTGATCTCAAGACCCCAGGATCATGACTTGAGCCTAAACCAAGTCAAGAGTCAGACACTTAACAGACTGAGATTACCCAGGTGTCCCATCCAGCTCTGCTCTTGAAAAGACTACTCTTCTTCAAATTGACTGTCGTTTTGTCAAAAAATCATCTAACCGTATACATATAGGTCAGTTTCTGGACTTGGTGTTTCACTATTTCTATGTGTCCTTCCTTTCACCAATACCACATGATTTTGATTATAGTAAGCTAAAACTGAGACTTCCTATCTGAATCCCTGGATATGAGCAAATACCAAACCCTTCTGGAAGAACATATTCTTCACCTATGACACAGAGAAAGACTTACTTGGATTTACAAAACCAAACTAACAAAACACATGAGGAAACATATTCTGGATGCAGGAGTTAGCTGTCCCTGCAAATGGCACAACACAAGGGATTCACGTAGTGGAATTGTCAGAACAAACTAGAAAATAAGTACATTTAAAGACAGAATAGAGTTAACGAAAGCCCTAAGAAAAGGGTCTCTCATTCTCGTTAAGGTATGAATGAGTGCCTTCCCCTCTGTTCCCCCCACTAATTACAACAGAAGACTCTAAAACAAGACTATTACGAAGCAACTCTTGGTAGACTTTGAAGGGCGAAGAGAAGATGGTGGACTAGCTAGAGAAGTTAGGACTTGAGGGACAACCCAGCAGCAAATTCCTCGGAGGAGTTTTCTGTTTGTTTACCTGCCATAGAGACTGGTCTGGGAGCTAGAACACCACACAACCTGGAACCACTACCAGAAAGAGACAGGAAACAACAACAACAAAAAGACCAAAGAAAAACCCACTCTCTTTCAACAAAGAACCAGGAAGCGGATGGAACCTTTATGACCATGACTGTCTGAGTGGAGGCAAATACCATAAAAGACGAAACACTCCCCCACTGCCCACCATGCTGTGGAGTCTACGGGACAGAGCCCAATCGCCATCCTTTACTAGGCACTAAGTGGCTCCCCTTTCCCCAGGTACTGATGTAGTAGCAGTGGAAACAGTGGGGAGGAGCCCTGTTCCCAGCACTCACGCAGCACTAAGCAGCAAAGAAGCAGCAACCCCTCCCCTTTCCAAGGAGAGAGTTGGGAGCCCATTATGAAGAGAAGGGAGCAGATAAAAGAGACTCATTTCTGAGTGAGACCAGCATTTCACTTTCCATAATCAACACAGCAAAAGCCTTGAGCATTAACTACCAAGGCAGACTGGCCTCTCACCAGTGCACATTGGGGCAGACCAGAAAGAAGGGCATTGCGAAGGTCCAAAAGTTAAATTCACATTTAAACCGCAGCCCACAAAAGTGGGCCAGGATGTGTGTCCTAAATCTAGA